>NC_138864.1:73075521-73675521 GCF_965194805.1 Balaenoptera borealis
TCTCTTTAGTTTCATATAGCCTCCTTTGTTTTTCTTATTTTCTATAGCAGAATTGAATATTTATAAACAATAGAGCTAACACACATTATAGAAAACAACCATTAAGAAGAATGAAACATCTCTCTCTCTATATATATATTGACTGGAAGCATCCCCAAGATACAGTTAGTGAATAAAGCAAGGCAAAGAGAATTGAGTATAGTATGTTGCCATTTGAATGGGAAAAAAGTGTTTATGCATTTGTATTTGGTAGTATTTCTCTGAAAGGATATAGAAGAAACTGATAATGGTAATTTCCTCTCAGGAGGGTAATTAAGTGGAATGTATATCCTTTTGAGCTTTTTCAGTTTTATAAGACATGTACATATTGTCTATTGAAAAATTAACTGATTATTTTTAAAATTTACTTATAAAAATACTAAATAATTTTTCTTTTTCTATACATAGGTATCAGAATGGCAGCACAACTTAACTTACCAGATAATACAGATGAATGGACAAAAGAGGATGTAAATCGGTGGTTAGAAAGTCATAAAATTGACCAAAAACACAGGGAAATTTTGACTGCACAAGATGTGAATGGCGCAAACTTGAAGTACTTAACTAAAGATCACCTTGTTGCTATGGGCATAACATTTGGACCAGCTATCCAAATAGAACATCTCTTCAAAGAGTTGCTGGAAACATCCTCTGGAGATCCTTTGCAGACAAGTAAGAGGGGGAAAGGCAGTAAAAATGTTCCTAAAAAACAGGAGAAAAATGGAGAAACTTCAAAGCAAAAACAAAAGGAGAAAGAGAAATCAGACATGGTTAATGACTCTACAATGAGTACAGTTACTAAAGGTTCTAAGTCACTAAAAAATGAGTTCATGAACGATGAAATAGATGACACAAAGGAAGAGCAGCCATCCATAGAACCAACATGTGTATCATACCCTTTTGATGAATTCAGTGATCCATATCGTTACAAATTAAATTTTAATCTACAGCCTGAAACAGGACCACTCAATCTCATTGATCCAATACATGAATTCAAAGGCTTCACGAATACAGAAACAGCCACAGAAGAGGATGTTAAGATGAAATTTAGCAATGAGGTTTTCCGGTTTGCTTCAGCTTGTATGAATTCACGTACCAATGGCACCATTCATTTTGGAGTCAAGGACAAACCCCATGGAAAAATTGTTGGCGTGGAAGTCACCACTGTCACCAAGGAAGCCCTCATTGACCACTTCAATCTGATGATCCACCAATATTTTGAAGACCATCAGGTCCAAAAAGCAAAGAATTGCATTCGAGAGCCAAGATTTGTAGAAGTTTTAATGCCAAATAGTACTCCGTCTGACAGATTTGTTATTGAAGTGGATGTTGTTCCAAAACATTCTGAATGTGAACATGATTATTTCCAGATTAAAATGCAAAATTGCAGCAAGAAGACATGGACACAAAGTCCAAAATTCTCAGTCTTTGTGCGAGATGGGGCCAGTTCTAAGGACATCGTGAAAAATAATGCATATTTCACATCATTTAAATTAGATTTAAAAAGACTGGCAGAATCTCGGAAAGAAGCAGAAGAAAAATGCAGAGTGAAAACAAATAAAAAAGAGAGTGAGGGACCAAAGCTTGTTAAACTGTTGACAGGAAATCAGGATTTGTTAGATAATTCCTACTATGAATGGTACATTCTTGTAATAAATAAGTGCCATCCGACTCAAATAAAACACTTAGATTTCCTAAAGGAAATTAAATGGTTTGCTGTGTTGGAGTTTGATCCTGAATCTGTGAGCAAGGGTGTGGTCAAAGCTTACAAAGAAACCCGAGTAGCAAACCTTCACTTCCCAAGTTTATATGTGGAAGGGAAAACCACTAACGAGAAGATTACTAGTCTGAATCTTTATCAACAACTCAGCTGGATTTTCTGCAATGGCAGGTTAGACCTTGACAGTGAAAAATATAAACCCTTAGATCCAAGTTCCTGGCAAAGAGAAAAAGCGTCTGAAGTCAGGAAACTGATTTCATTTCTTACACGTGAAGACATAATGCCAAGAGGGAAGTTTTTGGTGGTATTTCTATTACTCTCCTCTGTGGATGACCCAAGAGACCCACTCATTGAGACCTTCTGTGCTTTCTACCAAGATCTCAAAGGAATGGAAAATATATTGTGTATTTGCACACATTCACGCATATGTCAGGGATGGAAAGATCTACTTGAAGCAAGATTAACAAAACAGCAAGATGAATTATCAAGCCAATGTGTTTCTACTTTAAGTCTTGAAGAGATAAATGGAACTATTCTTAAGCTAAAATCTGTGACTCAATCTTCAAAGAGATTTTTACCATCTATTGGTTCATCTACTGTCCTTCTGAAAAAAGAAGAAGATATCATGTCTGCTCTGGAAATTCTCTGTGAAAATGAATGTGAAGGTACACTCTTAGAGAAGGACAAAAAAAAATTACTTGAATTCAAAGCATCAAAAGAGGAAGACTTCTATCGAGGTGGCAAAGTATCATGGTGGAACTTCTACTTTTCTTCTGAAAACTATTCTTCCCCTTTTGTCAAAAGGGATAAATATGAAGGACTTGAAGAAATGATTCAAAACTGGGCAGATTCTTCTAAGCCAACATGTGTCAAAATTATTCATCTGTTTCATCATCCAGGCTGTGGTGGGACTACCTTGGCCATGCATGTTCTCTGGGAACTAAGGAAGAAATTCAGATGTGCTGTGCTGAAAAACAAGAGAGTGGATTTTTCTGAAATTGGAGAACAAGTGACTAATTTAATAACCTATGGGACAACAAATAATCAGGAATACTTACCTGTACTACTGCTTGTTGATGATTTTGAAGAACAAGATAATGTCTATCTTCTGCAGGCCTCTATTCAAACAGCTGTAGCTAATAGGTATATTCGATATGAGAGGCCTCTAGTGATCATCCTAAATTGCTGGAGATCACAGCATCCTGAAAAAAGTGCAAAGATCTCAGACAGTATTGCCCTAATACAACAACTATCTTCCAAAGAACAGAGAGCTTTTGAGCTTAAACTGAAAGAAATTGAAGAGCAACATAAAAACTTTAAAGATTTTTATTCCTTCATGATTATGAAAACCAACTTTGATAAAAAGTACATAGAAAATGTGGTCAGGAATATTCTGAAAGGACAAAATATTTCCACCAAGGAAGCAAAGCTCTTTTCTTTTCTGGCTCTTCTTAATTCATATGTGCCTGATACCACCATTTCACTATCACAGTGTGAAAAGTTCTTAGGAATCACAAACAAGAAAGCTTTCTGGGGAACAGAAAAGCTTGAAGACAAGATGGGCACCTACTCTACAATTCTAATAAAAACAGAGGTGGTAGAATGTGGGAACTACTGTGGAGTACGCATTATTCACCCTCTGATTGCCATTCGCTCACTGGAAGAATTGAAGATAAGCTATGACTTACATAAAAGTCAAATTATGCTGGATATGCTAACAGAAAATGTGTTCTATGAAACTGGTATAGGAAAAAGCAAATTTTTAGAAGATATGCAAACACTGCTGCTCACAAGACAGCGCAATGAACATGAAGGTGAAACAGGAACTTGGTTTTCCCCATTCATTGAAGCATTACATACAGATGAAGGGAACGTGGCAGTTAAAAATGTATTACTTGCAGGTATTCATCGGTTCAACCCAAATGCATTCATTTGCCAAGCCTTGACAAGACATTTCTACATTAAAGAGAAGGACTTTAACAGTGCTCTGTGTTGGGCAAATAAAGCAAAAAAGATAGAACCTGACAATTCTTATATCTCAGATACACTGGGTCAAGTGTACAAAAGTAAAATTAGATGGTGGATAGAGGATAATGTAAGAAACAGGAACATTTCAGTTGATGATCTATCTGATCTTTTGGATTCAGCAGTGCATGCCTCAAATGCATTCAAAGAATCTCAACAGCAAAGTGAGGATAGAGAGTATGAAGCAAAGGAAAGGTTTTACCAGAAGTCGAAAAGGCGGTATGATACTTACAATATAGCCGGATATCAAGGGGAGATAGAAGTTGGGCTCTACACAATCCAGATTCTCCAGCTCCTTCCTTTTTTTGACAATAAAAGTGAACTATCTAAAAGAGATATGATCAATTTTATATCAGGAAGTAATGATATTCCTGGAGATCCAAGCCATGAATTTAAAGTAGTCCTCAAGAACTTTATTCCTTATCTAACCAATTTGAAATTTTCTTTGAAAAAGTCCTTTGATTTTTTTGATGATTACTTTGTCCTTCTAAAACCCAGGAACAATATTAAGCAAAATGCAGAGGCCAAAACTCGGAGAAAGGTGGCTGGATATTTTAAGAAGTATGCAGATATATTCGGTCCCTCAGAGGAATTACAGAATAAAGATCTTGGACCAAAGCTTAGTTTGCCACTTCAAGTAGAACTGTATCGGAGAAGCCTAGAAGTTCTAAAAGCAGACAAGTTTTCTGGGCTCTTGGAATATCTTATCAAAACTCAAGAAGATGCTATATGCACCATGGAAGATATAATGAACAAATATACTTTTCTCTTTGAGCAATGCAGTGTCAGAATCCTGCCAAGGGAAAAGCAAAATTTCATCTTGGCCAACATCATTCTCTACTGTATTAAACCTACCTCCAAAATAGTGAAGCCAATTAAAACACTGAAAGATCAGCTTCGAGAAGTCTTGCAACAAGTAGGAATGACTTGTCGATATTCAGAACCTTATTTCCTAGCTTCCCTGTTATTCTGGCCAGGAAACCAACAACTAGATCAAGATTCTAAACTAATGGAAAAGTATGCTTGGTCGCTGGAAAATTCTTTCAGGGGGCAATATAAGCATATGTATCGTACAAAGCAACCAATTGCATATTTCTTTCTTGGGAAAGGTAACAATATGAACAGACTTGTTCACAAGGGAAAAATCGATCAATGTTTTAGAAAGACAGCTGATATTAATTCCTTGTGGCAGAGTGGAGATGTATGGAAGGAGGAAAAAGTCCGAGAACTTTTGCTTCGGTTAAAGGGAAGAGCTGAAAATAATTGTGTATACATAGAATATGGAATCAATGAAAAAATCACAATACCCATCACACCTGCTTTTTTTGGTCAACTTAGAAGTGGTAGAAGCATAGAAAAAGTATCTTTTTACCTGGGGTTTTCCTTTGGAGGCCCACTTGCTTATGACATTGAGGCTATTTAAGAGTTTGATCTTCTCCCTCCAGGAATGTGGACACAAAAGCACTTAATTTTTTTAGACCCAAGATCTATACTTTAAATTGGCAAATTTATAGATACAGCCTCTGACTTTTCAGCCCTGTACATACAATATTTATATTTCCTCTTAAGCATGTTGTGAGTCCCAAATAGACTGTGGTGGAAAAGGAAGGAATGAGAGTTGTGGAAACTATCAAATATCTACCCTGGCTTGGACAACACCATCGAGGGCAAAATAAGGAGCTATGGATGGAATTAGGAGCGGTGAATGTAATCATTCAGCCACACAGAACCCCACCACTTCCCTCAATTAACCAACCAAGGCATGGATTGAGGAAGACTGCCTACTTTCTTCTTAAATGTAAAAATTTTTCAGAATTGAAAAACAATAGTTACGGTACCAAGACATTACAATATCTGGGAAACCGTTTCACAAAAACAGGTGAAAACTCTCAACATCAACATTTATTCCTACCAGGCAGACCAGAAAGGTACCATGTACTTGGCACTGAAGGGTCTTTCAAAGGAGAGGACCAACCAGTTCTCTGAAGGTCATACCCATAGAGGTCTGCAGATCTTACCAAAGTAAGTAGGCTGGAGAATTAGGCTTCCTTTTCATGCAGTAGCAGGCAGTTGAGCAAAAATGAATTTCGTTTCTACAGCTGATAAGCTCATAGACCTCCAAACAAACAAAAATACACCAAAATTCCAAAGCTAATGAATAAAAAGGACTCTTGTGAAAAGACTAATGAGTCCCCAATCCAGGGGATCCCAGTGTTCTAGCATGTATACATATAACCTATGCACAACCAGTGAGAGGTAATCAAAATGTAATTTTTCCTAATAAAATTATTGATATGGGAAATCATCAGTGGTTGCTAAAACTGATAAAAAGCTGATAAAGAGGGGCTTCCCTGGTGGCGCAGTGGTTGAGAGTCTGCCTGCCAATGCAGGGGACACGGGTTCGAGCCCTGGTCTGGGAAGATCCCACATGCCGCGGAGCAACTGGGCCCGTGAGCCACGGCTACTGAGCCTGCGCGTCTGGAGCTTGTGCTCCACAACAAGAGAGGCCGCGACGGTGAGAGGCCCGCGCACCGCGATGAAGAGTGGCCCCCGCTTGCCGCAACTGGAGAAAGCCCTCGCACAGAAACGAAGACCCAACACAGCCATAAATAAATAAATAAAAAATTTAAAAAAAAAAAAAAAAAAAGGTTGGGGGTAGATTTAAAAAAAAAAAAAAAAAACCTGATAAAGAACTATAACAGATGAATCAAACTGTCCTGAATCCTGATCAATATTAACATTGCTGAGAGAGAACCAGACATCATGGGCCTGGAAGTCCTGTAGGAGTGCACACAACACCTGTGAGACAGTCTCACCAAATAATTGAAACTGAATCTGATCAAGCCTCTGGATCTTACTTCCAATTTAAAGGAAATACAGACATTGGATATGCTTCAAAGTAATTCTGTGTATGGGGTATGGGGATGGTGAAAGGAGAGTAGATGGGCAGTATAGTTGCAACAAGATTCGACAGGAGTTAACAATTGCTGCATTATGAGGACATGGGAGTTCATCAGACTCTTCTCTCTTCTTTGGACTGTGCTTTTGAAGTTTTCTGTTATAAAATATTTATAAAACAAAACAAACAAGAAATGCTATTTGTTTTGTCTTTACAATCCCATTCAAATTTTTTCACTGGAGGAGGTTTTTCCTTTGCTCCTGCATGAAATTTCAGCTTCATAACTTACCAATTCACTCTTGGCATAAAAAAATCCTCTGCTCAAGTACAGTCTCAATTTAGAGAGGAGAATGTCCAGTTGCATTTTTTTCTCTGGGGCCACTTCCCACTCTGCTCCAGGTTTCGTTCTACTCTAAAGAGAACGGTCTCTGTTGGAGTCCTCTTACCTTCTCAGGTGATCCTTTAGAACTCAAATTAAACCAGCTTAGGCAGATGCTGTCTCCCCCGTGATCTACCTGGGGTGCATGAGAAACACTCATGGATGTTTGTTCTACCATTGGTAGGGAGTGCAGCTAACATCCAATCTTGGGAACAACATGCCCCATAAAGTCAAGAGGATGCATCAAGCACTTCACGTGGTCCTCTTGAAGCCCCCCTCTCTCTAGGCTCAGGATGAGGTTCTCGTGGTGGTTGGGAGAACTTTCACCAAAAGAACCTCTTCATAAACCGTCTCTTCCTCAGTGTCAGCAGTGGGCAAACTACAGCTCGTGGACCAAATGCAGCCTGTCTTTTACTTTTAAATACAGTTTTATTGGAACACAGCCACACTCATTTGTGTAAGTATTGGCTTTGGCTGCTTTTGCATTGCAACAGAGTTGAGTAGTTGCAACAGAGACCATACAGCCCACAAACCTAAAATATTTACCATCTGGCTCTTTACAGAAAAAGGTTGCCAACCCCTGCTCTATGCTGTCAGTGCTTTTATGTCTTTATTGTAGGTCAATTGTCTAATTGTTTCTTGGACATTTACTTTGAAAATATACATTTTGGTGTATCACCTAACTTTGGTATCTGATTTCTATCATTTTAGGGCCAAAGTTAAAATTTAACAACAATTTGTTTCACTGAATCTGTTTTTCACAGATAAATCTGATTATTCTTCAGGCAGGGGTTCTGTCTGTATACCTTACTTGTCCACCCTCAGAAAGTCAGAGCCCCAGGCCAGCCCCATGCTACTGCCTCTCCCTGTTTTGGAATTGGGAGGTGGCCCTGCCAGTGCATCTCTCCCTTGCAAGAAACTCTAGACCATCTCCGGAGAGCAAATGGCTATGATGGGGTGGGGTGGGATGGGGGCTCGTAATGATGTGCCAACACATCTGCTTTTTAGGCTGCTATTTACTGAGGTGGCTTTGGTGGACCCTCCCTTGCAGCTGCAGTAACTCATGGGTCCTTATCGAGGTGGTGGTCTTGGGGTAGAATCCCTCTTTTATTTTACCACTTGATTTAAAACATTTATTTTTGACTAGGCCTGTGGCTTCCATTAGCAATATGTTTCCTTTCCCTAATATGCAAATACTGGCTTTATTTGCTCAGTTTTGTGAGTGCTTTGGAATTTAGATGATTGTATAACTCAAGAAGATCACGATCACTTTTTTATCTTGCTCAAAATAATAATGATGATAATCATCATCATCATCATCATTCAGGCCCACTTTACCAAGGAACAGCAGAGTAATAAATGTGTCAGTTTTTCTTCTGCAAATAAAACATAGCTTGAATTACGCTGGATAAATTTGACAAGCACATTGATTTATCATAATTCTCTTTATTTAGCTTTATATTTTCCTTAGGTCCATGGAATTTGGTCTTGAAAAATAGAAATTTGGAATGTAAGATTTAAATATTAATAATTTACTATTCATAAGCCAGCAGTTCTCAGCTGAACAGAATTCCCCGAGAGGTCTTTCCAAATTGCCTGTTCTGTCTCCCAATTCACATAGAGCCTACCTAGAGTGAGAAGGCATCAGATATTTTTTTTAACTTGAGAATAATTGATTAGGTCATTGTAATACAAAAGTTTCCCAACTCAGTGTTCAAAAGGAAATGTTAATCAACACTCAAAACAAATGGTGACCAGAACAAATGAGCTTTGGAAACTGCATGGGATTCTGCTTCTGGCTATTTGGAATGTGGATTAGCAAAGAAAACTCTCAGAAAGTAATCCCAAAGGGAAGTTCACTTATTGAATAGACTAAGTTATTTCTCTTAAAACTTTTTATTTTCTCACTTATTTTTATATTTCTTGCTCCTCCAAAGGTCTTCCTGCTGCACAACTTAAAACATACTAGAAAAGAGTTCATATGCACTGAAATATTTATAGATTTTTCACCTTCTCTACTGTCAAGAAGCCCAGCTCTAATTAAAGTATGTGTACTATAATTCTCTGTTCTTTTCTGTATTTTTAAAACTTAAATATGTATATATACCATCATCATAACGTTGTAGACGAGTTTCCAATTCCAAGGCAGGCTGTATAGCCTGAGAGTCCTATGTCACCACTGAATACATTCCAAGTAAGTAAAATATTGCATCTTCTTTCATTAGTGGAAGGAGATAATTGTTCAGTTTGAAATCCAGAAATTCACCCTTTAGGGAAATGCTATCATCATCTCATCCTTGTTGCCAAAAATATAGTTTAAGCCCATATTTTAGTGATTTACTTAAGATGTGTGTCACTTGGCTAGGGCAAGGTACCCAGATATTTGGTCACCCACATATTATATCAAACAGCCATCTAGATGTTGCTGTGAAGGTAATTTTTTTAAATAAATAAATTTATTTATTTACTTATTTATTTACTTACTTATTTATTTATTTATTTATTTATTTATTTATTTTTGGCTGCGTTGGGTCTTTGTTGCTGCGTGCGGGCTTTCTCTAGTTGTGGCGGGCGGGGGCCACTCTTCATTGTGATGTGTGGGCTTCTCACTGCGGTGGCTTCTCTTGTTGCAGAGCACGGGCTCTAGGCACATGGGCCTCAGTAGCTGTGGCACATGGGCTCAGTAGTTGTGGCACATGGGCTTAGTTGCTCTGCAGCATGTGGGATCTCCCCCAGACCAGGGATCGAACCTGTGTCCCCTGCATTGGCAGGTGGATTCTTAACCACTGTGCCATTAGGGAAGTCCCAAAGGTATTTTTTTTAAAGATAATGTTAACATTTAAATCAGCAGACTTCGAGTAAAGCAGCTTGCCCTCCATAATGTGGGTGAGCCTCATCCAATCAGTTGAAGGTCTTAAGAGAGAAAAGACTGAAGTCTTCCAAAGAAGAAGAAATTCTAGAGAAGTTGCCTTCAGACTCCAGCTGCAACATACACACACAATATGTGAGTGTGGAGTGTGTGTGTATACATCTCTCTCTATATATACATCCTATTAGTTCTGTTTCTCTGGAGAACTGATTATCACAGTCCTTAAACCAAAAATCAGCCATCAGGAGTCTCAGATATCCCAGAAACCAGCCTGCCTTAGTATTCTTGCTTTGATAAATCATTGGCTGCAAGAAACCCATGGAATTTGCCTTGGTGCAAATGCAGGAATGGATTTCAAAGCCCAGCAGCAAAGACCCTTGGTCAGTTAAGCTCCCTATGGTTAGAGATCTGCAAAGTGCATTCCCATGGCTATCACAAACACCAAACTCAAAACAAAATTAAAGCAGTTCCAAGTCCTAGATAAAAACAGATCCCATTTACTAAACTAAGACAATCTGATTTCTGAATGTCTACCCAAAGAGGTTTCCAAATATAAATATCTGTAGAGAAAGCTCCAAGTGAGCTAAGTGTTTAAAAATAATTTAGCATTAATTCAAAATCATGATACAGAAAAAAAAAAAGCATTATAGCTAGTTTATTGGATAAGAAAGAAGTTGATCTGCACATAGTTCAGATTCACTGGCCCATGGTAATGACTAGATATAAGATGAGAGGGATCATATAAAACAAGGAAAATTAGCCATTCACAGAAATGGGCTGTTTACTTCATGCTGTTAGTGTGTTTCATTCAGCATTATATTCTGCGATCTGAAGTAGGGCTTTAGGATTTCATTGGTTCTTTGAACAAATCCAAACAGGATCAGCAATAGAAAAATGATAAACAAAAAGGTAGCAATAATGTTATTTTAATTTATTTTAGCCTACAGTAAATATGGCATCAATAGTTCAGGTATCTTTAGAGTTAGTGAGAAAATCTGTTGCAGTTCACGTTCTCCTGAAAGCAGACTCAGACACGTTTTACTGATGTGACCAGTCCCCAAGTCTTCAGAGTGTTTATCTCCCATCCTCTGGGGCACTTGTTTCTTACCAAACCTTCTAATGTGCTGGCCAGCTTGTGCTCATCTGACTTGATTTGCATGATGTTGTCAACGTAAGGGATCACAGTGATGTTCAGCAAGATGTCCAGATATGTGCAACTGATATCATGACAGAGGGACCAAGAGTTTATGTAGTCCTTGGGCAAAACTATTGACTGTATACTGCTGTCCATTTCTGATCCTTTTTTCTGATAGGGCTAGAATATAAGGCATTGGTTAAAACAATGCCCTCATACCATGTGCCTGAGATCATTCTAATCTTCTCTAGGAAAGATACCACAACTGTCAATGAAATTGCAATTAGGGCTACTACTTGGTTGAGTTTCTGGTAATTTATTGTTTATAGAGGAGGTCTTATCAACTTCAAACAATAAGCATAAGCAATGCACATTCTTGGACTATAGTGCAAGGAAGTCTGAAGTGGATAATAAAAATAACTAAACAGAAACACCCTTATATATTTGGAAATTTAAAATCAAACCAAAAAACTTATAAGCTAAAGGAAAAAAAGGAAATTTTAAAGCACTTATAACTGAATAAAAATTAAAACATTACATTTCAAAACTTGTGAGATGAGGCAAAACTGTTGCATGGAGAGAAATGTATGGCCTTAATTGCTTATTCCAGACAATAAAACATAATGAAAATCAATTAGGTATAAACTTAGGAAATTAAAAAAATAGAATATCTCAAAGAAAATTTTATATTACAATAAAGATAATAGCAGAAATTAATGATATAAAAAAGAAGAAAACAGAAGAGCTCAATAAACCAAAAACTGGCTTTATGAAACAAACTAACAAAATACACAAACTTCTGGTATGATTGATCATAAAATAATTAAAGAAAAAGAAACATAATTACAGATAAAGCTAAAAATACAGATTTCAGCTTTTATGAAGATGGAGTAGGTACATTTCCCCCTATTCTTTTCACTAAGTACAAAAGATGTCAAAAGATGGCTTTTAAAGGTAGAGAATGGAAGATAAACTCACTAGGGACCTAGAGATCAAAAGAAACAACATGATGCAGGGTATTATCAGCACCAAATGGGAAACCAGAACTCTCACCCTTGTTCAGTAGTAATGCCCCACTCAGGTGTTAATGGAAACCAAGTGGGAAAGCTGGATTTTTATCCCCACCAGGGAGGAACAAGGCAAAGGGCACCGCCATTTTCCCTGACAGAGTGATGTCACAAAAGCCAATTAAAACAGAAGCTTTAAATAAGATTTAGATCCTCATAACAGAGTACCCAAACCGTACAGGTTTCAAAAAAAAAAGTCACTCATCATACAAAGAACCAAAAAAAAAAAAAAAAAACTCAAAATGAATGAAAAAATACAATTGATTGATGCCAACACCAAGATGCCAGAGAGATTCGACTTCTCTAACAAAGACTTTAAAACATAGTAAAAGTGCTTCAGTGAGGAACTGTGAAGGCACTTGAAACAAATGAAAAAAGAGTTTCAGTAAACAAATAGAAGATGTAAAGAAGAACTATATGGAAATTTTAGAACTAAAAACACAATAATTAAAATAGGCAACACAAAGGATTGACTCAACAGAATTCAGGGGACAGAGGAAAGAATTAGTGAACTTGAAGATAGAATAATAGAAATCACCAGTCTGAAAAAATGCAGAGAGATTCAGGAACTGTGAGACCATTAAAAAAAAAAAAATCTATTATTCATTTAACAGTAATCGTAAGAGTGGAGAAAGAGGATGGGACTGAAAAATTACTGGAAGAAATAATGGCTACAAACTTCCCAAAGTTGGCAAAATATATAAATCTACAGATTCAAAAAGCTGAGCAAAGGAAACCTCACTTGAATAAACCCAAAGAAAACCACACCAACACATACTAGAGTCAAAGATAAGAGCAGAATTCAGTGAAACTGAAATCAGAACAATAGAGAAAATCAACTTTTAAAAAGCTAGTAATTAGAAAAGATCAATGAAATTGACAAACCTCTAGCAAGATTGATAAAGAAAAAAAAGAAAAGAATTACCAGTATCAAGAATGAAACAGGGATATCATTGTAGACTCTGAAAGCATCAAAAGGATAATAAGGGAATACTATGAACATCTCTACACAGATAAATTTTACAACTTAGATAAAGTTGATCAATTCTCAGAGAAGTACAAACTACTATATCTTATCCAGTGTAAATTAGATCATTTGAATAACCTTATAACCCCTAAGGAAATTGAATATATAATTTTTAAATTCCCAAAAATGAAGTCCCCAGGCCCAGATACTTTCACTGGAGAACTCTACCAAACAAGTAAAGAAAAATTAATGCCAATTATATACAATCTCTTCCAGAAAATAAAAGAACCATTCCTAATTGATTTTATAAATCTAGAATTACGCTGATGCCAAAACCAGACAAAGAGAGTGCCTCACCCAAAGAAAAGTAAAGACCAATATCCCTCATGTACATAAACACAAAAGATCCTTAACAAAACATAAGCAAATAGAATTCATCAATATATAAAAGAATTATATACCATGGCAAGTGGAGTATATACCAAAATACAAGGGTGATTCAATATTCAAAAATTAATCAACTACCATATTAACAGGCTAAAGTAGAAAATTACATAACATGCCAACTTATAGAGAAAAATCATGTGACAATATTCAACATCCATTTGTGATAAAATCTCATTGAAAACTAGGAATAGAGGAGGACATCCTCAACTTAATAAAGAGCATCTACAAAAAACCATACAGTTAACATCATACTTAATGGTAAAAGACTAATTGTTTATACCCCAAGAATGAGAACAAGGCTAAGATGTGTGCTCTTACCACTTTTATTCAACATTGTACTGGAAGTTCAAGCTAATGCAATAAAGCAAGAAAGGAAATAAAAACATACAGATCAGAAAGGAAGAAATAAAAACTGAAAATTATGTGATTTTCTACATACAAAATCCTAAGGAATCTACCAAAAAAACCCACCTAGAACTTATAAGCGAGTTCAGCAAGGTCACAGTATACAAAATTAACATACAAAAATAAATAGTCTTTCTATATATGAGCAATAAACACATGGACACTAAAATAAAAATATCAATATCTTTGATAATCACTCAAAAAAGTGAAATAGTTCAATTTAAGTCTAACAAAACATGTGCATAACTCTTTTTTTTCTTTTTTCTTTTTTCTTTTTGTGTTAGTTTCTGTTGCAAAACAAAGCGAATCAGCCATATGCATACATGTGTCCCCATATTCCCTCCCTTTTGAGCCTCCCTCCCATCCTCCCTATCCCATCCCTCTAGGTCATTGCAAAGCGTCGAGCCGATCTCCCTGTGCTGTGCTGCTGCTTCCCACAAGCCAACTATTTTACATCCGGTAGTGTGTATATGTCGATGCTACTCTCACTTTGCCCTCCCATCCATGTCATCAAGTCCATTCTCTATGCCTACCTCTTTATTCCTGCCCTGCAACTAGGTTCATCAGTACCATTTTTTTAATATACATTCCATATATATGTGTTAGCATACAGTATTTATTTTTCTCTTTCTGACTTACTTCACTCTGTATGACTGACTCTAGGTCCATCCACCTCACTATAAATAACTCAATTTCATTTCCTTTTATGGCTGAGTAATATTCCATAGTATATACGTGCCACATCTTCTTTATCCATTCATCTGTGAATGGACATTTAGGTTGCTTCCATGTCCTGGCTATTGTAAATAGTGCTGCAGTGAACATTGTGGTCCATGTCTCTTTTTGAATTATGGTTTTCTCAGGGTATATGCCCAGTAGTGGGATTGCTGGGTCGTATGGTAGTTCTATTTTTAGTTTTTTAAGGAACCTCCATACTATTCTCCATAGTGGTTGTATCAATTTACATTCCCTCCAACAGTGTAGGAGGGTTCCCTTTTCACCACACCCTTTCCAGCATTTATTGTTTCTAGCTTTATTGAAAATGGCCATTCTGACTGACGTGAGGTGATACTCATTGTAGTTTTGATTTGCATTTCTCTAATAATTAGTGATGTAGAGCATCTTTTCATGGGTCTCTTGGCCATCTGTATGTCTTCCTTGGTGAAATGTCTCTTTAGGTCTTCCACCCATTTTTTAACTGGATTGTTTGTTTTTTGATATTGAGCTCCATGAGCTGTTTGTATATTTTGGAGATTAATCCTTTCTCTGTTGTTTCAATTGCAAATATTTTCTCCCATTCTGAGAGTTGTCTTTTTGTCTTGTTTATGGTTTCCTTTGCTGCACAAAAGCTTTTAAGTTTAATTAAGTCCCATTTGTTTATTTTTGTTTTTATTTCTGTTACTCTAGGAGGTGGGTCAAAAAAGATCTTGCTATGGTTTATGTCAAAGAGTGTTTTTCCTATGTTTTCCTCTAAAAGTTTTATAGTGTCTGGTCTTACATTTAAGTCTTTAATCCATTTGGAGTTTGTTTTTGTGTATGGTGTTAGGTAGTGTTCTAATTTCATTTTTTTACATGTAGCTGTCCAGTTTTCCCAGCACCACTTATTGAAGAGGCTGTCTTTTCTCTGTTGTATGTTCTTGCCTCCTTTGTCATAAATTAGGTGCCCATATGTGCATGGGTTTATCTCTGGGCATTCTGTCCTGTACCATTGATCTATTTTTCTGTTTTTGTGCCATACTGTCTTGACTACTTAGCTTTGTGGGATAGTTTGAAGACAGGGAGCCTGATTCCTCCAACTCCGTTTTTCTTTCTCAAGATTGCTTTGGCTATTCGGGGTCTTTTGTATTCCCATACGAATTGTAAAATTTTTTGTTCTAATTCTGTGAAGAATGCCACTGGTAGTTTGATAGGGATTGCATTGAATCTGTTGATTGCTTTGGGAAGTACAGTCATTTTCACAATATTGATTCTTCCAATCCAAGAACATGGTATATTTCTCCACTGTTTATGTCATCTTTGATTTCTTTCATCAGTGTTTTATAGCTTTCTGAGTACAAGTCTTTTGCCTCCTTAGGCAGGTTTATTCCTAGGTATTTTATTCTTTTTGTTGCAATGGTAAATGGGAGTGTTTCCTTAATTCCTCTTTCTGATTTTTCATTGTTGGTGTATAGGAATGCCAGAGATATCTGTGCATTAATTTTGTATCCTCCAACCTTACCAAATTCATTGATTAGTTCTAGTAGTTTTCTGGTGGCATCATAGGATTTTCCATGTATAGTATCATGTCATCGGCAAACAGTGACAGTTTTACTTCTTCCTTTCCAATTTGGATTAATTTTATTTCTTTTTCTTCTCTGATTGCTGTGGCTAGGACTTCCAAAACTATGTTGAATATGAGTGGCAAGAGTGGACATCCTTTCTTGTTCCTGATCCTAGTGGAAATGCTTTCAGTTTTTTGCCATTGAGTATGATGCTTGCTGTGGGTTTGTCATATATGGCCTTTATTATGTTGAGGTAGGTTCCCTCTATGCCCATTTTCTGGAGAGGTTTTATCATAAATGGGTGTTGAATTTTGTCAAAAGCTTTTTCTGCCTCTATTGAGATGATTATATGGTTTTTATTCCTTAATTTGTTAATGTGGTGTATCACATTGATTGATTTGTGTATATTGAAGAATCCTTGCATCCCTTGGATAAATCTCACTTGATCATGGTGTATGATCCTTTTAATGTGCTGTTGGATTCTGTTTGCTAGTATTTTGTTAACGATTTTTTCATCTATGTTCATCAGTGATATTGGTCTATAATTTTCTTTTTTTGTGATATCTTTTTCTAGTTTTGGTATAAGGGTTATGGTGGCTTTGTAGAATGAATTTGGGAGTGTTTCTCCCTCTGTAATTTTTTTGGAAGAATTTGAGAAGGAACGGTATTAGCTCTTCTCTAATTGTTTGATAGAATTCGCCTGTGAAGCCATCTGGTCCTGGACTTTTGTTCGTTGGAAGATTTTAAATTATGGTTTCAATTTCATTACTTGTGATAGGTCTGTTTATATTTTCTAAGTCTTCCTGGTTCAGTCTTGGAAAATTGTACCTTTCCAAGAATGTGTCCATTTCTTCATGGCTTTCCATTTTATTGACAGATAGTTGTTTGTAGTAGTCTCTTATAATCCTTTTTATTTCTGCAGTGTCTGTTGTGATTTCTCCTTTTTCATTTCTAATTTTGTTGATTTGCATCCTCTCCCTTTCTTTCTGATGAGTCTGGCTAATGGTTTACCAGTTTTGGTTATCTTATCAAAGAACCAACTTTTAGTTTTACTGATCTTTGCTATTGTTTTCTTCATTTCTATTTCATTTATTTCTGTTCTGATTTTTATGATTTCTTTCCTTCTACTGACTTTGGGTTTTCTTTGTTCTTCTTTCTCTAGTTGTTTTAAGTGTAGGGTTAGATTGCTTATTTGAGATTTTTCTTGTTTCTTGAGGTGAGATTGAATTGCTATAAACTTCCCTCATAGAACTGCTTTTGCTGCATCCCACAGGTTTTGGGTCATCGTGTTTTCGTTTTCATTTGTTTCTGTGTATTTTTTTATTTCTTCTTTGATTTCTTCAGTGATCTCTTGGTTATTTAGTAGCACACTGTTTAGCCTCCATGTATTTGTGTTTTTTACAGTTTTTTTCCTGTTTTAGATTTCCAATCTCATAGCGTTGTGGTCAGAAAAAATGCTTGATACGATTTCAATTTTCTTAAATTTCCGAGGCTTGATTTGTGACCCAAGATGTGATCTATCCTGGAGAATGTTCCACATGCACTTGAGAAGAAAGTGTATTCTACCACTTTTGGGTGGAATGTTCTATAAATATCAATTAGATCTATCTGGTCTATTGTGTCATTATAGCTTGTGTTTCCTGATTTATTTTCTGTTTGGATGCTCTGTCCATTGGTGTAAGTGGGGTGTTAAAGTTCCCTACTATTATCGTGTTACTGTCAATTTCTCCTTTCATGGTTGTTAGCATTTGCCTTAGGTATTGAGTTGCTCCTATGCTGGGTGCATAAACATTTATAATTGTTATATCTTCTTCTTAGATTGATCCTTTGATCATTATGTAGTGTCCCTCCTTAGCTCTTGTAACAGTCTTTATTTTAAAGTCTATTTTAGGGACTTCCCTGGTGGCACAGTGGTTAAGAATCCGCCTGCCAGTGCAGGGACACAGATTTGATCCCTTATCCCAGAATATCCAACACGCCGCGGAGCAACTAAGCCTGTGCACCACAACTAGTGAGCCTGTGCTCTAGAGCCCATGTGCCACAACTACTGAAGCCCGTGAGCCTAGAGCCCGTGCTCCTCAACAAGAGAAGCCACTGCAATGAGAAGCCCGTGCACTGCAACAAAGAGTAGCCCCCGCTCCTGCAACTAGAGAAAGCCCGCGCACAACAACAAAGACCCAACACAGCCAAAAATAAATAAAATAACAAGTAAAATAAAGTCTATTTTATCTGATATGAGTATTGCAACTCCAGCTTTCTTTTGATTTCCATTTGCATGGAATATCTTTTTCCATCCCTTCACTTTCAGTCTGTATGTGTCCCTAGGTCTGAAGTGGGTCTCTTATAGACAGCATATATATGGGTCTTGTTTTTGTATCCATTCAGCCAGTCTGTGTCTTTTGGTTGGGGCATTTAATCCCTTTACATTCAAGGTTATTATCAATATGTATGTTCCTATTACCATTTTCTTAATTGTTTTGGATTTGTTTTTGTGGGTCTTTTACTTCTCTTGTGTTTCCAGCTTAGAGAAGTTTCTTTAGCATTTGTTGTAAAGCTGGTTCGGTGGTGCTGAATTCTGTTAGCTTTTGTTTGGCTAGAAAGCTTTTCACTTCTCCATGGAATCTGAATGAGATCCTTGATGGGTAGAGTAATCTTGGTTGTAGGTTTTTCTCTTTCATCACTTTAAGTATATCCTGTCACTCCCTTCTGGCCTGCAGAGTTTCCACTGAAAAATCCGCTGATAACCTTAGGGGGATTCCTTTGTATGTTGTTTTTTGTTTTTCCCTTGCTGCTTTTAATATGTTTTCTTTGAATTTAATTTTTGTTAGTTTGATTAATATGTGTCTTGGTGTGTTTTTCCTAGGGTTTATCCTGTATGGAACTTTCTGTGCTTCCTGGACTTGGGTGACTCTTTCCTTCCCCATGTTAGGGAAGTTTTCCACTATAATCTCTTCAAATATTTTCTCAGACCCTTTCTTTTTCTCTTCTTCTTCTGGAACCCCTATAATTCGAATGTTGGTGCATTTAGTGTTGTCCCAGAGATCTCTGAGATTGTCTTCAATTCTTTTCATTCTTTTTTCTTTATTCTGCTCCTCGGCAGTTACTTCCACCATTTTGTCTTCCAGGTCACTTATTCGTTCTTCTGCCTCCATTTTCCTGTTACTGATACCTTCTAGTGTATTTTTCATTTCAGTTATTGTGTTGTTCATCTTTGTTTGTTTGTTCTTTAGTTCTTCCAGGTCTTTGTTAAACATTTCTTGTATTTTCTCAGTCCATGCTTCCATTCTATTTCCGAGATTCCAGATCATCTTTACTATCATTACTCTGAATTCTTTTTCAGGTAGATTGCCTATTGCCTCTTCATTTATTTGGTCTTGTAGGTTTTTACCTTGCTTCTTCTTCTGTGACATAATTTTTTGCTGTCTCATTTTTTTTTTTTTTTTTTTAATGAGTGGGATTGTGCTCCTGTCTTACTGGTTATTTGGCCTGAGGCTTCCAACACTGGAGTTTATAGGCTACTGGGTAGAGCTGGGTCTTGGTGCTGAGATGAGGACCTCTGTGAGACCTCACTCCGATGAATATTCCCTGGGGTCTGAGGTTCTCTGATAGTCCAGTGGTTCGAACTCAGAGCTCCCACTGCAGGAGCTTCCACCGGACCCCAGACTCTCAAACAAGATCCTGCAGCCTGAGTGGGGTGGCAAAAAAAAAAAAAAAAAGAACAATAACAAAGTAAAAAATAAAATTAGACTAGGAAATTAACAGATATGTTAGAAAGAATGTAAAAATAAAAATATAGATGAATCAACGACCAGAAGGTACATCAGTACCACAGTAGTAAAAAGAGGAGGAGGGAAAAAAAAAAAAATGGGGGTGGAAGGCCTTGGTTGCGGAGAGCAGGGCCTAAGCAAGGGCAAGGCTTGGGCAGTGGGTGGGGCCAATGCTTAGGACCCACAGGGCTGGAAAAGGCCCTGGGGGCTGTAGGGGGTAGGGCTTAGGCTCAAAGAACAGAAGGGGCCCAGGTGTGCCCCCCACCCCTGGTCTCAGAGGGCAGGGGACCTCCCCTGGGAGCCCAGCAGGCTTCCTGGGCTCGAGTGGGTGGGGCAAATGCCCTCCTCTCCTCTACTGCTCCTCCTGTCTGGGGTCTGGGAGGACCCCTCCCACCTGCCACTCCTGATCTCCCCAGCCTCCCTCCTATGCCCCCAGGACCCACGCTGCCTGGATGGGGCTTTGGAGTGGGGGGAACTGGCTTGGGAGCTCAGCAGGCTCCTGGACCAAGTGGGCTAGGCGATCACCCTCTGCTGCTCTCCAGCTCTTCCCAGAGAGTCCCTCCCACCTGCCTCTCCTGATCTCCCCGGCCTTAGGGGGGCTGATCTTGTCTGGCCTCCACTTCTCCTCCTGCCTCGGTCCCCCTACATCCTATTGGTTCACTCTGGAGTTCCTCCCATCTCCTTGGGGATCAGAGTCCCCCAGCAGCGGCCGGCAGGCACCCTAGTTGTGGGGAGATGCTAACTCCACGTCTTCCCACACTGCCATCTTGATTCCCCCTCCCCCCGCAGTTTCTTTAAAATCTAACTGTGCAGCTATTATACGATCCAGCAGTTGCACTCTTGAGCATTTATCCCAGAAAAATGAAAAGCTATGTTTACACAAAGTCTTGTACATAAATATTTAAAATAACTTTCCTCATAATATTCCAAAACTGGAAACAACCCAGGTGTCCTTATGGTAAATAGGTAAACAAACTATAAAATGCCTATGCTATAAAATATTACTTAGCAATAAAATGAATAAATTATTGATACACTCAACGTCTTGGAATTGGCTGTAAAAAAATTCAATCCCACAAGTTTACATACTGAGTGATTCCATTCATATAACATTCTTGAAATGATGAAATTATAGAAATGGAGAATAGATTATTGGTTGCCAGGAGTCTGGGGAAGTAGGGAGAAAAATGGGTATGGCTATAAAAGGGCAATAGACGTGATCCTTGTAGGGATGGAATTGTCTGTATCTTGACTGTATCAGTGTCACTATCCTGCTTGTGATTTCATACTGTAGCTCTCCAAGATGTTACCACCACTGGGGGAAAGTAGGCAAAGCATACACTGGATCTCTCTGAATTACTTCTTACAACTGCATGTGAATCTACAGTCTTCCCCTCCAAATCTTTTTAATTTAAAAAAAAAGTTAATGAGAAAAAAAATGTAATAAGAGACTGCTACCAAAAATTTACACCAACAAATTTGAAAACAATTAAACTACTAAATTCTTAGACATGAACTTGTGTTTATAGATTTATTCACATATATTTGTGTTTATTCACATATGTATGAATTTATTCGTATATATTATTTATAGCTTCCTGAAATTGTACATAAATCTATTTGGCTTATGTTGTTTTTGTAAGAAGGTTTAAAAACAATAGTTTAATTTTCCATAATAGTAATAGGACTTTTTAAGCTTACTGTTTTTTTAGCTAATTTTGTAAACTTTCTATAATTTAAGGAAACTTGAGTAAACAAATAAATGTATATATATGCACATATATGTGTGTATAACATAAATAATATATAATGTATATGAATATATGCCTAATAATAGATGTGAGTTAAAATAACCTATTTGTAGCCCCTGGCAAGCTATAGCACTGCAGTTACTAAGACTTTCATCTGTGGTAAATTTCTGTGGGATACAGTGGAAGGAGACACACTTATCTCTGTAATACATTTGAGACTTACAGAGGAAATAGTAACTATGAAGCGTGTGGGATGAGTTGGTAGTTGCTAGGCTCACTTGATTAATGAAGACAGAGAATGATATGCTCAAGTCATGGTAAAAAAGGTCATAGACGCTAGATTCCACTGTCCAGCACCCCAAGGCTCAGCAGTTCCCTGATCTGAATCACTGCTGAAGGTTTTAGAAAAATGAAGAATACTTTCCTCTTCTACTCTGCATCTAGCGTATTATTTTCCACTAGCCAGCATTTGAAACATGTTTATTGGTCGTTAAATTTTATTCTCCATAGGTTTTTATTGTTCTAATAGCTTCCACTTGCCCCATAGGGTCTATTCTCCACCCGTCCCCACTCTCCTTTCTGCCAAAGGTGCTCACCTACATGGACCACATCAATAGGCCTCCTCTGGTACTCTGGTTTCCACTTGGGGTTGGCTATTAAGGATGCCTCAGTAAGAAACTGGAGGGAAGGAGAAAAATAAGGATATTTATTACCCTGGCTGCCTCTTTGCAAAGTCACCTTTCTGGCTGTGTTCCTGAATAAAGGTAACTGCTTCTTTCTAGGGAGACTGCTTTACAAGACTCTCTCTCTTTTTGGGTTCCGAAACCTCTCCCTGTCTTCATTTCTTCATGGGTTAAGGGGAACAGCTCTGCTGCCAGTAACTCCAGGACAGTGTTATGGTTTCCCTAATACTCATAGCTTCATATATGTTTCCTTTAATAATCTTCCTCAAATTAACCTAATTTGCATGTGTAATCTGTTTCCTGCTAGGATCTGACTGACACATGTATATTCTGTGCTTTGCTCTGAAGCATCTCCTAGTGGCTGGATGTGATTAACTTGGAATGACCTTAGCCAATTCCAGAGGGGATGGAAACTTTGAAGAAAAGTCTCATTCTTGGTACTAGTAAGCCCAAAAGCCTCAGCCTCACCAAAATGAGAAAACGAAAAAATTTGCATCAGGCCCTTTTCCTCCTTCCCTCCCCTCAGGTCAGATACTCTATATAACCCTCCCTTAACTGATTGGATTGTTAGTTTTAATTTAATTGGATTGTTAAATTTATGGATTGTTTTCTAAACTCTGCCTTGCAGAACCCAAAATTTTGATGGAGGGTCTTTGGGAAAGAAAGTATAGCAAAAATGAAGACAGCCTCAGTAAGTAGAGCTTTCTGATACCCATTTCATCCAGAACATTTAATTTTTTAAATTTATATGCTGTGGTCCCATATGAAATTTTATTTGAAAAGTAATTTCATTCCAACAAATAAAAAGTTTTTGACTACTGATTTAATTCACTTTAATAGATAACCACTGACAAATCAAAACCCTTTAAGATTCAAAAAGCAACCTCTGGTAGGACTTCAGGTAACAGCAGAATTAGAACTGGTAACAGTGTACAGATTTAGAGTCAGGTTATTCCAGTCTGATGTACTTCAAATTATGCCCCATAAAGGGCTGCTTATTATGAATAGCCACTCAAAACTCTGAAGATCTGTTTCTTTGTCAACATGGATGCCTCCTTTGTTATTTACAAATCCCAATCACCAGCTGAGTCAATCTTTATCTAATTATTTTTATCTTCCTCTAGGAACCCTTCCCAGGCTAAGTAGTAATCAGCCTTCAACAGTTACCATCTGGTATTATTTAGTGGCTTCCAATTTGTGAGTCATGGAATCACAGAAACTTTGAGTTGAAAGGGGTTGTCAAAGGTCACTCAGTCCAATATTCCTTCCTTGCTAGAAGCCCTGCTCTAATTTCCCTGACAAGTCATCACTCAGCCACCTGAATGCTTTCAGGTAACAGGTAAGGCCCTATTTTATCAGGCACTCCACCTGTTAAGAGAGTTTTTCTGTATATTAAGTCAAAATGTGTGTCCCTATGCATGGCACCAGCTAGTGCCAAGCATTCCCTGTAGAACAAAGAGCAGTTCCCCTCCCTATTTACAGGAAAGTTTTTCAAATATTAGCCAACAGTAATCATGCCTTTACTTAGTTTCTCCACAAAAATCATCCATCACCACCAGATCTAAAACTATTCCTCTGAGACATTTGATGGTTTCCAGACTCCTCACCATGCTTGTAGCCCTTTTCTGGCTGTGCTTCAGTTTTCACTTCATTCTTAAAATTTATGCTTGGTATAGAACACAGTTCAGGAGACATGTTCTGACCAGTTGAGCCCCACTGACTACTTTGCTAAAGACATTAGACTGATTAACATCACCAAGACTATACCTGCCTTCTTTTTTGGCAGTTACTACACACCATCATCCTGATTGATATCGAATCAACTACAACACTCCCATCTTTTTCACATGAACCCTTACAAAGCCAGGTATCTCCTGTTCTATGTTTGTATCTAAATTCGAATATCACAAGGTGGGTACACTCTTCCTAGCCTAATAGGCAAGAAAAACTCTACTCAGAGAGGTTAAGTATTTTGTAAGGGTCACACAAGTAAGTGGCTTAGCAGAGATTTGATTCCATATCAAAACCTGTATGTTCTCTGCCAGATCATACTGCCTCTTCATTCATTTACTCCCGCATCAAATATAACTGAGCACTTTCTATGTGTCAGACATTAGTCTAGGCCCTCAGGATAAAGTGATGATGAAGACATGTCCCTCATGGAAATTATATTCTAGTGAGGAATGTGATTTGCAAGCTTAAAAACATGTAAATGAATGTAGGAAGGATTTGCAAAGACACAGAAGAGAAAAAGAATAATCAATGCCTTTATTTCTTTTTCTTGCCTAATTGGTCTGGCTAGGACTTCCAGTACTATGTTGAGTATGCGTAGTGAGAGTGGGCACCCTTGTCTTGTTCCTGATCTTAGAGGACAACCTTTCACCACTGAGTATGATGTAAGTGTGGGCTTGTCATTATGGCCTTTATTAAACTAAGGTTTAATTTATTAAACTAAGGTACATTCTTGCTATACCTAATTAGTTGAGAATATTTATCATGAAACGATGTTGAACTTTGTCAGATGCTTTTTCTTCATCTATTGAGATGATTTTTATTTCATTCTAATATTGTGATGTATTCTACTATTGATTTCTGTATGTTGAAACTTTCTTGCATCCCAGGAGTAGCCCCCTCTTAATCATGATATATAATCATGTAAAGTTAGCTTGTTTATTTGAGATCTTTTTTATTAATGTAGATATTTATTGCTATAAACTTCCCACTTAGAACTGATTTTGCCGCATTTCATGAGTTTTGGTATGTTGTTTCCATTTTCATTTGTTTCCAGATATTTTTTGATCTCCCTTTTGATTTATTCTTTGACTTCTTGGTTGTTCGGGGGTGTTTTGTTTAATTTCTGCATATTAGTGAATTTTCCAGTTTCCTTCTGTTATTGATTTCTAGTTTCATGCCATCATGGTTGGAAAAAGATACTTGATAAGATTTCAGTGATCTTAAATTTGTTAAGACTTGTTTTGTGATCTAACATATGATCTATCCTCAAGAATGTTCCATGTGCACTTTATATATATTTTTAAAATTTATTATTTATTTATTTACTTTTGCTGTGCCAGTTCTTAGTTGTGGCATGTGGAATCTTTAGTTGCAGCATGCAGACTTCTTAGTTGTGGCATGCAGACTTCGTAGTTGTGGCATGCGGACTTCTTAGTTGCAGCATGCATGCAGGATCTAGTTCCCCCACCAGGGATTGAACCCAGGCCCCCTGCATTGGGAGCATGGAGTCGTACCCACTGGACCGCCAGGGAAGTCCCTCCATGTGCACTTTAGAAGAACATGTATTCTGCTGCTATTGGGCAGAATGTTCTGTAAATGTCTGTTAGGTCCACTTAGTTTAAAGTATAGTCCAAGTTCAATGTTTCCTTATTGATTTTCTGTCTGGATGATCTATTGTTGAAAGTGATGTATTGAAATCCCCTACTATCACTGTACTGTTGCCTATTTCTCCCTTCAGATCTGTAAGAAATTGGCTCAGTATGTTTAGGTCCTCTGATGTTGAATGCATATATTAAAAAAATGAATTGCAAAATGATAAAAAGATTGAAACCAAATCTAAAGTACAATCTAAGTGGAAGCCATAAAGTAAATATATACATACATTTGCCTGCATAAAAGAAGAAGATTTTTTATTCATCCACTCCACTAGGATTATTGAGTTCCTACTCTGCATTGGTTCTAGATGCTAAGGATATTACAGTGAACAAAATGCAAAATTTCCTGCCCTCCTGGAGCTTAAATTTTAATAGAGGGAGTCATAGAATAAAGAAATAAGTTAATTATGTAGTATATCCCTAGCTTAAACTCATGGAGAAAAATAAAGCAGAAAAAGGGCATAGGGAATGCCAGGCCAGGGAGTGTGTGGGGAGGAGGGCAATTAAAACAGGGTGCTCAGGGAAGTCCTCACTATAATGGTGATTAAGGTGTTATGAATCTACGCCTTGAAGGAGGCAAGAGAGCAGGTCACATACAATATAACCAGAAAAGGAGACAGCAAGTGCAAACCCTAATGTGGGAACAGGCTTGGCATATATGAAGAATAGAAAGGAGTCCAGTGTAGCTGGAGCAGCATAAGCAAGTGGTAAAGAACAGGACATGAGTCAGAGGGTAGCCAGGGGCCTATGGGCTATTGTGATGATACAGGCCAGAGATGATGGTGGCTTCCAAAAGAATGATCACAACCGAGATGGCAAAGAGTACCCAGATTTGGGTACACTTTGAAAGTACAGTCGACAGAATTTGCTGGCAGATTCGATATGGATTGGGAGAGAATAAGAACAATGAATGATAATTCCAACAGTTTCAACCTAACTGGGAGGATGAATCTGCCAGTAACTGAAATGGGAAAGACTGCAGATGGAGGTGGTATGGAAGGAAGATAGGGAATTCCATTTTGGCTACTGTAAGTCTGAGATGCATATTAGACATCCAAATGAAGATGCTGAGTAAACAGAAGGATAAATGAGCCCAGAGTTCAGGGGAGATGTCTAGGCTGGAGATATAAATTTGGGAGATATTAATATATTGATTCTAAATAAGGAAAAATATACCTTAAACAAAGACAATAAACAAACAAGGGATTAGAGACAAATACTTGCAACAGAGATAACAGATAAAAGTGCATAAATATATATAAAACTATTTTACACAATGACAAGAAAAAGACCAAAAAAACAGTAGAAAAAAGGACAAAAGAAACAATAAATGCAATTTACAGAAGAGAAAAACTGAATGGCCAATAAATGTATGAACAGATGCTGAAACTCAGTAGCAAAGAAGAAAACGTGAATTTTAATATAATAAAGAGATAAGTCACACCCATCAGATTGGCAAAAATTTTAAAGACCGTCAATAGTAGGTGTTGGCAAGGATGCAGGACAAAGGGAATACTCATTTACTGCCAATGGACATGAAAATTGGAACAAACACTCGTGCAATCATGTCTCAATATATTACAAAGTTAAAGGCATGTGTGTTCTAACCCAGCAATTCAACTTCTTATAGTCCCTTGAACTGTGGATCTTCAAACCAGAGACCTTGTATCTTTTGAGGGTGTATGAAAGCCTTCCAATGCATACCAGGGCATGGAGAAAGAAATCAGTTTTAAACTTTCAGCTTTTATGTCTATTCTTCCTAAAAGTAATCTACCTAAAAGAATGCCTACTCCATTCACTCTCAGGTTCATCCTCCCCTTTTACAAACACCCTGCCCAATTTACAATGTTCAGAACATTGAATTACCAAAGCAAACCACTCCAGAGCCCTTTTCCCTTTGCTACAATAACTAGCAACACCCCAATGGAAGCAGCTATGTCAGCCTGGGTACCAGAGTGGGTATAATGTTCAGCAGAGCCCCAGCTAATCTAAGATGGCATGTAGGATGAGAGATAATTAAACCTTGTTTTGGGGTTTTTTTTTTTTATAGATTTATTTATTTTTTGGCTGCATTGGGTCTTCGTTGCTGTGTGCGGGCTTTCTCTAGCTGCGGCGAGCGGGGGCTACTCTTTGTTGCGGTGTGCGGGCTTCTCATTGCGGCGGCTTTACTTTGCTGCCGAGCACAGGCTCTAGGCATGCGGGCTGCAGTAGTTGCGGCACGTGGGCTCAGTAATTGTGGCTCGTGGGCTCTAGAGTGCAGGTTCAGTAGTTGTGGTGCATGGGGCTCAGTTGCTCCACAGCATGTGGGATCTTCCCGGACCAGGGATCGAACCCGTGTCGCCTGCATTGGCAGGCGGATTCTTAACCACTGCGCCACCAGGGAAGTCCCTAAACCTTGTTTTAAGCCACTGAAATGTAGGGGTTGTTTGTCACTATAGCATAAATTGCCTATCCTGAGTGATACAGAGACATGACCCTGCTCACTCTAAACTTTATTATGGTGACTTGCTCCTGGTGTAGAAACCTCCAGGGCACCAAACCAAACAGCAGTTTGAAATATTGGTTTCTTCTTTAATGATTGACCAATGCACCATAAACCAGTCTTTTTTCTGGCTCGTACATGTTTCTTTTAAGATAGAGAAGCCAAGTGTTAGGAACAGGATATTTTGGCACATGTTGGGATGTTGTGAATTTAAATTGTGGTGTAAGAAGATGGGAGAGATAACATTCATTTAATGACTTCATCTCTTCAGTCTCTCTCCTATTGCCAAAGAATTCTTCTTGGGGAAAAGTCCCTTAAGAGTGGTGCAAGGAAAACATTAGTAGGAAATAATGCCAAAAAGGCTCTTTTCACATATTTAAATGTCATTAACTTATATAGGCTAGTCTCAAAATCCTAGGAAGTACCCTCATCTGAAAAGAAATGAGTCTTTGAACAGCTGAAGCAAGACAAGTTAATGTTGCTGCTTCATTTCAAAAAAAGTGGAAAGATATTCAGGACCACCTAATGTTTCAAAATATACTACATGAAATTTAGGGATGACAATTTTATGGCAATCCTTCAGATTGAGTGTAGGTTGTTTGTTATAAACTTACTGTGCTTGTCACTACCTGTGTGAGTGTTCAAGGTACTTTTCCAGGCCTTGGTTTCCTCGGCTATAAAATGGGGATAATTAGGGTAGCTGCCTGACAGGGTTGTTATGAGAGATAGAGCAGTGAACATTTGTAGAGCACTTGGACCAGAGTAAAAGCTATTTTCTGTTAAACAGTAAATAAATTAGTGAATAAATATTCCACGAGGTAGTTAAAGCATATTTAGCAAATTATATTATGAATTATTTATAACACTTACATAATTATATAATATAAATTATTAACATTATATAAGATGATCTGATATCACCTTATAAAATATTTGTTTCTAATTCCTGTTAAAATGTGGTCCAATGTATTTACAGCAAATATAACTTTATTTTTTATTAAATCAAGAGGAAAAAGTTTAGATATGTCTATTGAGATCATTAAAGTTATTTCTAATTTTTTACATAATTCTTAATTATTTCCAGAAGGTAAAACCAGAGTTCAATACACACACACACACACACACACACACACACACTCACTTTCTTACCAAAAGAAATCCCACATCATTGTTTATCTTTGCTTCACACATGTAATTTTGGCTGCATATTATGTTGTGTTAGTTCAGATTAAGGAATGAAAGGCTTCATTATTGTCCTACTTTATATTATGACACGAAAAGAATAATTTATGTTAGAACCACATCACATTAACCCTGTCTTCTTCTATTAGTCTGTTTTACAAGATGCATTTTTATTTTTTCACTGGCTTTTGTAATATACCTTGAAATGTGTATTAACATATATTTGATTTTAAAATTTAAAGTCACACTTTCTGACACAAAGTTTAATTTGGCTGATAGATTTGCAAATTAAATTTCAGGTTGTCATTTTCAATGAATTAGATAAATCTATAGTTCTAAGATTTTGATGAAAATCTTTAAAACATGAGATTATAGCATTTTATAAAAAATTACAATTAGCAAAGCTGTACTGAAATTAACAATATATTTATTTTCCCCAAACTTTCTGGTTATATTGAGTTAAACAAGATGCTTCTAAGTAAAAGATCAACAAATACAATTAATAGTTTTTCCATTGGACTGCTAACCTTTTTGGTATATTTCCCAGAAACAGAGAAAGTGAATGATTATAATATCCATATAACAAAATATTTTGCAGGTCAAGTTGTTTCCAAATCTTTGCATTCAATAAAATTGAATGCAGACATAATTGAGTTGCCAGATCATTAACTTTTATAATAGATTACATTATTTTTATAGTATAACTTATCATAAGTTCAAATAATTGACATAGTTTTAGAGAAACACTCCATTCACTTTTCCATGTGAACATGATTTTCAGCAGCTTCAGCTATAACAATAAAAAGCAGTAACAGAACTGATGCTAAATTCATATCTTTCTATCAATAAATGTTATTTTTGATGGTTATATAAACTGAAAAAACACTCAAGTATATCTTATCAAATACGTTTCTAATAAAATTTTAACATTTATTCTTGATAAGTATTCACCAAAATAATTATGTGCTTTGACCAATTTTGTGCTACTAATGACAGTGCTAATAACTCAATTCAGAATTAAATGTTTTAACTTTCCAAGCATTTTGTTCTCAGAGAAAAAATGTTTTAAAATTTTGATTCATATTTTGTTATAGAGAAATATGCTAGGGCGATTGAGAAAATATTTTTCAAACATCAAAAAATGCATTAGGATAAATCTCTGTGAAGTAGAATGGAAATGTGAGTTCAAGGTGAAGAAAAAACAATGTACAATTTCAGACTACTATTGATATATGATAGTGCTTTTTATGTTTCTTTCTATTGATGGCGGTGTCTATCAACCTGCTTTGACATTTGAACAGCTGTATTTTATTGTATTTTCCTTTTTTAGTACTTTGCTCTTTACACTTACAACCCAAAATATCTTATTTGAGCCTTAAAATAGCATCCACATTTTTCTGAAGAAAACACTAGGGCTCTGAGAGAGAGTTGCCTCCATGACAAGGAAGAGGCAAAAATGAATGCCCACTCAAGTCCACTGGACCCTAAATGCCACTAATCCACAGCTCTTCTGCCTCCAATGCCAAAATGTTTGTTTGATGAAATTTGTTGTAAGCAGACTCTTTGGTATGGAAAGCAAAATAAAAAATTATTCTTCTGTCTGACATCTGCCAATTCGCTAACTTTCTCTGTCTTTTAAAATGATGTTCAAAAATGTTCATAAGGAGACTATTAGAACTTAAAAACTGTCTATTGCCATTGTAATAGTCATACTTATGGGCTCTGCTGCGCAGATAAATCAGGCACGTCTTTATAGCCAGAAATAATTTACTGCCTAGTGTTTGCTAGTAAATCTGAGTGAATGACAATCCTAAATGTGTCTTGTCAGGAAGTAAACCATTCAGCTGCAAGAAGGGCACTGTATCTACAAATAAAGGCACCCACCTTTGCATCAAGATGAATCTCCATGATAATTTCCTTTCTCTTGGCTTCTATTCCATTGTGAGTGGGAGCATTCTGGGGAGAAGGGTAGAACCCCTTTGATTTTGCTATAGTTCTCCAAGATTCCAAGCTCATCGCTATTTGGAATGAAGTTCTCACAATGAGCTTTCTACCTGTCCAGAGATACTTTTTCTTTATTTATTTTTAGATTCTGAAAGCTCTGGAGTCTGGGATCTCTGTATTTACTGTTTTGGTCTTTTGCCTGAGGCAATTTTGTTTTCGTTCTTCAGTAGTTTCAACCTACAGAAATCGACTTGAATGTTAGGCTTAATTCAAAAAGAAACATCAACATGTGGCAGCAGCTTCTTTCTGGAATTCCCCTCTTTCCTTAGACTGAACAACTAGCTGTACTCTAAAATATCAATATTTACAATAAACCAAAAATCACATCATTTGCCACTATTCAAATTTGAAATGAAAAATCTTAAATATTATCTTTAAAATGTGCAAGGAATGACATAGTTTGTCAAGATTATTTTAGGGGATACAAAAATCAAAAAAGTTGCTTTAAAGAAATTCTTACACATGTGCACATGGAGAAATGTAAAAGAACATCATTCTAACATTGCTTGAAATAAGGAAAACTTAGGAAAAAACTTAATATTCATCAACAGGAAAATGATGAACCAGATGTATATGACAACATGAATGAATGTCAAAAGCATAATGCTGATAACAAAGAAATATCATTTATATAAATGTTTTAACCAGCAAAACATTTAAAACTATTGAAATACATTGTTTAGCCAGAAAATATAGAATAAAATTTTAAAACATTCATGGAATTAATAAACATCAAATTCATGATAGAAGTTAACTGTTGAGAGGGAGAGAGAGAAAAATGAGATTGAGGGGTACACAGGGGCTTCAACCGAATCTGTAATTTTCTTTCTTATTTAATAAATCTAAAGCAGTTCCAGCTGAATGTTAGAGCTGTTAAAACTTCTTAGAGCTGGGAGGTGGGCATAGAGGTCATCATATATTTATCTGTATATTTGAATGATCTCATAATAAAAGTAGCTAAAAGTAAAAGACAATATGTAAAAGAAAAACAGGAGTACAATATATCCTAAAATGGCAGAGAAAAGAATTTTTAAAAATATCAATCCAATAGATCATAGGGAAAAAGAAAAATAAAATTCAAAAAATAAAACAGTAAATAAAAAACACAAAATAAGGTGGTGGACGTAAGTTTAAATAATCACAATATATGGAAAGAGAATAAACTCACTATTAAAATACAAAGATCCTCAGATTTTTTTTTTTAAGCCGGCCATGTATGGTTCACAAGAGACACACCTCAAACAAAAGAACACAGAAAGGTTAAATATTTTAAAAGAGACAAAAAATACAAGCAAATTTTTTCCTAAAGAAAGTGATTGTAGCAATATTAATGTTAGATAAACTGGAATTTAAGGCAAAAGGCAACAATGGGGATAAAGAGAGAAATACACAATTAAAAAGAATATTTCACTAAGAAGATTCAACAGCCATGAATTTGTGTGCATTTAAGGTATATACAGAAAGCAAAAACCTAACAAAAGTATAACATGATGTTGACAAACACAATCATGGAGAAAGATTTTATCTCATCTGTATGAGAATATGATAAATCAAGTGACTTTCCTACTCCCAAAACCTTAGGATACAGAAAACTTAAACAACCGAGTCAGTATTTATATTTCACAAGTATACATAGAATTCTACAAAAAACAAAAACAAAACAACAAAGAAACGAAGAGTATATGTTCTTTCAAGTGCACGTAGAACAATGACAAAAAGCACAGGTTAGCTTTCAAAAGAAGTCTCAATAAATTCCAAACCATCACACAGATCACATTCCATTACTACAGTAAGATTAAATTAGAAAAAAATAAAATGATAATTTTAAGTAGTAACATATGTTTGAAAACTTTTTTTAAAATATACTCTTAAAATAAGGAGAAAGGACTCTCAGGTCCGTCCACTCCAATTTGTAAAATATTAAAGCTAGCTCTGAGTTTTAAGCTCCACCTTAAATAGTGGCAGTAACACAAAGAATCCACTAGATGTCAGTGTTACCTTATATTATTTATTCTCATTTGCCCACATGTTAAAGTCAAATTGCGCCAAAGACCACCCAGTCCAACAAATTAGATTTCAGACCCAGTTCTAGCCCTTTTAGGTTTGATTCAAATATCTAATAATGAGGAAATAATAATATCTATAGTGAATAATTTTAACATGCTATATGCAAATGTAAATTTTTATCACAGAATAGTTTCTTAAATCTCTTTCTGTATATTTTCCATGAATTATTATTTAGCTTGCTAGAGCAGTTTTGCATAATTTTATAAGCCTTTTAAGAGACAAAGACAAAAAGCATTTCCTATTGCTTGGGAGGAAAATCCCTCTAAGTTGTCTTCAATTCGTATTTGTACATTCATCTTAGAAATACAGCCCTGTGACAAAATTAATACTAACATTGAAAGAGATCTTGAGAAACCATGTATTCTAACTGCCTGCATCTTAGAAACTGACAAATGGGGAACTATTCTATTTTTAAAGACTGCAGGAAAGGAAATCATCAGTCAGGAAGTTCTTCTTCCCGTCTAATCTAAATCCCTCCTGGTGAAACTTAATCCCATTTCCTCTAGTGTGAACCTTTCCAGTGAAGATGAAGGAATAAACTGCCCGCCATCCTCATGTGGAGAACAAACCTTCATATCCTGGAGTATGTGTGTATAAGGCTCTCCTGAACTACAAAGTAGATCTCAACAAGCAAAGCAGCAGCAGCATTGTAACGCCAGGTAAAGTCATAAGAGACCCAAAGTTATTGTGTCAAAAGAGACTCTCTAACAAAAGCTTTTTGTAATGTAAAGAGACCTGACCTTGAAGTAAAGAGATAAGTGTTCTTATCTCCACTGTGCTCCACTAGCTTTCTGGGTTACCTTAGAAGGCTGGATTAACGAAAACCATGATTGAGCACCTACTATGAGCAAGGTTTTTAATCAATTCTTAAGGTTTAATCTATTCTTAAAATTCTTACAACAGGCCTGCAAGGTAGGATGGATTATTATCATCATTACTATTATGATTATAACCATTTCCAAAGAAAGAAACTGAGGGTCAGGAATGTTAATTACTGTGCCCAAGAGCACACAGCTGGTAGGAGACAGAGCTGGGCTTTCAGTTCTGTCCGATTCTGAGGCTGTGGCTGTACAGTATACCTCTGTTCTTCAAGTTCTTCAAGCTTTACAGTGATGGGCTCTACAAACAGAAACATAGACATAAGAGCGTGGAAAGGGGCTCCTCATCCAAGTCACTGCTCCTCTCTTAACCTTAACATGGGTGATTGAAAGTTAACATTGTGCGAGTTAGTATAGGATGATCAGCTATTCTGTTTCTACACTAGGGACAGAGATTCTCAATCAAGTGAAGTTGAGGAATCTTCTGCTCTGTCTTTAAAAGTAAGAAATATTCACAATCATTTGGAGTGTCAAATCTGTCCCTAGCTGAAGTCAGGGAATGCACTAGAAGGGATCATTCTTCCAAGTAAGTCCTGACCAATTGTGAACGTTCTGCTCTGTCTTTAAAAGTAAGAAATATTCACAATCATTTGGAGTGTCAAATCTGTCCCTAGCTGAAGTCAGGGAATGCACTAGAAGGGATCATTCTTCCAAGTAAGTCCTGACCAATTGTGAACGTTGATGATTAGGTGGTTCTCTGCCTCTGCAGTGCAGACCCCTCTTTTCTCCCACCTTCCTTCCCTCCTTCCTTTCCTTCTTTCCTTTTTTCCTTCCCTTCCTTCTTTTCCTTTTCCTTCTTTTCTTTTTGCCTTTCTTTTCTCTCCTCTTCCTTTCTTTTTGAAACAATCAGAAGTGGAGTAGGGGCAGGGTGGGGAGGTAGAAATGGGTGAGGGGGGTCAAAAGGTACAAACTTTCAGTTATAAAATAAGTAAGTTGCTGGGGATGTGATGTACAGCATGGTGACTGTAGTTAATAATACTCTATTGTATACTTGAAAGTTGCTAAGAGAGTAATAGTAAAATTCTCATCACAAGGGAAAAAATTTCCAACTATGTATGGTGATGGATGTTAACGATACTTATTGTGGTGATCATTTTGCAATACAGACAGATCAAATCATTATATTGTACACCTTAAACTAATACAATGGTATATGTCAATTTCATCTCAATAAAACTGGAAAACATTTTTAATTACAGCACAACAATACATTCATTGAGAAGAAGAATTAAACAGTATAGGTATATAGAAGGTTTAAAAAAGATGAAAGTTCTCACTTGCCATCTCTCCACCCCCTCTCTCCAGGTGGTAACCACTGGTAATAGTTTGATGTGTATCCATCAGGGCGTTCTCTATTTACAAAGAAGAAGGAAGGAGAGAAACTGAGAGAAGGAAGAGAGAAGGGAGGGAGTTATTTTTACAGAACTGGGATGATATTGTTCATATTGTTCTGTAGCCTGCTTCTTTCACACACAACTATCTCATAGACATCTAATTTTATATTTTGTTTCAACAGGTGCGCAATATTTGTTAACATAGATGTGCCTTAATTGGTTAACCATTTCCCTATCCATAAACGAGTGAAGTGTCTCCGATTTGTTCCTATTCCAAACCGTACTTCACTGAAATCGTGGCCCATGTATCTTTATGCACTTAATGTAAATATTTCTAGGGGCAGGTTTCTACAAGAGGGATTGCTGGGTCAAAGGTTCGGCTATTCAAGTTTTCATAGGCCCTGTCAAGTTGTCCTTCAAAACCTCTGGGAAGTTACATGTGTACCAATTATTAGTTTAGCTTTTTTTTTCTTTTTCTTTATAACTCTTTACATGAATTAGGAACCATTCTTACTTTCACAGACCAAGCAAATAGGAATGATGAACAGAGAATATGCAATATGCAAAGGCTTCAGGATCACTATTTAAGGATACTTCCCACATTTTTCTAACAATATTTGTGAAATTGTTGCTTTATTTTAGGAGGGGGAGTGGTAAGCATGAGGTTGGTTTGTTTCTTGGCTTTTTTTTTTCCTAAAGACTGTTTTTTTAGAGCGGTTTTAGGTTCAAAGCAAAATTGAGGGAAAGGTACAGAGATTTCTCATATACCTCCTCCCCCCACTGCTCCCCCATTATCAACCTCCCCCACCAGAGCAGTACCGTTTGTTACAATGGATGAACCTACACTGCCGCATTGTAATTACCCAGTCCATAGTTTACATTAGGGTTCTCTGCTGGTGTTATCCATGCTATGAGTTTGGATACATGTAAAATGACATGTGTCCATCATTATAGTATCATACAGAGTATTTTCACTGCCCTGAAAATCCTCTGTGTTCCACTGATTCATCCCCCTTCTCCAACCCCTGGCAACCACTGTTTTACTGTCTCCGTAGCTTTCCCTTTTCCTGAATATCATATAGTTGGGATTATACAGTATGTAGCCATTTCAGACTGACTTCTTTCACTTAGTAATATGCATTTAAGGTTCCTCTGTGTCTTTTCTTGGGTTGATAGCCCTCCCCTCCTTTTTTTTTTTTTTTTTTTTTTTTTTTTTTAGTGCTGAATAATATTTCACTGAATGCCTATATCATAGTTTACCCATTCACCTACTGTAAAACACCTTGGTTGCTTCCAAGTTTTGGCAGTTATTAGCAAAGCTGCTATAAACATCTGTGTACAGATTTTTGTGTGGACATAAGTTTTCAACTCTTTTGGGTAAATACCAAGGAGACTGATTGCTGGATTTTATGGTAAGAGCAGGTTTAATTTTGTAAGAAGCCACCAGACTGTCTTCCAAAATGGCTGTCACTTTGCATTCCCACCAGCAATAAATTAGAGTTCCTGTTGTTCCACATCCTCATCAGCATTTGGTGTTGTCAGTGTTCCAGATTTTGGCCATTCTGATAGGTTTGTACTGGTATCTCACGGTTATTTTAATTTGAAATACCATGATGATATATGATGTGGAGCATCTTTTCATGTGCTTATTTGCCATCTATATATCTTCCTTGGTGAGGTGTCTGTTAAGGTCTTTGGCCTATTTTATAATCAGGTTGTTTTCTTATCAGAGTTTTAAGAGTTCTTTATATATTTAGGATATCAGTCCTTTACCAGATGTGTCTTTTCCAAGTATTTTCTCCCAATCTGTGGCTGGTTTTCTTATTCTCTTGACATTATTTTTCACATAACACAAGTTTTTAACTTTAATGAAGTCCAGCTTATCACTTATTTTTTTGTGTGTGGATCATGCTTTTAAGGTCGTATGTAAAAAGTCATTGCCTTACCCAAGGTCATCTAAGTTTTCTCCTATGTTATTTTCTAGGAGTTTTATAGTTTTGCATTTTACAGTTAGGTCTATGATCCATTTTGAGTTAATTTTTGTGACGGGTATGAGGTCTCTGTCTAGATTGATTTTTTTGCTTATTGATGTCCAGTTGTTCTAGTACCATTAGTTGAAGGGACTGTCTTTTCTCTATTGTACTGCCTTTACTCCTTTGTCAAAGATCAGTGGACTCCGTATATGTCTGGTCTACTTCTGGGCTGTCTATTCTGTTACACTGATCTATTTTGTCGCCAGTACTACACTGTCTTGATAACTGTGCTTTATGGTAAATCTTGAAGTCAGGAGGCATCCATCCTCCAATCTTCCTTCTTCAGTATTGTGTTGGCTATTCTGGGTCTTTTGCCTCTCCATATAAACTTTAGAATCAGTCTGTCAATATCCACAAAATAACTTTCTGGAACTTTGATTGGGGTTGTGTTGATAAGCTGGGTAGAACTGACATCTTAACAATGTTGTTGGCGTCTGTTTTTAAATTTTGAGGTAAAATTCATATAGAATGAAGCTCACATATCTGAAGTGTACAATTCAATAAGTTCTGGTAAATGTAACTGACACTATTTATGTCACCTCAGAAAGTTCCTCTATATCCACTTCCAGTATATCCCAAATCCCATGAATATTCTCATACACATTTTTTTCTGGACATAATTTTCATTCCTTTGAGTAAGTATCTAGGAGTAGAATTACTGAGTGATGGTATAGTTGTATATTTAACTTTATAAGAAATTACCATACAGGTGGTACTGTTTATATTCCCACTAACACTGTATGAAATTTTTACACTGCCAGTCTCACCAGTTGGTGAGTCTTGCCATTTGGTATGAAGCGATATATTATCATGATTTTAATTTGCAATTTTCTGACAATTAGTGATGTTTGAGATTTTACTCTTGTACGTATCTTTTCTTTTTGAAGTATATGGTCAAATATTTTATCCATTTTAAAATTCTTGTTTGGTTTTTAATTGTTGATTTGTAGGAGTTCTTTATGTATTCTCTATGTGAGTTTTTTCTCAGATATGTGTGTTATATTTTCTCACAGTCTGTGGCTTATCATTTTACCTTATTAATGGGTCCTTTAGATAAGCAGAAGTTTTTAAGTTTTGATAAAGTCCAATTTATAAATTTTCCTCTTATGTTTAGTGTTTTTGTCCCCTCATAAGAAATTTTTGCTGACCCATGGCCTCAAAGATAGGCTCCTATGCTTTCTTCTACAAACTTTCTAGTTTTAGCTTTTAGGTTCAAGCATAAAATTCATCTCAGTTTCTGTGTCTGGTGTGAAGTAGGAGCTTTGAGCTCATTCGTTAAGTCTATATTTGCTGAATATTACTTGTTGGCCCCAAAGCATAATACTCCCTTATTTTCTTTTATTGTCATTTTAATGTCTCTAGGACCTGTAGTATCATTCTCTATTTTGTTCCTGATATTTATCATTTGTGCTTCTCTTTTTTTCATAATCATCCTTGCTAGGAGTTTATAAATTTTATTAATCTTTTTAAAGAAGCAACTTTTGGCTTTTGGTAATTTTCCCCACTGTTTTCTATTTTATTGATTTCTGCTCTTATCATTTTTATTTCCTTCCTTCCTTTAATTTTTTCTTGTTTTTATAGCAATTTAAAGTAAAAACTTACATCATTGATTTTATATCTTTATTAAAATATAAGCATTTAAGGTTTTTTTCCCTCTCAGCACTGATTTTAGCTACATTCCACAAATTTTAATATGTTGTATGTTCCTTATCATTCATTTTGAAGTAGTTTCTAATTTCCCTTGTGTTTTCTTCTTTGACCCACAGTTCATTTAGCAGTCTTCAAGATTTATTATTGTTGTTCATTTCTAATTTAACTCTACTATATAAGAAAATAACTTTGTAAAATTTCACTCCTTTGAAATTCGAGACTTATTTTATGGCCCAGCATATGGTCTATCTTAATGAATACTCTATGTGAACTTGAAAAGAATATGTATTCTGAAGTTGTTAGGTATAACATTCTATAAATGTCAAATAGGTCGAGGTGATTGATAATGTTCAAGTCTTCTATGCTCTTGATTTTTCATCTAGTTGGTCTATCATTTACTGAGAGAGTAGTATTAAAGTCTTTAACTATGATTGTGAATTTGTTTATTTCTCTTTTTAGTTCCGTCAGTTTTTCTTCATGTACTTTGAAGGTCTGTTATTGACTCCATATGCACTTGGGATTATTGTGTCTTTCTGTTGAACTGATCTTTTTATCAATATGAAATGCCTTTAAATTCTAATAATGTTCCCTTGTGTGAAGTCCACATTTGTCTTGGGTTAATATAGCCACACCATATTTCTCATGTCACAGTTTGCATGATATAACTTTTTATATTCAACCTGTCTCTTTATATTTAATGTGCATCTCTTAAAGATTAGATATGGTTGAATCTTGCCTTTTTATGCTATTTGGCAATATCTGCCTTTTAATTAGTGTTTAGCTTATTTAATCTTGATATAGTTGAACTTAGGTTTACCATTCTGCTATTTTCTATTTGTCCCATCTTTTTCCTTTGTTTCTCCTTCCCTACATTATTTTGGATTAATCATATTTTTTAAATATTCACCTTAATTTCCCTGTGGATTTAACTCTACCTTTTTGTATTATTTAAGTGATTTCTCTAGGTATTATAAAATGCATTCTTAACTTACCACAGCCTACTTAGATTGGATGTTTTACCCCTTTATGTAAAATTTAAAAATCCAGCAAAGGTAAAATTCCATTAATGCCCAGTCATATTATATATCACTATATTATATATCACTATAAATACCAAAATACATTATAAATTTTGCTTTAAACAGTGAGTTCTTTTTTTCTTGCAGTTTTATTGAGATATAATTGGCACCTATCACTGTATAAGTTTAAGGTGTACAACATAATGATTTGACTTACATGCATCATGAAATGATGAGCACAATAGGTTTAATGAACATCCCTCATCTCATACAGATACAACATTAAAGAAATAGAAAAAAATATTTTCTTTGTGATGAGAACTCTTAGGATTTACTCTCTTAACAGCTTTCATACATAACGCACAGCAGTGTTAATTATATTTATCATGTTGTACATCACATCCCTAGTACTTATTTATCTCATAACTGGAAGTTTGTACCTTTTGACCACCTTCATCCAACTCTCTGTTCCCCCATCCCCCGTCCCCCACCTCTGGTAACCATAAATCTGATCTCTTTTTCTGAGTCTGTTTGTTTGTCTTTGTTTATTTTTGAAGTATAATTGACCTAAAACACTATGTTAGTTCCTGGTACTTACATTTCAAAATGATCATCACGATAAGTCTAGTTACAATCTGTCATCATACAAAGATATTACATAATTATTGACTATATTTCCCACACTATACATGTCATACCTGTGACTCATTTATTTGGTAACTAAAAGTTTGTACTTCTTAACCTCCCTCACCTATTTTTCTCCTCCTCCCACCCTCTTCCCCTCTGGCAACCACCTGTTTGCTCTCTGTATCTATGACTCTGTTTCTGTTTAGTTATGTGTGTTCATTTGTTTTGTTTTTTAGATTCCACATATAAGTGGAATCACACAGTATTTGTCTTTCTCTGTCTGACTTATATTACTTAGCATAATACCCTCTAGGTCTACCCATGTTGTCCCAAATGGTGAGATTTCATTCTTTTCTTTGGTTTAGTAATATTCCTGTGAGTGTGTTTGTGTGAGACATCTTCTTTATCCATATATCTATCAATGAATGGATTCTTTTTTAATTAGAATAAAATTTTTTAATATTTACCCACTTTAAAAATCCTATTTTTGGTGCTTTTATTCTTTTGTTGATCTGAGTTTGTATCTGCTATTATGTCCTTTCAGCCTGAAAAGTTTCCTTTAACACATCTTTAGCAAGTCAGCCTTTACATTCATTTTTGTTTTTTTGTTTTTTTTTTTTTACATTCATTTTTGAAGGATATTTTTGCTGGATGTAGAATTCTGGATGGACTGAATTTATCATTTAGTACTTTAATGATATTGTTCCATTGTCTCTGTTTCCATTGTTTCTGTTGAAAAGTCAGTTATTATCTGTATCATTGTCCCCTTATGTGATATCTTTTCCTTCTGAGAACTTTTCAGGATTTTCCCTTTATCATTGGTTTTCAGAAATATGGCTAACCTGTGCCTAGATGTGGTTTTCTTTGTACTTACTTTGTATGCAGTTTGCTAATCTACTTGGAGCTGTAATTTGATGTTTTTCATCAAATTTAGGAATTTTTCATCTATTATTTTTTCAGTTGTTTTTTCTCTTTCATTTTTTTCTCTCCTCTTCTTCTGGGAAGCCAATTCCATGTATGTTACACTGTTTGATATTTTCCCACAGGACCCTGAAGTTCTTTTCACATACTTGTAAAACTTTTTTTCTCCCTATTCTTCAGATTGGATAGTTTCTATTGATGTCTTCAAATTTCCTGACCCTTTATACTACTCTTAAGACTATCTTGTGAGTTTTATACTAAATATTGTACTTTTCAGTTCTAGAATTTCCATTTGGCTCATTTTTGTAGTTTCCATTTCTTTGCTGAAATTTTCTACCTGTCTGCTTATTATAATTATCTTATCCTTTAGCCCTTAAACAAATATATTATAGCTGCATTAAAGTCTTTGTAACATCTGGGTCATCTCAGGTCATTTACTGTTTGGTCACATTTTCCTATTTCTTCATAGGCCTAGTAATTTTTTATTGTATACTGGACATTGTAGAGAATACATTATAGGCTCTGGTTTCTGTTGTTTTCCTGTGAACAGTATTGAATTTTGTTCCATCTGCCAGTTAAATTGCTGACTGATCACCTTGAAATTGTAGAGGCTTGGTTTGATGCTTTGTTGGGGTCTGTTTCAGTTTTGTCATTAGTCCTAGGTTAAATTCCTTAATATGTAGTCTTTGTACCTAAGGCATAACTCTTCTAGAGTTTAAGTCAAAACCTTGAAAAATTACCAAAGTTGGCAGGACTCAAAATCTAAACTCTGTCCTATACAGTGACCAGGACCTGAAATCTCTATGCTGTTCTTTCAGTCTCCCAGCTGTGGTTTTCCACTGGGCTCCTCTAAGTCTCCCCTTCACATGTGCAGTTCAGGGGTCAGCCAAGGATTTGAGAGGATAATATAAGCAGATTTCGGTGTCTACTTCCTCTGTCGTCTCTCTTTTGGGGATTTTTACCCCTTAATTTCCAGTCACTGTGATAACCCCAAACTCCATTCTCTGAATTCTCAGGCCAACAAGATGATGTGTGGCTTTCTGCTTGAGTTATAGTTGTCCTGTAACAGGTGGACTATAGAGTACACTCAGGAAAATCGATAAACATATTGATCTTATCCAGTGTGGTTTCTTATTTCAAGGATAAAATTCCCTACAGTTTCTGCCTGCTTTGGTATCTGACCAATACATTTAAATAGTTGTCTTTTAATATTTTATCCAGAGTTTATAATTGCTATCTGTAGGAAGGATAGTCTGACAGAAGCTACTCCACCATGATTAGAACCAGAACATATACAGGCAACTTTTTCATTTGATTTCACCTAAGTGATAGCTGCCTTCTACACTTGCAGCAAAGATTATTTGAAATTTGGGGATGAGCCTTTCATTTTTGAATCACTGGCTTCCACTTCTAGATCATCATTGCTTTACTAAAATGTAGGTGCACCAAAGAAACAGATGCTTGCCTTTCTTGAGACAATTTCAGATGAAGTACTATGTCTGCTTTTGTATAACTTAGTATGCGTAATAGAGACTTAGGACCTCAGCCTTCTAAAACTCTTCAGCCTGAAAGATGTGATTTTACTGTCTATGTGGCCTCCTAGTTTTACAAATAATGCTTTGAAAACATCCTCATGAGTGACCATTTATGTAAATAAAGGAAACCTCTGTTTTAATTAGTTTTACTGGGTATACTGGACAAATTAAGGGAAAGAGAGCCAGGTAAAAGAATTTAGTGTGCTGGGAAATGTGGAGTGTTTACTTTGTAGGACATGGTTTATAGATTCCTGGTTGGAATGGCCCATACCATGAGAGTTCCGGGTGGGTGCCATGCCACACAGGAAACAATTGTAGCCGGCTCCTGGGAGTGAGCCAAAGAGCTAACAAATTCAGTGTGCATTGAAATGCTTCATCAACACGCCTTCTGCAGGGCCTGCCCTCTCTGCTGGGTCACTGACCTTTATAAGTGCACAGTCATGGCCACCGCCTGACAGGCATGAAAAGGAGACAGACAATGGACGAGAAGGAGACATGCACAGAGGGGGAAAATGCACTCACTCAAGGGATTTACTGGTCAGGGATGTCATGTCCTATGTCTAACTCCAGGATGTAAGCGACAGTGTTTAAACCATGCATATCAGACTGAATAAATAAAAGGAATGATTATCATCAACATAAAAATATCCCTGAGAATCATGATCAGTTTTATGTCAGCACAGAACAATGTAGAAAGTCGCTCTTTGCTATAAAATTTTTCACCAAGTTCTAAAAGCTTTAGATCATTAAAATTGATTAGAGCATCATACAGCCTGATTTCAAAGACACTCCAGACTTCAGAGACAGCATCATATAGTGGCTTGCAAGTGGGGGAAAAAAAATTGAATTTGGGTCCTGAGTTCATCACAAAGTAGCTGTGTAACCTTGAGCTACTTGCAGCAAACCACCGTTCTTCATCTGTATATCAAGTAGGTGTTCTTCTAGTACGATGATCCCATTTCCCTGGTATCCCATTTCCCCGGTATCTCTGTTTACTGTCCCTTTGCATTCTCGATGATTCCTACAGCTTCTTATTCGGGAAGTTTAAAAACCATGTTAGCACAATGATTTTCAAAACAAGTCCCTGGAACCCTAAATGTTCCCACAGTTCAATAAGATGCCCTAGTATTATTTTACATATTAGAATTGCATGTAGGCTTGTATTTATTTTTATTTTATTTTAAAAGGGGTCCATTACTAGGAGGAAAAAGCATTTGCAAATCCATTCTCAAGGATGTTCTTTCTACCTCCAAAGGCCTATAATTCTTGTAATGAAAAAGGAATGCATAAATGTGTACCCCTTATTGATAAACATTTTTCAGAGGCTTCTGTCAGTGACATTAAATGACCTATCATTCCTATTGATTCTTGACCAAAAGACTATTCTGATAGAGAAATAATGTATTACAGATGCATATGGAAACACACACGTGTTCTGAGAAGCCTAATCTGGAATGGGAACACTGTCCTGGCTTGCATGCACCCCCTCCGCACTGAAGAGATAGTCCCACAGAGTGGTGGTGTCAGCTGTTCTGTCCGTGTTTCATGGTCTCTAAGTCCTACTGCCCTCATCTGGTTACATCTGCCTAAGAGCATCTTTCAAATGGCATCTTGCCTGGCATTCCACCCCTAAGCATCTAAGAACCCATATTGCTTCTTGAGGAACCTCTCCTGATTATCAATGTTTCAGGGAAAGTAATCTAACTTTAACACTAACTGAACCTGAACATAATTACATGCATAAATTTGCAGAAAGAATAAGCGTATGATGCAGTTCAAAGCCAGTACAAGTGATTTCTCTTATGGATCATCAAGAAGTAGTCTTTCTCACTACTCCCTTCTATAAATACAAGGTCACTAAAGAGGTAACGTGTGTGAACAATCTGCAAGTGGGTTCCTAAATCCAAAGTGCATATCTGATATTTGTAGTAGTTTTCCCTCCAGAACCTACTCCCTTATGGGGTAGCAATTAATTTTATTCCCACTTTGCAAAAGTAAAGAAATTTAATCCTGTAGAGAATGACATCAAAGTTCATTTTAAGTCGTAGATAATTGTCCTTCACTGCTGAAGAGACTGAGATCTCTATGAGAGAACAGAAGTATCTGATTAGGTGTTCAGGGGAAAGCCTTGTCCATCTTTTGGAAGAAGTGGGTGATGCTTCCTTGTGAGTCTCTAAGCCTGTGTGGTTGGAATAACTGTTCCCGAGGCTTCATGAGAAACACTGGAAGAGCTATTATTGTGTTTATTATATTTATTCCCCAAATACAAAGGTGCTGGACTACCCTCTAGGAGTTTTAATTCTGTTGCATAAAAACTCACGTATCATTCACGTAGCCTAAAATATCACAGAGTCATATGCTGAACACTGCACAGTTAGGTTTTTTAGATGTGTTTTTATTTCTTGATTTCTGTATTCCTTTTTAAAGGTTTGCTCACTGAGGAGAGGGGGGCACATTTAAATGTAATAGAGGCGACTGTTAGAATTCTGAGGGAAGTAAGTGTACTCACCCCACCCATTTCATCAGGAGAAGCTTCCTGTGTGAGGTGGGATTTGAGTCATATTAATTTGTCCCAGACCACACCAAAATTAAGCTGTTCACGTCCGAAACATTCCATGAATTCAGTTGCGAGGAGGAATTTGTTCAGCCATGTTATGGATTCATATTTCTCTCCTCTCCTAAGAAGGTCTGGGTGTCCTTATAAGGGAGAACGCCTCTGTTTCCCACAGTGTGGAGAGCTAAATAAATACTCTCTCACAGTCAATACAGAGGTAACTTTTTTTTTTTTAATGGATTAAAAAAAAAAAAAGCAGTTCTGAGAGCCCATCACTGTTTCAGCATCCCCATTCAGAGAGGGGGCTTTTGTCTCTCTCTCAGTGGGAGCTGCCATTTTAATGGGGCCTCCAGCAGGGCCTAGTTTGATGATGTGAAGTAGGCCTGGAAGAATTGAGGAATTTTTTTTAAATTTAGGTTTTGGTTAATTTAACCATACTGGCTTTCAAATGAACTGAAATTTAAAAAGTGAATCCATGGTAAATGTCCCTCCGAAGCTACTACAAGATAATTTCAGCAATTTCTCATTTATGACGCTCTTTCATGTGAAAACCAATCCCTTGAAGTTCTAACAGACATTACCCCCTCACACCTCCCATCTGTGTGCAAAGATGACAATTAGGAAATGAATTCATTCTTTAAAACATGCCTACATATACACACACAAACTGGACACCAACATGCGCTTCTAAGTGCTAAATGAAAACATCTTCCAAAAATTGCCTTTAGCCGATTGGTGATGCCAAGCCAGGATTGGGATGAGTTTGTGGTAATTCTGGGGTTTCCCTTTGGCCTGAGTCGGGAGCACAAAGGTACAGAGAGTACTCCCCCTCCTCCCCCTCCTCCCCCCGCCCCCCACAGGGATTCCAACCTCCCGAAGCACACTTTCTAGATAAAACTTGCTCTCAGTAACCAGGCCTGAGGCTGCAGAGCCACACCGGCCTGCGGGCGGCTTTCCGCAGTCCCTACCTCCGGACCTGCTCTGCCCCCGCCAGCCCCCCGCCCCGCGGCCCCAAGGCCACACACTGGCTGCTCCTGGCAGCTGCGCGCCCAGATGCCAACCGCTGGAATGTGTTTTATGTTCCCGAGTCTCTGCCTGGCCGGCCTCGGGGGGAAGGCGATTCCCTGGCCTTGCCTGCTCCAGCGCCCGGCGGCGGCAGCAGGGGAGCTGATGAGCCTTCACCCTTCCGTGAACGGTTTGTCTGCACCAACTCCGTGCAGCATGCACACACTGAGCTCCTTTGTAGGGCTACAGGACCACGGTTGTCTTCGGCCTAGATTTGTTTAGTAGTAGATGGCTGACTACACGGGCTTGCTGTACCATCTGAGTACCTGGGTATTTCTGCGTGTGTGCAGGTATGGGAGCTCAGGTTCTTACATAAATGCGCTCACTCTTTGCAGAAACGAATGAATGGGTGAATGGGTGAATGAACGAAAGAGATTTTAAACTGTTTTATGGAACTGATGCATTTCCGAAAAAAAAGCAAGTATCTGAGAAAGTACAGCAGGCCTATATGTGTTGTCATAACATATCTATGATTCCATTCTTGGGAAACTTACGTGACGATATCTTACAGTCAAGCAACCAGCAAACAAGAAAGCACTCCTTGATTGAGCTGAAGGGGGCGGGGAATTGTCCCCACAAAATAATTTGAAATTCAGCTCTGCATTTTTCCCAATAACTGTGTTGTCTGGGGGATGAGAGTGGGAATGGAAAAACCCACATCAGTCTTAGGGCCGGGCTTTTTGGAAGTGACGGTGAAGTTTTGCAAACGGTCCCTGATTTGTGTTTGTCTCAGAAATGCAGTTTTAATTTGTCATATAGAATAAAATTCAATGTTACTTCATTGTAGCTATTTGAAATATTGATTCTGATTTATTTATTGAGGGGTTGGGTTGTCTGGGGGGAGTTATTCTTATTTTTTGATTTTTTTCTTTTGTTTCAATGGCAAGTTGATCCAAAGGCTCTCCTGCCGGCCAATGTAGTCCTTAGGATGTAACAAAAAGTATGAGACCTTACAACACCAGGAGCTTGGGTGATGATAAAAAAATCATTTTGCCTCCCTTTACCTTTTCTGTGCTTCAAGTAGACAATGATAATGGCAGATTCAAGAACCTAGGAAACATATGTGAGCCAAGGATGAAAAGTCAGGTGCTAAAGACCCAGTTTTAAATATAATTCATTTTTGGAGAAGACCTGAAAAATGGACATCCACTTATGGTACTTTTACAGTCTTGATAGCAGTTATGCTCTAACTTAAAAAAAAATTAATTACAAATGTATTACTTTCTTATTCAAAAAAAAGAAAAGAAAGAATATAATACAGAAATGTTTAAAATAAAAAGTACACATTACCCCATTCCCACTCCCCAGGAATAATCACTTACAAATCTATGAGTATCTTTCCAGTCCTTTTATACACACATGTATATAATATATATATGTATATATAATATGTATGCATGTATTACATATGGATGTATAAATGAAATATGTATGTAATATATCTATATAGAGAAGATTTATCCCTTTTAATGGGATCTTGTTAAATATATTGTTCCATAACTTCCTTATTTTTACTCAAAAATATATATCATAGACAACCTTGCATGCCAGTATATACATTCTTTTTAGTGGTCTATAATATTCCAGAATACCAATATGTGGTGGTTTATTTAGTCCTTCCTAGATTTATGGTCATTTAAGTTATCCCCAATTTTTCAGTAATACAAATAATTCTGCCATAAACATCCTTGCATATACATCATAAAGTTTAAGCATATTGTATTTAGATGCAGTTGCCTGAAACTCTCAATTGAGCAGACAGAGGCAGCAAGAAGTGAAGTATAGGTGTTGCATAAAGTATAAGGCTGCAAATTGCAAAGCAGTTAGTTACAACTGGCTTATAGAAACAGAAAGTAGACTCATTAAAAGTCGCATTAGGGTGTGAAAGGTCTCATTTTTCACAGTCATGACACTCTTTGTTCTCACAGAATCTTCTTTCAGTATCACACCTGAAGATATGTAAAGTTCTGTCTCCAACTTTGTAACTAAACTGGGTGTGGAATCTGATCTGCCATAATAATCAGGACAGGAATAGTCATAAAGTTCCCTGCAGATAAAAAGTCTTTAGAGGTTGCTGCAACCTGTAGCCATTTTTCCCTTATTTCTCAAGGTCTAAAATTAAAAATTAAAATTTATTTTTTAAATAAAAATGTTCAGTTTGATCTCTCTATTTTACATTCTTTTATTGTATATATTTTAAAGATCCTCTTATATCTGTATTAACTGGGTCTAGATTCATTCCTTTATCCATTCAATTATTGATATACATTGGAATATAAGAGAGCTCAATAATCTTCAGTATTCTAGGAAAAAGTCATCACCACTTACCATCTGGGCCAATGAGTCCTTTTTATTCATTAATATTTATATTTTTAAACCAGTTTACAAATAATTTCTAGAAATAAAAGGATAATTAAAGTGATTTTGTTAGAAATGTTAATAAGAATTTAAACACGGCAAATTCAAATTTATATTCCATATTTTCTTGCTTTTGAAGGTGTCTATGCCCAAAATGGGCACTGTCTTTAACTGTCCATCACCTGTTATGCAGGAGCCTGAATCGTATCTATACTGTAAATACTGATTCCAGATTTCAAATACCTCTTTAATAAGTTTTTACTTATCATTATTCCTGGTTCTTATTGTGTTTGGCATTATCAAAATGCAATACAGGTCTTGAACATATATAGCTAAGATAAAACTGGTCCATCACATTGGTTTCTATCCATTGGCATTGGATAGAAATGGAAATTAACAGATTATTGTCTGCTATACTTGAAACCAAATGTCATCTATTTCCAGGAATCATCCAAAATTTACAATGTTTAGCTGTCTTGGTTTGTGTATGAGCATGAATACAAAGTGTTAAGTTAGTTTCAGTGAGCCTCCAGTATAAAAATGTATGGGGTCTTCAGGAGCCTACAGTAAGCAGGTAACCAGGTCCTGAAGGACTGAACATGTGTCTCTCCCTCATTCATTTGGAAATTTCTCATGGGAATCAGAGTCTCTTACTCCTTGCTCCTGTACCAAAAGCTTATCCCTGTTGCTCTTTGCCTACCCATCCCCTCTTAATTCCTTCCTGGCAACCCTGGGGTGAGATCATTAAGAGATTTTGTGGTTTTGTCATATAAAGGTGCTTCAAAGTCCCTTCAAGTCCAGACTAATTGCTTCCATGGAATAGCTCAATCCACATCCTTGCAGATTGTAAATCAGAGAATAAATTATAAGCGATTTTCAGATAAAAAGCAAAATCTAAACTTCCACCATTGTCATCCATAGAGACTTGTGTGCTACCACTTGGTCTAACAGTAAAAGCTCTAGGCTGGAGGTGCACCTACCACTCTCTTAACCTCTCTAAGCCTCAGTTTCCTACCAGTCAGATGAATACAAAACCCACCTCACAGGATGATGTCAATGATTAAATGAGATTAAAAGGGAAAATCTCTATAAATGTGCCTACCACCGTGCCTGGTCCACTGTAGGAGGGGCCGTTAGGGTTTATGAGTTCTAAATCCTTTTTAAAAATTGCATTTAGGGGACTTCCCTGCTGGTGCAGTGGCTAAGAATCCGCCTGCCAATGCAGGGGACACTGGTTCGAACCCTGGTCTGGGAAGATCCTACATGCTGTGGAGAAACTAAGCCCGTGCACCACAACTACTGAGCCCGCGCGCCTGGAGCCCGTGCTCCGCAACAAGAGAAGCCACCGCAATGAGAAGCCTGTGGACCGCAATGAAGAGTAGCCCCCACTCACCGCAAACAGAGAAAGCCCATGTGCAGCAACAAAGACCCAATACAGCCAAAAATAAATAAATAAATTTATTTTTAAAAATTGCATTTAGAAAATAATGAAACTATATATTGCACAAAGTTTATTAGTTCTTCCAAAGTTCCAAGATTTTGTTTAATTTATAAGAAAAGATTTCATTCTTACATAATCCCATTTTAGGTGAAATGTGGTGGTTTTATGCAAATTGACCAATAAAGATTGAAATAATTTTGTGAGTGTTTATATAATTTTATTAGACTTTTGCATATCCTAATTTTATTAATAGAAGAAAAAACAAGTACATGCATTTGGTTGCTGAAGAAGAGAATTCTTTTCAGTAAAATTCTTAAGAAAAGTGCCAATTTCTATTTTTCCAGAATATCCATTTTTATGGAATGACTCCAGTCCCAAGTCAGGCCATAAAGGCATGTTTTACTGAACTTGAGTCCCAGCTATTTTGGGGAGCGAGTCTGCAATCTTGAATCACAGTCAAGAGACCATTTGAAATTAGGACTGCTTGTGTGTGATTATTTTCATCCTGTTAGAATGATCTTTTACTTAGAATTTAAATTGTCCATTTAATTTTTTCCTCTTTTAATTCATTATTCCCCATCATCCCTCCTAATCTCCTAATCCCCCTAAAACTCTCTGCTCCATCATGCTCATCAAACTATAAAATAAAATATAGTGGTTTGTGAATAGGAGGATGCCTGAAATTTACTTCCCACCTTACAAAGTCACCAGTGTTTGAAATCCCACTATTATCATTTTTTGGTTTGTTAGATTCAAAGTTCTACAAACGTAGTACATTATCAGCTTGGAATACTACCATACATATAGCAAGTACCTAGCACAGTGCCTGAAACTCAATAACAGTACTCAATAACTGAGTTTATTGAATGAATGAAATGCTTTTTTCTTATCATGATTTAATAATGCAAATACCTTCAGTAATACTCATTACTAGAAATTTAATTGACTCAGTCAAAGTATTTAGATGTCCACTATGTGCCACAGCCATGCTAGTCCCCGCTGCAAAACGTACTTAGCAGCAATAATTTTTAAAAAATCATTTTTCTGATGTTTTTCTGAGAGCAGGTTTTAATTGAGGGGGAGGAAGGAAAGGATGTCTCTGGGGACACAGGGCATTTTGGTAGGGAGAATCATACAAGCAAAATCCAATAATAATAATGGCTTTCATTTACTGAGTCCTAACTATGAGGCAGACATTTAACCTTAACACCAACACTGTGAGGTTATTTCCATTTGACAGATAAAGAAACTGAGGCTTATAGTCATTAAGGAACTGCTTCAAGGTCATGCAGCTAACAGGTGGCAAGGCTAAGCTTTGAAACAGTTTTCTGACCCCACAGCCTTGCCTCTTGTCCCCATGCTTCTGGACTTTACTTCCCCGTGGTCCAGAGGGCTCCTAGGAAAGGGTGAGATGGGGGCAGAAGCAGAGAGAAGTGTGAGCTGGTGGTGCCCCCAGAACAACTTCATCTACATCGTAAGGTTGTTTAGAGTAGGCTCTGTTCAGGCAAGAAGGTAATTAATACTCATAGAGTTTAATTATCCAACTTGACTCTTTCCAGCTGAAAGTCCTTTGGGACAACCCAGGATATTAGACAACATGTTCATCCTTGGAGGCTCATAACTAAACCCCAGAATACATGCAGGAAATGCCACAGGTCCTGAGAGGTAGTACTATTTTAGCAAATACATATTAGCCATAATATGAGACCCTTATGTTCCCTACCTCTGAAGTTAACTCAGCTGCTTACCTCAGATGCTTCCCAGTCTTCTGAGAAAGCAATGGCAAATGCTAGCAAGCTACCTGCGTTTAGGGCAGTGAGTGCAAGGTGTTCCATGCTGTCTGCACAGATTCCGAGGCTTCCAACCAAGCCAACCAATGCCTACATGGGGAAGTGGATCCCAGAAGCAGAGAGGGTTGTAGACATACCAGGCACATCCAATGAACCAGGGGAGCTGGTCCCAGGAGTTGGTTTGCGTGAGGGTTTGTGTCTGAAGAACCGGAGGAGGCAGTGGGCTTTCAGACAAAGGAGATCACAGAGAATAATGTGCTATGTGTTATGGCTTCTAGTTCCTCATCTCAGCCCCATGGTCTCATGTCTGAGCCCTGTGGAGACAGAACTTGAAGGAAGAGTTTTCCTGAAGAACTCTGTGAGTCAGGAAGTATGAACCCCACTGCTTGGGGCCTGGAGACCAGGTATGACAGCCAGGTAGGAAGAACTACGCTCCCCATATTGGGGTTGGACACAGCAGCATTCTCACCTTGAGGGCTCTGGGGGATGCTGCCCTGCCCTAGCATGTTAAGGACTGGCAGCTTGAAAGGCATTGAGGGACCTTTATCCCAGATAAGGGCAGTGGTGGGACAGTGGTACCATTTAATGGCACCTTTTTTTTTTTTTTAAGTTACTTTTAATTTTATTTATTTATTTATTTATTTATTTTTGGCTTTGTTGGGTCTTCATTTCTGTGCGAGGGCTTTCTCCAGTTGCAGCGAGCGGGGGCCACTCTTCATCGCGGTGCGCAGGCTTCTCACTGTCGCGGCCTCTCTTGTTGCAGAGCACAGGCTCCAGACGTGCAGGCTCAGTAGTTGTGGCTCACGGGCCCAGTTGCTCTGCGGCATGTGGGATCTTCCCAGACCAGGGCTCGAACCCGTGTCCCCTGCATTGGCAGGCAGACTCTCAACCACTGCGCCACCAGGGAAGCCCCTAATGGCACCTTTAATGCCATTTAAAGGTGGCTGAAACCAACAGAGAAGCTGTAGCAAAATCACACGAGGATATTGGGTATGAGTTACCTTTAGAAACCCAAGGTCTTCTGTGAATAAATAGGTAAGATTCCAAAGCTGCTATAAATCCTGTGTTTGGAGGTAGTCGAAAGAGCAAGATGCCTTGAATACTTACTTAAATGTAACCCACAAAGGCTTTCATTGTCCAGAAAATGGAATTTCATGTTACTAAAAATGAGTTTTGAGAATCCCAGACCCCCCTCATGGAACAATGGCCTTGACCCTCTCACTTCTTTCTTACCTTTCTTATCAGTTCCTGCCCCCTCCTATCGTCTTGGTCTTTCTTCTTCTCATTCCTGGCTATCCACACTCCACTTTCCCTGATGGTGGATGCATCGGGCTTCTCCTGACTTGACCTTTCTCTTTCTTGAACACTGCTTACTGTGGGTTACCCCATCCCTCCTCAGTGTAGGACCCTCTCAGGAGAAGCCCCATTCCTCTGCCCAGCTTTACCCTGACTCTCACAAGTGGAGTCAAACACATAGAGAAAAACTCTTTGCACACTAAGGTTTAGTGAAAGCAGACAGCAAGTAATTGAGACCCTCCACACAATGCAAAAAAAATAGACATCTGTAGTTTACATGATGCGTGCTTCTAGGTCAAAGGACAATATATTACAAACATAAATGACACTTTCAGAGAAGCATATTGTATATATTATAATTCCTAACATTGTAAAACAAGAATGTTAGAAGTCCCCTAAAGAAAGAAGAGAACATCTGTGGGTTTATGACATGAAGCAGATGGAATAGCATCTGAGGAGTGCTTAAATGTTTCTCTTCCTGACATTGTCATCAACTCAATCATGACTTGAATAGTCTGAGAAGGGTGTTTTCAAATCCTAAACTGACACAGTTTTTAGGAGGCACCACAGAAATGATGGGGTGCCTCAGAATTCACCCCAATGATTAAGCATCAACTATGTTCCTGGCATATACATCATGTTGTCAAATGTAACTCTGTATCCTACTCAGAGCAAAACAGCTATGAGAACCAAACTTTTTCTTTTCTTTCCTAGTTTCTCCCTGATGTCACTATTCCCATTATTGTCTAGCACAAGATTGTTTTAAAGTGTTTGCATAGCATTCTAAGGTCTTCAAATGGAAAGAATCAAATAAAGGAAACAATTCCACCCTTTTATTAAAAGAGATCTTGGGTCTATAATGCAAACTGTGGCTGTCTTAAAGCACTACAGCTGCCAACTGTACCACGGGCCCCCTGAGTGAGAGCCCTGAGAGGCCTTGGAAACTGCATTTTAATATACTCCACAGGTATTTTTTGCACGCTGAAATTGGAGAACAACTGCCACAGAATATTCTAGTATGCTATAAAAATATGAGAAAATGCTCCACAAACACTATGTCGTGTCCTTCATGTAATCTCAGAGGCTGAAATGAATAAAATCAGGATATTTGTTGTTTTGCTTGGGAGGTTTTGTTTAAAAGGAGTGAAAGATATGCAAATAGTTCAAGAGGAAAGCATGCATGTTAAAGATCTAAGGAAACGAATTATACATATCTTCCAAAGGGGAATTAAGACAGTAGAACCTACACATTTTTACAACCTGGGTTAAGCCTGTTCTATGGCGTCATACAATTAGAATTTGTGAGAGAAGGATTACTTTGCTGGGAAATCAAAGCAAAACAGCTTCCCAAATATCATATGTCTTTTCTCACAGACATAAAGCACAAAAAACTATTTAGGCAAATTCACCCAATGGACACTTTATTACAACATACTTTCAGTAAAGCCTCTTTGGACTAGATCAGCTCATAGCAGCTTGAAGTGGAATGCCCAAACACTGGAACAGCTGCTCTACAAGTAAAATATCTTGTTACATTTTCATTAACCAACCAGCTATTCAGAATGTCTTGTTAGTGTTATCACACAAACATGCACAGTCCTGTAAAACTATTCAAAATCTACTAAAATCCAATGAACAAGAATGGATAGTTCTCCAAAGACAGTTCACATTCAGTCACAAAGTCCTTCCCAATATCCTTTGCTCAGGTTTGCAGAGTGAATTAACTTATTTATTTATTTTACCATGGGCTACAGCTAGCCTCAGAAGCCCTTGAAGCTCCTGTGATGGCCTGTCCTGTCCTTGGTTCTGCCAGACCTCAGAGTAGCATCTGATTTCTCCCTCACCAAATGGTCTCACCAACCAACTCCAAATCGAGAAGATTTAGGTTGCTCTCCTAGAAGGCTCCTGGAAAGACGTGTGACTAGCTAGGTAACCCAGTCTTGTCCTAAGCTTCCTTGAGAAAAAGACTGAATGCACAGACCACTAGCCAAGCCAGATCTAGTCCCTTCTTTTCTACCTTTTGAAGTAATTGTAACCAAACACAGAAATCCTTAACAAGGGTTCCATGGACTGGCTTCACTGATTCCATAAAATGCTTGAGATGGTGTGTGAGGATTTTCTGTGTAAATGTGTATATGCACTTCTAAAGAGATTGTCTACAGCTTCCTACGGTTTCTCAAAAGGGTCTGTGACATTAAAGGTTATGACATTCACATCTAAAGGCTGAATGTAATAGAGGTGGGTTAGAATCTACCCCTTGTGTTTATTGACTTAATTTACAGTTTGAGCGTTCACTTCTTTGGGTCATGGGACTACCCATGTATTGAGAAAAAAGTAAGCATCAGTTAGGAATTGGCTCTGCCTGCTAGTAACACAGACCCTGTCACAGTGGCTTAAACAAATTGGGGATTTATTCTTTCTTGTAAAAGAGATCTGGGAAAGGAAATCCAGTGTTTATGCAGCCAACAAGACGCCATTAGAGACACAGACACTACTTCCATCTTTCTGTTCTGACATCCTCAGCACCTAGCTTTGCACTTTACTATGACAAGAGAGCTGCCATCTGTTCTTCTTTTAAGGAACTTTCCCAGATGTTCCCCCAAATAAATTTACTTCACGTGCTACTGGCCAGAACTTAGTAACAAGGGAGGTTGAGAAGTCAAAGCCATAGATAGGCAACTTACGTCCCCCTCAGCCCAAATTAGGTTTTTGTTACGAAGACAGAAAGGCGAAAACATATTCAGTAGGCAACTAGCAGTCCTTTCTATCTTTTAATGAAAACAAATATTAATGAAGTTATTTCCTGCTTATGGTTCCTTGGCGAGAGGTTCTTTGTAACACCTACTCATTCAACAACGCAGAAGCACGTCTGTGAGGCACCGTACTCTGCAGGTGTGTGAATATCCCTCACGCACACGCACGCACGTGCACGCGCCCTCCCGCCAACGCACGTGAAGCTGGTTAGCGAGCGGCTGACCGACTCCGGCTTGGCGGCCGCGTTCACGCGTCCGAAGCTTCCCTCCCCTCACGCGGCGGTCTACCTGCTGGCACACACACAGCTCTGAGAACGAGGGCGACCCTCCTCCTCCCGCTGCTCTGTTTCCCTCAGTCTTTGAGAAAAATGAGCAAAGAACGTGCCGCCCAGAATTCCTTTGCTTTTCTCCCCACGCCGTGGCCGCGCTCTGCCCTTCCTTGGATCTACCTGAGCCTTCCTGGTGAGTTGAGTTCACTTTATTCGAGCCCAGTTCGCCTGTGTGTAGGATGGGGGGCTTGGAAAAGCGAAATTCCATATTCTGCCTCACTTTCTATGATTTACATGGTGAGCCAGGTGGGCTGCTTTCCTGTCTCGTGTGAGAAAACACCCAGAATGTCATTTGTCTTTCTTCCCCGTGAAGGATTCTGATTGATTATCCGGAATGAGTTCTCAAGATGACCTCAGCCAGTCCGCTGGAGCCGGGCGCCTGTGTCCTCCGGTGGTCAGATGGGATAGGAGTGTTCTGAGGCCAGGTCTCTCTGCGTCCTTGCGCACATAACTTCTGCTCACTGAGCCCGCCTTTCCGCATGAGTCAAATGGCAGTGATAGTATGTGCCTCAGGTACGATGTGGAGAGATGAAGCTCTTTCCGCCGGAGGGTAGTGTTTTCTGCCAGTGATTTCATCCTCCTGACTCCTTCAGCACGAAGAGAGCATCCCTGTTTGAGTGCGGGCCGCCCGCAATGCTGGCCTCTGCACTGCAGAGTTTCACTTCCAGTTCCTGGAAGTAAGAGGGGCTTCGGGTGCTGCGGGGGGAACTGGGGAGGGGCCAGGCCCCACTCGGCTGGGTAAAGGACAGACAGCGTTCTGAGCGCTGTGGATGGTTTGGTGCATCTTCTCAGCCAAGAAGCTGATGGCTGCAGGATGAGATGGAACTCCAGGAGAGGTGCAGTTAGGGAAGGAAATAGGACCCCCCAGGGAGCTGATGTGGTCATCCTTAGGACAAACTAGGGAATGGCTCTCGTCCAGAATGGTTTCTCTCTTTGGTTTTCTGCCTTGAGAGCTATATGTATAAGGGTCACGAATGCTGTGTGGAAGGGGGCTCTTTAAAAACACTTACACTAAAAGGCCCTAGATGCTGCCGGCTGAGCAGTCTCTCTCCTCTGCCTGCCAGAGAATACAAGCCCTGCCTGACTTCCTGTGAAGCTAGTCAGGGCAGAACATCTTTTCTCTGGATCCTCTTCTCAGCAGCAGCCACAGCAGTAAATCTTCAGAGAGGCCTCATTAGGCAAGTTCCTTTTTGAACTCCCTCCACCCACCAGACCTCTCAAAACCACTACCACCATTCTGGCATGTTATTATTTTTTCCTCCTAAGCTTGCGTTTCCCTCACTCCTGGCACCTAGGCCTCCCTCCACTGCTCTCACTTTCCTTAACGGACTCTTCTCTAGCTGGAATCTCTCCAAAGGGTGTGTTCGTGCAATCAAAAACTTCCCTTTTTGTTTTATCGCATCACTGAACATACCAGATAAGGCCCAGCTAAGGGAGGGAGGGAGAGAGGGAGGGAGGGCTTTGGGCTGGGTTGGGCTGGTAGGGGGTGGGGCTGGGGGGCAGGTAAAGGGGGCAGAGGAAGGAGGCAGAAGAAATCTTCACATCAGCTCTTAGGACCATATAGGGACAGTTAACACAGACACATGGGTACGGGTCGCCTCTCCCCGTTGGAGCCCAGCCGCTTCTCAGGAAGCTGAACACCCGCATTCAGACCTGTAGCAAATGACCGTCCACGACTTGAAAAGAGCCTATAGAACAAACCAGACACAAGCTACAGTGAGACACGGACACAAGGGCATTAAATAGTTAATTTTTAGCAAACCCAAATTGCATTTCCATCATGTGCAAGCAGTCAGCTGCTATTGTAGGTCACCAAGATACAACGCATTATTTCTACAGTTTGTGGAAAACATTAGGCAGCTGTAATAAAGTCGATGGTATTTCCTTCCTTACTGAAACATGACTTCAGTAAATCCCTGTTTAAATTTTTTTCCCTTTCTAAACATTTCTCTCCATCTGCACGATAAGTCAATAAAAGAAATTAAAAGTTAAAATGCCTAATGAAATTTTATCAGGCATGAAATGACATTTAAACCAGAGTTGCCACCCGGGCTTAGATGCATGAAAACTGACCCGAACTTCAGGGGTTATAAAAAGCAGAGGGAGGGTAACAGCAAGTTTCAGTGGCCTTTATGTATTGCAGCCCCTGAAAAAAAATCATTCCAAAGAGGCATTCCATGAAACCGAGACTCTCTGAGCAGTTAAGATTTTTACAGGAGGTACATCATTTCTGTAAACCTCCACATTCTTTTAGGCCACCATTCTTTTTTCTTTATTCACTTCTTTGCACTGACATGCTTATTTTGAAATCAGTCTTCATCTGTGTACCTCTGCCATGATCTCAGGAAAAGTGATAGGAAGAAAGCCTGAGAACATTTTTAAGAAGAGGGAACAGATGGAAAGAGTAGAGGACTTCATTCTTAATCTTTCTTAGAGGAGAGCATTAGGACGTTCCATGGAGACTCAGAAGGAGTTTTAAATACACAGACATGGAGAGAAAAAAATCATTCTTCCCTGTATAAAATTGTTTAATAATTACTGACTGCCCCATCCTTAGGTCATAATAGGCATCTCCTTGTCATAGAAGCCTGAAAAGAAAAGAAGCCATTCAATGGATATGTAGCTACTTCCTAGCCTTACCAATTTAAAACATTAAACTTCTTTCAAAGCAAATCCCTGAGTCCTCCCACATGCAGGACATGCACTGAAGTCAAGGGACGTTATGTCTAAGAAGGGACAGCAGAGTTAGACCCTCTAACTAGAAAGCATATTTAGAACTTCCAAGAAACTTCCTATAGTTTGTAACCAGAGGGCTGTATTTCAAAGCGATTGGCCTTACTGATTGCCTTGGTGAAAAGGAAGTTGCTGTACAGCCTACAGATCAGGGAGAGGGGCTCCATCCATTTCTAATGGCTCTGAAATTCAGCATGGGATGGTGGTTTTCCCACAGTGTGTTCCATTCAGCTGCACATTGAAAAGCCAGCTGTAGGAGTGCTGAGCCCAAGCGATATGGAAGCGAGTCCTTGCCTCCATCCAGAAACTGGCCATCAGGTAGACAGGAAAGTGTGTTTGTAAGCTGGGGGCAGCATCACAGCACCTCGATTATGAACTGATCTTACCGGTACCCATACAACCAGACAGGATTAAAATCCCTTAATTTAGACAAGGTGATACAATTTTCAAATATTTGCATAGCTCCCAGTGCCTCCCAAGCTTTTAAAAATTATCCAAGAAAGCTGGGTTGGCAAGTCCCGGAAAGAATGCGTTCACTTTAATTTTTTTTTTAAATCCTGACTTTCTGTAATAATAAAACAAAGTGTCCTGAGTTTTCAAGCTTTTGCCTTCCTAGTCTAACCCCAGAAATCTTGTCGTATTAGAGATTCTATGACACTCAAACACATAGAATTCTTCCAACAATGTACTTGATAATATTTGGACGGACAGTTAACTGGAGAGAAAAACAGCTGCAAATCCTATGCAACAGGTACACACAACTCCAAGGATGAAAAGCACTTGAGATTTGCAGATACACACTAGTCTCCCATGTTTAACAGCCCACCCACCAAACCCCAAGCTAGGCTGACTATTGCCTATCTGCACCAGACTAGATGTGTGCAGAATGCCTGAGCAGTTGCTGGCTGAGGCATGATTGGAGGAGGGATTCGTGGCTTACCCTGAAATACAAGAGGCAGATAGACCAGCCTAACATAGGGAGATTCAGATTTAGAAAAATGATTTTTCAACAGACTCATCATGCAAGCTGTGAGGCAACACAGTAGAATTAGAAACAAAACCAAGATGGATAAGCAGTGGAAACAAAAGGATGATGTTTAGGTGTGTGTGCATGGAAAAGCCCACTGCTGACAAATCAGCATTTTCTGTCACATCATCCGTACATAGAAACCCGATCAGTAACAGCTGGGCAAAGCCAGGTCTTGTGAATTAGATACTTACATAATATTGGGGCCTTCTTTAAAAGAATTTTTTAAAAATAACAAATACAAAATTATGTATGGATATGAAGATTTATTTAGAAGGGTCCATGCAACTGAAGAGCCCTGAGATTTAAGCTTCCTTATCTCCCCGATACATCCACTACTGGTAACAGTACCTTTTCCTACAAAATAAATGCTGTATGAATATACTTCAGGTCAGTCGTGCAATGCCCAGACCAGGGAAGTGTTATATCTCTGCAGTGAGAAGGTCTGTTACAGTTTTACAAAGATTCATGTTGTGTTTACATTTCCATATCATAAGCTTAACTCTTCACATGTCTTTCCAACTGACAGGGTGGGTACATAATCTTGAATCTGAGCCCCAGCAGATATCATAATCTCAGGATTATCTCAATTAGAAGGGCCTACACATTTGGGCTTTTGAGTACTGTATCAGATCCCCTGAGTACACAAGAGATTGTCAGAGGTTTTTGCAGTGGAGTCTTTCATGAGATTCTGGATTCTTTCATGTTCTCCCTGCCTATCATCTTTACATTAGGGATTACAGTATGATCCAAGTGTTCACTTGCTACTGATAAGACTTGCTGTCAATAGGTAAAGTAAGTAGATCCAAAGTCAAAGTCAACTTCATGCAATTTGAAGATCTAAACTAGTCATTTTAAACATCAAGATACGTTAGCCTTATTTGGAAGAGGATATGAATGCAAAACCAATCTAATAAACATTAAAAGGAAAAATATTACAGATACCATTAGCAATAACTGGACCTTCATGCATATAGACCCCAAACATCATTAAAAACAGATTTAAAATTTAAAACAATTTTTAAAGCAACAGTCAAATCAAATATATTACTTCATGGTAGAGACAGCCCAATTTTATTAGTCCTAAATTTTTTATTTATATAAGATGAAACCTGTGAGATGTTGAGTCCAATATCCCTTTCTCCACTCTCAGACCAACTGTTTTACTGGTTGATTCCAAGAGGGAAATACAGTTAATGCTTCTAAACCATTAAATTCTGCTTTATTTACTTGAGTCTCAAAAGCATTAGCAGTTAAAGAAAGCACTTCCCTTCAACCCAAAAGCAGTGTGAATATCTTAGTGATATCAATATTCCAGATAACATTTTACTAACTGGAAGGTGGCAAATATGCTCTTTCATTTTTGAGGAAAATTAGACTTGAAGGCACCCCTGGTCCCTAGAAAGGGGTTTTGAGTTGGGCAGGCACAGCAGTTAACACCCTTCTACACAAAGCTGGTTGCCTAGAAGTATAGTCCCCAAAACTGGTGTGGCCAGTAGTCCTAACGATGCTGTCAGAATAACTTCCAGGAGGAATTGGGGCATCATGCCAGTGCACCTAACACATTTCCCACATTGCAGCATGAATTAAAAAATTGTCAGTAGCTATGGCTATCCGGTATCAATAAACCCAAAGTCTATTGTTTTTTCATTAATTCAACAAACGTTTATTGAGGGCTTAATTTATACCAGACACAGGTGTATAGAGAAGCTCTTTTGGAACTTAAAATACGTATTATATGTATATATCCATGTATATACTTCTTACATATTTAGCACATAGACACCACACCAGACCCCCCCCCCCACACACACACACAGGAGAAGACGTTGGGCCCCATGTGCTCTTACTTTTCTCACATTTCCAGGAAGTTCAATTATCATTTCTAGTATAATGGTTTAGTAATCTCATTGCAAAATAAAAGGCATACCAGCAGGAGGGTAGGGAACCTATTAAACGAACACAGAAAGTACAGTAATTTAGAACCATGTCATACAGGGGCAAACAACACTGTATCCTCAATAGTCCCTGAGTTACCAGGTGACATTAAATTTGTTCAGCATATTCCATTATGAAGACAAGGAATGTACAGTTCATTTTAGAAAAAAGTTTGTATTTATTTGTTTGTTTATTTTATTTTTGGCTTCGTTGGGTCTTCGTTGCTGCATGTGGGCTTTCTCTAGTTGCAGCGAGCGGGGGCTACTCTTTGTTGTGGTGCGCGGGCTTCTCATTGCGGTGGCTTCTCTTGTTGCGGAGCACAGGCTCTAGGCCCGTGGGCTTCAGTAGTTGTGGCTCGCGGGCTCAGTAGTTGTGGCTCGCGGGCTCTAGAGTGCAGGCTCAGTAGTTGTGGCGCACCGGCTTAGTTGCTCTGTGTCACGTGGGATCTTCCCAGACCAGGGCTCGAACCTGTGTCCCCTGCATTGGCAGGCGGATTCTTAACCAGTGTGCCACCAGGGAGGTCCCAAGTTTTAGTTTTAAGATGATTCTTTGTTACATTTCTTCAATAATATTGCTAAACAAATGAGCTGCTATGATGCAAAGACAGTTTTCTCTCACCAGTAAACTCATATTTACCAAGTTTTATAGTAACTTAGTAAATTACACTAGTTTGGGAAAAGAAAATTACAGGTAGGAAAATAATTACAGAACAGTGTGTGTGATATAATACACATTTCTTCAACTGTGAAAATAGCAAATGAATGTTTCTGTCCCAAAACTCCCTTTGGTGACAGAGGGGAGCGTCTCTGCATTCAAAACACATGATAGGGCTCTGTCTTCAGCATAAATCCCCTTTATTTGTGACATAATAGTTTGCATGACTAATGCTTTTAATTCCTCATTTCCATGGACTGAATTGGTGAAAGATTCTACTTCCCCTGGAATTCCCAAGACTTAAAAGCGAGCTCTTTGCTATTTCAAGGGCAACCTGCGCAACCTGTTTTCAAAGCCTCTGAAATGAAGAACCAGGCTCCCAAGCATCAGGGCACCATGGGAGAGCAAGATAACTTGACAGTCTGAAAAGTAGAGCTGTTTAGTATCACCGCTCCCTTGCCTCCCATGGTGCTGGAGACCTGGTATTAGTGACCTCCACGACAGACTACACACATCATGGTCATAAAGTGATCCATTCAAGAGGTTCATTTGCAAGAGAACGTGAAAGCTAGAATTTATAATGAACTCTCAGAATACTTAAGGCTTAGTAGCAACTGATGTAAATTGTTACAGGAAGCAAAGGATGCTTCCAAAATATGTACAAGTGTTCAGAGTACTTATGTGAGAAAAAGAAATATCCTCTCCCAGTATTTCCAAATTTGAGCACTCTATAAAGCATTAAGTGAATGTTGGAGGTCTTCTACCATCTGATTTCAAGATTTAGTATAAAGCTACAGTAATTAAGGCAATGTGGTGTTTGCATAAGGATAAACATAGAAGAGAGGCAGAAAAAAATCCACACATATATAGCTGATGAATTTTTTACAAAGATGCCAAGATTATTCAATGGGGGAAAATAGTCTTTTCAATAAATGGTACTGAAAAAAATGGATATCTCTCTGTAAAAAGTATGAACCTTGGTCTTGGCCACCATATGCAAAAATTTACTCAAAATGGCTTACAAAATTAAGCATAAGTGCTAGAACTATAAAACTTCTGGAAAAATTAAAGAATAGGAGAAAATCTTTGTTACCTTGGGTTAGGCAGAGATTTCTTAGGACATAGAAATCATGAACCATGAAAGAAAGAAGTGGTAAATTGGACTTCATTAAGTTAAAAATGCCTGCTCTTTGAAAGACAATGTTAAGAAAATTAAAAGCAAGACACAGACTGGGAAAAAAATGTTTTCAAATCACATGTCTGATAAAGGTCTTGTATCCAAGATATATAAAAGAAATCGCAAAACTCATAAGAAAGCAAACCACCCAATTTTTAAAAAATAGGCAAAAGATTTAAATAGACAGTTCACTGAAGAAGGTATACATATGGCAAATAAGCACATGAAAACATGCTCAATATCATCAGTCATTGTGGAAATACAAATTGGAACCCTGATATGATATAATTACACACCCATCAGAGTGGCTAAAATTTTGAAATAGCAAGTGTTGATGAGAATATGGAGTACCTTGAAACTCTTATACGTCGCTAGTGGGAATGTAAAATGGCACAACTACATTTAAGAGAGTTTAGTAGTCAAACATCAAACATAAATTTGCCATACAGTGTAGCAATTCTATTTCTAGGAATTTACCCAAGAGAAATAAAAACATACCTCTACACAAAAACCTATATACAAATGTTGATAACATCTTTACTCATAGTCACCAAAAGCTGGAAACAACCTAAAGGTTCAACAGCTGGTGAATGGATAAACAAATTGTGGCACATCCATACAATAGAATACAACCCAGTAATAAAAAGTAGCATCTGCTGATACACACAGTGGTGTAGTGAATCTCAAGAACATCGTGCTGACTGAAAGAAGCCAGATTCAAAGGGCTTCCTACTACTGTATGATTTCACGCTCCTAAATTTATCCTCTTTAACACAACTAGGATTGCAGCCCAACAACTAGGACTGCAGCCCAACAGAGAGGCATATTACAGAATACAGAGTTTTCATGTGCATTTTCTATTTGGTTAAATTCGTAGTTTTTTTCCCCCTTAACTGAACTACTTATCAATGGAAGTTAAAGAGCTTCTCTTGAAAGTCAGCCAGAAACTTTTTACCGTCAGATGTTCAGTGCTTGAAAGATAGTTCTTGGTGACGCTTGGACAGTTTAAACAGCCTTGCCACTCTTTGAAAATGCCCTAAATTCTACCTTATTTCTGAGTTTAATCATACTGAAAAAGAAGACTGGGGACAATATGACTGGTAAGGGTCTGGAGGAAGGGAACTTGGAAATTGAGCAGAAAGATGGTAGCTGGTGCCCGATTGGAAGTTCACAATTTAGAACTGAAAGGTCTGGTATGGTACTGGTACCTGTCACCCCACCAAACCTTCAGCAAACTATCCATTTCTATTTAATGTGCTGTGCAATTTAACTCATTTCTACACGGCATCTAAGTACTTAGTCTTCCTTCAAAGTAGGAGTAGGGGAAAAAGAGGGTTACCACTAGAAAGCAGCCAGGTTCTAAATATGAGGCTAATATAATTTGATTCTCTAAATTATTTTTAGAATTAAATAAGATATTAAAGTGTCTTGTACAGTACTAGGCACTCAATATATATTCACCAAATTTTGAACTCCCTTCACTTCCTTTATGAAAGGAGAATATTTTTAGAACTGGAAGAACCTCAGAAGTTACCTTGTCCAATGTTTTGATTTTACAAATAAGAAAACTAGGTTCAATGAGATTAAGTGTATTGCTCAAGCCACACAGATTTAGAAGTCCAACTTCCAGTTCATGCAGATCTAAAACACCTGCCTTCAACTGTGATGCCCCAAGAGCAGAGCCTGAGGAAGATCTGAGGGAGAGTTTTGCTCTATATATTTAGCGATCCATGGACCCTTTTGCTTCTGATTCTGTGTTTGCTTTAGCTATTATCATTTATTTTTTTACTCCAAGAATGATATTCACTGAAAAGCCTTTCTCTTCAGGGACTATGATTGCCAGATTTAGCAAATAAAATACAAAGCACACAATTAGATTTGAATTTCAGATAAACAACACATAATTTTTTAGTCCGATGAAATATTTGGAAAATACTTATATTGGCACCTTATCTGTCAGCCCTATCAGGCACCAAACAATAATAGTTCCCAACTATGAAGATTTCTTTTTACCCTAAAACAAATAAACAATGGAAGACGGTCACTACCCCTATGCATAAATCTTGACTTCCTGACCATTTTCTTCCCCATGACCATTTTTCCTCACCTGAGATCAGGACAACTGTTGTGAATAACCTCTGTGACCAAGGCTGAGGCTGGTAAGGATGGTGATGGAGCAGGAAAAAGTTGATGATGTGTCCAAGCAGCTTTGGGAGGACATGCTTTGCCAAACAGGAAGTACGCAATTCTAGTCAGAGAGTCTGAAATTCAAATCCCTCTCTCTCACTAGCTTGTGACTGTATGACTTTGAGTAAGTTACTTAAACTCCCCCATACCCATCTACCTTTGGATTCTGCTTTTTTTTTTTCATAAAATAAAGATACCTTATGTTTTTGTGAAGATCAAATATGATAACAGGAAGAAAGCACTGATCACTGTACCTAGAATATACTCTTATAAACTATCATTTCTTAAACTGTACACACATGTTTTACATACTTTTCTGTGTATTTGATATAGTTCACACTAAAAATGGTTTAAGCAAAATTGCTAGATTGGAAGCAGACTGGTGAGGGTCTTGAATGCCGGGATGTAGAGTTTGGATGCTAAATTTTATTCTGTAGTTGTAGGGGAACCACTGCTACCCAATGTTTGGAGCCTACAGTCAGACAGCCTCTTTCTAAGTTCCCCTAAAAACTACCTGGGAAATTTTGTAGTGTATCATTTCCTATAGGGTCAAGCACACATTAAGCAACACAGAATGAACTGACCTGCCTTCTCTAGGCATCATCTTTAGTTCCCTCAGGTCCAGCCTTGACAGAGAAGAAAATGAGAAGTTGTAACTCTTCCCACAGATCTACTTTGTGGGGCATGAGAAATGGGCAGGCATCAGACACAGAAATAATTCCTGCTTCATCACTTATTTATTAGTGGAATGGCCTTCTCCAAATTAATCAACACTTTTTGTGATCTCTACAATAGGGATAACATCACCTAAGCTAGTAGGGTCTTAGAATTAAGACTCCGGCAGAGTGCTGGTTACAGGAAGTGCTTGATATCTGGATTTTTATTTTCTGCTTAGTTAAAACACTATACTTAAGTTTTATGAATCATAGGTCCTTGGAGAGCTCTTTCTCAAACCTATCCTGAAAGTCTTGTGACTCAGTTTCAGAAGACTGTCCAAATTTGAGGACCAGTCATTCAGACCAACTTTGTTTAGAAAATTGTTTTACTAAAATATCTTAGACAGTTGACACCTGAGTGAATCAGATTCTTACTCAGCCTTCCACTTCACGCCATGTAGCCTGCAGTTCTAAGGTTCACCGGTTCCCTTGCTCACACCTTTAGAACCTGCAGATGTGTGTTATCTTCGCCTTCTGTTTGGTCAGCTTCAAGTGCTTCTAATCTTTTTATAACCAGTTCTGTTGGCCGTTATCTGGATTCCTTTTAGTGCCTTGTCTATTGTATACTTCTAACAGATCTCCACCCTCTTCTCTGGCAATTAGAAGGGCAATATAATTATTTAACAATGTGTCTTCTATTGAATAAGTTCCTTAATTGGACCTTTTCATCCTTTGCCATTTGTGTGTGTCTGTGTGAAAAATATCACTTGAAGGTTTTTCTTAAGGTTGAATTCTTACACAATTTCCTGAGCTAAACACCAAAGAAGGGCCCAGAGCACCTTTTCTGCAATGACAGCCCCCTCTTTCTCCTCTCTCCATGCTTGGAGAGACAGCTTATGTTTCTTACAACCTGGAAAGACTAATCAGACTTATTATTTTAGTTTTAGCTCTGTTTTTTGTTATTTTCTCATATAATCTTACCACTCTTCCTATTCTGGTGTCATTATCTGTGGGGCTGCATAGTCACTGAAATCTCCAATTCCATAGTTGATCACAGAATAACATGGGATACTGGAAAAAATAATGGACTTTGAGTCAAGAGAGGTAAGGCTCCAGGCTCTGCACTAACTAGCTATGTGACTTTGCCAAGACAGTTAATTGCTTCGGGTTTCAGATTCTTTATCTGTAAAATATCTACAGAACCCCTATCCCCTTCAGGTTTATGCTTTGTACACCTTCACCTCTGAAGCGACATCTACGGGTTTTCCCATCCATTCCCGACCACCCAGCAAAGAACTGCTTTTACTTCATTTCAATACTTGACTCAGTTTTTGCCAAATGACTACTCATATGCTCTTTTACTAGCTCCAAGTGGCTCAGCTTAAACCCAACATAAAGCACTTCAATGATTTATTTACACCATTTCTGAATATTCGACATAGATCCAAAAACCTAATAGTTAGAACTACTAACTATTCTCTGTAATTTAAAATGTTAGTCATATGAATTTTCCCTAAGCCATAAAAATATATTTATAATTTAAAAGTGAAATTGTACATATCCTGGTCAACTTGTGAAATTCTCTGCTCTTTTTCTTAAAAGCAACTATACTCCAATAAAAAAAGAATTAAAAGGAAAACCCACATGATTCAACAACAAGGACCTACTGTATAGCACAGGGCACTATATTCAATAACTTGTAACAACATATAATGGAAAAGAATCTGAAAAAGAATAGATATATAAATGTATATGTATAACTGAATCACTTTGCTGTACATCTGAAACATCATAAATCAACTACACTTCAATAAAAAAAATTTTTTTTAGTTAAAACAAAAGTGGGTTGACGGAAGAGTGTTAGCTATAAACTACATTTGTTGCCCTCATTCTATGCAGAATAAATTAGAAGAGCAATAACCAGATGTGTTACTTTCCTGGAAAGGCAAAAAATAAATTCCAAATGAGAATTTGAAGACCCTCTCCATCTTTCTTGAGACTTGTAGGGTTCTTATTTCCTCAGAGCTTGTCTCTCCCTGGTTGCCTTTTTGAGTAGAGCTGATTAGAGTATAGCAGTAGAGCTCAGGGTTCCAGGAATCTCCCCTAGAGTCTGGGCAGGAGCCTTAAGATAGGAGTTACCTACAGCTTGGGCCCAAATCCTTGCATTATCAGATACCTCCAGCCAGGGTGAGGACCAGCTAACCACAGTGACACGCAGAAAGCAGCCCACAAATTTACTGACCACAAGCTATGCCCAGCTCTGGGCTAACAGCCTGTCCACCCCCTGACCCCCAGAGTTACACCAGTGGAAACAAAAAGGAGGGGGCATCTTGGCTTTGAAAGTGAAACTATGCTAAAATTACAAAGAAGCTAAGTGTGTCCTTGGTGGTGTTTTCCTTTGAATGTAAGTGTATATCATAAGTTAAACCCTGTAAGCTCAGGGAGGGGTGCTGCAGAAGCTGCTCGTTGCTCTCCTCTCCAGCCTTTCTTTCTTGGCTAGGTTCAGGCTTGCCCATCTCACTGGACCACCTATAGTACTTGAGCGGTTATCTTGTCTTCAGCCTCACCCTACCTGCTGGGTCAAAGTACTTTTCCTAAAACTCTAATTCAGCTGGGATTTCCCCTGTAGAAAGTCCTTCCCTTGATCCTGATCATCCTCAGCATACAGTCAAAGGTCTTCACCGTTTCCTACCCGATGTCCTCCATAATCTTGACCCTTCCTACTTACCTTGCCTCACTCTACACTCTCCTCCCTCTTGCATAATAATCTCTAACAGAGCTGAACTTTTCACGTCTCTGAACACAGAATACTACTTCAAACCTCTAGAGTGCCCTCCTCTCAGACCGTTGCCCTCTTGTCCACTTGGTTAATTTACATTCAACCCATCTGATCGATGGATAGATAAAACTCTTATGCAATCTTCAAAACCCAATTCCTAAAAAGTTAATGGGAAGCATAGTATTTTGTGGTCATTTGTAGTTGCAAACATTTTTATTGCTAATAACATTCAAGATTTTTCATATTTATCAGCCACTTATATTTCTTGTTTGAATAATTTGATTCTTTTATCTATTTCTCTGTTTTTATAGTATTGTTTAGAAGCAGTGCATAAGATATTTTGCTGTAAGGAAGGCCCATTTGCTTGTCATATTTGGGGGCAAAACTTTTCTTCCAATATATTGATTGTCTTTTAGTATCCTATTTCAGTGGACAGTTTTACATCACTGTGAAAATTTTGCCTGTAGTTAAATTCTACCAAAGTTCTATTGTTGATGTTGGCTGCTTTGAATTCTTGATTGTAACAGTAATTAAGAAGTATTTTCTAATTTTAAATTTCTAAATTTAAAAATATACTGTACTTAACAAGAACAGTAATAAAACCAAATTCATTAGTCACAGCCCCCAACATAGAGTAGGTGTTCCATAAACCATTGCTAAGTGGAATGGTACACAGAAAGCCAGAATCCAAGTGGTAAAGTTAGAACCTTTCTATTTTCCTTTAAGTTCCATCTTCCTCTGACTTTCATGGCTTCAGAGGTATCACATACAAGATGCCAAAAAAGCATCTTGTAAGCAAGTACCATTTTACCTCCAGTACCCAGTCTCTCTCAGAAGATGCCAGTTCCATCTTGAAATGACCTGAGAAAAACAACCAAACCCTAAGCCTTCTTCATTCCAGAAGAAAAGGGAAGATTTTTTCCAAACCTTACCTGGGAAGGTCAGTCAAATGATATGGTCACTTTACTTGTTCTTTCGACTGTACTTGGTCCAGAACTTCTAAAGCCATCACCTACTAGCACCTGTCACCAGACCTGCTGTGATAGTTTCAGCCTCTTGAGCATTCACATGGTTAATCTTGGGCTAACTTGGCCAGAATTTTTAGGGCTATTTCCATCCCAAACACTACGAGGACCTCGGTCCTGCATTAGGTAGTGACTGGTGTCCAGACCAGGGTGGAAGGAAGATTCAGTACTGGCCTCTGGCATCAGTTTTCCTCACATGGTGGACTGCTTGAGTTCCTGTATCATATTTTCCCAATACTTTTCATATAATGTGAGTGATTATATGACTTTAAGACTTAAGATATTCATAAATCATGCTAAACAATATAGAGAACCTTTGAGACTCCATTTTAAAGGTAACATAAAGACATAATATTTATGCAGTCGCCAAATATGTATTAAGTGCTTCTCTGAGCTGGACACTGAGGATACAGTTGATCTGGAGATACGTAAAGCATAGATACTTGTAACAAGTAATAGTCAGTAGGTATTAAAGATAAAATTAAAACAGCTAAAACTTTTAAAGTGTAATAGCTTAAAGTCTAAAGTTAAAAAGTCAACTTGAAAAGACATAATACAGTAGTTTTGTAAGTCACTCTTTCATAAGCAATGCCTTTGCCGATACTATACAGCAACATAACATGCCACACTGTTTGGTTCTGACCCAATTCTTATCTCTAGTTCTGCCTGAATCTAATCTGAACTCCAGATTCCCTGAAGAGTCGATTCTGTCCTCCACAAAATGCTGTCTTCTCCACTTAGAAGTTTAATAGGCCTCTCAAACTTAACACATCCAGAAAGAAAGAAAGAAACCCCAATCTGCTTCCTAAAACCTGCTGTTCCAGGGATCTCCCTCATCTCGGTTAATGACTACTATTGTTTTGGTTGTTCCAAAGCTAAAACCTTATACTCTTGACTCCTTCCTCTCTTTCAAATGTCCATTCCATCACCAAATCCCGTCACATCTAAATTTAAAATATATTCCTGATTCTGCTACCTCTCTCCACCTCCAGTGTTATCAACCTGGTCCAAGGTACATCGTCCCTTTTCTGGACTATTGAATATTCTACCTGATCTTCCTGCTCTTCCCTTGTCTCCTGCAGTCTATTCTTAACCCATTCATCAAGGCGATTGCTTTAAAATATAAACCAGATTATATCACTCCTCTACTCCAAAGCCTCCAATGGCTTCGCATATTACTCAAGGTGATAGCCAATGCCTTTGCCACAGCCTACCATGACCTCCCCACAACTGTCTTTCTAGCCTGTTTTACTCCCATTGTCTGCTTTTGGAAGAACCAATAAGATCTTGATATGTCACTAATTACTAGAGTATAAATTTATTCCTTGAACTAAGACTAACCATATAACATAGAATTACATATCACAAGAAGTACATGTCAACTGAAACTAACACCCCTGGTACAGGAGGATAAATGAAGTTGTAGCTTGTGTTATCCAATAGTGTTGAGGAGTACTCTCATGTACATCCTGCCCAATCAAACCTTATGGTGACCTTCGAAGCTAGATAGGAAGAACTCATCAAAATATGCTACAACTTTTTATTTTATTATTTTGGCAATATCATCTCAAAAAAAAAATATATATATATATATTTCAAAACCAGAAACAAAAGTGAAGATTGTTGTGATGATATAAAGACCTTAAAAAATTAAAAAGAAGCCCACTATTGAAAACATTTACATTTGCAACTAATTGTAAATTCTATAACATTTCCATCTATAAGACAACTTTATTTATTTTTTGGCAAGAGAAGGGAAGGAAAGAAAGAAACTGTTAAAAAACAAAAACCAAAAAAAGGTTTCCTTTTATCCCTTAACTTACAAGAAAATTAAAGGCAAATCCATTTCCCAGATGAAGTAAGCAACTCATCCCAAATTCCTGGTAACATCCTTTCCCTCAATTTCCATCAGATAGTCCAGGTTCTGTTTTTAATGCTATTTGTACTGTTTTACACCATAGTACACTTTATAAACTACCATAGATCTTTTTGAAAGTGGGCAGGAAAATACAACTCCCAAACATTTTTAGATTTCACCATGCGTCATATTTTTTTAAAGTCCTTTACCATAAAGATATTTCTGAATTTCAGAATCAATCCAAGGTTTCCTCTTTTCTGTTCATGTTATTGGGATCTAAACTTTACCTTCAGGTTTGGGTTATCAAGTTGCTGGGATTTTTTTTCTATTTACTTTACTTCTCATTTATTTTTTTGAGATATAATTTACATATAACTTTGTGCAAATTTAAGGTGTACATACAGCCTGTTGATTTGATACATTTATATATTGCAGTATGATTACCACCATAGCTTTAGCTCACACTTTTATCATGTCACATAATTATAATTTCATTTGGGGTGAGAGCATTTAAAATCCAGTCTCTTAGCAGTTTTGAAGTGTATGATACATTATTGTTGACTATAATCACTCTGCTGTGCATCATATCTCCAGAATTTATTCATCTTTTAGTTGCAAATTTGTACACTTTAACAACATCTCCTCAATTTCTCCACCCCCTAGCCCCTGGCTACCACCATTCTACTCTGTTTGTACAAGTTCAGCTTTTTTAGATTCCACGTGTAAGTGATACCATGCAGTATTTTTCTTTCTCTGACTGGATTATCTCACTAAACATAATGCCCTCAAGGTCCATCCATGTTGTCGCTAATGGCAGAACTTCTTTCAGCCTTCTTTCTCATGGCTGAATAATATTTCATTGTATATATACCACATTTTCTTTATCCATTCATCCCTTGACAGAAGTTTAGGTTGTTTTCATATATTGGCTGTTGTGAATAATGCTGCAATAAACATGGGAGTGTAGATATCTATTCAATATCCTGTTTTCATTTCCTTTGGATATATACCCAGAAGTGGGATTGCTGGATCATACGGTAGTTGTATTTTAATATTTTTGTGGAAACTCCACATTGTTTTCCATAGTGGTTAAACCAATTTTCGCTCCCACCAACAAGGGTTCCATTTTCTCCACATCCTTGCTATCACTAGCTATCTCTTGTCTTTTGATGATAGCCATTCTAACAGGTGTGAGGTGATATTTCATTGTAGTTTCCTTGATGGTTAGTGAGGTTGATCATCTTTTTTATATATCTGTTGGCTATTTGGATGTCTTCTTTTAAAAATGGTCTATTCAAGTCCTCTGCCCATTTTTTTTTTCACACACACACACACTGTATTTTATTTTTACAAGAGATAAATAGACTGACACCAAGCATTGTACATGGATGACCACAACAAAAGCAACAATGATTGCAGTTACCAAACATGAAACACACTCATGCTATGTCATAATATTGACATTCAGTCCAGTAATCCTCCACTGTAACAGCTCCTTTACTTTGCAGTGAAAATTGATTTGTATATTCTTTGCCTCTGAGTCCTTGTGGGATTTTTTTTTTTTAATTCAAACAGAAAGTCACAAAAATTATACTCATCCTCATCAGTTCACTCAGTCCCATGTAATTTTTTTTTTCATCTTGATCTTTTGTTAGCACTTTTATGAGTTCATCAGTTTTTCATTAGAGTTCTGAAAATGCTTATTCATTCAGTTCAGCAGTACAGTCAGTTACCAGAAACCTGTACTTGTCAGAGTCTTTTCCATGAATTTCTTGAAGATGAAACCCTTTTATAGGAACATATTTGCAAAAGCATCAGAGTACACCCAGAACTGTCTGTAAATGACAAAAGACTTAAAAATGACCACGGGTAAAGATTTGATGAAAGTTCATAATAATGCAGTTGACAAGAAAATTACTTATTTCTGAGATATACATTTTAAAGTAATAACTAGGATTATGACTTATAACATCATACCAGAACATATAAGATTTTTAGAAATTTCATGTAATGTCTGAAACATTTATATTAACATATTTCCATACAAATAACCCAATGAAAGTTTAGTATTAGTTGTTTTGTTTGTTTGTTTTTTTATACTACAGGTTCTTATTAGTCATCAATTTTATACACATCGGTGTATACATGTCAATCCCAATCACCCAATTCAGCACACCACCATCCCCACCCCACCGCAGTTTTCCCCCCTTGGTGTCCATATGTCTGTTCTCTACATCTGTGTCTCAACTTCTGCCCTGCAAACCGGCTCATCTGTACCATTTTTCTAGGTTCCACATACATGCGTTAATATACGATATTTGTTTTTCTCTTTCTGACTTACTTCACTCTGTATGACAGTCTCTAGATCCATCCACGTCTCAACAAATGACTCAATTTCGTTCCTTTTTATGGCTGAGTAATATTCCATTGTATATATGTACCACTACTTCTTTATCCATTCGTCTGTTGATGGGCATTTAGGTTGCTTCCATGACCTGGCTATTGTAAATAGTGCTGCAATGAACATTCGGGTGCATGTGTCTTTTTGAATTACGGTTTTCTCTGGGTATATGCCCAGTAGTGGGATTGCTGGGTCATATGGTAATTCTATTTTTAGTTTTTTAAGGAACCTCCATATTGTTCTCCATAGTGGCTGTATCAATTTACATTCCCACCAACAGTGCAAGAGGGTTCCCTTTTCTCCACACCCTCTCCAGCATTTGTTGTTTGTAGATTTTCTGATGATGCCCATTCTAACTGGTGTGAGGTGATACCTCATTGTAGTTTTGATTTGCAATTCTCTAATAATTAGTGATGTTGAGCATCTTTTCATGTGCTTCTTGGCCATCTGTATGTCTTCTTTGGAGAAATGTCTATTTAGATCTTCTGCCCATTTTTGGATTGGGGTGTTTGTTTCTTTAATATTGAGCTGAATGAGCTGTTTATATATTTTGGAAATTAATCCTTTGTCCGTTGATTCGTTTGCAAATATTTTCTCCCATTCTGAGGGTTGTCTTTTCGTCTTGTTTATGGTTTCCTTTGCTGTGCAAAAGCTTTGAAGTTTCATTAGGTCCCATTTGATTATTTTTGTTTTTATTTCCATTACTCTAGGAGGTGGATCAAAAAAGATCTTGCTGTGATTTATGTCAAAGAGTGTTCTTCCTATGTTTTCCTCTAAGTTTTATAGTGTCCAGTCTTACATTTAGGTCTCTAATCCATTTTGAGTTTGTTTTTGTGTATGGTGTTAGGGAGTATTCTAATTTCATTCTTTTACATGTAGCTGTCCAGTTTTCCCAGCACCACTTATTGAAGAGACTGACTGTCTTTTCTCCATTGTATATCTTTGCCTCCTTTGTCATAGATTAGTTGACCATAGGTGCGTGGGTTTATCTCTGGGCTTTCTATCTTGTTCCATTGATCTGTGTTTCTGTTTTTGTGCCAGTACCATATTGTCTAGATTACTGTAGCTTTGTCGTATAGTCTGAAGTCAGGGAGTCTGATTCCTCCAGCTCCGTTTTTTTCCCTCAAGACTGCTTTGGCTATTCGGGGTCTTTTGTGTCTCCATACAAATTTTAAGATGATTTGTTCTAGTTCATTGCATTGAATCTGTAGATTGCTTTGGGTAGTAGAGTCATTTTCACAATGTTGATTCTTCCAATCCAAGAACATGGTATATCTCTCCATCTGTTGGTATCATCTTTAATTTCTTTCATCAGTGTCTTATAGTTTTCTGCATACAGGTCTTTTGTCTCCCTAGGTAGGTTTATTCCTAGGTATTTTATTCTTTTTGTTGCAATGGTAAATGGGAGTGTTTCCATAATTTCTCCCTCTGCCCATTTTTAATTGCATTATTTGGTTTTTTTGGTATTGAGTTGTATGAGTTCTTTGTATATTTTGGATATTCATCCCTTATCAGATATATAGTTTGCAGATATTTTCTCCCATTCCATAGGTTTCCTTTTCATTTTGTTGATTGTTTCTTTTGCTTGCAGAAGCATTTTGGTTTGAGGTGGTGCCACTTGTTGATTTTTGCTTTTGTTTTTTGTGCTTTTGATGTCATATCCAAAATAATCATTGCCAAAACTAATGTCAGGGAGCTTCTTCCCTAAGTTTTCTTTTAGGAGTTTTATGATATCAGGTCTTCTGTTTAAGTTTTAATTCATTTTGAGTTAATTTTTGTGAGTGGTGTAAGATAGGAGTTCATTCTTCTTTTCTTTTCTGTCATACATCTTTCTTTTCTTCCTTCTTTCTTCCCTTCTTCTCTCCCCCTCTTCTTCGTTTTCCTCTTTCATTTATAGATTTTTTCTTTTTGTTTTTAAATCAAAACTGTGTGTGTGTGTGTGAGATGGGGGAGGGGAAAAGAGAGAGGGAGAGGGAGGAAGGGATGGAATGGCTCTTTAAAGGGGTTTTCCAGTATTTGCATTATGAAAAAAAATTAGTTTTTCTCTGGCTTTTAAGGAAAGCCAAATGTTAGAAATAGTAATTAAAATGTTTACATTGAAGTAGATTGCTAGATCTGCAGTGCAGCCAAGCCTGGCAGCTTTTGATAAATTAGAATGAGCCAGGGCTTCCCTGGTGGTGCAGTGGTTAGGAATCTGCCTGCCAATGCAGGGGACACGGGTTCGAGCCCTGGTCCAGGAAGATCCCACATGCCGCAGAGCAACTAAGCCCGTGTGCTACAGCTGCTGAGCCTGCGCTCTGGAGGCCACGAACCACAACTGCTGAATCCCGGACACCTGGAACCCATGCTCCACAACAAGAGAAGCCACTGCAGTGAGAACCCCGCGCACTGCAACGAAGAATAGCCCCCCACTCGCCGCAACTAGAGAAAGCCCGCGTGCAGCAACAAAGACCCAACTCAGCCAAAAATAAATTAAAAAAAAAAAAAAAATTAGAATGAACCACACAGGCTGGTCTTTTTTCACTAAAATGCCACAGTGTCCAGAAAGCAAATCCTCTCCACACACCACCCTTGTTTCAGATCAGATAAACTGAGCAAACAAAAATGCCTTCCAACGTAACAAAATGCCCACTGTACAAAAGAAACTGGAAATTGTTATCAGTGAATGAAGATGGCTCTGGAGAACATGAAGATCAGGATTTTGATGTAAAGTTTGACCTTTGGGCTTCTACCAAACTGCCCTTCATTTGAAGAAGCATCATTCTGGGTCATTCAGGTGACCATCATTATCTTGATCAGTCCAGATACCACTGACACATTTGAGAAAATAAAAATGAAGGGGAGGAGAGAAAGCTTTACTGCCTCACTTTCCCTAAATACTCTTATTTAAAAAACTCTCCCAGACCCTAGAAAAGCACTTATTTCACACTGTCCCGAGTGAATAAATCTACAGCCTGCAAAGTTCCCACACCCTTTGGTGCCACAAATATCTGGTAAAATAGCTTTGGAACTTTCACACAATTCCCCCATGCAGCAATGCCTTGTAAATGAAATAAAGGAATTGCCAGTGAGCAAACTTCGCTGATTGCCTCCCATATTTAAATCAGACCTTCTGATCAAGGAATAAATAATTTTGCCATGTATTTAGAATTTATCATGTAGAGCATGGTTCTCAACACTGGGGGCACACGGAAATTATCTGGGGAGCTTTTAAAAACACTGATGCCTGTGATCCACACCTAGAGACCTGGGAAAGGACTAGGCGTCAGTATTTATTGAAAGCATTCACACACACTCCCTCCTGGTAATACTAATGCACAGCCGAGTCAAGAACCACTGGCTATTGAAAACTGACTGATTTTTAGAAATTCGTGTTCTAATTATTATGGGATTTTGTTTATTATAGCCCACTAATGTAAGCATCTCACTTGGCCAAATAATTTTCACTTTGTGTGGCAGGGCCAGAAACCTGGAACTCTTACTTTTTAAGTGATCTTTAGGTATACATATAATTACCATGTCTGTGGAGTGTTCTGAGTTTCTCAGTTGGTAGCCAGGTTCTTTAAAAGAAAGATATGTAACTTGATTGCTTTGAAAATAATTCAGTAAGTCCAGGTGTTAACATACAAATAGTTCTCAGGGCCATGTTTAGCACTTTAAAAATTTATCATTAGTTGCATGAAAAACAAAAAAAGCCAAAGACTCATTCCCGCATATTAGAGGGCTTTTTCTCTTGAAGAAACTCAAAAAGAAAAGCACAGATTTTAGTTTGGGGTGTGTGTGTGTGTGTGTGTGTGTGTGTGTGAGAGAGAGAGAGAGAGAGAGAGAGAGAGAGAGAGATTGGATTCTTTTTTTTTTTTTTTTCTTGGATTTTTCTTTTCTTTTTTTTTTAAATAGCAGTAGTTCATATTTTTTTTCAGTTATACATATACATGTATTTATTCTTTTTCAAATTCTTTTCCCATTTAGGTTGTTATATAATATTGAGCAGAGTTCCCTGTGCTATACAGTAGGTCCTTGTTGGTTATCCATTTTAAGTATAGCAGTGTGTACATGTCAATCCCACACTCCCTAACTATCCCTTCCCCCACCCTTCTCCCCTTGGATTCTTTAAAAAAGAAGAAAAGAGTCTCAGCGATATTCACACTTTTATAAACATGAAAAAACATATAACCTTATCAATATAAGATTCACACAAATATTATTAATGCTTCTTCTGCTGCACTGTGGCAGAGTAGTTAAATAAACCCTGCCAATGCATTAATGCTTAAGCAAACCAGAAAACAAGTCTCTCCCCACTCAAAAAATCATAATGTGTTTCAAATTCCATTTGAAAAGCTATGAGAGAAATTTTAAAGGCAAATTTTTTTTAAAGAAATAAAAAAGTTTTTCTCATAAGATTGCTACTAATCAAGAAACTCAGTCAAGTTCTTACCCCCTTGTCTATGCATATTTATTCCCATGCAGTAAATAAACTGGATTGTGCAAATTCTCAAAATAGAAAAACTCCCAGCATCAGGTGGCTTTTTTCTAGATGAGGACTAGGTCACATGAAGAGCAAGTTTACAGTAAAATGAGTATGTTCTCTTTTAGTCTAATCTTGTTTACTGTTTCCTATGTGTCCAAATGTAAATGAGCTCTGAGATTGAATACTATATGAGGTCAATTCTCCTTACAAGTATTCCAGTTCTTTATCAATATCTAATAGTTCAGAAGAAAAGTCATTTTACATTGATTTAGCAAGAAATTGGCAGTGTGTTATCAACACATGAGCCTCTATTACACTGTACTAAGAGAAAAAGCAAATCGTGAATGAAGTGAGAAAAATTGAAGTGAAGCAGAGACAGGGGTAGAAAAGGAAGGACAACAATTGGCGGGGCAATCAGGAACCCTTCTGTAAGATTAGCTTTAATTTGTAATACTCAAATATGATTTTATATGTTTGCCGTGACAGTTGTGCTTTGCCCTCATGACAGAAAGGACCCCAACCCCAGAGTATCATCATCCATAGTAAATCTTATAACTCAGGCTGAAACTCAAGTCCAGTGCTGTACCTCATCATGAAGTTAATTAAAATAAAAAAATAAATAAAAATAACACTTTAACTATAATGAAAACTTCCATGTTATATGTCGATATTCAGTCATCACACATGGTGAAAAGGGCAAACTCTAGAGCCAGAAGAACATGGATTCAATTTTATTTTCACAAGAAACTTTGAGAAACTCATCTTACCCTCCAGGACCTCAAATTCCTTTGATACCTACTTTGTAGAGATAATCTGTCGTTTGCAGGATTAGGGATAAAATATGTAAACTGCCTAGTACATAGTTGATGCATAATATATGGTAGCTACTATTTTTTTTTTACAACTGCTGTAAAGAAAATTAACCTGGCACGTGGCCTTTAGAAGGTATTCAGTAAAATTAATTAGTTGTTTCTTAAACACATTTGTCTAAAATATTTACTCATCCTTTTTGAGTCTACCATTTAAGTCTGTTAAATTTATAAATAACTGAGAAGATAAACCTGTTTAAAAGAAATAGGAAATCATGTAAATGTATAAAAATATACAGTGGGAAACCCTTAATAGGACGTGATCATGACGAAATTCAGTCTAGCAGCAGAGCTTGAAAGCCAACAAAAAAGAAGCATATTTCTGGACTCTCTTTTCTCTTCCCAGCTGTCCCACTTGGCTGTGACATGAGACTAGGCACAGGCAGTTACCAAAACCAACAAGCAGACAAGAGTTTCAACTTGGATCTAAAAGAACCACATGAGGGAGATGCCAAAAGCTACAGCCCAAAGAGTGGCTGAGGGCTGGGAGCTGGGAAGAGTAATTATGATGACGAGAGAGACAGAGAAAGAGAAGAGAGGGAGAGAAACAGGGAGGAGGGGAACTCACCAAGGCAGCTGAAAGGCACCTTTCTCATTCTGAATGCCTATTTTACAAACTTGCTGTGGCAAGATGAAACATAGAAACCAAAACCCACACAAATTCGTAGCTTAATGAATTATTATAAGGGGAGCACCCTGTAACCACCACCTAGGTCAAGAAATAGAACTTTGCTAACGTCCCTGAAACACCTCCTTATGTCCCATCCAAATTCAACACCTTCCCTCTTCCCAGAAGTACACACCAACCTGACGAGCACTGTAATCATTCCTTCTGTTTCTTCATAGTTTTTCCACCCCACAATGCACCTCAGACACTCTAAGACTTCCCTAATTTTAAAAAATTGATATCTTTTAAGTTGTTTTTATTCTAGAGATCTCCTCTCTGTTTCTTTTCTTTGCAAGTGATCTGTTGAAGAACCCAGGGCATTTGACCTGTAGAGATTCCCACAGTCTGGATTTTGCTGATTGCACAGAGTTTAACATTTCTTCTGTCCTCTGTATTTCCAGCACATTGGCAGCTGGGGCCAGAGGCTTGCTCAGACTCAGGTTTGGCAAGTTTATAGGCGGTGATGTGTTCTTTCATCAGGAGGCACATGATGTAGCTCTTTATGTGATGTTAGTAGCCTTTGACGCTTGATGCTTAGATATATTCATTGATTAGGGTTTGTAAAATGGTGATATTCTAATTCTGTCATTTCTTTTACATTCATTAGCTGGAATACTTATATAAAGATATATTTCTTTCATCTACTTTAGATTACACAGTAATATAATTCATCTGAAAAGGCAGGATAATTGCTTGATTCTTTCCTTTTATTTACTGGTGTTCAAAGTAATAAATTGATTCTTTATCATCATTCAAAGGTGACTGACTGGGGTTTTTTTCATATTATTATGAACCCATGAATTTAAACATATTCAACGGTTCTGGCTGCTTTTATCAGCCACGTGCACTGAGCTAGCCCTTCACTGTTTTAAAGACAATAGTTGATACCTGATGCCGAGGATTTATTTCTTTTGCCTTTATTTGTATGTACCATCGGAAAATTGGAGTTGGATAGATTTGGTAAACCTTGATAGCGCCACCTTGATAAAACCTAGTTTTATGAACCTGGCCTTTGCATTTATGCTAAATAAAATGGCAACTCTTCCAAATACTGGAAAACATACAATATCACAAATTCATTCTAAATTGGTCACTCTCCAAAAAAATACATAATTTCTAACTTTACTGAAAATAAATAAGTTAATTATTAATTAATTAATCTGAGATCCTGGGAGTCATGGAAAAAGAAATACCAGCCATCCAACCAGCAGAGGGAGTGCAAGTTAACTGACAAATCCAGTCTCCCATACTCTGCTTTTCTATTGGTGAAATCACTGATAATGTTTTGGAGAGAAGAAGATACCGGGGACAAGACAGGACATAATCTGTGCGACTCTGTTGTCTGTTGGATGCAAAAGAACTACATTGATTCTTAACAAAGGGAAAATAACAGCAGTAAGGGTAAAAAGTATTCTCCTGCGTTTCATCAGAGCCACCTTTACTCAGAATTAAACACATCATTGTCCACAGCCTGATTGATAACTGTCTTGGAGGATTAGGAAGGAAGAAGATATGATTACCTTATTTTTTGTAAATTTTAAAAATAGAGGCATCCAGTGGTGATGTGAATCCCTTAAAGTCACATCAATTCAGAAGTAGAGGCAAAATTTAATACAAACCATCCAAGCCCCATCTCAGCTTTTCACATGGAACCTTTAGTCAATGACAACTTTTAAAGGAAGAAGAGCTTACAAAAGTATCTTGCAGTTTTTCTACTTGTCTTTGCTAATAATGATCCAGTCAAGGCAAGAATAAGAGCTTGAGAATACAGAGCACCCGAGCATTCCCTGATTTCTTTGCAAATTTTCCTCTGGGGTTAGTGCTTTAATTTCCAATCAGTCTGAGTCAATAACGTATGGTTGTCAGTGCCATTGTTGACTCTCACAATTTCTTGTCTCAATCCCATAGTTCCTAGAGCTTGGGGCTTGGGGTCACTGGCAGGGGTTTTGATTTGGGGCTTTCTATGTTTACACAAAAGGGCAAGTCAGTATCTCTCCTGTATCAGTGAATTCTGGACTAAACTGATCTATCAAGCTTTGTAAACAAATGAAGACCTTAAAGGATGGAAAGAAGGCTCTCTGGAAGTCTCCACTGCTTTTACATTTCATTGAATCCACAGACTGTTGCTTGCTTCCCACAGAGATCTGACTACAGCTGAATAAGAAAGAAAGAAAAGTCACATGAGAAGAATGGAATGCTCTTACAATATTTTTAGGCTGCAATGTATACTGAATTCCGTTCACACAGTCCTGCAGGAGGTTTGGCCCATCTTCACAGAGCATGCCACAACTCCTGCTTATTGCAACAGATATGTACATTTCTCAACGACTGACAATAATTAAAGAAAAAACAAACTAGGAGGCTCTTTGCATAGGATTGTTGAGGCAGACTTTCCTTTTTCTTTTGTTGATACCTGTTTCATAAAAAAGATGGTATACTGGTGTTGGAAAGTTCACATCTTTCTCCAACCTGCTGGACTCATAATTGTGCACCCAATTCAAACCAGTTTTGGAGATCACAGGGCAACTTCTAACTTTCCAAGAGGCTAATAAAAAAAACCAAGAAAAGTTTTTGAACAATCTACCTCATTTTTAAAGAGATAATAGAGATGATTTTTTTATGAAAAATTTTCCTTGGAGACATGGGTTGAATAAATGAGTACCTCTTAGTGGTGGCCATAAATGAATGAGTTCAGTTCTTGCTTTCATTGAACTTAAAGGGTGTGGGTTTCTACTTGCATGTTCATTTGTCTTTATTCTGTGAATCTAATCTGACTATTCCATATCAACAGACATTGGGGTCTCCTGAATTCTGTTCTTTCTCAGCCTAGGAACCTTCAACCCAGATGCAATGCTTTAATTGCTTCCAAGTGTTCTGAAACACCCAAGGCTGTGCTAAGTTCCTTTAGCTGAGTGGAATACCAAGTTAACGAAGTCAAGGTCATTGATTCAGTCATAGTTAAGATGAACCTGCTAATCTTGTCCTCCTCTGTGTCAACTGAACACAATACCACCGCACACATCCCTGCTGGCATTGTAAGTCCATTAGTCAACAAGAGGAAATGATAGGCATATATGGACGGAGACAGACTGTACTAAACTTGTCTCAGCCATTTCATAACTTTGTGAACTTAGGTAGATCACTTGGCACTTCCATTTCCTCCTCATAAAATAGTGATAATAATAGCAACTGCCTCATAGGATTGTTGTAAAGATTTAATGAGATTATCCATGTAACATGCTTAACACAACAGTAGGTATGTAGAAAATACTCAATAAATAGTATTTTTAATTTCAATTTTTTGCTATTGGTATTGTTGTTATTGAAAAACATTTCAAGGCACATGAGTTCCATGGTGCTACTTGTATGTAAGTATGGGTTATAGCTTACATTCCTTTGGCATTGGTACATATTGGCTCTAAAACTGAGATACACAAGGTACATAGAAGAAGCCAACACACCTTCATGACAGTGCAAAAGAGGTAGTAAACCTTCATTCTCAGAGCCGTTTCACATGTCACACACTTAAATCAGCCAACAACACAGCTGACATATAGCCAGCAAGTAACTCATTGGTGCCCACTGTGACTTTTCAATCTGCTGAGGATGTTTTCCAGTGATGAAGCCTAAATGAATATTTAGTAATGAGGAGAGCAGATATAATTAAAGACATGAAAAAGATGGTCTCCTCTTTTAACAAATCCAGAGTGCAGCCCTTTATCTATTTTTGCCTTTTAGGAGAAAAAAAGAGTTGAATTAGAAGAGTTTTCTGTTTTGTTTTCATTTTTCTTTTCTTTTTAATATAAAACATGTCATTGGTTTTACACTGCACAAGTCAAACAAAGGGATAAATAATTCCCTGATGGTTTAGAGAAGTATCAGTATCTATTTCAAATCATCCCCATACCAATTTCAAGTGCATATCTACACAACTTAAATGTGGTCACTGATTGTTCACTCCTCTTTAGCTTGGATATATAACCTAAGAAGTATATCTTAAGATGGATGGGAAAAGAGAATACTCCAAGTACTTCTTTACATTTTAGCAGAAGCATTGACTAAAGTGGAGCAGTCATTAATTCTGTTAAGCACACTAATTCCTGGACAACTACTCTAAGCGATTCTGATTCAATAAGAATGGGGAAGGGTCCAGGAATCTCTGCTTTTCAACACTCTTCCGGTGATTCCTATGATCTGACACATCAGGAACATTGGTCATCTGTTGTTTTTGCTTGCTCAACATCTTTTCCTTCTTCTGATAAGAGCACCTCAGTTTTCCTTTGATAAAGCACTCCTCCCCAACTCTCAGACCCTGTGGGTGGTTGGTGTTGATTCCACCACCAGCTTCAAAAGGGGGTCTAGGTCCCAGGCCTGTTCAATCATTGTAATCAAACATTCAGTATCTCTGGTCACACTGAGATAAGTGTCAAACTCAATCCTGGAGTGTTGAAACCATTGGAAAGAGGAGCTCTTTATCCTCTGGGTTTAGGAAGCTGTATCCATCTGAAAAAAAGAAGCTAACACAGAGATGGAATAAATGGAGAAAGGAGAGAGAGAATGAATTTAGATGACATTGTTTAGATTCTTAGATCCAGGTGATTTTTTTATTGTAAAAACATAACCCATAATGACAGTGATAAAAGAAATAAAATGGAAACATAACTAAAAGTTTACAAATTCAGATGGAAATGTAAGACTTAAGCTATATGACCCAGTAATAACTATTTTCTAAGAGTTTTTTAAATGAGGCATAGGAAACTGTGGTGATCAGATATATATCATAAGAGTATATTGTGATTTTTATAGAATTTTTCAAACTTTATAATTGCATTTAACATGAAATGACTAATTATCTTCACCTTAAATGGCATGTTTCATGTATAACTATGTTTAAAATACATGTATGGGAATTCCTTGGTGGTCCATTGGTTAGGACTTGGCGCTTTCACTGCTGTGGGCCTGGGTTCAATCCCTGGTCAGGGAACTAAATCCCACAAGCCATGCAGCGTGGCCAAAAAAAATATCTATCTATCTATCTATCTATCTATATACATATATATATATGAAATAACAAAGCCCCCAAACACATGAAGCAAAACAGATAGAAATGCACAAGTCAACAATAATAATTGAAGACTTTAATACCCCACTTTAAATAACAAATAGAACAACTAGATAGAAGATAAACAAGGAAATAGAAGACTTAACACTGTAAACCAAATAGACCTAAAAGACATCTATAGAACATTCTACACAGCAAAAGAATACACATTCTTCTCAAGTACACATGGGACATTCTCCAGAATAGACCATATGTTAGGCTGTAAAACAACCCTAAATAAATTTAGAAGAATTGAAATAATACAAAGTATGATCTCCAACCACAATGGATTGCAATTAGAAATCCATAACAGAAGGAAATTTGGGAAATTCACAAGTATGTGGAAATTAAACAACACACTCCTAAATAATCAACAAGTTAAAGACTAAACCAGAAGCAAAACTTAAAAATACTTTGAGGGACTTCCCTGGGGGTGCAGTGGTTAAGAATCTGCCTGCCAATGCAGGGGACATGGGTTTGATCCCTGGTCCAGGAAGATCCCATATGCTGTGGAGCAACTAAGCCCGTGTGCCACAACTACTGAAGCCCTCGCGCCCTAGAGCCCGAGTGTCACAAATACTGAAGCCCACGTGCCTAGAGCCCGTGCTCTGCAACAAGGGAAGCCACCGCAATGAGAAGCCCGCGCACCACAATGAAGAGTAACCCCTGCTTGCCACAGCTAGAAAAAGCCTGCATGCAGCAACGAAGACCCAAAGCACCAAAAAAAAAAAAAAAAACTTTGAGATGAATGAAAATGAAAACAGAACATACCAAAATTTATGAAATGCAGCTAAAGCAGTGCTTGAAGAGAAATTTATGGCAATAAATGCCCAGTAAAAAAGAAGAAAAGTCTCAAATCAATAACCTAACTTTCCACTTTAAGAAACTAGAAAAATAAGATAAAACTAAATTCAAAAGAAGCAGAGGGAAAATTAATGATTAGATAGCAAATAAACAAAATAGAGAATAGAAAAACAGTCAATAATCAATAAAAGCTGGTTCTTTGAAAACATCACCAAGATTGACAAACCTGTAGCTAAAGTACCAAGAAAAGAAAGAGAAGACTCAAATTACTAAAATAAGTAGTATTTTTAAATAAGTAATAAGTTTCTGATCTTATAGAAATAAAAAGGATTACAAGGGAATATCATGAATTGTCATATGCCAACAAATTAGATAACCCAGTTGAAATGGACAAATGCCTGGAAGGATACTAACTCCCAAAACTGACTCAAAAGAAATAGAAAATCTGAATAAGCCTGTAACAAGTAAAGAGATTGAATTAGTAATCAAAAAAGCATCCCACAAAGAAAAGCCTATGCCCAGATGGCTTCAGTGGCAAATTCTACCAAACATAAAGATGATTATCACCAATCTCTCACAAACTATTATAAAAAATAGTGAAGACTGGGCATATACCCTGAGACAACCATAATTCAAAAAGATACCTATACCACAATGTTCATTGCAGCACTATTTACAATACCAGGACATGGAAGCAACCTACATGTCCATAGACAGATGAATGGATAAAAATGTGGCACATATATACAATGGAATATTACTCAGCCATAAAAAGGAACGAAATTGAGTTATTTGTAATGAGGTGGATGAACCTTAAGTCTGTCATACAGAGTGAAGTAAGTCAGAAAGAGAGAAACAAATACCGTACGGAACGCACATATATGGAATCTAAAAAAATGGTACTGATGAATAGTGGCAGGGCAGGAATAAAGACGCAGACATAGAGAACGGAGTTGAGGACACAGTGGGGGAAGGGGAAGCTGGGACGCAGTGAGAGAGTAACATTGACATGTATACACTACCAAATGTAAAATGGGTGGCTAGTGGGAAGCAGCCACAGAGCACAGGGAGATCAGCTTGATGCTTTGTGACCACCTAGAGGGGTGGGATAAGAAGGGTGGGAGGGAGGCTTCCGAGGGAGGAGATATGGGGATATGTGTATACATATAGCTGATTCACTTTGTTATACAGCAGAAACTAACACAACATTGTAAAGCAATTATACTCCAATAAAGATATTAAAAAAATAAAAAATAGTAAAGGAGGAAACATTTCCAAATTCATTCTGAGGTCAGTATTACTCTACTGCCAAAGCCAGACAAAGACATATTGAGAAAACAAAAAAATTCCTCAACAAAATACCAGCAAACCTAATCCAGCAACATATAAAAAAGATTATACACCATAACCAAGAGGAATGTAACGCAGTTAATCAAGGTTGGTTCAATGTAATATACTATATTAATAGAATAAAGGACAAAATCGCATGATTATTCCAAATGATACAGAAAAAGTATTTGGCCAAATTCAACACTCTTTCAGGATAAAAACACTCAACAAACTAGGAATAGGAGGGAACTTCCCCAACCTGATAAAGGGCAGCTATGAAAAACCCACAGCTAACATCATCGTTAATGGTGAAATTATTCTGCAGAGCTTAATTCCCTCATAGAATACATTGAAAATGCTGTAAGCCCTAGAATTTTCTAGGTCAAGACTTGGGATTTTACTCTGATCTTGATGAGAAGTCTTTAGAGGAATTTCAAGCAAGAGAGGCTCATGATTTGATTTTTATTTTTAAAAAGCACTCTGGCTATCACATATCCATCCATTGGGATTCCATTTGTACTGGGGATGGGGAACAGGAGGGAACCCTGGTACAGTTAGCAGACTCTGGAAATAGTCCAGTGGAGAAACTCTGGTGGCTTGGACTAAAAGGTAGTAGTGGAAACAGAGAAAAGTAGAAGTTTTCAGAATACTTTTAGAGGTAAAGTCAGCAGGACTTACTAAGGGTTTAGATTGAGGATGAATAAGGAAAAGAGAGGAGTGAATGTTGACTCCAAGATGATGATGCTATGTATTGAGAAAAAGATCCATTAGCGTTGGACTTGGGAATGACAAATAGAAGTTCTATCTTGGGCACATTAAATTGGAGATACCAGCCTATTTAAAATCAATGTGGAGATGTCAAATAGGGGCCTGGATATATAGTTCAGAGCTCAGAAGAGAGGTCAGAGCTGAACATAAAGATCTGGAAGTCATCAGCATACAAATAGTGTTTAAAACCATGGGACTGAATGAGGTTGATTGGAAAAAACTGCACAGATAGAGAAAAGAAGGGAGATCAAGTTAGAGCCCTGGAGTGCTTATACCTTTAGCATTCAGGCAGAGCAGAAGGTAGAGCCCATGAAGGAGACTAAGAAGCAGAAGCCAGTGAAATAGAGGGAAGCTAGGAGAGTAGGGTGTCATGGACTACAAGAAAAGTAACTGTTTCAAGAAGGAAAATTAGTAAGTTCTAGGGATCTGCTCTACAAAATTGTGCTGATAGATAATACTATATTGTACACTTGAAAATCTGTTAAGAGAGTATATTTCATGCTAAGTGTTCTTACCACAATGAAAAAAATTGAATAAATAAATATTTTTTAAGAAAAGAAGGAAGGGGTGATCAACTTTCTTGAATATTGCTGAGAGGCCAAGCAAGAGAGGAATGGCGGAGTCAATGGGGTTGCAGGGACAGATGTCCAGTTGAGCTAGGTTAGGAGAGAATGTGAATTGAAAAAGTAAGGGCAGCAACTCTGGATAACTCTTTGAAGAAAATCTTTATGAGGAGCAACAGAGAAAAGGAACAGCAATGCAAAGGATATACGGATCTGAGAGATTGGAGATAAATATACAAACTAAATCACTGGAAAAGATCTGGAACACAATGGATGACTTGATCAGATTGTCCTTTGACCTGGGCCAAGCCACATTGTCTGTAGTAATGAGAAGGAAGCCGAGGAGGAGGAGTAATGATGCAAGTAGTCTGGTAGTTTTCATGGGGAAAGATGAGGGAGTTCCTGTCTAATTGCTTCTACTTTCCTGATAAATATAAGGTAAGCTTATAATAAGCAGTGAGAGTAGGGGAGAAGCTGAATAAGTTTCAAAGCTGAAGCTGAGTGAAATGATCACTTGAGAATTGCTATGGACTGAATTGTGTCTCCCTAAAATTTGTATGTTGAAGCCCTAACTCCCAATGTGTCTGTATCTAGAGGTAGGGTCTTTAGGAGGCAGTTGAGGTTAAGTGAAGCCATAAAGGTGGGGTCCTAACCTGATAAGATTGTGATGTTATAAGAAGAGGGAAGGACAAAGGGAGAGAGGAAGGGAGAGGGGGAGAAAGAAAGAGAGAATGAATAAATCTCTTCATTGTGAAATTACAGCCAGCTGCAAACCAGGAAAAGGGCCCTCACCAGAAACTGGAATTGGCCAGCATTGATATTGGACTTCCCTACCTTTGGAACTGTGAGGAGTAAATTTCTGTCATTTAAGCCATGGTCTATGGTATCTTGTTATGGCAGGTTGAGCAGACTAAGATAGGAAAGAAGGATGGTGAAGATACTGTTCAATTTTAGTAATATTCTGGACATGTTGTGTGCCCATCTGAAATTTGTTGCTGTGGAACTTAAAGAGAGACCAAGACACACAGTTATGTGTTTTGTTTTGTTTTTCAGCCATTTCAACTCTTTAAATGCTGGCACAGGGTAATCAGACAGGTGGGTTTAAACCCAGGTAATGACTTTGGAGTCAAATCCAGCCAAGAGAAGTAGATAGAGAATTAAGGGTATTCGTAAGGCAGTGTTTAAATGAGAAGAGACAAAAATATTGAAGGTGGCAAATTTAAAAATAAGTTTCTTGGACTTCCCTAGTGGCGCAGTGGTTAAGAATCCACCTGCCAACGCAGGGGATGCTGGTTTGAGCCCTGGTCTGGGAAGATCCCACATGCCACAGAGCAACTAAGCCCATGCGCCATAGCTACTGAGCCTGCGCTCTAGAGCCCAGATACCACAACTACTGAAGCCCGTGCACCTAGAGCCCGTGCTCCACAGCAAGAGAAGCCACCGCAATGAGAAGCCCGCACACCCCAACGAAGAGTAGCCCCCGCTCGCCGCAACTAGAGAAAGCCCGCACATAGCAACGGAGACCCAACACAGCCATAAATAAATTAATTAATTAAATAAATTTAAAAAAATTTTTTTTAAATAAGTTTCTCTGTCTCCTATCTGATACAAAGATGAGCTTTCTTAAGAAAGATTAGACTAGATGTTCTTTACCCATATTTACAGCAAAGTGTATAAAATTTTGAACCTATTATCTATCATTATCAAATAATGCCACTACAACTGGTAGTGCATTACTTTAAAATAATCGTTGATGCAATCCATATGTATTTTGTACTGCAAACCTTCAAACAGACTGGAGATCTAGGTAGGCAAGAATCAGGTGAGTACATATTTGTTCAAGAAACTCTTTCACAATAGAACTTATGGTAGCTCTATCTGCCCTCACCAAGTAAATTTTTCATTTAATTTTTCATTTCTAAGGCTATTTTCTCTTCAGAGCTTAGTATGCTTTATCTCAGTCTGGTATCAATATGCATCAGAGGAAGTAAGGTTTCACAGATGAAATTTTGCCTTGGAAATTAATCTATGTACAGTTTTCCTTCCTGTTCAAGTTTTGAGCTAAAATGCTGAAAATGAAAACCATTTCTAGACTCCATGAATGCCCTAATCCTAAATTCTTCCTGAATTGTGAAGTGGAAAGTTAAATCGTTTTTGTTGGAAAACTCCCTGTTCAGTGGGTCCAGATCAGCACTCAGATGATGTCAGCAAATGTTACATTTTTTTCCAATTATGAAATGAATCATGGGGCGCTAGCTAACCCCAGTCAGTCATTAAATAAAGTTATTTTGGCTGATACATTGTTGTCCTGCCAGAAAACACAGGTGTTTTGTTTTTAAAGAATTTTTAAAACATTTCTTTAAGAAAAGATTGCATTAACAATCCTTCAGCACAAGCAATATAGGAGCATAAATAAGAAGGTGGTATTTATAGAGAATTTGTGTGGCAAAGGTAGGGATTATATTTTCATATATGAAAGAGTTGCTTTATGTCCAAGGAATTGAAACATTTGGGCTATGATGTATAAAGACAGTGATATATGACCATGCATATTTAAACATCTATACACAGAGTCTTAAGAGTTCAATGAAAGGCACCTTATAAACATGAATTATTATTATCGAGAACAAACTTTCTTGGACTGGGGTTTTCAAAGCATATTAGTTTATTCATTCTATGACGATTCCCAAGGCTTTCAAATTCATAGTCTCAAAATGATGGCATGTACATCTGTCAATATTAAATATCTGCTAGTTAATAGTAGAACTAGAGCTGTATTTTCATTTGGAGGTAATTCCTTGCAAGATGAATGAGCATATTTTTCAATTGGCCCAATAGTCATAATGACAATTTTTAATCATTTTGTGTGTTTTGTAATATCCTTACACTTAACTCTTTTTTTCTCCCTTTCAATCTACTGTCTTCAATTTACATATCTCTAAATCGTTCCTAAACAAAGCAGCTGCTTTCAGTTGATTCATCTAAGGAATTTGATTATCTCATCCAAACTATGACATCTTGAATCATGCATTAGTGGCATGCTTATGGAATGAAGCAGTTTTCTGTTTCAAAATGACTTTTTTCTCTGTGTGTGCAAGAGAGTATAAATATCACATATCTATAATCCTCAGAACTCCAAAGCTAATGCAACAGTCAACTTCTCATCTGGGTTAAAACTATGTTTAAAAAGAACAATGAGTTTTATCAAATGCTTTTTCTGCATCTATTGAGATGATCATGTTGTTTTTGACTTTTCTTTTGTTGATGTGGTATATCACATTGATTCGTGTATGTTGAACCATCGTTGCAACCCTGGGATGAATCCAACTTGATCATGATGTATGATCTTTTTTATGTGTTGTTGGATTCAGTTTGCTAATATTTTGTTGAGAATTTTTGCATTTATATTCATCAAAGATATTGGCCTGTAATTTTCTTTTTTGGTAACATCTTTGTCTGTTTTTGGTGTCAGCGTGATGGTGGCTTTGTAGAATGACTTTAGGAGTGTTCCCTCCTCTTCAGTCTTTTGGAAGAGTTTGAGAAGGATCAGTATAAGTTCTTCTTTATATGTTTAGTAGACTTTCCCAGTGAAGCTGTCCGGTTCTGCAGGGAGTTTTGTTTGCAGGGAGTTTTTTTTTTTTTTTTTTTAATTACATATTCGATTTCACTTCTAGTGATTGGTCTGTTCGACTTATCTATTTCTTCTTAATTCGTTTTGGGGGATTGTATGTTTCTAGAAACTTGTCTATCTCTTCTAGGTAGTCCAATTTGTTGGCATATAATTGTTCATAGTATTCTCTTTTTTTTTTTCTGAATATAACATGTATAGTTTTTATTCTGGAAACATAAAAGTTTTAAATGTTCAAAACTAAAGTTACATCAATAATGTAGATACAACTCTAAAATTGAATATAAACAGAAACAAATTAACCTTGTTGTATTTCAAATAAACATCATAACTTCAGAGAAAAAAACAAATGAATCAGGTAATTTTGAACACAGTCCTTTACCCTCAGTGTAAAAATAAAAAAGAAATGCCAGCAGATCTTAATCTGTAACTGGTTGGAAATTTCAGGATTTTTTTTTTAGTTTTCAGTTTAATAAACACATATCTTTTAAAAACCCAGCTTAAGATATAATTCACGACCATACGATTTACCCCTTTAATGTATACAATTCAGTGGTGTTTAGTATAGTTACAGAGTTGTGCAACCATCACCAAAATCAATTTAGAACATTTTCATCACCCCAAGAAGAAATCCATTAGCACACACTACCCATTCTCCCCACCACCCCAATCTCCCTTCTAGCCTTAAACACCTATGTTTGTAGATTTTATTCTGGACATTTCATATAAATGGAACTCTCAACATGTGACCTTCTGTTATTGGCTTCTTTCTTGTAGGATAATGTTTTCAGGGCTCATCCATGCTGAAGCCGGTGTCAGTATTTCAGTATATACCACAGTATATATATTCATTCATCATATTCTCTTAAGGTTTTTTGTATTTCTGTGGTGTCAGGTGTTTTGTCTCCTCTTTCATTTCTTATTTTGGTTATTTGGGTCCTTTGGTTATTTGGTTATTAAGTTTGTCGATTTTGTTTACCCTTTCAAAAAACCAGCTGTTGTTTTTATTGGGTTTTTTTTACTATTGTTTTTTTTATTCTCTATTTTATTTCCTCTCTGATCTTTATTATTTCCTTCCTTCTGCTGACTTTAGGTTTTGTTTGTTCCTCTTTCTCTAATTCTTTCAGATTGTTTATTTGGGATTTTTCTTGTTTTTTGAGGAAGGCCTGTATTGCTATGAACTTCCATCTTAGGACTGCTTTTGCTGCATCCCATAGATTTTGTATAGCTGTGTTTTCATTGTCATTTGTCTCAAGGTATTTTTAAATTTCCTCTTTGATTTTATCATTGAAAAATTCAAAATTCAACATCCATTCATGATAAAAAACTCTTACCACGCTATTTATGACAAACCCACAGCCAATATAATACTCAACAGGGAAAAGCTAAAAGCCTTCCCACTAAAATCTGGAATAAGACAAGGATGCCCACTCTCACCAGTTCTATTCAACATAGTATTGGAAGTCCTAGCCATGGGAATCAGACAAGAAAAAGAAATAAAAGGTATCCAAATTGGAAGGAAAGAGGTAAAATTGTCATTATATGCAGGTGACATGATATTATATATAGAAAGCCCTAAAGACTCCACATGAAAACTACTAGAACTGATAAACAAATTCAGCAAGGTAGCAGGATACAAGATTAATGTACAGAAATTGGTTGCATTTCTTTACACTAACAATGAAATATCAAAAAGGCAAGTTAAAAAAAATCACATTTAAAAAATACTTAGTAGTAAACCTGACCAAGGAGGTGAAAGACTTAACATGATGAGAACTGTAAAACACTGAGAAAAGAAATTGAATATGATTTAAAGAAATGGCAAGATATCCCATGCTCTTGGATTGGAAGAATTAATATTGTTAAAATGGCCATGCTACTCAAAGCAATCTACAGGTTTAATGCAACCTGTAAATCAAATTCCCATGACATTTTTCACAGAACTAGAACAAATTATCCTAAAATTTATATGGAATCACAAAAGACCCATAATTGCCAAAGCAATCCTGGGGAAAAAGAACAAAGCTGGAGGCATAACCCTCCCAGACTTCAGACAATACTGCAGAGCTACAGTAATCAAAACAGCGGGGTATTGGCACAAAAACAGACATACGTATCAGTGAAACAATAGAGAGCCCAGAAGTAAACCCACACACCTACAGTCAATTAATCTTTGACAAAAGAGTCAAGAATATACAATGGAGAAAAGACAGTGTCTTCAGCAAGTGATGTTGGGAAAACTAGACAGCCTCATGTAAATCAATGAAGTTAAAACACTTTCTCACACCATACACAAAAATAAACTCAAAATGCCTTAAAGACTTAAATATCAGACAGGACACCATAAAACTCCTAGAAGAGAACATAGGCAGAACATCTCTGACATAAATCATAGCAATGTTTTCTTAGATCAGTCTCCCAAGGCAATAGAAATAAAAATAAACAAATGGGACCTAATCAAACTTACAAGCTTTTGCACAGCAAAGGAAACCATAAACAAAACGAAAAGACAGCCTACGGACTGGGAGAAAATATTTGCAAATGATGTGACCCACAAGGCTTAATTTCCAAACTATACAAACAGCTCATACAACTCAATAACAACAACAACAAAAACCCAATCAGAAAATGGGCAGAACCCTTAAATAGACATTTCTCCAAAGAAGACATACAGATGGCCAATAGGCACATGAAAAGATGCTCAACATCTCTAATTATTAGGGAAATGCAAATCAAAACTACAATGAGGTATCACCTCAACCGGTCAGAATGGCGATCATTAATAAGTCCACAAAAAATAAATGCTGGAGAGGGTGTGGAGAAAAGGGAACCCTCACATACTGTTGGTGGGAATGTAAATTGGTGCAGCCACTATGGAAAACAGTATGGAGATTCCTTAAAAAACTAAAAGTAGAGTTACCATATGATCCAGCAATCCCACTCCTGGGCATATATCCAGAGAAAGCTGTAATTCAAAAAGATACATGCACCCCAATGTTCATAGCAGCACTACTTAACAATAGCCAAGACATGGAAGCAACCTAAATATCCATTGACAGATGAATGGATAAAGAAGATGTGGTGTGTATGTATACACACACACACACACACACACACACACACACAATGGAATACTACTCAGCCGTAAAAAAGAATGAAATAATGCCACTGCAACAACATGGATGGACCTAGAGATTATCATACTAAGTGAAGTAAGTCAGACAAAGACAAATATGATATCACTTCTATGTGGAATCTAAAATATGATACAGATGATTTTATTTACAAAACAGAAACAGACTCACAGACAGAAAACAAACTTATGGTTACCAAAGGGGAAAGGGGGTGGGGGAGGGATAAATTAGTAGTTTGGGATTAGCAGATACAAACCACTATATATAAAATAGGTGAACAACAAGGTCCTACTGTATAGCTCAAGGAACTGTATTCAATATCTCGTAATAACTTATAATGAAAAAGAATATGAAAAGGAATATATATATACACACACATATGTATAACTGATTCGCTTTGCTGTACACCTGAAACTAACACAACGTTGTAAATCAACTATACTTCAAAAAAAAAAAAGAACAATGATCTATTGACAAACATACGTTAGTAAACTGTTGATGAAAAATAAATTTTAGGGTATAAATGTTGAAAATGGCATTTTAAATGTATTCTAAAATTGATTCTCAAGACCTAAATTGCCCAGGTTTCATTCCAGAGTTCCTAAGTGCTTTTATTGCAGACTTTAAAAAGATTTCCTCCTCAAAGTAATTATGGATATCTCATTTTTGAATGCTGATATGTACCATGATCATTGTTCAAATTCTGAGAGTGTCTTAAAAACATATTTTAATCAACAGCACATTCAGAATTTCACTAATTTTTCACAAATGTGTGGAATTCACTTGGGGTACAGAAACATTTTTAAAATAATGAAAGGACTTCAATTATTTATGAAACAACTATTGCCCATACAAAATTGAATGATTCTGTAATAGTCTGGTAGAGGGTCAGCTATTGTTCAGCTAAATGCTAGGGACAGTTTGCAAAATGAGATAATTCATATCAATGACCAGATTTTATACTATGGTGACATGATTTTAAAAAAAACATATCTATGAACATATAACTCCTACATCATTTCATTCTTTCAATTTTAAATGTAGCAAATTCTGTTGTCAAGCATAATTGGGGAATATGTTCTGCTTAATCAAGGTTCAGTTTATATAAATGGTTTAAAAATTTATATAGAAATATAATATATAAATACATAATAGATTATAACATATCTATGCACATATATACCAGCTTTCAAAGAATTTCAGTGCCTAAATGAGCCACTAAAACTTATTTAACCACAAATAAATGGTTAAACACAATCATCATCTCATTCTAGAATTTAATCCATGTGTATGACAATGTTTCTAAGGAAAAAAGCATATATAATTCTTGCCTGTAATACCTAAAACTTTGTTGCTACATAGAGGGCTCTCCTTACTCCCTGTTCCACTTGCCACCCCTGACCCTAAGCAGGCAATAGGAATTGGATTCCCACAGTTCGTACCCAGTGATGGTAGCCTCTAAAGCCTGATGATCATTTGAGGAGGTGTAGAGGCTGAGGGTAAACTCCAGAAGGAAGGCTGAAGAGCTATGATGGAGTGACCAGAGGTCCTCCTCAAAATTCTAGGGAAATCTGGGTCAGGGAGGAGAGAATACTTAAGATAAGTACTTGAAGATAAATTTTCAATCTGATAGATTACGTGAGATTATTCATATAGCAAAAGGATTACCATGTGTCCCAGGGACATTTGAAGAAACACATTTTCAAGCGTTATGAAACACAACTCTTTAAATAATTACAAAGAAAAAAATTAGCTAAAATGTTGTAGCTACTGATAGTTTGCAAAAGTGGAAGTTTGCATATCCATTTTATTTTATTTTTTAATATAAAACTATGGACCATTGTTCACCAGTGTTTACAATAAAGTAAACAATATACAGTTGGATAACATTCTGATTACTACAAATTTATTGCTTTTCTATGCTTCTGCTGAACCAGTAACCCAGATACTGAAAAGATTGAGCCTGTATGTAAGGAATCAGTTGGGGGTAAAGAAAAAACATATAGATCAATAGTTTAGATTACAGAAGTTAATCTAAACTATTTATTTAAATAGTTTTATTTATTTAAGTTAATCTACTATTTATTTAAAATTTATTCTAGCAGGTCCTAGATTGATAACATCTCTAACCACCTGGTTAGGTTTCCATGAGCAAAGTCTTAGACGTTGTCCTTAGTCAGTACAGCACAGGGATTTCATCTTCTAGTAAAGAAGAGGTTCACTAGAAGAAACCTTTAAATGTCCATTTAACTAAGTTTTGCTTGGCTAATTGAAACACAGCAGGATTTTTCTAGTTTTCTCATCTGGGTGAGGAGATTCTTGGTAGTGATAAAATTTTTCCTGTCAGGAGTTTTGCAAATAAACTTCCAATTATATGACTGTAGTTATAGATATGGATTCAGATACAGCTGCTTTTATTGTCCAATTTAAGTTACTTACATTATATTTAAAATTTCCAATTAATTATGGAATCATCTACCTAATTTGAAAGGTTAAGCCTTCAGGAAAATTTTCCATTTAACTTGAACGCATTTGTTTCTTAGGCTGCTCAGAGTGATGGCATCCCAGAAACATGGGCTTATCCCTGGTTATGAATTGGCATTTTTGTTTCAGCAAGTGTTTTTAAAAAATAAAAAGAAGAAGAAGGAAAAGAAAATCATTTACATATGTGTTTTATGTATACACACAAAAAACCCCCTCATAAACGAAAAACCCAGAATGGTCTTTAAGCATATATGAGTTAAACACATAATCTGATTGCGTAATGACTGTGGAGATTTCCTCCAACATTTAGAAAATCTGTTCCCTAATGCAGAGAAAATAATATATCATGGTATCAAATGTTCTTTTCTGATAAAGGAAGCAACTAAGAAAGCTTTATTTATTTGTTCAATGTAACCAGTGCTATAGACAAAAAAAAAACCCTAACACTCCTTCAAAATGAACATATGAAACTTTATTTTCATTAGAATCTAGCGCTACCAGGGAAGCCCCCAAAAACGATTTTTAAAAGATACAGTATTCAAAAAATTTACTGTTCTATAACGTAATTAAATCATTCTCCAATTTTTGAACATACACATTAGTTCTTTTGTTGTAACAGCTTTATTAAAGTATTATCTGCGTTTATTTAAAGTGTAGAATTTGCTAATTTATGACTTATGAGTGTACCTATGAAACCATTATCACAATCAAGATAATGAACATTTGCATCACCCACAAGAGTTTTCTTGTGCTCTTTTGTAATTCCTTCCGCCTGCCTTCCCCAACCCCACCCCTGTCTCCAGGTAACCTCTGATCTGTTTTCTGATGCTATAGGTTAGTTTGGATTTTTTTAGACTATTTTATGAATGGAACAATACACTATGTACTCTCTTTTGTCTGACTTCTTTCACTCATCATAATTATTTTGAGATTCATCTATGTTGTTGTGCAGTCGGTAGTTTGTTTACTTTTATTGCCAAGTAGTATTCCATTGTATGGCTATACCACAATTTATTTATCCATTCACCTGTTGATGGACATTTTTGTTGTTTTCTTTTTTTAAATGTTATTAGAAATCAAACTTCTATGAACATTGCATGTATCTTTTTACAGCCATATATTTCTTTTTCTCTTGGATAGTCTGTACAAAGACTTACTCACAAATGTTTTTGATTCTGAGGATGAAATAAATGTGTTGGTCATATGATGTGGATGTGGATATTTCTAAGAAACTGCCAAACTGTTTTCCAAAGTGGTTGAACCATTTTCATTCCCGTGAGCAGTTCATAAGAGTTCCACTTGCTCCAGGTCCTTGCCAACACCTGGTATGTTCAGTCTTTTCAATTTTGGATATTCTAATAGGCATATGGTGGTATTACCTTGTATTTTATTTTGCATATCCCTGATGAGTAATAATTTTGAGCATCTTTTCATATCCTTACCCCATCTATTGGGCAAATTTCTCAAATCTTCAATCATGTTTAACATAAAGTGATGACTTTCAGTCACAGAAGAGTACTTCAAATTTTATTTTATTTTTTTGGCCACGCCTCGCGGCTTGTGGGATTTTAGTTCCCTGATCAGGGATCAAACCAGGGGCTCTGGCAGTGAGAGTGCCGTGTCCTAACCCCTGGACCACCAGGGAATTCACAGAAGAGTACTTCAAAATGTAAGTTCTTAGAACATTCTTTAATGATGCACTTGTGCCATTTTGTCTCATTCCTATTCAAAGTGCTCAAGATGGTCTTAGAAATAAAAGATTGATCATATTAATAGATGATTAACAGGTGATGATGATGATAATTTAAAAGTCTTACCTAATCATCAGGTGGACAGCTGCAAAACAAATATATTTTAAAGAGGAACATCATTCTTAGTACCCACCACTACTTTCTAAAAGACCAAAGATCCCAAGGTTACGACAATTATGATACTACTTTAAGCCTTTCCTCAGAAATCTCCCCACTTCTTCAAGGTCAGTCCTGCTTAGCAATTCTGATCACTTCTGGCTCTTTTCTTCCACCCATTTCTCCCTCACACTTTCTACCCCACCCTATTTCACCCCCATTCCATTCTCCCCTCTCTCAGCAGATGGTCTGCTTCTTACTTTCTTGATTATTTCTATCAAGAAAATAATCTATCGGGTGTGATTTCTACTCCCTTCTTTTCCCCAATTTACAAACACATCTGCTTCTTCACTCATGCTTTCCCCCTCTGCCATGTGTAAGAGAAACACATAGTTCTCTTCTTACCTAAGGCCAGCACTGCCTCCTCGAGACTAGATCTTTCTCCTCTCAGTCTGAGGGCATCTAGTATCTAGTATCTGTCTCTTTCCTGCATCTTCAATTCTTACCTAACCATTGACTTCTTTCCTTCTGCATCCAAACTTGTTTAAGGTTTTTACAGCTTAAGATCAAAACCTTCTTCCATTTTGTGTTTTTCTTCAGATAAAGCTTTCCTTCCCTTCAGAGCCAAGCTCCCAGAAAACAGATTCCCCCACTTCCTCTTCCTCATCTGCCATTCATACCTTATTCCCTGCAGTGTGGCCCAGTTCACCTCTTGGCCAATTTTTGCTAAGGACATCAAAGGCCTCCTAATGGTCAAAGCTACTGGGCACTGCTCAACCCTGATCTTACTTGACAGTATAGCTGCTTTTGACCCTCTTGAGTAACTCCCTTCATTTGGTTTCTGTTTCACAATTCTTTTAAAATTGCTAAAGTGGTTTCTGTAATCTGCACCTGAACTCTGAATGATCTAGTGTCCTCCTGTACTTTATACTCCAAAAGGATTAAACAAACTCTTCGCACTGCCTCTACACATGATGCTATCTCATACTTCCCAATCTCTGATCATGGCGTTTCTTCTACCTGGAATGCCTTTCCCTTTTTATTTGCCCAGGGTACTTTAGTGAGATGAGAAACTTGGCACATAATAAAGGAGCTGCCAAGGAACTGTGGTATGTAAATGTATCAGTCCCTAGGTTTGTAAAGCTAAAAGTTTCTCTGTAACATTTCTCCTAAATCTTTCTCCTATACCTGATTTACTAATGACAAAATATATCACCTCAGATCATCAGTTCATTATACACCCATGAAACTTTGCTGATTTCCAATAGCCAACTACCATCTATTACTCTCTCTCCTTTTTTAAAAAAAAAAAAACATTTTAAAATTCCATTTCTATTTGTCTCTCTAAAATTCCTAGAAGCAAATCAAAAATGAAAATCTCTGAGAAATACCCACTCTCTTTCCTCGGGAATCCATTTTCTATGGTATTCATGGAAAACTTCCATAGTGCAAAGAGAAACAGAAGTGATTAGAGGCATTTTTTTTGGAAAATACAAGATCAAATCCCTGTGAACTTGAAAGTTTTATTCCTGTGAAGAGCTAGATCTCTCAAGCTCATGACATGACCTCTGTAGTATGTGAAATTAAAATTTTTTCATTGAGTAGTAGAACATTAGTGCTAGAAGTAATATTGGCAACCCAACCCCTTCCTTTACAGATGAGGAGACAGAGACTAAGAAAAGACAAATTACATGCTTACCATGGTCTTGCATATTTATGGCAAAGTTAAGTATCCAGTTAAGTATCATTTTCACTATTTTTTCAAAACCTTTCTTTTTCAACATTTCCAACACTGATTAATGGTCTGAAAGATTCAGTTTTTAAATTGTTAATTTTGGGGCAACTGGGAAATGGAGAATTTTACACAATGCAAGCAAAAGCAAAGAACAGCATTTTCAAAACCTGGAAACCAGATTGATCCTTTCAAAAATCATTTGTTCTATCCTAAGTTAGGAGGGAACAGGCCCTGGAGAATTTATATATGATACAGGACAATTCAATTCAATCTTTTCTTATATTTCTGCTGAGCCTGAATGGGCAGACTTTCAGTTACTGCCTAGATTCAAAGCCATCCTTCATATGTACTAAACAAGTTTGTGACTTCTCTCATTTCAAGTACATTTTGGGCTTCCCACAAGGAATTCCAAATAAGTACCACTTCTTAACTGAGTTAACATAGCCATCAGAATGTGAGGCCTCTTTCTTAACCAAGTGGAAAGTAAATCTATTTCAACCAGACCTGTTTGATTACCATTCCCACTGCCTTATTTTGGAGCTTTCTGACTACCCAGATATGAAGACAAGATCCATAATGGTTTGTGAACCTCCACAAATTAGGAAACTGGAAAAGTACCAGGGACAGTAACTTGGCGCTGTCCCAGAAGCTCACGTGCAGTCTCATACATATGGGTCCCTTAGAGAGCCAAGCCTGACTTGTCATTGCCGATGGGTAGGTCATCATCAGACTCTAAGTCAGATAGCAGTTTTTACAGATCTAACTACTGTTGCACAACTGGGTGTCCATGGAAACTAAAAAATTGGTTTGTTGCCTAGAGAAGTGGAAAGAAAACCAAGTCATTTGGTTTCTATGTGGTTTCCATGAAGCTAAAGAAATTTTTTGGCAAATGATAAAAACAAGGATGGCTAAAGCTACATGATTCCCTTGGTCATTTCTTGATCTTATCAAGAAGTATTCTATATATATATTATTCAAAAATATAAAAATATTCTAAATAAAGATGTACCAAATTCTCAGGTTATCTGATTCTTGGTTAGATTGGGAACAATTCCTTAAAAGAGTGACCAATATATGGAACAAAATAGAATAGGTTAAAAAGTCCTTGGATTCATTATATATGGAAAATGTTTCTCATCCACAAATTCAACAGAGTTCCAAGTATGAAAGAAAAAGCTAGTATTTAATAAGGGCAGAGGAGACTGAAACACCTATTCATTAATCCTATGGAAATATTTGTCACTCTTATGTGGTTTTTAGGGAACTGGGTAAAAATAGCACCTTCCTAAGAATTCACTCGTCTGGGCATGGGCCTTTATCTATCTGTATAAGTAAATATGACATAACAGTGGACAAGGGATTTGTACAATGAAGTCCCTGATAAACAGGGATACTGAGGTGACAACTTGGCACATGTTGGCATGATTTCGCAGCATCTGTTGGCCTGCCATTAAATAGAAAACAACTTCTGGCAGATTCTCTTTGTCAATGAATGCACAAAATTAGCCAGGCCAAGAAAGGTGGTATACATGAATTACAACCAAGAGTTGGCCTGGCCTCAGCTGTTCAGTATTTAGGGTAGTTAATGCTGCTTTTAGCTTGTCTTAGAATATTTAGAAGAAATACCTATAAAAATTCAACTTCAGACAGGAAAAATCAAAATTGGTGTTATCCATGAGTCACAAGTTAAAATGTCCATAGAGGCCAAGTAGGGAATGAAAATCAACGTATGGAACCAAGTAGAAGCGAAACAAGAGCACTATAGTGATGATAAACACCAATGACACACAGGCTCAGGGTTGGGAAATAAGAGGGAGTAATGACAACTGTAGCAAAGTGAGGAACATATTTCTTCTTGAAAGGGAACAGTCACTGCTCCAGTCTGATCATTTGATGCCATGTCTTCAGATATTTCAAAGGAAGCTAGGTTTCGTTTGCCTACATCTTGCTGGAGTCCCCACAATGATCTTTCTATTTAAGGAGAGAATAGTAAAAGGAATGTGGACACAACCACTAAAACAAATTCATAAATCATTAAAATTGCAGTGTAATTTTGTACAAATCACATATACAAAATGTATTTTTATAGAAACCTATACACTGCTGAAAATACATATGTGTGTATGTACACAAACACACACACTTGGTGTACATGGCTCAGAGATAAAGGGAAGCTGACTTGGTTAATACACAAAATAGTGAAACGTGGGCTCTGAGTCCATTGCGGGGTTGAGGAAAATGTTTTCCTGCTTCACTTCCTTCATGCTCCTAGACCATTTCCTGTGTGTGTGTTTTGGCTTTGTGTTTGGGGTTTAAGTCAAGAGGTTACAGTGAAGGAGCGCATGGAGTGATTGCTCACGTCTCCTCTGCCTATAGAAGAGTTTTTTCTTCATAAGCCATCCCATATCAGTCACATTATTTTTCAATCCAGAATCTTCCCTGGTTTCCCAATACCTGTGAAACAAAGCCCCAACTCCTTGGTTCAGGCCCCAGCGAGCTTCCCGCATGTGCTTCCCTGCCACCTGCACCCTCAGCCTTCACCTGACCCTCCTCCTCACAGTTCCTTGTAACCCACAGCCATATTGTCCTCGTCTACCTCTGTAGAATGTTTTTTCTCTGTCCCTCTCATCAAACCCCTACTTATTCTTTAAGATCAACTTAAAGAATTCACTTTGTATGAATCCCTCCTAGACCAGCCCAGTCCAAGGTGACTGCTCCCTCCTTTAAGTTTTACATGGACTCATAAAAACAGTGATGGGGATCCTGACCAACATGTGCTGGGCTCTGTGCTTAAGCATTGATTCACCTGACTAGTCCCTGACGCTCTGTGAAACAGGTATTATTATTCACCCCCATTTAATGAGTGAGGATTCTAGGAACCAGAGATAAGAAGAGTAGATCTCTTTCCTGAGAGAAAAATAACAGGGAAGGATCTCATTGGACAACTTGGATTATTTACTCATTCCTGAACCAGTTACTGTGGCCTAGGCTCTGAGCATCATACTGATGCTATGGGGGTAGGATGAGCCAAACCCCAAATCATACTGACTGATGTCAGAGGGGAGGGGAGTTTCCAAAGGAAAGTTCTCACCTAATGAGAGAAAATGCTGAGAAAGCAAAAGCAAAATATTCACTCTCTTTCCTTACCCGGAGAACTGTTAGCTTCTGCTGCAAGATTATCCCAGCCTCCAGCTTTCCTTCCTTAAGTAAAGCAAGACTTCTAGTCAAGATGATACAGGGAGTCCACGCTTTAATACAGTCCCTCTGTTCCAACCACATAAAAAAGGGAAAGTAAAATAGGAAAAAACGGGTATAAAAATAAACACCATTATAGACCGAAAACAATAAAGAAACATAAAGTTCTGAGTAGAGCTGCAATTGGTAGACATATGACATTTTCAGTATTTAAAGTTAAGAGTCAGTTGGGCTCTCTCCCCACTTCCAGCTCCATTCTTAATCCTCTGAATTATCAGCCCCTCCGACCATATGACCTGTGACCTGTGAAAGAGGACTGGAAAAAACTGTTACTGACCAACAACTAGGGCTATGCCTTTAACAAGGTGAAAGTCTACAGACTTTCAATGAAGTCTTTGGCTGGCTCACTAACTGAATATGCAATATCCCCAGTATCGCCTTTTAGGGTGAGTCCTCAAAATGCCATTATAAATTTTGTTCAGGGTAGAGGTACATGGTGAGCCAGGTGAAACTACCACTGAACTGTTGGATAGGAAGACATGAGCACAATGTGGAGGTAATAAAATACCACTCCAACTGAAAATGAGCCTTCACACTGAAATTACAAAATATTTGAGGAAATATACTAAGAAAGACTAAATAATTAGACCATCAATTTACTCCAGATGAAAATAATTTATGAGAGTCTGATGAAGACTTTAAAATAAGTAAATTTTAAATGTTCATACAAAAAACAAATGAATGATTTCCATTTTTTTAAAAAAGAGCAAGAAATGATGAAACAAAAATTATCACTGAATACAGTTTAAGTGAGAATTAGAACCACAGTGAGATTCCCCTTAACACCCACTAGCATGACTAAGATCAGAAAGTCAGATAATAAGAAGAGTTAGCAAGGGCATGGAGAAATGGGAGGCTTCATACACTGCTGGTGGTAATGTAAAATGATGCAGCACTTTGGAAAATATTATGCCATTTCCTCAAACAATTAAACATAGAGTTACCATTTAACCTAGTAATTCTACTCCTAGGAATATACCTAAGAGAAATGAAGCATATGTCCACACAGAAACTTGTACAAGAATGTTTATAGCAGCATTATTCATAATAGCCAAAAAGTGGAAACAACGCAAATGTTCATCAACTGGTGAATGGATAAACAAAATGTGGACTATCCATACAATGGAATATTATTTAACCACGAAAGGGAATGAGTACTGATACATGCTACAACATGGATGAATCTTGAAAACGTTATACTAGGTGAAAAAAGCTAGTCACAAAAGACCACATGTTGTATGATTCTGTTCATATGAAAGTCTAGAACAGAGAAGGCTGTAGAGACAGAAAGTAATGCTTAGAGCTGGTGGAGGGGAAAAGGGGAAGATGCAGGAATGGAATGGTGGTAACTAAAGGGTACAGGGTTTCTTTCTGAGGTGATTTTAATAAATAACATTTTAATAAATGTTCTAAAATTGACTGTGGTGATGGTTGCACATATCTGTGAATATACTAAAACCATTGATTTTTATACTTTAAATTGGTGAATTGTATGATATATGAATTATACTTCTTAATAAATGTGTTAAATTGTTTCTTGAAAGATAAACCCCTGTAAAGTTTGCTTAGAAATTTTTCATTTGGAATTTTCACTTCAATGAAAAATTTTAAAGTATAATATAAATATTTGATGAGATTATCTAGATAACTAGCCACCCCCAGATAATCTTAGTGCCCATGCTCTGTTCATGTTTACAATCTCATTCTCACCACATGAAAAGCCGAAAGGCTTTGAGGCTAATAGCACAAATTAGAGGTTCAAAGTCATTTAAATATAGAGAAGTAGTGGGAAAACCCAGCCATCACACAGTGTATGGTAATAAAGGGGAAACCAGACTCGAAAAACTGACCCACAGCAGTCAGGACCACATTTAAAAGAGTGGGTATACCATGGGTCCTGGTTTGTACCTACCATCTTGTATGGTGTTGGCAATAAGAGTAATGGCAAACCCACAGTTAAGGATTTGTTATAAAATAACTTTTTAAACTTTTTAGTATTATTTTTGGGGCGCATTATTCAAATGATTGGGTCAGTGGTAACACAACATCATTGATTAAGGGGAAAACTAATGACAATGATTCAAACCATGGTTTATAGTGCTCAAAATCAAAAGAATCAAGTTAATATAGATATTTTTTTACACATCTAACCCAAAGTTCAAACAAGACCATCCATCACATCAAGCTTATGTTGTTCATCTGAATTACATTGCTTTGCAGTTTTATTTGTATTAGATTCCTAAATTTGTCTTTTTTAATTTTAGTAAGAGCTCTAAGTATTATAAGTTTAAATCTGGTTTTATCACTGTACATATTATATAAGTATAAAATTAAAAATAATTAACCTCAGCATTAGAAGTTCATGTAAATTATTTTCCTCTAAAAAGCTTCTGTGCATTTCTTTCTTGTGAAGATTCAGTGAGACAGTTTGTAAACTGCTTAAGCAAGAAATGCAGATTTTAGACTTAGGCAAATAACTAATATTCAAAATTCTCATGGTCTGAAACTGCAATGAAGCTGGACTTCAGAGAAAAGAGAACAGAGTAAACCTCCATAAACTAGAATGTTTGAGACTCTGTGCTTTGAATAACTAGATATGTATTTTTAAGCTTTAAGCCTCCTTGAAAATATTTTTTACAGTGTATTGGTGTAATTTAATCTTTATTTTATGACCTAGAAACTGACAGTGCCTCAGGTTCATCTCTCAGTAATAAATTCTTACTATAAATCCATAATTGCAGAAAACAAAAAAGAAATTACTCCTTAAAAAATGTAGATTTTCAATTTCTCTCCTTTTTCAGCAATAGAGTATATAACATGAGTTTTCTCCTGTTGGAATCCAGTTAGTTGAAGTTTTACTGTATCTATATTGCTACTTTGATGTAGGATTGATAGGCCTAAGCGTGGGGGGAAGAGGAGGTGAATTATTTGTCCCTGTGGGCAAAGCAGCCAGGAAAGTTTATATTCAATTTTATACACTTTCATTGAATGACTACTATGCACATGAAACTGGGGGAGGGATCAAGAGACACATAAAGACATGAGTGAGATACTATCACAAACTTCTTAGAAGTGTATAGCCAAAGGAGAAATCGAAACTTTGTAATCCTCTTGCTTCAGTGGACCTCAACGCACAGTTGCAGTGATCAGCCATTAAGGCTGAGAGAACATTTGAACACTCAGGATTCCAGCATCATCCATGGTGGTGGTGGCAGCTCTGTCTACTGGGCGGTAGTCTTGTAAACCCATGTAATTAACCAATTGATGGCAGGACAGGGCCAGTCCCCGAGGGAGCACATAGGATCTGGGCTGAGCCCTGTCCTGCTAAAACTTTTTAGAAAGATGAGAATAAAAAGATATTTTGCAAATTTATCAGATTTGCAGTTAAAAACAAACCAGAAAGGGCAGCAAACACAGGATGGGAGGATCAGGATCCAAAAGGCTGAAACTTTTGGCTGAATTTAACAAGATGATTACAAAGGGGAAAATGTAAGTTCCTGCACTCTGACCCACTAAACAAACAAACAAACCACTGTGTACAAATACAGGATGGGAGAGGCATGGAACAGTGTGTGTGTGTGTGTGTGTGTGTGTGTGTGTGTTTTAAAGAGTCAGGCTTGAACTGGGGTGAACTGACAACCATACAAAGAAGAAATATAAATGATTCATAAACAAAATGGTTTATCCTCATTATTATTCAAAGAAATTTAAATTAAAACAGTAATCCCTCAATCTACCAAATTGATAAAGGTAGGAAGAATGGTAATTCTCAGTGCTGACAAGGATTTGAAGAAATAGGCATTCTTGAGAAAACCATAATTCAGAAAGACACATGCACCCCAATGTTCATTGCAGCTCTATTTACAATAGCCAGGTCATGGAAGCAACCTAAATGCCCATCGACAGACACATGGATAAAGAAGATGTGGTACATATATACAATGGAATATTACTCAGCCATAAAAAGGAATGAAATTGGGTCATTTGTAGAGACGTGGATGGATCTAGAGACTGTCATACAGAGTGAAGTGAGTCAGAAAGAGCAAAACAAACATCGTATATTAACGCATATATGTGGAACCTAGAAAAATGGTACAGATGAACTGGTTTTCAGGGCAGAAATTGAAACACAGATGTAGAGAACAAACGTATGGACACCAAGGGGGGAAAGTGGCGGGGGGTGGTGATGGTGGTGGGGTGAATTGGGCGATTGGGATTGACATGTATACACTGATGTGTATAAAATGGATGACTAATAAGAAAAAAATATAAAGGAAAAAATAAAGTTTCTACAAGACATGGTGGGAGAAAAGCGGTATGGATAAGATGCCTCATAATAATAAAAAAATAATTTAACTTCATATTGTATTTTAATGCTTATATTTACATATATGTCTATGTGAAAGACAAAAAAAAAAGAAATAGACATTCTTATATGCTTCATGTCAAAGTGTGAATTGTTAAGTCCTGCAACGATTTGGCAATATGTATTGGAAATCATAAAACCATGCAGACCTTTCATCCTAATAAGTACACTTTCAGAAATTTTCTTAATTAAATAATTAAGGATGCACATAAGTGTGTAGCTACTGGAGCATTAATCATAGCATTTATTTTTTCCAGCTTTATTGAAATATTATTGACATATAATGCATAATTAAGGTGTGCAAATAGATGATACAATTGTGAAATTATTACCTCATTAATTAGTTAACATCTGTCACCTCATATAATGACCATTTTTTTTCTTTTTTGTGGTGATAACATTTACAATTTACTCTCAACAACTTTCAAATATATATTATGGTATTAACTATAGTCACCATGGTGTACATTAGATCCTCAGAACTTAATTCATCTGTAACTGGAAGTTTGTACCCTTTGACCAACATTTTCCCACAACCACCATTCTATTCTCTATTTCTGTGAGGTTGGCTCTTTTAGATTCCACATATAAATGAAAACGTACAATATTTTTCTCTGTCTGACTTATTTCACTTAGCATAAGGCCCTCAAGGTCCTTCCATGTTGTCACAAAAAGTAGGATTTCCTTCTTTTTTATGGATGAATGATATTCCATTTTCTTTATTCATTCATCTCAGAGTTTCTTTATCCATTTATTCATTGCTGTACAGTTAGATTGTTTCCATGTCTTCGCTATTGTGCATAATACTACAATGAACATAGGGGTGCAGATATCTCTTTGAGATCCTGATTTCATTTCTTCAGACATATACCCAGAAGTGGGACTGCTGGATCATATGGTAGTTATATTTTTAATTTTTTGAGAAACCTCCATACTGTTTTCCACAGTGACTGCAACAATTTACATTCCCACCAACAACGTAGGAGGGTTCCCTTTTCTCCACATCCTTGCCAACATTTGTGAGTTTATAATAGTTCCAAAATAAAAGGTAGAAAAAAATAAACTTACTGAAATAGAAAGCTGTTCACGGGGCTTCCCTGGTGGCGCAGTGGTGAAGAACTTGCCTGCCAACGCAGGGGACACGGGTTCAAGCCCTGATCCAGGAAGATCCCACATGCCACGGAGCAACTAAGCCCGTGCGCCACAACTACTGAGCCTGCGCTCTAGAGCCCACGAGCCACAACTACTGAGCCCGTGTACCGCAACTACTGAAGCTCACGCGCCTAGAGCCTGTGCTCTACAACAAGAGAAGCCACCACAATGAGAAGCCCACGCACCGCAACCAAGAGCAGCCCCCGCTCGCCACAACTAGAGAAAGCCCGCGTGCAGCAACGAAGACCCAACGCAGCCAAAAATAAAAATAAAAATAAAATAAATAAAATTTAAAAAAAGAAAGCTGTTCACAATATATCATTTGAAAAAAAGTGATAAATCAGAAGGTATAACTCTATTTTTTTGTAAAATATACATGTAATTCATTAATTATGATGATAATAGAATACCATTTTCTGAAATCTTGTTTTGTGGTTTACAAACAATACTTCATTTAAATCTCACAACAACTAATAAGGTAGATGCTATTATTTTCATTTTACCAGTGACGAATGGGATTAGGAGAAATCATACAACTTTTCAAATGTTACACAGCTACCTAGTATTTCAAAGTTTATGCTCTTGCTATGTTCCAAAAAAATTCACTACCTAACATACCTTTACAGTCTAGAAAGGTACATACCAAAATTTTAACCATAGTTATCTCTGTGTTATGAATACTGGTGACATTATTTTTTCTTTTTGCTTATTGAATGTGTATCACTTGCATAATTAAAAATTATGTTTATTTTAAGAGACTTCAGTGTTTTAGTTGAAAGCAAGGTCAATATGAGTCCATAGAATGAAACAACTGTCAAAATACCCAAGTTTGGCTGCATTTACAGAAGAAGAGTATTTAAAATAAAGAGGCCGTAGTAGTGTTCAACAATGCAGAGATCAGATGTGATCTGGAATATACAGCCATACTTTGGTAAGGACATCAACATAGAGACTAAAGGGTATTTTGAGGAAAGCAGTCTGAATGGTGAGGAAATCAAAAAATCACTTCATAATATGGATGGTGAAGAGAATTGGGGCCATCTAGCTTAGAAAGAAACAAGACTCAGGGAACATGATAGCTGTCTTAAAAGTTTTTTAATGTCATTACTTAGAATAATAATCATAAGCAGCTACCATTTATTGAGTGCTCACTCCATGCTAAGTATATGCATTATCTCAATTAATCCTCACCACAACCCTATAAAAGAGATACTAATATTATCCTCCATTTACAGAAAAGGAAACTGAAGCTCAGAGAGGTCAGATAACTTGCCCGCAGTCACACATGCATTAATGATAGAATCAGCATACAAACCCAGAACCTGTCTGTGCTGTTAACCTTCATACAGGGCTATCTCACATCCCAACAAAGGAAAACAGACTGGGCTTGTTTGTGTGACTCCAAATGAGTAGAATTAGGACCACAGAAGAGAGATTCAGGGACATAGATATCAGCTCAGTACTCAGAAGATTCATCTCAAAAAAAAAAAAAAAATCAAAGCTGTCCCACTCTAAAATGGGTTGCCTTGGAAGGTAGTGAATTTCCCTCTGTACATTTCATGTAGGTTCAGTGATACTCTGTGATGTCCGAGAAATCTCAAACTTCAGTACGCATTGGAATCACCTGGGAGAGCTTCATAAAACAGATTCCTGAACACCACCCTTAGAGATTCAGATTCAGGTGTCCTGGGGTGATGAGATTCATGAATTTGCAATCCTATCAGGCTCCTAGGCAATGCCAGTGCTGCTCTAGGATCACACATGGAAATTTCTTCAAACCATAAAATTTTATTAGTTTTTAAAAGTCGTACTCTACAAACTAGACAAATTTTGTGTCCTTCACAATCTCTCTCATGGAATGGCAGCCATAATGCCCCTAAGCCACACAACAAGGCTTGTTTGTTTGTTTGTTTGTTTTTCCTATTTAAGTTACCAGTCAATAGAGTGTACTACATCTTTTAAAGTAGATGTTCATAGCTAGTTTTTTTTTTTAATTCCCAGAGTTTGCTAATATATTAGAGACAGGTTTATTTTTTGTTGTGTTTGTTTTTAAGAAATCCATCTATATTTCTGATAAAGAAAGAATGGATAAAAGCAAACCTCATTAAATTATGAGACAAGAGACTGATAAATCTTAGCATGCTCACATTATCTGAGAGGAAATGTACTTTTCTCATAGTGATTTAGTCTTCAGCTGTCTAGCTCAATTTGGAATGAAAAGTGGCAATGCTGTCGTCTGCCAAGAAATAAGGACGATGGCCATATACTGTAAACTGTACTTTATTATTTTCAACAGTGGCAAACTTAGCATTAAATCATGGTAATTTTTCAGAGCTTCTGAACTCTACTCATGTTTACCTTTAAGGGCACCTTTATCTGTTTTTTCCCCCCACTTTTTGATGAGGTTAAAAATTGCCAAGTGTCTTTGTAGTAGGCAAAAACACTCCAGAATCAAATATTAAGGAGAAAAAAATAGGTCCCTGTAGACTGCACCCTTGGCTCTCTCCTTCCTGGAGGGCAGCTGTTACAATGCCCACAGCTGCTTCTTTACACACAGGATAGTCCTCGGCCACCCTGAACAGCCAGCATCCCCATATAAGAACCACAAGTGGCTTTTTAGTGATAAGATAGAGTTTAGCTGCTGTATTTTATGACATAATTCAGTCAGTGTTCCTTTACAGAGTGCCACTGGCTGGCCAACTTTAAACAGTCATAAACATTTGACTGTGGAGTAATTTAATTTAATGATTTCTTTAATCTTCAAATCACAAGAGGCTGTTATCAAAACATTTTGTTGCCATGTTGATCTTCTTTCAACCTACAGGATTAATAATTGATGTTGAAATATGGTTGGGAAAAAAATTGCCAATGAACTTCTTTCTCAAGGAAGCAGCACTTGGAGGAATATCAGATTTACACAATGACTCCCCCAGATAACAGATAACTTTATTGACCAAACTTGTAAAATCACAACATTTTGGATTGAAATATTTCTAAAATGTCTTAAATGCTTTCTTACCATCTTAAACAGGGTAATGGAACATTCTTAAACATCCTTTGATGAATCAAAATAATCCTTATAAGTAAGCATTATTCTATGGTATAACCAAATGGTATCCTCAGAGGCACAGTTGAGATTTGAGTTGAGTTTTTACCTCTAAAATGCCTTCAGAACTTTACACCATGTTAGTCCTTTTATTGAATTTTTTTTTTTAAACAAGATAAGTTACTTTTATCTTTTTTTTTTAAAATTAATTAATTAATTTATTTATTTATGGCTGTGTTGGGTCTTCGTTTCTGTGCGAGGGCTTTCTCCAGTTGCAGCAAGCAGGGGCCACTCTTCATCGCGGTGCACGGGCCTCTCACTATCGCAGCCTCTCTTGTTGGGAGCACAGGGTCCAGATGCGCAGGCTCAGTAGTTGTGGCTCACGGGCTTAGTTGCTCCACGGCATGTGGGATCTTCCCAGACCAGGGCTCGAACCCGTGTCCCCTGCATTGGCAGGCAGACTCTCAACCACTGCGCCACCAGGGAAGCCCTTATTGAATTTTTATAGTATTACACTTCCCCTTTTCACTTAAATGTACTGACCCCTGTCAATTTTTCCTTCCCTTTTAATTTGCTGTTAAATTTACTGTGTGCTAGAAATCTGGATTACTAAATTTACTGGAAGTGTGTGCAAATGAATGAGGGGAGTTTCTGAGAATTGTCTGTGGCTCCTAATATGTGTAGAGTTTGTGCTGTAGGCTGTAGCCTCTCGAGGAGTTTGTTTTGAACTATTCCTGCTTCTTTTCCGTCTTGTCGGATAAATCAGGTTGCCAGATATGTGACCCCTGGTTAAGAAGTCTAACTGTGGTCAAGTAATGATAATCACTGATGTTTGTTTTCTTACGACGCCACTCTAGCCAGGCAAACTCTTTGTATTCAAATCTATATCTTGGAGTATAGCACCCACAGTAGCAAACAGAATTGAGATGACTTTCCTTTTCAAAACCCAGCATTCTTCCATCTCTTTATCCTTTAGACCTCACAAAGGAAACTAGAGTGAGAGAAGAAGATATGAGTTCAGATAGGAGTTTAACAACTCATGAGTTTAATGTCTCACGTACTGAGGAAAGTCCTTATAGTGGAGTTTTTCATCTCCCCTAATGTCAGAGATTCAGGAAGGAACAGAAATAGGAAAGCAAGGAAAAGTACACCATTTTACCCTTCTGAAAGTCATGATTCTTTGAAATGCTTTTCAAGTTATAGGTACATATTCTGTGTGCTGCTGTGAGAAATGCCTTTTATCACTTTCGTCATCAAGTACAAGTTCGAACTCTCGCCCTCAAAGTCCTCTCGGATGTGGCTCAATTCACCCTTCTAATTTCATCTTCAACTGCTCTCTGTATGCCTGACCAAATCCTCCCAACTCCCACATCTTTCACTTTTCTGCTTTGGAAGCACTTATTAGGTGCTAAAATGTGCTCCTCTGAGGGGAATAAAAGCAGGGTCAGGGTGCCATGGTAAAATAAATTTGGGAAATGCTAGAGTAACCAGTATAAAACAAATTTCTTTACTAGAGTACTTCTCAGAGCCTTTTAAAATCCTAATGTCCATTTAAGTCTCCAAAAGGGGATTATGGTATTGAATGAGGGTAACCACTTATCCTAGTTTGCCTGGGACAGTTCCAATACACACCTGTTGCCCCAGCATAATTAATATCATCTCTTTTAGTTTTACAAATGCCTCATGTCATACAGTATGGTTTTCCTATCTGTAGCACTTTTTAAATTAATTGGACCACCATACTCATTTCCTATAGAATATCTAAGTATCATGTAGAACAGTTTGGGAAACACGGCCTTTGCCTCACTTTGCTAGCTGTCAATGCCTATCTAGATCTCAAATCCCATCCCAAATAGTTTACGCTATAGTGAAGGCTTCCCTTATTATTGGTCCTCCTCCATGGCTGGAAGTACTTTCTTCCTCTGCTGAAAGTCATAGTACCATCTCTCTATCTTTCCCTTGTGACATTAGCATTTTCTGCCCTATTTTTGGTTTGGGGGTTCAAACCTTCCCTCCTCTACTGTACCATTCATAGTAAAAGCCAGGTAGTGTTTCACTTTGTCTTCACCCTCAATGCCAAAATCAAAAAATATCTTTGAAAGATTAAACTTAGTTGCACCAGAAGCTGTCCTGTGTTCTCTCTCTCATTATACAGAAATAGATCCTTAGTGCAGGCCGAGGCAACTCCCACCGCTGCCCTCTCCTGCCTTCTCAGAGACGTCTGCTGATTATCACCACCCTGGCTCCTATCTCCCACGAGCCCTCAAAATGCTCAAGATTCTCCTACTTTAAAAAGCCTATTCTCAACTTTGTTCCTCCAACTATCACCTTAACTTTCTCCCATTTTTTCAGCTCTTGTGAGTCCAAATTCTCACAAGAGTTGAGCAAATGGCCATTTTGGCTTACCTCCCATTCACATGCCAACCCACTCCAATCTGGCTTCGGTCTCCCCAACTCCACCCAAACTGCTCACATCAGGGTCACCAATCACTTTTCTTTTTTTCCTAAATCCAATTGACACTTCTCATTTGGGTTTGCCAATGTGATTTATACTCTCTTTAAAAGTGCCCAAACTTCCTTGAAAAGTTTAGCATAGAATTGCCATTTGATACAACAATTTCACTTCTAAGTATGTACCCAAAGGAATCGAAAGCAAGGACTCAGATGCTTGTACACTAATGTTTGTGGCAGCATTATTCATGACAGCCAAATGGTAGAAACAACCCAAATCTCCATCAACAATGAATGGATAATCAAAATGTGGTTTACACATGCAATGGAATATTATTTAGCCTTAGAAAGGAACGAAACTCTGATACATGTCAAAACGTAGGATGAACGTTGAAGACATTGTGCTGAGAAAATAAGCCAGACACAAAGGGACAAATACTGCATGATTCCACTTATATGAGGTACCTAGAATAGGCCAATTCATAGAGACAGAAAGCAGAATAGAGGTTACCAGGGGCTGGGGGGTAGTGAAATGAGGAATTGTTGTTTGATGGACACAGAGTTTCTGTTTGGGAAGATGAAAAAGTTTTGGAAGTGAATAGTGGTGATGGGTGCACAACATTGTGAATGTATTTAACGCCACTGAATTGTATACTTTAAAAATGGTGAAAAAGATAAATTTTATGTGATGTATCATCGTGATGGAAAAAAAGAAGAAAAGAAAGTGCCCAAAGTATCAAAGTCCCTGAAATTAAAAGCTTCACAGTAAACAGAGAAAAATCAGTTTCATAACTCCCTTCTGTTCAACAAGAATCTCATTCCGGGGGAAAATCTGAAGTGGGGAATTCCCAGCCAAGGTAGGCGTCCTGGGCAGGCACCTTGGAAAGAGCTTTCTGCTTCAACTTATCTCTAGCTTTTCCGGTTACACAGCCACACCTCGTTTTACCAGTACCGATTGTTTCTGTAACGTTAGAAGCTAAATCATATCTTCCCAATAACTTAGGTTATATAGGCAGAAGGGTTTTATCTCATTTAATTGCTCTTCAGGTGGCATTGCTCAAAAAGTTTTCCTTTCAGTTTCCTTCAGTCCTCTCCTACCCCGACCCAACACCTCCCTCTCCAAGAGGACAGAGATTTGTAAACAGGTGATTTGTAAGCAAGGAGGGAGCCAGCCACTTGCAAAGTCAAGTGAAAAGAGTAGGTATGATGTGAATGGTCCTAGATGATTGGGGAAGGGCCCTGAAATCCACTGCTGCAGGCACAGATTAAATCTTTTATCGAGCCTTAAGTTATCAAGTTATCGATGCTCCAGTTTCCGGCCCGTGGTGTATTTTATACTTGTGTAATACCCTGTGTTGGTAATGAATGGCCTGCTCCCCATGCCCAGATTTTCTGTAACAGCAGGGAGCCAAATATGTAAAGGTGATTTCTCTGACGTTTCAAAGGTGACACACTGCTTGTTAGTGTTCCTTGATGATGTACCCATTGCCTGTTAGGAAAGTCCTTATCCTAAAGCCTCATGATTCTCCAACCCCAAGTAAAGCGTCTTGTTCCCTCACAGGATTTGCTGTCAGTCTATCATAGGAAAAAGCCCCAAGTGTTTCCTCACAGGATTTGCTGTCAGTCTATCATAGGAAAAAGCCCCAAGTGTTTCTAAGTGTGGCTTTTATTTGGTCTGGTAGCACTTGGGAGCTCCTTGTAAACTTCTCACTCAAAGAGTACGAGGTCCAAAATCCTGCCTGGGGCGATTTTCACTGCAGTGAATTCAGTAGACTTGGGGGAGGAGAGATAAAAGCACTGAGGCTTCTCAGTGCCTCGAGTTATGAAGGCCTGAACGTGGGCTGTGGTAGTGGAAAAGGAATGATTCCAAAAATATTAAAAACGTGAGAAAGGAGAGCACTTGGTATCTGAAACATTTGTTTCTCTGAGCATCTTTTCCTTAGCTTCTCGGAGCTACCTGAACACATGGGGAAGAGTTCCCTATTAGAATAAAGTTACGGGAAGCCTCTTTCTCACTTTTTTCCCCTTAAAAAAAAAAAAAAAAGCTTACCGCAGGAGCTCTTTGCTCCCCTGGGATTTCGAGGCGATCCCACGAAACTGTGCGGGAATCGCGCCTCCTCCACGGACACTCCCTCATGAACACGACGCCGGCCGGATTTTGTAACCGTGTTTATGACTGATTTACAGACCTTCTACTTGGCAGGCCGTGCTGTTACTGTTAGCCGGTTACTATGGATCTTGCAACATGCCACTCTGGCACGCTGCATTAAAAATAACCTCCCAAAACTGTACAGAATACATAGAACAACGGCGGTACAGTCATAGCCTCAGACTCGAGGCTCTGTTTTGGTGCCTATGTATTCCCACGTGCTCCCATGTGAAGCAGCAGCAGGAAAAAGTTCAGACGCCTTCTAAAATGTCTGGTTGCGTTATAATTTTTCTAAACTTCCCCAAAGCAGAAGTTCTCAGAGATCAGCAACATCCTAAAAAGCTGTAGACCAAAAGAATAACAAAACACAAGTTGTAAGTATTTGTGAAGGGCACAGATCCAAAAGCAGACCGTCTGGGTCTGACTCCTGGCTCCAGTACTTAACTAGCCCTGGGATCTTAGCAAGTTGTACCACGACCACAGCTATCTCACCTGCAAGAGAGAGTGATAACGATATCAGTCTCAAAGGGTTCTTCTGAGGCTCAAGGGAGATATTCAGGTAAAAGTTCTTGCTTCAGTACCTGCATGTCAAAGGTGCTTATAAAATAGATTATTATCCTTTGAACACCATCGTTGCAGCACGTAGACTCACAGCATTTATCAACATGCAACTTACAGTACAGTGCCTGGCACTGAGGAGGTGCTTAAGAAATATTTGTTGACTAAAAGAGTGATGCCCAGTAACTTATGTACATGCCTGATACTTTCTAGCTTATATACTTCTTAAGATCAGAGCTGTATTTGATTCATTTCTGTATTCTCCACAGCTCTGTGGTGGATGCTAAATAAGTATTTATTGAATTAAATGGAAAGAGAAAAGGCCATTACAATGTAAGAGGCAACAGTTAGTATGTAAACTGGTAGCCAAAAAAAAAAAAAAAGAAAAAAAAATCATAGGCTTTAAGTGCAAATAGAATCCAGGGCCAAGAAAACCCTGATGTTCCCTGAAACTAAATGAATATATCAAGCTACATATGAATACAGTATTTGTAATGCTGGGTCTGGTTCAGTGAGTCTGGTTCTAACTGGGTTCTGCAGAGGAGAGAAAAGCTTTTATCTCTATCCCACCCCTGGCCTCAGCTCATGAGCCAGTCTTGCCCATGACTCGAGAAAAGAATTGCTCTCCCAAAGCCAGACACCACAGTCGCCACAAGCAAAGTAGTTTCCTTATGCCATTTCAAACGCCATTGGATTCAGTGGCAGCAGCACAAACACAAGACTCGTGCTGAGGGACATGAGGCCAGTGTAGTGTAGACTCTGCCCCAATTTACAGCACTAGTGCTTGGACCAGCATGAACAGAGCTACCCCCATGCAGCGGTGAGAGGAGGCTGATAGGAAAGCCAGTGGGCCATTTGGGATCCTTAGCAGGGATAATAGCAATAGGGTCTGTGACTGTGGACTCATGTCTGACCTCCCAAGCAAAAATGAAAACATAAATCTGGGGTGTGTGTATATGTTTGTGAAGAACACCTTTTTTTTTCTTTTTTGACATTGTGTCAACACTCTCTAGCCAAAGGCCACTGGGAACACAGTAGTTGTAAGTTGGGTTTATTACTTGTTATAGCAAGGGCTCGCACTCACTCTGGGGAGACCAAAGGGCATCTCAGTAAGAGGGCATTAGAAAGAAACTGTTATAGGATTTGGGTCTTGATTGGGTGATTTAGGGGAGGCTCTGGGGAAGTTGGAGTTCATTCTAGATTGGCTGCTGTCGGAAAGCAGGGATAATTCTATGATTAGGTATCTCAATAAATTTTCTCTATAGGAAGGACAGACTAGATTGAGAATAAAGCTGCAATTGCCAAAGAAGCACAGCAGTTGCTTAGTTGGGAAGCGGGATGATTGGTAATTTGTGGCATGGACAATATTCATGTTTTGTCTGTGTTCAGGCATAATTTCCTAGTCATTGTCTTGATCCTTTATGGTCAGAAAGTGGCCTTGTCTCATGCTGCTGTTCTATGACAGTGTTTACGTTCAACAGGTGAAAACCAAGACCTAGCTATGAGCACCAGGCCAGTTGGCAACACCTAGGCCTAGCTGGTTGTTCCTGGCATAGAGTAGGAGTCAGTTACTAACATAGCAGAAGAGAAAAGTAGTAAACCAAGTGGAAATGTATTTCAACAGGTCTTGTGATAAGGTCTCCTGGGGCTTGGTAACCATCTATCAATTTTTTTTTAACATCTTTATTGGAGTATAATTGCTTTACAGTGTTGTGTTAGTTTCTGCTGTATAACAAAGTGAATCAGCTATACATAAACATATATCCCCATATCTCCTCCCTCTTGTGTCTCCCTCCCACCCTCCTATCCCACCCCTCTAGGTGGACACAAAGCACAGAGCTAATCTCCCTGTGCTATGCAGCTGCTTCCCACTAGCTCTCTATTTTACATTTGGTAGTGTATATATGTCAATGCTACTCTCTCACTTCATCCCAGCTTCCTTTCCCCCTCCCCGTGTCCTCAAGTCCATTCTCTACGTCTGCGTCTTTATTCTTGTCCTGCCCCTAGGTTCATCAGAACCATTTTTTTTTTTTAGATTCCATATATATGTATTAGCATACGGTATTTGTTTTTCTCTTTCTGACTTACTTCACTCTGTATGACAGACTCTAGGTCCATCCACCTCACCACAAATAATTCAATTTTGTTTCCTTTTATGGCTGAGTAATATTCCATTGTATATATGTGCCACATCTTCTTTATCCATTCATCTGTCAATGGACACTTAGGTTGCTTCCATGTCCTGGCTATTGTAAATAGTGCCGCAGTGAACATTGTGGTACATGACTCTTTTTGAATTATGGTGTTCTCGGGGTATATGCCCAGTAATGGGATTGCTGGGTCGTATGGTAGTTCTATTTTTAGTTGTTTAAGGAACCTCCATACTGTTCTCCATAGTGGCTGTATCAATCTACATTCCCATAAACAGTGCAAGAGGGTTCCCTTTTCTCCATACCCTCTCCAGCATTTATTGTTTGTAGATTTTTTGATGATGGCCATTCTGACTGGTGTGAGGTGATACCTCATTGTAGTTCTGATTTGCATTTCTCTAATGATTAGTGATGTTGACCATCTTTTCATGTGTTTGTTGGCAATCTGTATATCTTCTTTGGAGAAATGTCTATTTAGGTCTTCTGCCCATTTTTGGATTGGGTTGTTTTTTTGATATTGAGCTGCGTGAGCTGCTTGTATATTTTGGAGATTAATCCTTTGTCAGTTGCTTCATTTGCAAATATTTTCTCCCATTCTGAGGGTTGTCTTTTGGTCTTGTTTATGGTTTCCTTTGCTGTACAAAAGCTTTTAAGTTTCATTAGGTCCCATTTGTTTATTTTTGTTTTTATTTCCCTTTCTCTAGGAGGTGGGTTAAAAAGGATCTTGCTGTGATTTATGTCATAGAGTGTTCTGCCTGTGTTTTCCTCTAAGAGTTTGATACTGTCTGACCTTACATTTAGGTCTTTAATCCATTTTGAGTTTATTTTTGTGTATGATGTTAAGAAGTGTTCTAATTTCATTCTTTTACATGTAGCTGTTCAGTTTTCCCAGCACCACTTATTGAAGAGGCTGTCTTTTGTCCATTGTATGTTCTTGCCTCCTTTATCAAAGATAAGGTGACCATATGTGCGTGGCTGTATGGGCTTTCTATCCTATTCCATTGATCTATATTTCTGTTTTTGTGCCAGTACCATACTGTCTTGATTACTGTAGCTTTGTTGTGTAGTCTGAAGTCAGGGAGCCCGATTCCTCCAGCTCCATTTTTCTTTCTCAAGATTGCTTTGGCTATTCGGGGTCTTTTGTGTTTCCATACAAATTGTGAAATTTTTTGTTCTAGTTCTGTGAAAAATGCCATTGGTAGTTTGATAGGGATTGCATTGAATCTGTAGATTGCTTTGGGTAGTAGAGTCATTTTCACAATGTTGATTCTTCCAGTCCAAGAATATGATATATCTCTCCATCTGTTTGTGTCATCTTTGATTTCTTTCATCATTATCTTATAGTTTTCTGTGTACAGGTCTTTTGCCTCCTTAGGTAGGTTTATTCCTAGGTATTTTATTCTTTTTGTTGCAATGGTAAATGGGAGTGTTTTCTTAATTTCTCTTTCAGATTTTTCATCATTAGTGTATAGGAATGCAAGAGATTTCTGTGCATTAATTTTTGTATCCTGTTACTCTACCAAATTCACTGATTAGCTCTAGTAGTTTTCTGGTAGCATCTTTAGGATTCTCTATATATAGTATCCTGTCATCTGCAAACAGTGACAGTTTTACTTCTTCTTTTCCGATTTGCATTCCTTTTATTTCTTTTTCTTCTCTGATTGCTGTGGCTAAAACTTCCAAAACTATGTTGAATAATAGTGGTGAGAGTGGGCAACCTTGTCTTTTTCCTGATCTTAGAGGAAATGCTTTCAGTTTTTCACCATTGAGAATGATATTGGCTGTGGGTTTGTCAATAAATGGCCTTTATTATGTTGAGGTAGTTTCCCCCTATGCCTAATTTCTGGAGAGTTTTTATATAAATGGGTGTTGAATTTTGTCAAAAGCTTTTTATGCATCTATTGAGATGATCATATGGTTTTTCTCCTTCAATTTGTTAATATGGTTTATCACATTGATTGATTTGCATATATTGAAGAATCCTTGCATTCCTGGGATAAATCCCACTTGATCATGGTGTATGATCCTTTTAATGTGCTGTTGGATTCTATTTGCTAGTATTTTGTTGAGGATTTTTGCATCTATGTTCATCAGAGTTATTGGTCTGTAGTTTTCTTTTTTTGTGACATCTTTTTTTGGTTTTGGTATCAGGGTGATGGTGACCCTATAGAATGAGTTTGGGAGTGTTCCTCCCTCTGCTATATTTTGGAAGAGTTTGAGAAGGATAGGTGTTAGCTCTTCTCTAAATGTTTGATAGAATTCTCCTGTGAAGCCATCTGGTCCTGGGCTTTTGTTTGTTGGAAGATTTTTAATCACAGTTTCAATTTCAGTGCTTGTGAGTGGTCTGTTTATATTTTCTATTTCTTCCTGGTTCAGTCTCAGAAAGTTGCGCTTCTCTAAGAATTTGTCCATTTCTTCCAGGTTGTCCATGTTATTGGCATAGAGTTGCTTGTAGTAATCTCTCATGATCCTTTGTATTTCTGCAGGGTCAGTTGTTACTTCTCCTTTTTCATTTCTAATTCTGTTAACTTGAGTCTTCACCCTTTTATCCTTGATGAGTCTGGCTAATGGTTTATTAATTTTGTTTATTTTCTCAAAGAACCAGCTTTTAGTTTTATTGATCTTTGCTATTGTTTCCTTCATTTCTTTTTCATTCTTTTCTGATCTGATCTTTATGATTTCTTTCCTTCTGCTAACTTTGGGTTTTTTTGTTCTTCTTTCTCTAATCACTTTAGGTGTAAGGTTAGGTTGTTTGAGATTTTCCTTGTTTCTTGAGGTAGGATTGTATTGCTAAAAACTTCTTTCTTAGAACTGCTTTTGCTGCATCCCATAGTCTTTGGGTCGTCGTGTTTTCATTGTCATTTGTTTCTAGGTATTTTTAAATTTCCTCTTTGATTTCTTCAGTGATCTCTTGGTTATCTAGTAGCATATTGTTTAGCCTCCATGTGTTTGTGTTTTTTACAGTTTTTTTCCTGTTATTGATATCTAGTTTCATAGCGTTGTGGTTGGAAAAGATACTTGATATGATTTCAATTTTCTTAAATTTACCAAAGCTTGATTTGTGACCCAAGATATGGTCTATCCTGGAGAATGTTCCATGAGCACTTGAGAAGAAAGTGTATTCTGTTGTTTTTGGATGGAATGTCCTATAAATATCAATTAAGTCCATCTTGTTTAATGTGTCTTTTAAAGCTTGTGTTTCCTTATTTATTTTCATTTTGGATGATCTGTCCATTGGTGAAAGTGGGGTGTTAAAGTCCCCTACCATTATTGTGTTACTGTTTATTTCCCCTTTTATGGCTGTTAGCATTTGCCTTATGTATTGAGGTGCTCCTATGTTGGGTGCATAAATATTTACAATTGTTATATCTTCTTCTTGGATTGATCCCTTGATCATTATGTAGTGTCCTTCTTTGTCTCTTATAATAGTCTTTATCTTAAAGTCTATTTTGTCTGATATGAGAATTGCTACTCCAGCTTTCTTTTGATTTCCATTTTCATGGAATATCTTTTTCCATCCTCTCACTTTCAGTCTGTATGTGTCCCTAGGTCTGAAGTGGGTCTCTTGTAGACAGCATATGTACAGGTCTTGTTTTTGTATCCATTCAGCCAGTCTATGTCTTTTGGCTGGAGCACTTAATCCATTTACATTTAAGGTAATTATCGATATATGTGTTCCTATTACCATTTTCTTAATTGTTTTGGTTTTGTTATTGTAGGTCTTTTCCTTCTCTTGTGTTTCCTGCCTAGAGAAGTTCCTTTAGCATTTGTGTAAAGCTGGTTTGGTGGTGCTGAATTCTCTTAACTTTTGCTTATCTGTAAAGATTTTAATTTCTCCATCGAATCTGAATGAGATCCTTGCTGTGTAGAGTAATCTTGGTTGTAGGTTTTTCCCTTTCATCGCTTTAAATATGTCCTGCCAGTCCCTTCTGGCTTGCAGAGTTTCTGCTGAAAAATCAGCTGTTAACCTTATGGGGATTCCCTTATATGTTATTTGTTGCTTTTACCTTGCTGCTTTTAATATTTTTTCCTTGTATTTAATTTTTAATAGTGTGATTAATATGTGTCTTGGCATGTTTCTCTTTGGGTTTATCCTGTATGGTACTCTCTGTGCTTCCTGGACTTGATTGACTATTTCCTTTCCCATGTTAGGGAAGTTTTCGACTATAATCTCTTCAAATATTTTCTCAGACCCTTTCTTTTTCTCTTCTTCTGGGACTTGATTGACTGTTTCCTTTCCCGTGTTAGGGAAATTTTTTACTATAATCTCTTCAAATATTTTCTCAGACCCTTTCTTTTTCTCTTCTTTTGGGACTTGATTGACTGTTTCCTTTCCCGTGTTAGGGAAATTTTTGACTATAATCTCTTCAAATATTTTCTCAGACCCTTTCTTTTTCTCTTCTTCTTCTGGGACCCCTATAATTCAAATGTTGGTGTATTTAATGCTGTCCCAGAGGCTCTGAGACTATCCTCAAATCTTTTCATTCTTTTTTCTTTATTCTGCTCCCTGGCAGTTATTTCCACCATTTTATCTTCCAGCTCACTTATCTGTTCTTCTGCCTCAGTTATTCTGTTATTGATTCCTTCTAGAGTATTTTTAATTTCAGTAATTGTGTTGTTCATCGCTTTTTGTTTGCTCTTTAGTTCTTCTAGATCCTTGTTAAATGTTTCTTGTATTTTCTCCATTCTATTTCCAAGATTTTGGATCATCTTTACTATCATTACTCTGAATTCTTTTTCAGGTAGGTTGCCTATTTTGTCTTCATTTATTTCATCTTGTAGGTTTTTACCTTGCTCCTTCGTCTATAACATATTTTTTTGTCATTTCATTTTTTTTTTGATGGGTAGTGCTGTATTCCTGTCTTACTGGTTGTTTGGCCTGAGACATCCAGCACTGAGTTTTCAGGCATTTGGATAGAGCTGGGTCTTGCTGCTGAGATGAGGACCTCTGGGAGTCCTCACTCTGATTGATATTCCCTGGGGTCTGAGGTTCTCTGTTAGTCCAGTGGTTTGGACTCAGAGCTCCCACCACAGGAGCTCGGCCTGACCTCCAGCCTGGGAACCAAGATCCCGCAAGCTTCATGATGTGGTTAAAAAAAAAAAAAAGGAAGAAAGAAAAAAAGGAGCAGTACAATATCAAAGAATAAAAAACAAAATAAAATTAGAAAAATAAAAAAATATATTAGGAAAAATAAAACTATAATTGAAACAACTGGTCGCTGGGCTTCCTCCCATCCCCTTAGGTGTCCATGGTCCCTGACCAGTGCCTGGTAGGTGCCCTAGTTGTGAGGAGATGTGAATTCCGCATGCTCCTAGTATGCCATCTTGACCCATATATCATTTTAACTGAATGATGATGGTACTCAATGAAAATTGATTGAATACCAGGTTGAGATCAACCTGTGCTATCTACTGGTATGCCACAGGGCACCAACCCTGGTTCTGTCTTGTCAATTTCCTTATGATTGAAGGCATGTGATCAAAATCTAAGCAGATAGAAAATATATTAAGTGGCAGTTTATGAATCCAGGAAAAATCTCCACAGGCCTTAATCATGGCCTGAGTCAAGTAAGATGAAGTTTAATAATAATTAATGAAAAGTGTTTAATTTGGGATCCAAAAAATCAGTATCAAGGATAGAATGGGAGAGACTGGCTGAGAAGCAGCAGAAGGGAACCAAATACTAACAGTTTAGTTGACTGTAAGTTTTATTGCAGTCAAGAGTGACCATCCAAAAAAAAAAAAGTAGTGCAATTTTAGGTTGCATTAATGGAAATATGGAATATTTAAATCTTATCTAGGTCTGGGCATCACATTTTTGAAGGATATAAGGCCTCAATCAGAGAAGGGGACTAAAACCCTCCCCTTCACTTAGAAATCAAACATGGGCCATGCCAAAACAAAACCACAGAATAATACCAGGGGTAATTGATGAAATGGTAGACATTTAGCCTGGAACACAGGAAACCCAGGGGAAACATGAAAACTGTATTCATGGATTTTAATGATTGTCATGTGGAAGAGGAATTAAACCACTTTTGTCTGGTTTAAGGACCTAGGAGCAGTTAAAATTAGAAAGGTAGATTTTGCTTTTAAAACATACAAACACACACATGCAGAGACTCACACACAATGACATCAGAAATCATCTTTCTATTGAGAAAGCAAATTCCCCATGATTATAACTGCAAACAGAAGCTGAAAGACCACTGGTGAGGATATTGTGGCAGGCATTCAGTCATAGAAGATTGAATTTCTAACTCCTTGATTGGAACTTTTATATGGTAAATACCTAGAGTGTGATATTCTCTTAACATCTTTTCAGATTCTGAATCTGCTTGACATCTTTCCAGTAGAAGTTATTTTTCTCTAGGCACACATCCCATTCAGAACCTTATAGAACAGTCTGCACATTTATCACATTTATGTACAGCTCAGCAAGAATCTTAGGAACTTAGGTGTGTTCTCAAACAATTCAGTGATTTGGGACTTGATAACTAATTTGGCTCTATTCCACCTACCTCCTTGTACGTATTCAAATCTTAAAATATTTGCTTTATATGTGAATATTAAATATCTTCTGGTATAAATTCTATTTGTTGTTTTTATAGCTACACTGGTCTGTGCCACATTCTACTTTTATGTAATGATTAGATTTACCTTCACAACAATATAGTTCTAGTTTTGTAGAACTTGAGAATTCTAAACTTTTATAATGATCTCAAAGTTTCGAAAACTTTACATCCTCCTCTGACTTGACAGTGAAAGATTGGTAAATACAAAAAGGAATGCTTTCTGAATATACACAATTATCTCTTAATTTATAATCAATAAAAATGTTATTCTTTATGTTTTCTTAATGTAAATCTTGCATGTAATTAGTATTTTTAAGCCTTCGATGAACTTGCATAGTATTAATTCATTTTGCATGAAGACTTCTTTTAGTCTGGGATCTCTAGAAAGCAGAGCCTGAGGCAGGAATCCCTGATGTGTTGATGTTTGTGATGTTGTGGTATAATAAGAAATATATATTTTGGTCTTCATCCTGGGCTTCCAGCCAGAGCTCCTAAAACCTTTGTAATTTCCTAAGCAATAAAAGTGCTAGGAGAATCTTTCATTCTAATGTTTGGTCCTTGACCTGGTTCCTGACACAAAGCTCCTAAATCCCTTGGAGTTTCCTGGGTGATAGGATAATCTTTTGTTTTAATGAGATGGCTCTTTCTGTGGACTCCTGGACAACTTTAGGATGGGTGTTGGTCATCAGAAAGACCAAGCCATGATTAAAACTTGGAATTTTCAGCCCAATCCCCCATCCTCTGGGGAGCGGAGAGGGTCAGGAGATTGAGTTAGTAATCAATCATGCCTATGTGAGGAAGGCTCCATAAAAATCCCTGAACTATGGGATACAGAAAGTTTCTGGGTTGGTGAACACATCCACATGCCAGAAGCGTGACACATCCTAACTCCATGGGGACAAAAGCCCCCGCTCTCAAGCCCCTTCTGAACTTTGCTCCACGTATCTCTTCATCTGACTATTCATCTGTATCGTTTATAACAGGCTTTATTATGTAATAAACCAGTAAATATAAGCATTTCCCTGAGTTCTGTGAGCTGTTCTAGCAAACTACTGAACTTGAGAAGGAGGTCATGGGAACCCTGAATTCTAGCCAGTCGCTCAGAGGTACAGGTGGCAACCTAGGATTTTGATTGGCCTCTGAAGTGGGGACAGCCTTATGGGACTGAGCCCTTAACCTGTGGGATCTGACGATAACTTGAGGTAGATCGTGTCTGAACTGAATTGAATTTCAGGAGACCAAGTAGGTGTCCACCAAGAACAGAAGAAATTCTTAACATGTGGCGGGGAAGGCCCACACATTTGGTGGCCAGAGTGTGAGTATGGGAGTCATAGAGAGTAAAGCGATAGAGAGGAAAGTGAGGTTTTCCTTACATTGTTTTATCTGAGAATGCAATCCCAAGGCAGCAAGAGTAGGGGAAAAGAAGATGAAGCAGGAAAAGAAGGGAAATCATACAAGGTGAACGACTTCCACGCTGGCCACTGTTTGCCACGCGCCAGACACAGCATGTCTCCTGACTGACCTTGTGGAGAAACTGTGCCTCGAGGGAAGAAGGAAGAAGAGAGAATAGATCTGCCTTCTTCCCTCCTGATTCCCATTTTCCATTCATCAAAGTTTGACCCGTGGGCAGTTAGCTTCCCAGCCGTTTCAGGTTGCCACCTTCAGCCCCTTTGACATTCTCTGGGAAAGCCAGATTCCACACCCTGCTGCGCAGCATTTCATGCAAGTCCAGAAAAGACAGGAGAAGCTACACCGCCCAGCCGTCCCGGGACCGGTCAGCAGCAGGTGCTGGAACCACCTGGACTCTGCAGCTGAGACTGAGGCAGAGCAAGTGGCTGAGGGGCCGGGAGGCACTGGTAAAGAGTGACCCTGAAGAAGCACTCATGCTGTTTCTGATACACTTTCTCTGACCTGCCAAGCTTCCCTCACTTTCTGCTTTAGTGAACTTTCAGCAGAACTTGGTCTACACTCTGTATGCACAGACTTCTAGTATCTCCCGTAGGTGACTCTCCTCTCCCTCCGAGACACACAGCAAGTTTACACCTCCTGCCTCCTTGCCGTCAGATGGGGTCATATGACTGGCTCTGCCTAATGGTTGTGAGAGGAAGTGCCACGTGTGCTTCTGGGCCAAAACATGTAAGAGAGAGTGTAAATTCTCACATTCTTTCTCTGCTGCAGTGACCCTGGAAGCTATGCTGAGGTAGGGGGAGCTGCAAGATGGAGGTAGACTGAAGCCCTGAGACAGCATGTGTGGAAAGGAGCTGTGTTTATCGTTCGTTAGTCAGATTTAGCCACCAAACAACAGAAATCTTCTCTAGCTAACTCAGGCAAACTACAGAGGGAGGCTGGAGAAGCAGAGAGCAGGCAGGAACCAGAGACTCGACAGTAAGAATCACAGTCAGGTTCCGGCCATAGGAACTATTGGGCCAAGCACTGCTGCCAGCCACACCATCACTACCCCAATGGACACCACTGCTGCTGGACTCTCTTTGCTGCCATAAGTAACTTCTAAATGATCCCTGCATCTTTGTATCTCTGCTTTCAGGATAAAAATACCAAGGGGAGAAATTATCTTAGCCTACATCATATGTCCACACCCCAGCTACAAGAGGGGTAGGGAAAAGGAGTCTCATGCTCCTTCCATCCCTCCAATACCACACACTGGGGCATTCCTGCAGATAGGAAAGAGCTTGAAAACTGGGCAGCCAAAAATTTTTTAAAATTAAAAATCCTACAAATGTCCACTGCAGTCATATATGTATGCAGTCATATGTGTATTTAGTGATATGTAACACAAGTCTTGTGCTACAATGCCTGGCTACAATGTTTTCTTGCAGTAGTCAATGAATAATTATTTGTGACTGATAAAGAGCTAAGTAGTTTAAATTTAACTATATAGGACATAAATGGGAAGCTACAGAATTCAGCCCCTACATACTGGGTCTATTTCTGATGAGCACAAATCATGATTTAAGAAGGGAATGAAACTTAGGAACAGAAAGTTTTATGTCAATGGTGCCTATTCAGATAGTTATTACTATACTACCTCATAAGCAGAGCTTTACCATTTCTATGTGGGTCTAGATATCTCCTGGCTTTTTCCTTCTGAAGTCCCATTTTCTAGGACAAACGAAAAGCACCAGATCAAAGCATTTTTCTCTCTACTTCTTTGCTGAAATAAACACATGATCCCAGTTATCACCCCAGCTCAAGCATCTCTAGCATACACACCATAGGTGACTGTTTCCCAGTGTCTGCAGAAAGCTTGAGATTAAACTTTAAAAAGATCCATGTCCTTTCTCCTTTGGGGCTCTCTCTACCATACAGTATGTCATCTATTTCAAGAAACCAATCCTAAGGAAACAAAGAAATTCTAGATATACAGATAATAGGTTATTAGGAAGTTGTTAAAGATAAATAAGGTATCTTCAAAACCTTTTGAGACTCCCCATAAAATTTTGGTGTAGAAACACAATACTGATATGGATAGACCCATAATCTGACAGGTTAGCACATTTTATCTCTTAAATTCTTGAAAGGGGTAATTAAACACTGAACTCCGAGTTTGAGGAAGATTATCCTGGTCATTTGTGTAGAAAGAACTGGAGCAAGGTGAATGAAGGTAGGTGATAAAGACCAGGATGCAGACTGTGGAGATAAAATGACAGCATAAATATAAGAAAATTCTACTGTCTTATCCAGCAGGATGTGTATGATAGATGCTGGGGGTGGGGAGGGGTGGAGAATGTACCACTGGAAGCAAGAGGGCTTCAGATAGGCAAACATTCCGGCTCCCCTGTTGCAACATATGGTGACATCCTCAGGGTGAGTGCTGAGATAGTGATTGTTTTGGCAAAAATCAGCAGGGCAGCAGTCAAAGGGGTTCCCTCCTCACTTACTGCCCTAAAAATGTATGGAATGGTTTCAAGTGTTCTGATTAAGGGCAACCAGGGGATGATCGGAGTTTTGCCCTTAATAATAACCATCACTAATTAAGTAGCTACCCAGTGGGGGCCGCTATATTAGGTACTTAACATGTACTGCCTCGTATACTCTACATAATTTTACAGGTGAGGAACTGAAGCTCAGAGAGGTTCTATAATTCTTCCAGGATCACATAGCAAATAAGTGGCAGACCTAGGAACTGAATCTAAGGATCCCCACTTCCAAGTGCATCCTCTATTTACTGAACCACAGCATCTCAAAACAAATGTTCTGAAAGAGAAGGTGCTTGACTTATGATTAAAAAATAATGCCGTGACCAGAGGGCAGACAGCAGAAGCAAGAATAACAACAATCCTGCAGCCTGTGGAACAAAAACCACATTCACAGAAAGATAGACAAGATGAAAAGGCAGGGGGCTATGTACCAGATGAAGAAACAAGATAAAACCCTAGAACAACAAGTAAATGAAGTGGAGATAGGCAACCTTCCAGAAAAAGAATTCAGAATAATGATAGTGAAGATGATCCAGGACCTCGGAAAAAGAATGGAGGCAAAGATCGAGAAGATGCAAGAAATGTTTCACAAAGACCTAGAAGAATTAAAGAACAAACAAACAGAGAATGAACAATACAATAACTGAAATGAAAACTACACTAGAAGGAATTAATAGCAGAATAACTGAGGCAGAAAAACAGATAAGTGACCTGGAAGACAGAATGGTGGAATTCACTGCCACGGAACAGAATAAAGAAAGAAGAATGAAAAGAAATGAAGACAGCCTAAGAGACCTCTGGGACAACATTAAACGCAACAACATTCGCATTATAGGGGTCTCAGAAGGAGAAGAGAGAGAGAAAGGACCCGAGAAAATATTTGAAGAGATTATAGTCGAAAACTTCCCTAACATGGGAAAGGAAATACCCACCCAAGTCCAGGAAGCACAGTGAGTCCCATACAGGATAAACCCAAGGAGAAACATGCCGAGACACATAGTAATCAAATTGGCAAAAATTAAAGACAAAGAAAAATTATTGAAAGCAGCAAGGGAAAAACGACAAATAATATACAAGGGGACTCCCATAAGGTTAACAGCTGATTTCTCAGCAGAAACTCTACAAGCCAGAAGGGAGTGGCATGATATACTTAAAGTGATGACAGGGAAGAACCTACAACCAAGATTACTCTACACAGCAAGGATCTCATTCAGATTCTATGGAGAAATCAAAAGCTTTACAGACGAGCAAAAGCTAAGAGAATTCAGCACCACCAAACCAGCTCTACAACAAATGCTAAAGGAACTTCTCTAAGTGGGAAAGACAAGAGAAGAAAAGGACCTACAAAAACAAACCCAAAACAATTAAGAAAATGGTCATAGGAACATACATATCGATAATTACCTCAAACGTGAATAGATTAAATGCTCCAACCAAAAGACACAGGCTTGCTGAATGGATACAAAAACAAGACCCATACATATGCTGTCTACAAGAGACCCACTTCAGACCTAGGGACACATACAGACTGAAGGTGAGGGGATGGATAAAGATATTCCATGCAAATGGAAATCAAAAGAAAGCTAGAGTAGCAATACTCATATCAGATAAAATAGACTTTAAAATAAAGAATGTTACAAGAGACAAGGAAGGACACTAGATAATGATCAAGGTATCAATCCAAGAAGAAGATATAACAATTATAAATATATATGCACCCAACATAGGAGCACCTCAATACATAAGGCAACTGCTAACAGCTATAAAAGAGGAAATCGACAGTAACACAGTAATAGTGGGGGACTTTAACACCTCACTTACACCAATGGACAGATCATCCAAAATGAAAATACATAAGATAACAGAAGCTTTAAATGACACAATAGACCAGATAGATTTAATTGATATTTATAGGGCATTCCATCCAAAAACAGCAGATTACACTTTCTTCTCAAGTGTGCACGGAACATTCTCCAGGATAGATCACATCTTGGGTCACAAATCAAGCCTCAGTAAATTTAAGAAAATTGAAATCATATCAAGCATCTTTTCTGACCACAACGCTATGAGATTAGAAATGAATTACAGGGAAAAAAACGTAAAAAACACAAACACATGGAGGCTAAACAATACGTTACTAAATAACCAAGAGATCACTGAAGAAATCAAAGAGGAAATCAAAAAATACCTAGAGACAAATGACAATGAAAACACGACAATCCAAAATCTATGGGATGCAGCAAAAGCAGTTCTAAGAGGAAAGTTTATAGCTATACAAGCCTACCTCAAGAAACAAGAAAAATCTCAAATAAACAATCTAACCTTACACCTAAAGGAACTAGAGAAAGAAGAACAAACAAAACCCAAAGTTAGCAGAAGGAAAGAAATCACAAAGAAAACAATAGCAAAGATCAATAAAACTAAAAGCTGGTTCTTTGAGAAGATAAACAAAATTGATAAACCATTAGCCAGACTCATCAAGAAAAAGAGGGAGAGGACTCAAATCAATAAAATTAGAAATGAAAAAGGAGAAGTTACAACAGACACCACAGAAATACAAAGCATCCTAAGAGACTACTACAAGCAACTCTATGCCAATAAAATGGACAACCTGGAAGAAATGGACAAATTCTTAGAAAGGTATAACCTTCCAAGATTGAACCAGGAAGAAACAGAAAATATGAACAGACCAATCACAAGTAATGAAATTGAAACTGATTAAAAATCTTCCAACAAACAAAAGTCCAGGACCAGATGGCTTCACAGGTGAATTCTATCAAACATTTAGAGAAGAGCTAACACCCATCCTTCTCAAACTCTTCCAAAAAATTGCAAGGCAGGAATACTCCCAACTCATTCTATGAGGCCACCATCACCCTGATACCAAAACCAGACAAAGATATTACAAAAAAAGAAAATTACAGACCAACATCACTGATGAAATAGATGCAGAAATCCTCAACAAAATACTAGCAAACAGAATCCAACAACACATTAAAAGGATCATACACCACGATCAAGTGGGATTTATCCCAGGGATGCAAGGATTCTTCAATATACGCAAATCAATCAATGTGATACACCATATTAACAAATTGAAGGAGAAAAACCATATGATCATCTCAATAGATGCAGAAAAAGCTTTTGACAAAATTCAACACCCACTTATGATAAAAACTCTCCAGAAAGTGGGCATAGAGGGAACCTACCTCAACATAATAAAGGCCATATATGACAAACCCACAGCAAACATCATTCTCAATGGTGAAAAACTGAAAGCATTTCCTCTAAGATCAGGAACAAGACAAGGATGCCCACTCTCACCACTATTATTCAACATAGTTTTGGAAGTCCTAGCCACGGCAATCAGAGAAGAAAAAGAAATAAAAGGAATCCAAATTGGAAAAGAAGAAGTAAAACTGTCACTGTTTGCAGATGACATGGTACTATACATAGAGAATCCTAAAAATGCTACCAGAAAACTGCTAGAGCTAATCAATGAATTTGGTAAAGTTGCAGGATACAAAATTAATGCACAGAAATCTCTTGCATTCCTATACACTAATGATGAAAAATCTGAAAGAGAAATTAAGAAAACACTCGCATTTACCATTGCAACAAAAAGAATGAAATACGTAGGAATAAACGTACCTAGGGAGACAAAAGACCTGTATGCAGAAAACTATAAGACACTGATGAAAGAAATTAAAGATGATACCAACAGATGGAGAGATATACCATGTTCTTGGATTGGAAGAAACAATATTGTGAAAATGACTATACCACCCAAAGCAATCTACAGATTCAATGCAATCCCTATCAGATTACCAATGGCATTTTTTATGGAACTACAACAAAAAATATTAAAATTTGTATGGAGACACAAAAGACCCCGAATAGCCGAAGCAGTCTTGAGGGAAAAAAATGGAGCTGGAGGAATCAGACTCCCTGACTTCAGACTATACTACAAAGCTGCAGTAATCAAGACAATATGGTACTGGCACAAAAACAGAAACATAGATCAATGGAACAAGATAGAAAGCCCAGAGATAAACCCACGCACCTATGGTCAACTAATCTATGACAAAGGAGGCAAGGATATACAATGGAGAAAAGACAGTCTCTTCAATAAGTGGTGCTGGGAAAACTGGACAGCTGCATGTAAAAGAATGAAATTAGAACACTCCCTAACACCATACACAAAAATAAACTCAAAATGGATTCGAGACCTAAATGTAAGACCAGACACTATAAAACTCTTAGAGGAAAACATAGGAAGAACACTCTATGACATAAATCACAGCAAGATCTTTTTTGATCCACCTCCTAGAGTAATGGAAATAAAAACAAAAATAAACAAATGGGACCTAATGAAAGCTTTTGCACAGCAAAGGAAACCATAAATAAGACGAAAAGACAACCCTCAGAATGGGAAAAAATATTTGCAAACAAATCAACAGACAAAGGATTAATCTCCAAAATATATAAACAGCTCATGCAGCTCAATATTAAAGAAACAAAAAACCCAATCCAAAAATGGGCAGAAGATCTAAATAGACATTTCTCCAAAGAAGACATACAGATGGCCAAGAAGCACATGAAAAGCTGCTCAACATCACTAATTATTAGAGAAATGCAAATCAAAACTAAAATGAGGTATCACCTCACACCAGTTAGAATGGGCATCATCAGAAAATCTACAAACAACAAATGCTGGAGAGGGTGTGGAGAAAAGGGAACCCTCTTGCACTGTTGGTGGGAATGTAAATTGATACAGCCACTATGGAGAACAATATGGAGGTTCCTTAAAAAACTAAAAATAGAATTACCATATGATCCAGCAATCCCACTACTGGGCATATATCCAGAGAAAAACATAATTCAAAAAGACACATGCACCCGAATGTTCATTGCAGCACTGTTTACTACAATAGCCAGGTCATGGAAGCAACCTAAATGCCCATTGACAGACGAATGGATAAAGAAGAGGTGGTACATATATACAATGGAATATTACTCAGCCATAAAAAGGAACAAAATTGAGTCATTTGTTGAGACGTGGATGGATCTAGAGACTGTCATACAGAGTGAAGTAAGTCAGAAAGAGAAAAACAAATATCGTATATTAACACATGTTTGTGGAACCTAGAAGAATGGTACAGGTGAACCGGTTTGCAGGGCAGAAGGTGAGACACAGATGTAGAGAACAAACATATGGACACCAAGGGGGGAAAGCCATGGGGGGTTGGGGATGGTGGTGTGCTGAATTGGGCGATTGGGATTGACATGTATACACTGATGTGTATAAAATTGATGACAATAAGAACCTTTATAAAAAAATAAATAAAATTTTAAGATTAAAAAAAATAAAATAAAATAATGCCGTTGTGAATTACATTGATGGGTGATTAAAATGGTATTTCCTTTGGTGGCATACTAACTCAGCAGCAACAGAGCAAAAAGTATTTCCCTGGTAATATTGTCACATTTAAAAAAGAAATATAGGGCTCTTTTGTCAGTGGTACTGGGAAGTTCTGGTTATAACTTTTTGAGAACCTGGTCACCATTTTGTAGATAAGTATGGTATTCTTTATTTAATATGAAACTTCTGCTTAGAAAATCAATTTATAACATATTACTTAAATGCCCCCAAACAAAGGTTAATTGTACATAATTAGGTATAAACACTGCTTCCCCACGAATGTGTTTGCCTTTTCCTTTTGGTAATGATAATGTGATTTTTCTGTTTCTCTTTTTGCCCTGGCTTCCAGAGCCAAATCTGATGTTCAACAACAAAAACCTATATCAGTCTATATGCTTAGAATACTTGCTTTCTCTTATTTTCCTTGATTCTGATTTTTATTTACTTATTCACTCATTCAATAACTATTTGAGAACCTAATATGTGTCAGATGCTTTGCCAAGTAGAGTGGTTACAAAGATGTACACAACTTGGTTCCCACCTCCAAGACCCTCATAGTCTAATGAGAAAACAACTAACCGTAAGACAATATGATAAATGCTATAATAAAGTTATCACATGGAACAGTAGAAGGACAAGGTAGAAGGGTCAGATTAATGAGGGGTTTTGAGTTGGATCTCAAAGTATGAGATTGGGTTTGATGGATGGATGGTTGACTGAGGGTCAGGAATTGGGAAAGAGCATTGCAAGTAATTTTATAATTATTTTGCTTTTTATTAACCTTATTGGGTAGATATATTTTGTTTAAATATTGCTTTAAATCCTTCTGGAAAAGAGATGGAAGAGGTCAGAATAGATAGACAGATTTTCATGCCAATGGATTCTCATGCAGTTGGGGCAAAATAGAGGCAGGCAGCCAAAACCCAGCCTGAGCACAGACTCAAGAATGAAAGGTACATTGACTTGCAAATCCAGAGTTCTTCCATGTCCACTTCTTGAGGAGGTTTGAAGCTGATCCTGTTCATCTCTCCTCATTGCTTTTTTTTTCCGTGGTCACACCCTATACTGCTCCTTTCTGACTGCTCTCCTGGGATGTTAGCGTAAGTCTCAACAGATTTTTCAGTCTTTATGTACTAGTGATAAATGCACTTCAGTTCAGTTGTTTAGCCTATCATCAGTGACTCTACTTTTTCTTACATAAGGAAGTAGTGCTATGGTCTAACCCTCCTGTCTGTTCCTCATTCCTTGACGTTCTCTTTGCTTTGAAAGGAGCATGGAGTCAGATCTGACTTCGAATTCATGCTCAGCCACTTACTGTCTGTGTCATCTTGGACAAGTTCCCTAACTTCTGAACCTCAGTTTCTGCCTATGTAAAGTGATGACACTAAATGAGCCTTTCAGAGTTGGTGAAATAATACATACAAGGAGTCTAGCAGGTTGCCTGGCATGTGGTAGCTTCAGTACATTGTAGCTGCTGCTAAAGTATTAATGCTGCTTTGCTATTCATCTAATTATTGTCACGGTGAGATTCATTTTTCTTCACCTTTTCCCCTGCTCTCAAAAAAAGTTTTTTTCAAGGGCATTTTACTGACTGAACATCATGTTTACTTTTAAAGGATTTCTTTAGAAGTCCTCCATTCCCTCCACATTCCCATCCCCACCTTTCCAGAGATTTCGGCTTCCCTTCTCTTCTACCTCGGCAGCCTCTCCCTATCTGCCAAGTCTTCCCCAAAGTGAAGATCCTATCCCCTCTGTTCTGTTTGTCCACATTGGAACATAAGCTCCCCAGGGCAGAAAACTTGTCTTTCTACATATTTGTCAAGTATTGTGTTCATTTAGAGATGAACTAAATACATAACAAATATACAGTCAGAATACTGTGTTCAATAAATACCTTAGGTATTACCTCTAGGCTCTAATCACACCAACTCTATGGACATGAGATGTATAAACAGAGACCTGGCTACAAAAATAATAAAATTAAGTTTTTGGCTGTTCTGCATCAGTTAACAGGCTGTCAATGGATGGGTAGCCAAGGTGTTTCCTGCCCTGCTTTCTCTAAGAGCAGAGACTCAGCTATCACACCAGGGATCATACTCACAGGGCCACCCATGGTCCACAGCCCAGCCCAGTGCATCTTCCTTCCCCTGCAGCATCAGCCATGGCCAAGCTGCTAAAACCTCTCACGTGCAATTTCTCCAGCACGAGTAGGCTGTGCTTCACAACTGCTTGCCTCTGTATATGTTGTTTCTAATTGTTGTATGGGTCTGGCTCTGTCTCAGCTAATCTCTAGGCTCCTAGAAATTGCCTTTTCCTTCTTTTTTCTTCCCTTACAATACTGAGCACTTAATCTGTGCTCAAGAATTATTTGTTTTGACTCTAAGAGGCTCAGAAATGATGGTCCCTCCCTGTAAAGTTTTGACTGACTTCTCATTTCTTTTTAAAATGTTTTCAAATTGTGTATATAAAATATTTACAACATCTAGAAAAGAACCAAAAGATAATATGATACTTATGTACCCAGTACCTGGATTAAACAAATGTTAATATTTTCCATATTTTCTTCAACCCTCTCTTTTGTTTTTAAATGCTACAAGCACAGAGAAAATTGCCCCCATCTCTTCTTTCTCCCTCCATCCCTCAAGATAAGATATCTTTCACTTGGTCTAGTTCATTCACATCTAAGGTTTTTATCTACTACATATGTAATTATCTATAAACTATATATTATTGTTGTAAGTGTTCTACTTCTTTGTTTAAATTTTTATTAAAATATAGTTGATTTACAATGTTTTGTTAGTTTCAGGTGTACAGCTAAGTGATTCAGTTTTATATATATATATATATGTATATAAACTTTTTTTAGATTCTTTACCATTATAGGCTATTACAAGATATTGAGTATAGTTCCCTGTGCTATACAATAGGTCCTTGTTGGTTATTTATTTTATATATAGTAGTGTGTATATTTTAATCCCAAACTCCTAACTTATCTCTCAAGTGTTTTAAAAAGTTTACATCATCCCTGGTGTTACTATATATATCTTGCTGCATTTTGCTTTTTTGTACAATATTCTATCTTTGAGCTTCGTCTATGTTGATATGTGTGGGTCCGGTTCATTTATTTTAGCTCCTGAAATAGTAGTCCATCGGTATTTCCACCCAATCCCCTTTGGAGGGGCAGTTTGGCCATTCATGCCCTTTTGCTGTTCTAAGCAGTACTGCAGTGAACATTTGTGACCATTTGTGACCATTTGTAAACATGGCTCCTGGGGCATGAACTTCTCCAGGCAGAGTTGGGTGGATAACACCTTAGGCTCTGAAACCCAGGTGCCCACTCCAAATCCAAGCTCCACCACAAAGTCACAACAGTGTGACCTTGGGCATGTTACTAATTTCTCTGTGCCTGGGTTTCCTCTTCAGTAAAATTAGGATAATGATAGCACCTCCTTCAAGAGAATAAAGCTGTGAGAACAGAGTCTTACACAAAGTAAGCACTCAGTATATGATAGCAATTATTATTATTAGGAAAAGGGTCTAAGCATCTATGGCTTTACTAGGTATTGCCAAATTGATTTCCAATTGGTTGTAACAATATACGCTCACCAGCACTATCTGAGTTTGTTCCCCACATCTCAAGTTCCCCAGGATTTGAGATTAGCAATGTGGCTTCCTAATCTTTTCAAATGCAAGAAGATCCGAGAATGAGATTAGAGAATAGGAGGAAATAGAGGTGTGCTGGTAATGAGTGATCAGGGGGTCAGCTGACCAGCAGGAGGGAAAGGAACCAGTGGGAGATTTGGGAAAATGGGGGAATGCGAATCATTTCAGGTAGGAAGTAAAAGGTCATTTAGAGTCTGACCCACTGGAAACTCTGGGGACTTAAAGAAAATAAGAAGGCATGGTACTAAGGAATAACATTAACAGAGGGAGTATATAGGGTGAGGGTAGGAGAAATTCAGTTGACAACAGGCCTTTTAGGAACCTGTTGGTGACTCTCAGAGAAGGTCTGGGCTCTCTTGGGTGGTGTAAGTAGGGACAGGAGAACTCTTTCTGAAAAGGGACAAGGGAAGAGAGAGAGTAGCAAAATATCAGGGTTTATAGAGTAGCTGAGATGAGGAGACCGAGTTTCAGAAAAAGAAGTCAATTGGAAATAGTGTTTTTTTCTGGAGACCAGCAGACCAGAGTCACCTCTGTGATACAGCATCAGCACTTGCAGCATCTCTGATTTGTTCCTTTCACTCAATTTCTGCAGCCCCTGCTGCCCTCCAGATCCTGATTCCGTCACACCTGTGTGGCTGCAGTGACTGACAACAGGATGCTGAACCAGACTGGCAAGGCAGGTATTATCATTTCTGTTTTATCAATACAAGAACTAAGGCTCAGCAAACTCACTAACTTGCTCAAGATTGTGCATCTTGAAAATGGTGAAACCGAGACCAGAGCCTAGGTGTTCAGATTCCAAGTCTAGGGCTCTTTGCGTCAAAAGGAATTGGTAGTCATCTTAAATCTTTCATTCTCAACTCAGATCTTAAGAGGGTCCCATTTTTCTCCCAAGACAATCACAACTCTTCTTTTTGACTTTCAAGGCTTTTCATTAGTAACTCTTGTCTCTCTCTCAATCCTATTTCCCAACACACTCTTAGCCATACTCTCACCTCTCCACCCAAAGCATGCCTCCGCCTTGGCTGATTTGTGAGTTCACCAAGTTCTGTACCACCTCTGAGCCTTTGTTTATGCCATTCCCCTCTCTTAGAGAAACTTCCCTTCTGTCTCCGTCATCCTCCTGGGCCCAGTTCAAGTCTTACACATTCTGTGATTGCTTCAGTGCACACTTTCTAAACTGCCATATTGGCTGTTTCATCATGAAATATGACTCTATTGTACATTCTCTTGAATTGTCCTCAAATTGTTACCCTGTGCAACAAGATGCAGAGCAGATCACTGCAGGCAGTTGTTTGCTTGCTTTGTATTTTTTTGTTTTACCAACTACTTCTTGTTATACAGGGATTTTCTAATTACCCTTAGCCTAACACTAAACATACTTGACAACTTATGAAATATGAAAGAATCAGAATTAATAGGAAATAGAAAGTATGAAGACTTGGAAGTTAGGACAAAATCAAGTCAAGGTAAAGGTCTCAAAGGCATGATAGAAAATTTAAGTGACAAAGTCATAAGGCAAACTGGTTAAAAAGATACAGAAACAGAGATCAGCACCAGATTGAGCCATAGCTTTTTCTGTTCCTTCTCTGATGTCTCTGGCTTTCTGGCACTCTGCAAAACAAGGGAAGTGACTTCTAATCACTGCTTAACAAACAGGCTCCCTCATGCTCAGAAATAACCAGTATTATCTGCAAATGATGATCACATTGTGTGCTCATACAGCCAAAGTTGTATTTAGCATTTTATGAAATGATGGAAAAGTTTGTGTGTATATTCAATTCTCTAAACTTAATGAGCATCTTGTATGTGAAGAGGTATCAAGAAGGACATGACCCCTGCCCTTGAGAAGCAGAAAGTGTGTGTAGTTAGTAGAAAGTACTCATATTTATGCACAAGTAAATCGGTCCTTTGCAGAGCAACATGTGAACAAATGTAAGTTCATGTGACATTGTATGTATTTCCGTGTTGAGGTAACACTGATAAAAAGGAATAAAAAGAGTTAAGTGGAAGATTTCCAAAACAAAGTCAGTAAAAAGGATGAACTTAATTTCATGTAAAGGAAGGGGGAAAACATTCTAATGTATGCAAGGTATTGGAAGTGGAAACACATACCTTATCACAGGGCACCCAGTAGAGAATACATTATTTGTATCAGCATAAGTATTAGTATTAGTGTTCACATTTGATATTAGGAGATGGCTAGACATTTAAGTTAACTTTCCCTATAGCATACAGCAAGTTACTGGCATAGCTAAAACAAGTGATATTTTGGGAGCAGTCTACATCATGAAACACTGAAGCTGTATATTTTTCAATACATGCAACTAACTCCTAGGTACTCCTTGAACAACAACTAGTAGAAAACTGAAATATATTCTTAAAATGCTTGTTTTACAAATAGTGCAAATAACAGAACAAGAAGTTTTCTTGTTCCCCTAGATCAGGAAATCAGAGAATATTAAAAAAAACAAAAAACAAAAGAAAACACAAGACTCACTAACAATATTTCCTGAGGGAGAATATAGACATGCAGACTGTGCCAGAATTCCACATTACTGCCTGAATTCAAAGATTAAGGGTGTGTTTTGCCCACACCCTACATTTTTGGGAACACAGGCGCTGCCATTATGTAAGGGCTACTCACGAGGCTAACATGACTCTTCTCTTCTTGGCGGAGCCCTTATTCTGATCCATAATATATATATTTTTAAATGTACCTCATCCATTAACCAAACTGACAGATTATCACCCAGATTAACACAAATCTATTTATCGCTACGTCTGCCAGCTCCTGTAAATGGTAGCACTTACACAAGACAGAAAAATCTTTTGGAATGACCGGCATACTTGTTTCAATCATCTACAGAGCCATAAAATGGGGAGGATTCAGAATAGAGGAGTGCCTCATTTTAAATACGATATAATTTTCCTCCCAGACCTCTACTGAGAGCCTCGCACACTACAGTATAGTATGGGCCTTTGTTGAGGCTTATATTTCCCACCTGTATTTCTTTTTCTTTTTCCAGCAACAGTCTGTCTTTGTGCCAACTCCTAAATAACCATAAATTTTGTTCTTATAAACCTTAATGAATGCTTGGCCAAGATGCTGTAACTATTGGCTTCTACATTGGAGCATAAATGGAAAGGAAAAAAAAAAAAGTGTGCACTGTGAAAAACTGGATAAAATGGAAAAAAGATCACAGCAAACCCAAAGTCGCAATTTGCCTTTAATGTGAAGGAAGCCTTGTTTTCACGGTGTGGCAGCTTTCAGGAGTTTTAATCTCAAAGTAGCTGATCAATTTAAGGTAAGTGGCAGGCATTTGGCCTGGTTCCCAGGCTTTGCTTTGCTGCTCTGAGAAAAGAAAGGATTCAGTCAGACACACAGACAACAGGCATCATCAGCGGCTCCCACATTCCAAGCATTTTAACACAGATTAGGTTGGCATGATTCTACTGTTTACTGAAATCTCCTAGGTGTTGCATTTTTCCTTCTCCTTGCCACGGTTATCCAAGATGGTTTTCTCAGGTCAAGACCTTCATATGCCAAATAACTTGCAAGCCTGCAAAGGAAAAAAGAAGAGCATGGGTCAAGACTTCTGATTAAAATGCTATTTCACTTGCTCACTGCAAAATATGAGACTTCAGACAGCAGGTAATTGAGCACTGAACTTTTTGCCTTAAGCGTGCATCGAGACAGGAACTGTTTTACATGCATTCCTGAGGGGGGAAGAAAACGAAGATAATTTCTTTAACAAGGACAAGCCTAATTCAGCCAGAAATGCCCCATGGATTAACAGGGTGATTTGTGGTTATTTTCTCTTCAGATTTTATAAGCATGAGCCTTATACATCTGTCAAGCAAGATTGTAACTGATACAGTCCATTTTTTTTTTGAAATTAACATTTTCACATTAAATATTCTTTTTTTCAGAACAGTTATATTAAATGAGCTTGACAGATCCCTTACCACTATCTTATTTTCCTAGCAAAAGTGAATTTTCTTAATCCATTTGACCTATAACCTAAGTTATGTAAAATATGCATTCAATTAATCAGACCAAAAATTATATATAAAAATTGTCTTTCATGTGTTTTTTGGCTGTATTTTGTATTTTTAAATACATTTTCACAGTCTTTAAAGATACTTTGTCTTACTTTAATATATTCAAGACGCCTCTCCCTTTAGTCATCCTCATGGCAGATTTCCTCGTGTTTTTTTCCTAAGAATTTTACCAAAACAAATAACTAATAAGGATTTTTAAATATAATTTTTCTAGTCCAAACAATGTCCAAATTATTATACTTTCTAAATCCAAAATGGCTTCTTAACATTTCATCAATTTACATGGCCATGTTTCTTCCAAAACTAATACTGTTGCAATTAAGTAATTTATGTTAAGAGTACATATTCTTGGGGCTTCCCTGGTGGCGCAGTGGTTGAGAGTCTGCCTGCCGATGCAGGGGACCCGGGTTCGAGCCCTGGTCTGGGAGGATCCCACATGCCGCGGAGCAACTGGGCCCGTGAGCCACAACTACTGAGCCTGCGCATCTGGAGCCTGTGCTCCGCAACGAGAGGCCATGACAGTGGGAGGCCCGCGCACCGCGATGAAGAGTGGCCCCCACTCGCTGCAACTGGAGAAAGCCCTCGCACAGAAATGAAGACCCAACACAATCAAAAGATAAATAAATAAATAAATTTATTTAAAAAAAAAAAAGAATATACTTGTTGATAAGGGTTAGCTTCAAAACTAATGCAATTATATGCATTTATTTTAATTTCAGTTATTGTATATGCAAGGGTGTTTTTAAAAAAAATAATATATATTTCCTCATTGATTAAAGAAAAGAAAGCGGAAAAATAAGAAAGCAGATAGCAGCCATCATTCTGCTGCTTCTGGATGTGTCTTGTTGAGATGTGATGCCTGGAACTACAGCAGCCATCTTGCAACCATGCAGAGAGCTAGCCTAAGAGACCAACCTGACATGCTGAGGATGGCAGACAGGAAAGGTGAAAAGAGCATGGTTCTCAATTATACCACTGAGCTACAGAACCAACAATCCTGGGACCACCCAACTTGGGACTTCTTACGTGAGATAATAAATTCCCTTTCATTCACTCAACAGTATTTATTGAGCACCTACCACGTGGGATGCTCTAGGTGCCCTGTTTTAGGTGTTTGGAATATCTCAGTAAATAAAATACACAAGAGCCTACCCTGGTAGAAGTAGCATTCCAGGTGAGAGAGATAAATTAAAAACATAAATAAGAAAATACTACAGTATGTTAGGAATTAGTAAGTGGGGAAAATGTAAAAAAGGATCAGGACTGCTGAGATGGAGGGGACAGGTTTTGGTGTTGAATAAAATGAGGATTGATCAGGCTCACTGAGGAAGGGAGATTTGAACAAACATTTGAAGGAAATGAAGGAGTTATTCTTGAAGGCAGTAGGAGGTGGGTTTTTTGGTTTTTTATTTTTCGTATTGTTTAAAATTCACTAAATGAGAGGGAGAAGTGAAGAGATCAAGAGATCAACAGAGAGAGAGAGAGAGATTGAGATTGATTTAGAATATATCTGATGCCTGTTCCACTTCAGTTCTTCCTCATTATTGTGAGACAAAACATTCCTTCCTTTGCTTAACTTTAAACTGGGTTTCTATCACTTGCCACTGAAAGGGGACAGGCTAGTACATTTTAAATTGGTCACAAATGAACTATCTCTGGTTCTACAGACAACAAGTCCAAATAGATACTGGGCCATATTTCCATCCTGTATGTAATGAGCTTTATTTTCCACACTAGGGGTATCTAAGCAGTGGTAATCAAGACAGTGTGGTATTGGTCAAAGAATAGACAAATAAGTCAATGGAACAGAATAGAGAGCCCAGAAATAGACCCCCATAAATAGAGTAAACTGATTTTTGACAAAGGATCAAAGGCAATACAATAGAGCAAAGATAGTCTTTTCAACAAATGATGCTGGAACGACTGGACATCCACATGTTTAAAAAAAAAAAATGGATCTAGACACAAACCTTACACCCTTCACAAAAACTAACTCAGAATGAATCATAGAGCTAAATGTAAAACACAAAACTACAAAACTCCTAGAAGATAACATAGGAGAAAACCTAGATGACCTTGGTTGGGTGTGGCAATGACTTTTTACATACAATACCAAAGGAATGATCCATGAAAAAAATAATGGATAAGCTGGACTTCACTGAAATTAAAACTTCTGCTCTGCAGAAGACAATGTCAGGAGAATGAAAAGACCAGCCATAGACTGGAAGAAAGTATTTGCAAAAGACGTATCTGATAATGGACTGTTATCCTAAATATACTAAGAACTCTTAAAATTCAACAATAAGAAAACAAACAACCAGATTATAAAATGGGCCAAAGACCATAAGACATCTCACCAAGGAAAATATACAGATGGAAAATAAACATATGAAAAGATGCTCCACAATACATGTCATCAGGAAAATGCAAATTAAGACAACAATGAGATACCACTATACCTCTGTTAGAATGGCCAAAATCCAGAACACTGACACCACCAAAGGCTGGTGAAGAATTCTCCTTCATTGCTGGTAGGAATGCAAAATGGTACACTTTGAAAGACAATCAGGCAGTTTCTCACAAAACGAAACACTCTTACCATATGATTCAGCAATCATACTCCTTGGTATTTACCCAGAGGAGTTGAAAACTTAAGTTCACACAAAAACCTGTACACAGATGTTTATAACAGCTTTATTTATAATTACCAAAACTTGGAAGCCACCAAGGTGTCTTTCAGTAGGTGAATGGATAAATAAACTATGGTATATCCAGTCAATGGAATATTATTCAGTGCTAAAAAGAAATGAGATATCAAGCCATGAAAAGTCATGGAGGAACCTTTAATGCATATTACTAAGTGAAAGAAGTCAGTCTGAAAAGGCTACACACTATATGATTCCAACTATATGACATTCTGGAACAGGAAAAACTATGGAGACAGTGAAAAGATCAGTGGTTGTCAGGGATTGGGGGGAGATGAAGAGGTGGAACACAGGGGATTTTTAGGGCAGTGAAACTATTATGTATGATACTGTAATGGAGGGTAGATAACATGATCCATTTGTCAAACCCCAAAAAGTGTACAACACACAGAGTGAACTGTAAATGTAAACTATGAACTTTAGTTAATAATAATGTATCAATATGGGTTCATCAGTTGTAAAGAATGTACCACACCAATGCTCACTGCAAAACCAATATGCCCGTATATTGCGCCAGGGGAGAATATACGGGAATATTGGTTCTTTCTACTCATTTTTCTATAGGCCTAAAACTGCTTAAAAAAATGAAGTCTTTTTTTTTTTTTTTTGTAAAAGCTGTAACCGTAATAGGAAAGATTAATCATTTGGACATATTGTAATTTAAAACTTCTGTTCATCAAAAGAAATCATTAAGAGAATGAAAAGGCAAGATACAAAGTGGGAGGAGACATTTTATGTGTGTAAATCACACAAAGAACTTGTATCCAGAGTGTATAAAGATTTCTTATAAATCAATAAGGAAAAGACAGGCTCAGTTTTTTTTAAAGAAAGGGTTAAAGACATGAGCAGGATTTTTTACAAAAGAGGATATCCAAATGGCCAATGAACATGAAAATGTGTTCAACATCATTAGTTATCAGGAAAATGTAAGTTGAAAACATAACAGGATATCTCTGCACACACCCCAGAATGGCTGAAATTTAAAAGGTTGACAATACGAAGTATTAGGATATAGAGCAACAGAAACTCTTGTAATGCTTGAGAGTGTAAACTGGTAAAACTACTTTGGAAATTTTGTTACCAGTTAAATTAAGCATATGCCCACCCTATGACTCAGCAATTCAACCCCTAGGTGTAAATCCAAAAGAAATGCATACATATGTGCACAAAAGAGAGTTACAAGAATATTCTTAGTACATTATCCTTAATAGCACCAAACTAGAAGCAACCTAAATGTCTGTTAACAGTAGACTGGTTAAATAAAGTGTGGCATATATTGCTATGCAGCAATGTAGAGAACTATTTCTATGTGCAACAACATGGATGAATCTCGAATATATAACATTTAGCAACAAAAAGAGTACCTACTATAGAATCTCATTTAAATAAAGTTTGAAACAGGCAACACTAATTTATGGTAAGAGAAATCTGTGTAGTGGTACCGCTGGAGGATGGGAGCACAAAGTAAGCCTCTGTAGTGTTGGTAATGTTCAGTACCCTGCTTTGTATGATAATCAAGCTATAAACTTAAGATGCGTGCCTTTTTCAGTCCATATGTTAAACTTAAATTAAATAGGTAAAACAAAATATATATGGTTGCCTAAATCAACCAACCATAAATTAAAAGCTGTGAGCCATAAAAATTCCTAGGTTACTTTTAATCCTATTGTTGCAATAAAGAGGGGATTATTTCTTCAACATAACCACTCAGATGGGGTCACAATACTTGAATCTTGAAACTAACATATAATGATCTCTAATTTCTAAAACTCCAAGCTATAGTTCCTAACTCTAAGATAAATGGCATGGACCTTCTCATACCAAGCTTCACTCTTACTATAAGCAGTCCAATGTTCTTGTGCCCAACAAATTATTAAATAATAATAGCTAATATTTTAGGGACCCTTACTGTGTGCCAGCACTATAATGAGTGCTTGCATGCAGTAACGTATGTAAGTCTCCTACTAACCCTAAGAGATAGATACTACTAAGCTACTTTATAGATGAGAAAATAGGCTGAGAAAACTTAATAAATTTTTCCAAAGTCATTGTATCAGTCAGTAATCTTAGTTACATTTAAAAGAAACCAAAAATTTAGTTTAAGCAAAAAAAAAAAAAAGAAGTGTTAAAAGGTCATTGTATAACTCCTGGAATTGCCAGCATGGCCAGGTTGAGGACTCTGCAGTCATGAACAGTACTCCAAATCAAGTCATGGAAAGTTAACGCCCAGCGCTGGACAGTGTGACCCACTCTGCCGCTCTGCCAGCCCTGGAACCCAGACACAGCCACCAGCAGAACCGCCAGTGCTCTGCTGAAGCTTGCTGTGATTGCTGCCACTGTTGCACCACAAGGATGGCCCTCAGTTCCGGCTGCACCAATGACATTAACAGCACATGATTCATGCCCTGGGGCAAGAAAGAGTGATTTGTGCACACTTGTAAAATCACAAGTCCAGGGGTGGTGAGCAGGGATTTGAACCCAACCAGCTTGGCTCCAACACCCAGGGGCTCAACTACTATGCTAGGCTGCCTCCAAATGAATGATGTTAGTTTATCATTTTAAGGACCAGGTGAGACAAGCAAGTATCAAAACGGCCAACAACACTTCATGCCACCATATCATGTAGATCAGAAAACTTCAACCATTTGCTGCTGGACTAATTTAGAAAGATAGAATAAAACTACCCATATGCAAATTGGGCTTCTGAAATCACCAAGTGCTTTAATGAAGGCAAGAAGGGAGGCTCTGGTATGACAGCTCATCAAGAGCCATCACTGTACCATATGGGGCCATGTGGCTGCATGCTGACTCAAATTGGTGGTGGAGAAGGGGGGGCGCTTCTGAATCACCAAGACCACATCCTGCCCCTCCCTCATTTTTTCGCCTGGAAGCTGCCCATCAGTCTTCTTGCTGAGATCTCCACCCGAAGCATGGGGCTCAGGTATTTGCACCAAATGTCTGTGAATGTCTAAGAAGTCCCATTTTCCAGGAACATTTGGCCCTGGTTGTTTCAGTGGCATCTATGTGTGAAGTTGACTATGACTAAGTGTGAAACTGATAGTCTGTGCATGAAGACTCAGGGCTCAATTCGGGTCATTTATTTATTTTTCACTGTGTTTTTGTGGACACTAACATCTAACATCACATATACTTGCCTTTAACCATTTTTTTTAGCTTATTTAAACTGAAAGGAAATTCTTAATCACAGTGCCAGCTAGATAATAACTTGGGAGAAATGTGTTCTTTTTGAGAATTGTGTCACAGACACATATTCATTATAGCCAAAGACTAAGCAGGCATCTCATCCTGCTCTGATTCATTTTAGAAAAACATGTGGTAGGCAATTCAGAATCCTCCCCCGTTTACTTTCAAATAAAGAGTAAGAGGAAAGGTCAATTTTCTTTCTGTTTTTCTTTTTCTTTTTTGTAAAGGCAATTTAGTAGAATTAGTATCTGTTGGGGCTTTTTTTGTTTTGTTTTATTTGGGGTTTTTTGGGTTTCCACTGAAGACAGTAGTGGGAGTTAGTTAGGATTACAGAGACTGAAAAGTCATCAGTAGATGGAGGAATTTGAAAGTTCAGATAAAGGAGTTGGAACTTTACTCTGTAGGCAGGGAGTAATTCATAAAAGTTTTAAAATTTTAATTTATTTTTAATGATTTTTTAAGTCAAATATAACAAAGTGAAAAATGTAGAAGTCATATGTAAATTTAATTTACAAAATGACAAGGCAAAATTTGAGTAGCCACTGTATGTGACGGGATGGAGGTGGTAGCTAATACTATGGTGATCATCATTTTGCAATTTTTAAATGTATCAAATCAACATGTTATACACCTTTAACTTACACAATGTTATAAGCCAGTTATATCTCAACAAAGGTGGGAAAAGAAGAAAAGAGAAATAGAAGACTGCCAGCCCCTCAGACAGTTCCCTAGTGACATTTTTTTAAATTATGAGAATACAGACAAAGCATAAAATACTTAATGTTCATTTTAACATGTCATTACCATCAAGGTCAAAAAGTCGAAGATCAACAGCATCTCAGAAGTCTCCTTGAATTCACCTCCCCAATTACAACTCCCTTCCTCCCCTACCCAAGGTAATCACTACCCTAACATGTGGAAAAATCACTTATTTTCTTGCTTTTCTTTATGGTTTTACCCCCTAGGTATGCATCCCTAAATAAGGTAGTTTAGTTTTGCCTTTTTTGAACTTTTAGAAAGTATGAATGGAATCATACTTTTTTGTTTTCTTTGGTTTTTGCTTCTTTGGCCCAATAATATTTTTTGAGAGTCATCCATGTTGATGTTTGTAATTAATCGTCCTTCACTTTCTTTATTGTAAATGAGTTATTTATTCATGCTATAGTTGTTACACAATTGGGTTGTTTCCAGCTTGGGACTGTTGCAAACAATGCTGTGGCGTAGTTGTGTGTGTGTATGTGTACGTCTGTGTCTGTGTGTCTGTGTACCATAGAAAAAGAGAGTTAGGGAGATCTATCTAGCAGTAGTGTAAAGTTGAACTCACATAGGGAGAGAAGAATCAAGGGGGTGTTAGTTGGAAGTGCAATCATATAAGATTTAACATTTGAACTTGGTGATTAACAAAGGGAGTAAGAGAGGATAGATTCCTAGCAGTTCACTAGGTGAAAGGTATGTTCGTTGACAATTTTCATAGATAACTGTTAAATTTCCTTTCTAAAAGCCTTTGTCAATGTACTCTTACCAAAGGATTTGTGTATGAATGAGAATGCCCATTCCTCTGAATTTTTTCCAGCTTTTAATATTACCCACCTTTTAAATCTTGCCAAAATTATCAGAAAAAAGTTATAATTTCAAATTTTATTTTCTTAATTATTAATGAGTTTGAACATTTTCATACATTTTTTTCATCAGACTATTGTGTTTTGTGTACGTATTGCCTATTCATATCCTTTGCCCATTTTTCTATCAGCTGTTTCATGTCTTGTTGATTGGGGGAACTCAAGAAATTTTGAATATTAATCCTTTTATTATCTATGTTGCAGATATATTTTACCTATCTCCTGTCTCTCTTTCTTCACAGAGTCTTTTGCTGAACATAAATTTTTAATTTGTATGTATGATGGCTTTGAGGTGTCAACTTGGCTTGGTACAGTATCCAGTTATTCAACCAAATACTAATCTTCTTTTGCTGTAAAGGTATTTTAAGATGTAATTAAAGCCCCTAATCGGTTGGCTTTAAGTAAAGGAGATTATCCTGGATAATCTGGGGGAGGCTGATTCAATCACTTGAAAAGCCTTAAAAGCAGAACAGAGGCTTTCTCCAAAAGGAGAAAATATAGTTCCAACCTACCTGTGATATTCTCTTCCTGAAGATTTGCCCTACTGATTTCAGATTTGCTTAGCCAGCATCCCAAATTACATATATATATATATATATATATATATATATATATATGCTTTCCCCCACTGTTTGTTCTGCTTCTCTGGTTGAACCCTGACTGATACAGTGTAAAATTTTTACATAGTCTATCCATCTTCTCACTTATAGCATCCAGGTTTCATATCTTACTGAGATAGGCTTCATACTAAGATGTATGTAAATAATGTTCACGCAACATTGGCAGTAATGGCTAAAAACTGAAAAGTCCTCATTTACTCCTCTTTACCATTCCTTACCCATCTAAAGGTACCCACTGATGATAAATTGGAGGTATATTTTCCAGCCTACTTTTTATGTAAAAAACTAATAGCCCACAATACATTAATAAAACAAAAGATAAAAATCACATGGTTGTCACAGTAGATGCAGAAAAAGCACCTGACAAAATTCAACATTCATTCATGATAAAAACTGTCAACAAAGTGGGTATAGAGGGAACATACATCAATATAATAAAGTCCATTTATGACAAACCCACAGCTAACATCATACTCAATGGTGAAAAGCTGAAAGCTTTACTTCTAAGATCAGGAACAAGACAAGGATACCCACTCTCACCACTTTTATTCAATATAGTATATTGGAAGTCCTAACCATAGCAATCAGACAAGAAAAAGAAAGAAAAGGCATCCAGATTGGAAGAGAAGATGTAAAACTGTCACTATTTGCAGGTGACATGATACTATATACAGAAAATCCTAACGACACCACCAAGAAACTATTAAAACTACTAAATGAATTCAGTAAAGATGCAGAATCCAAAATTAATGTTCAGAAACCTGTTGCATTTTGATAACACTAATAATGAACTATCAGAAATCAATAAAACAATTCCATTTAAAATTGTATTAAAAAATAAAATACCTAGGAATATAAATTTCACCAAGGAAGTGAATGACCTGTACTCTGAAAACTATAAGACATTAATGAAAGAAACTGAAGATGACACAAATCAATGGAAAGATATATCATGCTTAGAAATCAGAAGAATTAATATTGTTTAAATGTCCGTACTACCCAAATCAATGAATAGATTCAGTGCAATCCCTATCAAAATACCAATGGCATTTTTCACAGAACTAGAGCAAAAAAAATCTTAAATTCTGTATGGACCCACAAAAGATCCTGAATAGCCAAAGCAATCTTGAGAAAGAAGAACAAAGCTGGAGGTATCACATTCCCTGACTTCAAACTATGCTATAAAGCTATACTAATCAAAACATTATGGTACTGACACAAAAGAGGCACATAGGTCAATGGAACAGAATGGAGAGCCCAGAAAAAAAGTCACACACATGGTCAATTAATCTATAACAAAGGAGGCAAGAATATACAATGGGGGAAAAGATAGCCTCTTCAATAAGTGGTGTTAGGAAAACTGGACATCTATGTGTAAAAGAATGAAACAAACCATGTACAAGACTAAAATGGATTAAAGACTTAAATGTAAGACCTGAAACCATAAAACTCATAGAAGAAAACATAGGTAGTAAGCTCTTTGACATCAATCTTAGCAGTGTTTTTTTGGATCTGTCTTCTCAGGCAAGGGCAACAAAAGCAAAAAATAAACAAACGGAACCAAATCAACCTACTGAATGGGAGAATATATTTGCAAATACTATGTCTGATGGGGGTTAATTTCCAAAATATATAAAGAACTCATGCAATTCAATATCAAAAATAAACCAATTGAAAAATGTGCAGAGAATCTGAATAGATATTTTTCCAAAGAAGACACACAGATGGCCAACAGGCACATGAAAAGATGCTCATCATCACTAACCATGGGGAAATGCAAATCAAAACCACAGTGAAGTATTACCTCACACCTGTCAGAATGGCTATTATGAAAAAGGCAAAAAATAATAAGTGTTGGTGAGGAACAACTGTGCACTGTTGGTGGGAATGTAAACTGGTACAGCCACAGTGGAAAACAGTATGGGTGTTCCTCAAAAAATTAAAAATAGAACTGTCATACAATCCATCCAGCAATTCCACTCCTGGCTATTTTTGCAAAGAAAACAAAAATGCTAATTCAAATAGATATATGCACCCCAATGTTCATTGCAGCATTATTTACAATAGCCAAGATATTGAAGTAACCTGTGTCCTTTGACAGATGAATAGATAAAGATGTAATATATATTTATGTATATAATGGAATATTACTCGGCCATAAAAAAGAATGAAATCTTGTCATTTGTGACAACATGGATAGACCTAAAGAGTATTATACTAAGTGAAATAACTCAGAGAAAAACAAATACTGTATGTTTTCACTTATATATGGAATCTAAAAAGCAAAACAAATGGACAAATATAGCAAAACAGAAAGAGACTCACAGATACAGAGAACAAACTAGTAGTTACCAGTGGGGAGAGGGGTAAGAGGGATGGGCAAAATAGGTGAAGGAGATTAAGAGGTACAAACTACAAGTTATAAAATAAATAAGTCACAGGGATGTAATGTACAGCACAGGAAATACAGTCAATAATATTGTAATAATTTTGTATAGCTCATAATCTATAAAAATATAAAATCACTATGTTGTACAATGGAAACTAATATAATACTGTAAGTCAACTATACTTCATTTAAAAAAAATTATAATAGCCCGTGTGTGTGTGTAAAAGTCTACAAAGTGGGCAGGAAGAATGCACCCCAATAATGGCAATGGTTACCTGTAGATGGGGAAGAGGTGGTAGAGAGAAGTGAAAAAGGAAGTTCAGGGCTTTTGTATTTCTGATTATGTAAATCTTATACAATGAGAACCTATTCATATTTAATTTGGGTATTTTTTTAAACCATCTTAACCAATTTAAAGTGTATAGTTCGGTGATATTAAATACATAGGGTGATTTTTTTTTAAAGAAAAAAAAGTTTATAAAAAATTATCAGCAATGACTCCAAGATTTAGAAGTTGGGTAACTAAGAGATAATGCCTCCACTGAGATAAATTAAGATGCCAAAAATGAGATGGTTTGTGTTACAAGCATTACAAACTCCAAAGCTTTTATGGGCTTGGCTTAACTGCAGACTAGAAGATAACGTGAAAGTTGAGTGTAGTGTCTGCCTACAGAGCACATACTTGGCCTATATTTCAAAAACCTATGGACCAAATAAAACATACCTACAGGCCAAATTTGGCTTGTATCACCCTTTCAACTGTATAGGAAGAGGTGAGGTTGATTTTAAATGAAAAATGATAGAATTTGAGCCTTAGAGATAGCTTTAAAATCACAAAAGCTAAGACTCTAGTAAAAACAACATAACTTGGTCAGGATGTGTTCTGTTTAAAAGGTATATTACAGACATATTCATTTTGTGTTTAAGAATTTCATCCCGATATGATTCAATTTAGGCTGAAGTGCTATGGACAATATAAAATTTTCTTCTCCTACCTTTAGGTAAATAGGAAGAGAAAAGACCAATTTCTCACACTTTCTAATAAAGACAATTTAGTAAGAGTCCTGTAAAAATAAGGAAACTGAGAAGTGATAAATTACGGATTTGACAGTGTGACATTCCACAGGGAATGGCATTAGAAATGCCATCCTTAGTATCAAATGATAAAAACATTTTTGTTTTTGTTTTTTTAATGAAGGATAGCAACTTTGCCTGGATTTGGTATTGATCTAACACTGGTCAAGATATAAGTCTGAGTTGAGCAGGTGCAAAAGTGGATAACAGCTCAGGAATGCAAGGTTGGTTTACAGCCAAAAATTAATTAATGTAATACATCATATCAATAGAAAAAGAACAAAAGTCACACGATCATCTCAACAGATGCAGAAAAAGCATTTCACAAAATCCAACACCTTTTCATGATTAAAAAAAAAAAACCACACATAAACTTAGAAGGGAACTTCCTCAACCTGATAAACTGCATCTATGAAAAAACCCACAGCTGATACTATCGTGTTTAATGGTGAAAGACTGAATGTTTTCCTCTAATATCAGGAACAAGAGAAGGATGTCCACTCTCACCACTTCTGTATAACATTTTACTGGAGGTTCTGGGTAAGCCAGTTTGGGGTGTGAGGGGATGGGACGATAGGACTGAAAGAAAAAATATCCAGATTTGAAAGAACGAAGTAAAACTATCTCTGTCTACAGATGACATGATCTTATAGACAGAAAATTGTAGGGAATTCACTGAAAAACTATTAAAACTAATGAATAAGTTCAGCAAAGCTGCAGGATACAAAATCAATATACAAAAATCTATTGTGTTTCTATACAGTTGTAATGAACAATCTGAAATGAAGTTAAGAAAACAATTCCATCTACTATAGCATCAAAAAGAATAAAATACTTAGAAGTAAATTTAACAAAGGAATTGCAAAACTTTTATTCTGGAAACTATGATAATTTTGAAAGAAATGAAAGACATCCTAAATAAGTGGAAAGATGTTTCATTTTCATAGATTAGATACTATGGATACACTCATGCTCATGAGCAATACTCCCCAAATTGATTTACAGATTCAACTCAATCCTATTAAAATCCCATGGGGCTTCCTTGCAGACATTTACAAACTGATCCTAAAATTAGTGTGGAAATTCTAGGGACCCAAAATAGAAAAAAATCTTGAAATAGAAAAACAAAGTTGGAGGGCTCACGCTTGCCAATTTCAAAACTTACTATAAAGCTACAATAATAAAATAAGGATGGTATTGGCATAAAGATAGAGATATAGATCAATGGAATAGAATTCAGAGTCCAGAAAATAAAGCCTTGCATTTATAGTCAATTACTTTAAACGGGGTGTCAAGACTTTTTAGTGGAGAAAGAATAATCTTTCCAACAAATGGTGCTGGGACAACTGGATTTCCATATGCAAAATAAGGAGGCTGGACCTTTGCCTCACACCAGGTAGAAAAATTACTTCAAAATGGATCAAAGACCTAAATATAAGAGTGGAAGCTATAAAATTCTGGGGAAAAAGGCTAAATTTTCATGACCTTAGCTAAGGCAATGGTTTCTTAGATATGACACCAAAAGCATAAGCAACAAAAGAAAAAACAAATTGGATTACATCAAAATGAAAAACTTTCGTGCTGAAAAAGTTACCATCAAAAAAAGTGAAAAGAAAACCAACAAAATGGAAAAAATATTTGCAAATCATATATCTGACGAGGACTTGTACTTATATAAAGGACTCTTACAACTCAATAATAAAAAGATAAATAACCTAATTTTAAAATGGGCAAAAGATCTGAATGGACATTTCCTCAAAGAAGATATACAAATGACCACTAAGCATATGAAAAAATGCTCAACAACATTAGCCATGATAAAAAGAAAGCAAAACCACAATGAGCTACCACTTTGCACCTACTAGATTGACTATAATCAAAAAGACAGACCATAACAAGTATTGGTGAGGATGTGGAAAAATTGGAAGCCTTATACACTGCTGGCGGCAATGTAAAATGGTGCAGTCATTTTGGAAAACAGAATAGCAGTTCCTCAGAAAATTAAACATAGAGTTATCATGTGATCCAACAATTCTATTCCTAGGTATATACCCAAGATGAATGAAAACATGTCCACACAAAAACTTGTACAGGAATGTTCATAGAAGCCCTGTTCACAATAGCCAACAAGTGGAAACAACCCAAATGTCCATCAACTAATAAATTAATAAAATGTGGTGTATGTATACACAATGGGATATTATTCAACAGTGAAAAAGAATAAAGTACTGATGCACGAACAACATAGATGACGTTTGAAAACATGCTAAATGAATGAAGCCTGTCACAAAAGACCACATATTGTATGTTTACATTTATATGAAATGCCCAGAATAGGCAAGTTTATAGAAACAGAAAGTAAATTAGTGGTTGCCTAGGGCTGGGGGGTGAGGGTGGGGGGAGGGGTTAGGAGTTGTGGAGAAATAGGAAATAACTACTAATGGGTACAGAGTTTTGGGGGGAGTGATGAAAATATTTTGGAATTAGTAACGTTGGTTGCACAACTCTGTGAATACACTGAAAACCATTGAATTGTACACTTTTAATAGGTAAAGTGTATGAATATGAACTATGTCTCAATAAAGTTGTTATTAAAATTAAGTTAAAGACTGGATGGCAGAAATACTGCCCAGCCATTACCCCTACAGTGAGTGGAATGGGGTAACAATAAAGGTGCTCTATTGTTGGATATATGGAAACTGGCTAACTCTGACATCCAAGTCTTTCTCATATAAAGCCCAAAGATTTCCAAATTTTTCTCCTACAGCCCCCAACTTCAGATTGAATTCAATAAAACACAATTTAATATAACGATAGCTTTGGACCATTCTCTGGGAGTTTTGGCAGACTAGAACACTGAACAAGATCATGCATAAAAATCAGGGATGGGCTAGTTTTTTTGGACAGAGGTACTAGACAAGCTAAAAGGCAAGAAATCTCAAACAGTTGCAGCCTCTGAATTGCATCTGTATCTGCAGGCCAAACAGTTTCCACACTGGCTTCCCACTGAAAAGACTGTCCATCAGTAGTAATGATTGCGTGCCCACTGTGTGTCACACACTGTGCTCGGTGCTGGAGGTGAAACGATGAGGAAGGCAAACGCTCTGCTTCTGAGAAGTTCCCAACTAAAGGGAAGCAAATAATTAAAGTAACAGATAAATGCTGTAATGGAGGTCTTCTCTAAGTACTGTGGGAGCAGAGAGGGGTCTGCACAACTGACTGCATGAGTAAAGCTGAGAAATCTTTCTTGTGAAAGTGACCTTCCCGCTGGGTCTTGGAGAATGAGCAGAAAATGCATGCAGTGCCCTGTAGGCATTTTTTTATGCCTATAAAATTCTTGTTATGCTGTTAAGCCAGTGTTTATATATACCATTATCTAAAAATGAAGCAGAATCAAATAAATACCGAAAAGGCACTAAATACTCCAAAAAGCTATTCAGAGAATAATAGACATGTGTATGTGGTTTGAGACATTTACAGGCATTCTTTATCCTGCATTTTATTGTAAGAACACAGATAATTAAGAAAATAATCTATTGTTGACCCTAATTTATCTGCTAATAGTTAAGGCTCTTCTGTTCTATTTTGCTCTATCAAGCAATTCATTTCCGTATGAAAGACTGGGCTGAACCACAAAATCATTTAATTATAGAAATAGAAGTGACTCCAGTGTTTTCTCTGTGCATCTCAGCTTTAGGCCTGGCTGGGTTTAATTACTCCTGGTTTAAAAATTTTCTTTTCTTAAAATAGTTTAGAAGGATTTTCCACTTTCCCTCATAATCTGTCTTCTGTCATCTGTGGTCTTAGATGTCATCTGTTAAGTGAAACAAAGTGGAGTTTTAATGTGCAATTACAAGTAAAAACAAACTGGCAACCCAAAAGAATACTAGGATGGAATTTCTGAAAAGCTTGAATTCCTCTGAAACAGGAGCTTATCAGCAAATGGCCTGTGAACTCATTTTGGCCCCCAAATATTTTACTCCATCTCTGAATAAGCAAAGTGCTTTTATCTCAGTATGATTCGTCAAGCAATTACAAAGACACCCTACCATTTGATTTCCAGGCTGCCATCTCCTGTTGTGATAAAATTGAAATTTCTGCTGTGTTTAGTGGTAAAGGGGCAAAACCATGATATCAGGAAGAAAACTTTTATTTTAGGAAAAAATAAGAAACTATCCCCTCACAGAAGAGAGTTTTCTTTTCTTCCATCCTTGGACTTTATTGCTAATGTCCTAGGAATAGACAGACACACCTTCTCACCTACTATGCCTGGTTACCCTCTAAATTAGCCAAATCGATTTACTACTTATATTTGTGGGTTCCCTGTGTTTTGTGCAGCTAACAGTGTAACAGGTTTTGTTTGCTATTCAATACATATGACTTTAAATTTCCACTGCTCTCCGTGTACTTTCTTTTTTTTTTCTTTTTTTTTAAATTGTTATTGGAGTATAATTAATTTACAATGTTGTGCTAGTTTCAGGTATACAGCAAAGTGAATCAGCTATACATATACATATATCCACTCTATTTTAGATCTTTTCCCATATAGGTCATTACAGAGTATTGAGTAGAGTTGCCTGTGTTATACAGTAGGTCCGTATTAGTTATCTATTTTCTATATAGTAGTGTGTGTATGTCAATCCCAATCTCCCAATTTATCCCTCTCCCCCCTTCCCCCCCTGGTAACCAGAAGTTTGTTTTCTACATCAGTGACTCTATTTCTGTTTTGTAAATAACTTCATTTATACCATTTTAAAAAGATTCTACATATTAGCAATATCTTATGATATTTGTCTTTCTCTGTCTGACTTACTTCACCCAGTATGACAATCTCTAGGTCCATCCATGTTGCTGCAAATGGCATTATTTCATTCTTTTTTTATGACTGAGTAATATTCCACTGTATATATGTACCACATCTTCTTTATCCATCCATCAGTCAATGGACATTTAGGCTGCTTCCATGTCTTGGCTATCGTAAACAGTGCTGCTATGAACATTGGGGTGCATGTATCTTTTCGAGACAAAATTTTCTCTGGATATATGCCCAGGAGTGGGATTGCTGGATCATATGGTAGTTCTACATTTAGTTTTTTAAGGGACCTCCATACTGTTCTCCATAGTGGTTGTACCAATTTACATTCCCACCAACAGTGTAGGAGGGTTCCCTTTTCTCCACACCCTCTCCAGCATTTATTGTTTGTAGACTTTTTGATGATGGCCATTCTGACCGCTGTGAGGTGATGCCTCATTGTAGCTTTGATTTGCATTTCTCTAATAATTAGTGCTGTTGAGCATCTTTTCATGTGCTTTTTGACCATCTGTATGTCTTCTTTGGAGAAATGTCTATTTAGATCTGCCCATTTTTTGATTGGGTTGTTTGTTTTTTTTAATATCGAGCTGCATGAGCTGCTTGTGTATTTTAGAGATTAATCCCTTATAGGTGGCTTCCATGTACTTTCTTAAGATTTAGTTCTTTGCTTTAATTCCTTTAATCTGTTTCAATCTCAACACCTCCTCCCTCCAAGAGGATTAGCTTTGTTATGCTAAAAAAAACCCAAAAAAACAAAAAAAAAAAACTACATTTTGTTGAAATGTAGGATGAATTTTGAAGGTATCCGGAGATTCCTGGAAGTGTTTCTCCCAATATAAGTTGGGCACAAAATGGGATCAGAACAATCTTGGGCTTAAATTAGTACTGAAAGTTTATAGACCTTCTACTAGTGGCATGTAATAATTGTTTCACTGGAGGCCAACTGAGTCACTAGTTTTACATGAGCAATTTCCTAATGGGCACAAAAGCAGAATGTTATTTCTTCTCAAAGGAAAGGTTAATTGCATATGACAGCCTAAGAATTGAGCAGAGAATTGGGGTATAGGCCCAATTAAGGACCAGCAGGCCTCTGGCCTCCACCACCACCAGTTCTGTCCCCCGAGGCCTCAGGTACTGGCCAGCTCTAGTCTAACCACTTCCTAGGAGCCTTTGTACCATGAGCTTTGAAACCAGAGCCTCTCCCAGAATAAATCCAGACCAAGAAGTTAGTTCATCCTGGCCAACTCCTTCCAAAGAGGCAAGATTTAGACTCTTTCCCTGAGTCCATGGTTTCTTAGAAGTGTGGTCAGTCCATAGTGTGGTGACTCCTTTCAAAGAGGGTTCACCCCAGGATGCTACTATTTCCAGTCTTATGGTGGGACCAAACCTGAGAAATGGTCAGTCCAGGTGGACCCATTCTGAATAGTTTCAGAACACCTTGATCCATCATTCATTTTTTAGACAAGTTTACAGGTGGCCAGTCCCACTGTGCAGTGGGAAACTGAGTTTTGGCAGACCATGCTGGCTATAAGGAGCCCATCAGAGAGCAGCACAGCAGAGTGATCAAGAGTTAGAGCTCTGGACCCAACTGTATGATCTTGGGCAAGTGACATAACCTCTCTGGGCCTCAGTACCTTCATCCATAAAATGGGGATAATAATAGTACTTACCTCAAAGGTAAGTGGTTTTGAGGAATGAATGGGTTAATATATCTAAAAGTGCTTAGAATAGTGCCTGAAACATGGTAAATGCCATATAAGTATTTGCTATTGTTATTTTTGAGCATGGCCAACAGATAGGTATATAAAAATCAGTCTGATATAATCAAAAACAAATGAAAGTGCACTTAAATAGGCTTCAGCTTTGACTGGATTTCCTTAGATACCTGGCTATATTACAGCATGTGGGCACATATTTGATTACTGTTCAGGAGCAACTATTCAAAACACTTCTCAAACTGGTCTTAACACAAGATTATTCCAGGAGACGTTTATTAGGTGTGCCAGAAAATCTTTTTCCTGCAGCAAACAAATTTGTTTGTCCCTCCATTAAACAAAATTTAATTGATTTCTTGACTCCAGGACTTCTCAGTCTTTCATGTGATATGTGCATTATGAAACCCAGGAGAGAGATTTGCTGTGCACACTTTACCAAGTGTAATTGAATGCAGAACCCTTTGTTCTTAGAGTTCTGGTACATTCACTATCTTCCCCAATATGTGTTCCCAAGGGGATGCTAGTGGATGTCACTTGGCAACTGACAGAAAGATTATTAATGTCAAATAACATTTAAGTGTTGCCTTCCTAATTCCTAATTGGCACGAACAAGTCATATCACACCGGAAAAGATTTGCAAGTGTGGAAACTAACATGCATTTCTAGATTCAGAGACTTCGAAGACCAGTAAAATCAATAGGTTGCTACTATTTTATCTTGCCAAGAAAGATCATTGAAATAAATTGTCATTTATTATTACCATTGTTTCATAAAAGAAAGATATTTTAACAACCAAAAAAGTGAAGGAATAATATAATTTAAGAGTAAAGGGCAATTGTTGAAACTGAATGTATTTTGTATTTAGCTATATAAAAAATTCACTACATTATTTGCATTTTGTCCTTTTGCCTTGAATCGGGGAAAACTTATTCTTGGTCTGTTGTTTGGGAATCACTGAAGTCTACAGCAGCACATGGAGCTTATCAAACTAACCTTGCATATTTCAGATTTGTTTTATTTTGCAAAAGATTGCTTCTTTCTTATTTATTGTCCCCATTAGTCACTGTACAGAGTCCTACATGTCTGGATGGTTATCACATATATGTCTGGATATTATCATCATGTAGAGAGATGGTGCTTTTATCTTGCTGGTATGTTAGGAACCCTGTGGCACAGTGGATGGGCCACTCCAGGCATACCACTGTCCTGTAAACACATCTCCATGCTTCTCTGGGCATTTTTTCCAGACTTACAGCTATATCCTCTGGAAATCCCTTTTGTAATAAAGGAACACCCTCTCTTTTCTCAGACGCTCTGAATGTATACCACCTTGCCTTAATTAAGACATGGTTCTCCCTTGAGGAAGCTACAACTTCTGCAGTCTCTCAAGTAGAAGTTATTCATTTCCCCCCTCCATATGGGTTAGAAGGAGGGGCCAGTGTCTTCTTTATTCCCCAGTACAACTTCCAGACCCCTCTTGATCCACTTGTGTGTAAAAACTGCTTGAAACCTTCTCCTCTCAGACTTCAGGAATACTCCCCGCTTCTGGTTTCCTCCTACCTCTCCTGCTTTTCAGACTCCTTCAGAGGATCCTTTCCTCATCACCCCTTCAAATATGTCATTCCTTGGCTTGATCTAAGACCTTCCTCTTTCTCACTTTATATTCTTTCCCTAAAATTTCTCATCTAATTCCATAGTATCAATTACCATCTATTTACTAATGAGTCTCAGATATTTACCTCTTGTCCAAAACTCTTCTGGACTTCATACCTGTATCCTCCTACTCGTCCCCCATGTATCCCACAGGTTCCTCAAATGCAACACATTCATAACTTCTCCCAAAACCAGTGTTTCCTATTTCAGACACTGCGCTGTCATCCGAAGACCCAATGCTGAAAGCCAAGGGACGGTTCTTCTTTTTTCTTCACCTTCCACAATCCCAGTGTCCAAATCCCATTTTTCCTGGAGATCAGTCCAGTTAACCTTCCAAATAGCTCTAAAAATCTATCATTTTCTCTTTTCCTGGACTAGTCCCTGCTCTTATGCAAGTTACCATCACCTCTTGACTGTGTAGACTCCAGCCTCACCCCTTCGGTGTTTTCTCTGTTCTGCAGAGTGATCTTTCTGCTCAGATCTGATTACAACATCCCCAGGCCCGAAACCCTTCAACAGCTTCCCCTACTCAAACTCTTTAACGTGATGGCAAGGTCCTTCCTGGTCTAGCCCATGCTTTCTTCTGCAGCCTGTGTTGTCTTCTCTCCACACCCAACGACTCTCAGCTCTTAAAGAAGCCACACTCTCTTAGGATTCTAGGCCTTTGCACATGTTACTCTGAAACACTTCTCCCCACTACACGTACACCATCCACCCCACACCTCCCTTTGCCCAGCCATTTTTCTCATATTTCAGGCCTTGGCGCAGATATCTCTTCCTCCAGGAAGTTTCCCCAGATGCCTCACCTTAGTATTAGTTTAGGAGCCCCCCACTCTGTGCCCTACTGTAGAATTTCATACACAAACAATAATTATTTGTTTATTTGTCTATCTCCTCCACCAAACTATAAGCTCAGGACGACATGGACCATCTTGCTTTTATTAACCATTATATCCCTTGAGCCTAGCACTTGGCCAGCTCATAATAGGCACTCAGTAATATTTGGAATAAATGAATTAATGCAATTGATGATTGTTTTTGATTTTAAGTGTCCTGGTAGTGGACATATCACTTAAGTCCCAAGAGGAAACAGCACCGTCAAAATAGGATAATTCAGGGACCGGTGACTTACAAAGGGATTATGTATAAATATGGGGTAGAGAAGAACCACTAGTAATGATACGGTTACTGTTACCACCCTTAGTCCAGAAGCTGCTACAGAACAGGAAGGAGAGAGAGTCATGCACAGTCAGACACTCGAGAGGACCACTGGCTTTTGGTTAAGAGACACAGCCAGCTTAAGGCTACAGCCAGGGTTCAACCAAAGAAATATAACTAGTAGGAGATAAATATTAGGAGATTCATTACAAGGAATTGGCTTATGTAATTGTGGGGGGCTGGCAAGGCAAGGCCAAAATCTGTACAGGAGCAGACCATCAGGAAGGGCAGGGTGGGGCTCTCAGGCACAGGATGAAGCTGCTGTCCACAGGCAGAATTTGTTCTTCTGGGAAGCCTTGGTTCTGCTCTTTGAGGCCTGTCAATGGATTAAGTCAAGCCCAACCAAGGTTCCTTAGGATAATCTCCCTTACTTAGAGTCAATTAATTATTGACTTTAATCACATCTACAGAATACTTTCACAGCAATAGTAGTATTTGTTTGAATAACTAGAAACTATAGTTTAGCTAAGTTGATAACATAAAATTGGTCATCTCAGCTAACTTGAAGGAAGGGAGCCGGGGAATATACACCCTGACCTCACTCTTTGGGTTCTCCATTGGCTGAGCCCTATCAGTAGTCAGAGGCAGAATCTATTGATGGAGTCCTGAAGGTTACTGGATTCCACACACTACCTGGAGTGTGAGGGAGGGAGATGAAACCGAGCTTGGACCACTTTGCGGGTTGAACGTGAAATTTCTCAGAAAGACGAATGAGGATTAATTTTCAGTAGTTTTAAAGAAAGAAGCTCCTTAAAGAGGAGAGGAGCCTCAAAATTAGAGAACCTCAAAATTAGGAGCCTAAAAATAAGAGGAACCCAAAAGGTTAGAAACAGGGGTATTTCTCTCAAGGGCTCCTGTATGAAAGGTTTGTCTTATTTTGTGCTTTTCCTTTGGGCTAGACAGGCCCACGTAGTGTACAGTTCCACATATTTCCCCCTTAAGTCAGAAATCCCATTACTCACACCAAGGCTTCCTGACGATTTCGATGCATCTCTACCAGTTCATGTGGTGTGTTGTGAGGAATAAAGAGCCAGGGCAGCATAAAGGGATTTGGCGTGACCCGCATCCTTTTTCCAGTGGCTGTCCGCATGGGGAAACCGCAGCCTGGTGACTGAAGGCAGCCACTCCTGAAGTGGGAGGAAAGCCACCAGCTGGACAGCCCAGGTACTGTGAGGTCAGCCCACCTGCCAGTCTTTCCCAAATGCAAAGTAATGAGATGACACTGGAAAACGGTGAACTGTCTCCTGGGTGATGTTTACTTTTCATGGTTAAAAGTTCAGACTCTGAAGTTAAACTGTCAAGGTGAAATCCACTTAACCTTCAGCTGCTTCACCACTTGCTGAGTATACGAGATTTTAGACAGGGTGCTTAACCTATAAAAAGAAAACTTGCATGGAGATTAATAAAAATTTCAGAGAAGTACATAGTGTTGAATGAATGCTAGCTATTATTATCATCATCAAAAGCAAATTGATATGTTCAATTTCCTAAATACAATAAACTTCAGGAGCTCTTCATGAATTTAGAGCAGGGGTCAGCAAACAAAGCCAAATCCAGTCTGTTGCCTGTTTTTTAAATAAAGTTTTACTGGAACACAGCCATGCCCAGTCATTTACAAACTGTCTGTGACTACATTTGCTCTGCAGAGTTGCATAGTTGGCACAGAGATGGTATGACCCACATAAACTAAAATATTTATATTTTGTAAATATAGAGTATGTAAATATCCTTATCTTTTTATAAATAGAGTACCAACCCCTGATTTAGAATATGAAAGTGATAACTTGAAAGAGATTACATGAAACTGCTTTGTATTCACAAGAATAGATACCCTATTACAATACATTATATTCAGTTTTCCCCAAAGAATCTTACCACTCATGACACAATATTCAGAAAAAGGTGGAAAGGATGTTCTCCTGCGTCCATATCCTCCACCCCCTTTTAAAAATTTTTTGCCTTGACTAAAAATAGAAGTCTGAAATAAGATTTCAAAATTGAATTTTAATGATAAAGAGCCAGAAAATTCCCTTTTATGCACAACTTTGATGGCAGTCTGTCTATAGCAAGTTAGTTCAGTAGGTTACAGAGGGGTGCTACTGAAATCAACGTTAAGACTTTGACCCATAACTGGGTGCTGATGTTTTGTTCTGTACAATGACCTTGAATACAGATCAATAGGTATTTCCAGTCAGCTCCTTCACCAAGGTGCGCAGGGCCTCATAGTGCTATGCCAGGTGACACTTTGGCCCTCCAGAATTTATCATCACTACTGATAGAATCAGTCAAGAAATATACCCTTATGTGGTGATTCAGAAACATCCTGTTTACCTCTGCTAGATGACCTGTTTCCATGGACCATACCATTTGTGTATTCAGGGAAACACATGGGTTGACCAAATAGGGGCTTATAGGTGAGATCAGTTGGGATTTAGAAGAAATATTAAACTACTTAAAACCCTCTCTTCTGGCCATCTGCCTATCCTTTGTTGCAATGTTTCCCCTACCTTTTCCTTCTTTACTAATTACTACATGCTCCTGACCTTGACTTGGCAAATCTGGCTTTGTTTTCTAAATCCTGATTTAAAAAGTGGCAACCTGCTTCTGCTCTCCATCTTTCGTAGATTCTCCCCTCCATGTTTTTATTCAAACCTGGTAACTTGACCCCGAATTTCTGTTACTTCCTTTGTTACTTGTTTTAGGAGAGAGAGATGAGCCCCTTCACACACATAAAACAGTCCTGCAATGAAAAGAGCCTATCAGTGCAAACAGGATCAAATGTGCAGAAGGTCAAATACTCAGCCTTGTATTTCCTCACTTCCTATTGTAGTCAGTGTCACATCCATGATCAATCTGCACTAAAAATCTTCACATGAATTATATATATGAAAAGTAGACATTTGGGAAAATGCTTTATTTCTAAAACACAATGTCCTGTCTCATAGCCAAGCATACTTATTTTAAAGAGTTGGTATGCAATTAATGTATTTGGAACACATGACTGATTAAAAATAGCAGCACTGTTAAGTTCTAACTTTGTTCTTTTGCCAGTTTTGAAGTTCTGTGAGAGCAAAGGATTTAACGATCATAGTAACTAGATAAAACCGAAGCTTGTGTATGTTTGCCTGCTTTGTCTCATTGAACATGTCCAAATCTGCATATGTAATCCAGATCAGGTACTGCGACGGCAGATTTTCTCAGTTCAGTAGATCATTTAGTACCCTTACATCACTTAAGGTTTTCTAATATATTTTACATGTTAGCTTACTTTATTAGATACACTTGTTTTCAGTGGAGCTGGACTTGAGAATAATAATAATAAAGCACAATTTAGAGGGGTGTTCAACAACATAAGCCTTTATTTTTCAAGCTTACCATACCCTAAATCTTGTGGTTCCTGAAATTCCTTTTGAATTTTATCCTCTGGAACAGTTTTCTTTTCAGAAAAGAAAAAAAAAAATGTATTGATCTGTTAAATTTATTTATTTAGCTATTTATTTAGCTCAGTCCTTAAAAGCCATTTCTGCCTTGCCAGTTCATGAAACCAAATGTACTAAAATATTTATTTCTTTTACCTCTGTGCTTCTAGAAACACTAAATTAAATAACTATATTAATCAGTTCAATTAAAAGCTTGTGGTTGGGGCCTTCACACTTAACCACATACACTTGTGTTATCTTTAGTCATCCCCAATTATCCTCCACGGCTTCTGTCTGGGACTCAACTAATGATGGAACTTCCTGCTTCAGAAAACAACACACTTCACATGTCCTCCAACCAACTCCAGACCTCTGTACCATCAGTTAGTTATTCTCTCTTCACTCTTCAAATGCCCCCTCCTTGTTCTCTCCCTTCAGGCTGTAAACAGGCTGAAGTTTCTCTGATTCTAAAACTTTTTAAATGAATACATAGAAATAAAATAAAAAGTAAACCTTGCTTCTTCTATGCGCTCTCTCTCAACCTACAATCCTTTCTCTCATTTTTTAAACTGATTTACTTCTTCAAAGGGTAAATCTATACAGATTATCTCTGCTGTCCTACTTCCAATGAATTCTGCAAATCTGATTTCTTCCTCACCATTCTACAAAGATTATTTTGGTCCTCTTCCTCGTTAGTCTTTCTGTGGCATTTAACATGATCAAACACTCACTAGTGTTTAGAGGGTACCTCCATTTTCTTCTGGCTTTATTGTTTTCGTGTGCAGCAAAGGCCACGGGTGTAACACTTTCTTTGCCATCCACAGGGAAGGAGTGAATTTTCTGATTAATGAGTTTGGGATAAGGAGCAGAATTTGCTTCCTCAATAATAGGAAATGGCTTAAATAAATTATAATAAATCCATATGATGGAATAATGCTTCCTCAGCTTCTTCCTTGTATGAGAACACATGTCCTTCCTTGCCTCTCCTTACTGTGAGGTAGTTGGGAGGCTGTCATTGACTGACAGTAAGATTGTATAGTTCTGGTAAGCTTGCCTAGCTAACAGACCTAAAGGCACATCCTCTAACCTTTGTTAGCAATAAAAGTGATTGTTTTGATCTCCATTTGCCTCTCTCAGTTGGTGCCAAAGTCCATGGAGTAGATAGGTGTTTTGCATGGGCCCCTCTCCCAAAACTCCAAAGCCTGCTTCTTCAGCTTCTTTTTATGGCTTTCATGTCCTTCTCCTCCTTTTGCACATATCCGTAGGTACTATATCGTAGCACAAATTACATTGCATTTTGTAACATTTTTCTAATTATGAAAGTAATTCTTGCTATAGAAAACGTTTAAAAAAAAAAAGCATAAAGACAAACGTGAAAACTTATAAACTTAGAATCCAGAGATGTCCTTCAACAATTTGGAAGCTTTCCTTCTAGTCTTTTTTCTAAGAGTATACTAAAAAATTATATATATATGTGTGTGTGTGTGTGTGTGTGTGTGTGTGTGTGTGTGTGTATATATATATATACACATATATACACATATAATTTTTCATCATTAGGATCAAATTTTATATACTTTTGTTTCCTGCTTTTTTTCAAATTTACAGTGAACATTTTTTCCCTATCATTAAACATCCTTTTAAAATAAGATTTTCAGTGCCTGTATAATATTCTATTGTATGAATTTTTCATAATTTATTTAAACAATTTCCTATTATCGAAAACTGTTCCTCTTTTTTACTGTTAAGTATACTAGCTATTATTTATTCATGTTTCTTACATGCCAAGGACTATCTTATGTCTTTTTATAAAGGTTGCTTCATTATTTATCACAACAATCCAATGAGGAGTTGAGGTCATCAGCATTTGACAGGAGAGGAAATTGAGGTTCAGAGACTTGCTCAACACATACAGCTAACTGGTGGCAGAGTTTAAGCCCTGGTCATCTGACTCCAGCACATGTCCTCTGAATCACCTCTCTGTGCTCCACCTGTAAATGATGTGATAAACATCCTAGCACATAAATGACTGTAATGTCAATGTTTTAGAACACTTTTTGATCACACAAGACCATCCTTTCTCATTGTAAACAATCAGAATTATCAGATAAGCATGTATTTTTTAAAAGATTCAATTCTTACATCACACCATTCTCAAAAATAAAGTCAAGATGAATTAAGAGTTAAATATTTTAAATATATATAAAATGTGGAAGATAATATGGCAAATGTATTTGTAAATTTAACAGTAGAGGAGACACAAACTCCAGATGCAGTAAAGGAAAGGATAGACGGATATAACTACAGAAAAATTTAAAATTCCACTCAATAAAACACAACAATCATTGGACACTGGTTGGATTAGGCTGCCCAGAATCTAATCACCTTCCTTTAAGTAACAGCTGATTCCTGTTTGTCCATCCAACACCCCCCCTCGCCCCCACCCCTCTCAGCTACTGCTGTTCCAGGGCAGTTGACTCCACTTCTGATTCCAGGGAGGTCAGGAGATCTGTGCTCAGTTAATAAAAACAACACAACCACCTAATAGTGATTGTTTCAGAAATGGGCACAAAATCTAAGGCAGAAATATTAGAGTCAAATTCAGTTGTTGGCTTCTGTTTGACCTGTTGGAGAAGCTGATTTTCCATCTTCTGCTGGACTTGGTGTTGAATGATATGAGCTGGGAACTGCAAAGTAGAACCTGAAAGTGAAGCTATCACAATCAAAGGCACAATATAAACTCCACAAACAGGAATTTTTGTGTGTTTGGTTCGCTCACTGATGAATTTTTAGTTTCCTAGAACATTGCCTAGTACATAGTAGGCACTTAAATATTTGTTAATGAATGGAGAGAGAAAAAAGCTAAGTCTTGATGACATGAGTTAAACCCTGATTCCAAGTGTACTTGCCACCAGTCCAAACTTGGGCTTTTTAGATATTTAATAAATTTCCGTTATTACTTAAGGCAGTTTGATTTGACTTTTCTCTCATTTGCAACTTGCTGCGGTCTGAATGATTGTGTCCCCGCAAAATGCTTATGTTGAAATCCTAACCCCCAAAAGTGATGATACTAGTAAGTGTGGCCTCTGGGAAGTGATTAGGTCCGGAGGGTAGAGCCCTCATGAATGAGATTAGTGCTATAAGAAAAGAGATCCCATTTATCATTGCTCTTTTAAACAGTCAATATTAATCTAGATTTACCTGTATATTTACTCTTTCTGTTGCTTTTTTTTGTCCTTTGTGCATCTCTGCTTCCACCTGTTATTATTTTTCTTCTGTTTTTTTTTTTTTCTTTAGCATAGGGCAGCTGGTGGGAAGTTTTCTTAATGTTTGTTTGTCTGAAAATGATTTATTTCACCTCTTTTTTAAAGACTGTTTTCACTGGGCATAGAATTTTAAGATCGGCATTTCCTCCCCCACACTTTGAAGCCATCATTCCATATTTTTTCTGTAGTCCAGTGTTTCTGTTGAGAATACAGCTGTCATTAAAATGTTTGTTCTTTTAAAGGTTGTGTGTACTTTTCCCCATTTCTGACTGCTAAGATTTTTTTTAATTGTCTTTTATTTTCAGCAGTTTTAGTAAGAAGGACCTAGGTTTAGCTTCTGAGCATTTATCCTGCTGTCATTCTGAGAACCTCTTGAATAACCTTCATTGATTCTGAACATTTTCAGCCATTGTTTCTTCCCTATTGCTTCTGCCCCATTCTCTTTCTGTTCTTCTTCTGGAGGTTAGACATTTTCACTCTGCCTCCTGTATTTCTTATTTCATTATTTTTTATTGAGTTATAATTGATATAACACTACATTAGTTTCAAGACTGGTATATATTGCAAAATGATTCAATACTTGTATATATTACAGAATGATCACCATAATAAGTCCAGTTAACATCCATCAGCATACAGAGTTACAATTCTTGTTCTCATGATGAGAACCTCCAAGACCCACTCTCCTAGCTACTTTAAAATATGCAATACAGTATTATTAACTGTGCTGTATATAACTATTATCACTGTGCTGTACATTATATCCCCATGACTTATTCGCTTCATAACTGGAAATAGGTACCTTCTGACCCCATTCACCCGTTTCACCCCCCCAACTCCCACCTCAGGCAACCACAATCTGTTCTCTATATCCATGAGCTCCAGTATTTTTGTTTGTTTGTTTGTTTATTTAAGATTGCACAAAAAAGTGAAATCATACAGTATCTTTTTCTGTCTGACTTATTTCACTTAGTATAATGCCCCCAAGGGTCCATCCATGTTGTCACAAATGGCAAGATTTCATTCTTATTCATGGCTGAATAATATTCCATTGCATATATAATACCACATTTTTCTTTATCCATTCATCCATCAATGGACACTTAGGTTGTTTCCGTGTCTTGGCTATTGTAAATAATGCAATGAACATTTTTTCTTTAGAGGCACATATATCTTTGAGGAAAATAAACACTAAAAAACAAAAAAGAAGAAGAAGAAAGTGAAAGGAATCTCTAGAAGTTAATCAGATATAAATGGATTTCTTTAGAGGAAAACGCCTGACAACCCTCTGATCATACTAAAGCGTTTGCATGTTAGTATCTGTCTTAAAAAGCAAAGAAGTTTTTATTTTATTTGTCAGACAATGGAGCATTGCTGTAAACTTTTGAGCAGAAGAAACCCATTTGTTATGGCAAGTGGTGATGGAAAGAAGTAAATTGAAAATGTCTTAAGAAATTTTTTTAAAAAATAAAAACAATGCTGCAGTGAACATGGGGGTGCATATATCTTTTTGAATTCGTGTTTTCATCTTCTTTGAACACATACCCAGAATTGGTATTGCAGGATCATAAGGCAGTTCTATTTGCAATTTTGGGGAAAACATCTGTACTGTTCTCCATAGTGGCTGCACCAATTTACATTCCCACCAACAGTGCACGAGGGTTCCCTTTTCTCCACCTCCCCCTCAACACTTACTATTTCTTGTCATTTTGATGATGGCCATTCTAACAGGTGTGAGGTGATATTTCATTGTGGTTTTGATTTACATTTCACTGATGATTAGTGATGTTGAGCATCTTTTCATATGCCTGTTGGCCATCTGTATGTCTTCGTTGGAAAAATGTCTCTTTAGATCCTCTGCTCATTTTTTAATCAGATTGTTTGGGTTTTTGCTATTGAACTGTATCAGTTCTTTATACATTTTGGATATTAACCCCTTATCAGATGTGTGATTTACAAATATCTTTTCCCATTCAGTAGGTTGCTTTTTCATTTTGTTGATGATTTCCTTTCCTGGGCAAAAGCTTTTTAGTTTGTTTTTTTTTTGCTTTTGTTGCCTTTGCTTTTGTTGTCAAATCCAAAAATCAGGTCTTACCTTCAAGTCTTTGATCCATTTTGAGTTAATTTTTGTGTATGGTGTAAGAGAGTGGTCTAGTTTCATTCTTTGGCATGTGGCTGTCCAGTTTTCCCAACACCACTTATTGAAGGGGCTATCCTTTCTCCACTGTACATTCTTTGATCCTTGATTGTAAACTAATTGACCCTATGTGGATGGATTTATTTCTGGGCTGCCTAATCTGTTCCATTGATCTATGTGTCTGTTTTTATGCCAATGCCATACTGGTTTGATTGCTATAGCTTTGTAGTATAGTTTGAAGTCAGGGAATGTGATACCTCCAGCTTTGTTCTTCTTTCTCAAGATTACTTAGGATATTTGGGGTCTTTTGTGGTTGCATACAAATTTTAGGATTATTTGTTCTACTTCTGTGAAAAATGCCATTGGAATTTTGATAGGGATTGCATGGAATCTATACATTGCTTTGGGTAGTATGGACATTTTAACTATATTAATTCTTCCAATCCACGAATATGGAATATCTTTCCAATTATTTGTGTTTTCTTTAATTTCTTTTATTAATGTCTTATAGTTTTCAATTTACAAGTCTTTCACCTCCTTGGTTAAATTTATTCCTAGGTATTTTGTTCTTTTTGATGCCCTTGTAAATGGGATTGTTTTCTTAATTTTTCTTTAGTGTATAAAATGCAACAGATTTTTGTATATTGATTTTGTATCCTGCAACTTTACCAAATCCGTTAATCTACAAATAGTGACATCTACAAATATCATGTCATCTACAAATAGTGACAGTTTTACTTCTTCCTTTCCAATTTGGATGTCATCTACAAATAGTGACAGTTTTACTTCTTTCTTTCCAATTTGGATGTCTTTTATTTCTTTTTCTTGCCTAACTGTTCTGGCTAGGACTTCCAACACTATATTGAATAAGAGTGGTGAGAGTGAGCATCCTTGTCTTGTTCCTGATCTTAGAGGAAAAGTTTTCAGCTTTTCACCATTGAGTATGATGTTAGCCGTGGGCTTGTCATATATGACTTTTATAATGTTGAGGTATGTACCTTCTATACCCACTTTGTTGAGAATTTTAATCAAAAATGGATGTTGAATTTCATTATTTTTATTTATTTTTTTAAAAATAAACTTATTTATTTATTTATTTTTGTCTGCGTTGGGTCTTCATTGCTACTCGCGGGCTTTCTCTAGTTGCAGCAAGCGGGGGCTACTCTTCGTTGTAGGGGGGCTACTCTTTGTTGCGGTGCGTGGGCTTCTCATTGTGGTGGCTTCTCTTGTTGCAGAGCAGGGGCTCTAGGCATGCGGGCTTCAGTAGTTGTGGTACACGTTCTCAGTAGTTGTGGCTCACGGGCTCTAGAGTGCAGGCTCAGTAGTTGCGGCGCATGAGCTTAGTTGCTCTGCGGCATGTGGGATCTTCCAGGCCCAGGGCTCAAACCCGTGTCCCCTACAATGGCAGGTGGATTTTTAACCACTGCACAACCAGGGCAGTCCCATCCATTATTTTTAATACTCAATTCTTTTTTACTTCATGCTCCACTGTGGATTTTTTGCCTTACCTATCTTCTAGTCCTTATTATTTATTTCAAATGTGTTGATCTGAGGATATTAATAAAAATTAATTATTAATATATACAATAAAAGTGATCCCACAGGGCTCCCCCTTTGCCATGTGAGGATACAATCAGAAAAAAGAGCCCTCACCTGACCATGCTGACACCCTGATCTCCAGAACTGCGAGCAATAGACTTCTGTTGTTTATACACTGTTCAGTCTATGGTATTTTGTTACAGCAGACCAAATGACTAAGACACAAAATTGGCACCAAGGGTGGAATTGCTGCTGTAACAAATACCCAAAAATGTGGAAGTGTCTTTGGAACTGGATTATGAGTACAGACTAGAAGAGTTTTGAGGTACATGCTAGAAAAAGCCTACGTGGCTGCGAATGAATGGTTATGGGTGATTCTGAGAAGAGCTCAGAAGAGGAAAACTATAGCAAAACCTCAGTTTTCTTAGAGAAAAACTAAGTGGTTGTTAACAGAATGATAGTAAAAATATGGCTGATAAAGGTCATTCTGTTGAGGTCTCAGATGGAAATGAGGAACATGTTATTGGAAACCGAAGGGAAGGCTGTCCTTGTTTTAAAGTGGCAAAGAGCTTAGCTGAATTGTGTTCCTGTCCTGCTGTTTTGTGGAAGGTAGAACTTGTAAGCATGAAAAGTGGCTATGTGGCTGAAGAAATTTCTAAGCAAAGTGTTGAAGGAACGGCCTGGTTTCTCTTAAATGCTTATGGTAAAACTCAAAAGGAGAGAAATGATTTAAAGATGGAATTGTTCATCAAAAAGGAAGCAGAACTTTAAAATTTGGGAAATTCTCAGCCCATCCATTTTGAAAGAAATAAGAAAGTTTGGGAAAGAACACAAAGTGGCCAAATTTGATAAGGCAATTGACGGTGGATTGACCATTTCAGTGGAAGACAGGAACTATTTTCAAGATAAAGGAGAGATCAGGTTGGCATCCAAACAAAAGCCAGGACCTATTGTTCAAGACAATGGAAGAATGACCCTGAAGGCATTTTGGACTGGCCCTACCATCACAGGTCCAGAGTTTAAGGGCCTGGGGGCACATATCGATTTCAAAAAAGGGGGTTCTGGCTGCCTCACAAAGCAGGCTCTGCTCCCCAAATACCCCTGTTGTGCTCCTCAGCCTCCAGGTGCCACACATGGCAGCCATGGTGGCTGCCCTTGTGGAGGACACAAGTAATGAACCTTGGAGGAGTCCCTACTGAGTGCAGAGTACAATAGCCCTGGAAGCATGGGCAGCTCCACCTAGATATGGAAGAGTGAAACCTCCCAGAGCAGTGGACTCAGGATGGGGAGGGGGCCACTGCAGAGAGCCCCCATTAGGTCAATGACCAGTGGGGGCTGTTGGCTCAGGGCTGCCCCTGAGACCACAGTCCCAGAGAAGACGGGCATGGGACTCCAGCCTGTGAGAGCTGCCCCGTGGGCTGCATCCAGCAAAGCTGTGGGAGTGAGGCCACCCAGAACCTTGGGGGCCCACCGCCCACCCCAGTGTGTCCAGAGGTGAGCTTTAAGGTTTTGGACTTGCTTGGAAACTATTACCCCTTTCTTTTTCCCAATTTCTCCCTTTGGAATGGGAATGTCTATCTCATGCCCGTCCCTCCATTGTATTTTGGAAGCACCTAAGGTGTTTGATTTCACAGTTCACAGCTGGAGGGCAATTTGCCTAAGGATGAATGTCTCACCCATATTTTGATTTAGATGATATCTAGATGAGATTTTGGACTTAGACTTTTGAGTTGCTGCTGGAAAAAGACTCCTGGGGTTGTTGGGATGGAATGAATGTAGTCTGCATATGAGAAGGACATGAATTTTGGAGGGCCGGGAGTGGAATGTTATGTAGTTTGAATGCTTGTGTCCTCCCCAAATTCATATGTGGAAATCCTAACCCCCAAAGATGACTGTTGGGCCTTAAGGAGGTGATTAGGTTATGAGTGCAGAGCCCTTATGAACACCATTTATGCCAATTCAAAAGAGGCTCCAGAAAGATCCTTTGCCCTTTCCACCACATGAGGGCACAGTGAGAAGGTGCCAGATACGAACCAGGAAGAGAGCCCTCACCCAACCATGCTGGCACCCTGATCTTGGACTTTTCAGTTTTTAGAACTGTGAGAAATAAATTTCCGTTGTTTATAAGCTACCCAGTCTATGGTATTTTGTTATAGTAGTCATGTGAATTAAGACACAACTAAAAGAATCTTAATCAATATATCCAAGTTCACAGTTAAATGACAAAGAGCAGACAAAGAGAAAATACTTGCTACATACATAACAGACAACAGAACATAAAATACTTCTTCAAATCAATGAAAACAACTACCTAATAGAAAAATGGGCAAAGAAAATTAACAGGCAATTTAGAGAAGTAATACAAACAAAGCATATGAAAAGGAGTTCAACCTTACTGGTAATCTAGGCAATATAAGTTAAATCAACAATGTGATGTAATTTTTAAAATATAATTGACAAAATTTTAAAAGATTGATATGATCCAGTATTAGTAAGAATGTGAGCAGTCTCTTTTCTATACTGTTGGCAAGAGAGTAAACTAGCAAAAACCTTTTTAAAAGAAGAGAATATGGCAGTATCCATCAGAATTTTAAATATGCCTACCTTCAGTCCAATATTTCTATGTCTAGGCTTTAGTTCTTGTGAAGCACCCACATATATGCCCAGAGACAATTACAAAGGTATTTACTATAGCACTGTTTCTAATAGCCAAAAATCAGGAATGGTCAAATAAATTATGGTAGACATCTATACAGCATTTAGAGAGATTAAAGTAGATCCTTATATATTAACTTGTAAATATCTCCAAAATACATATTTAAAATAAAAATGAATAATTACAAAATAATATGTATGTGTAGAGATATCCTATTTATCTAACAAAAATTATTTACATTGGTAAAGATAGGTATATATATATAGAAAAATTAAGAAAGATACACAACAACTCTCAACAGAGTTGATTAACAATTATTAACATCAAGAGATGGGCAAAGTAGGACTTTAACTTCTTACCCTGTACTCCGAGAGAAAACCTCCATTAATATCTTTCAATTCTTCAAGACCTTTTCTGAGCATATATTACCCAAATATCACCAGGCTTCCCAGTACTATGGCTTTTGTTAGAGTGTTAGTTGCAAGTGGGAAAATGTAAGAACATGGAAAACAGTTGTCTTCCTGCCATCCTTTGCCCCAGGGCCACCTGCACTGCTGTGGTCACTAATCTTTACAAAGTTCTGCTCAAGCCCCAGCAGCCCACAGCACCATCATGGCTTCACATTTGCACCACAGCCCTATGCTTCACTCAGGCCACTATCTCCTCTCCAACATCACCTCTTCAGCAACTTTTAGGATCCATACTTATCCTTCCTCTGAAAGTGGACAGGAATGGGGCTCTTCTTCCTGGGTTGGGCTCTCTTAGGGGGTTCCCATAATAGGGTGGCTTGGGCCCTAAGGTGTTATAGCCCTTTCTAGCTTTACACATGCACCTCCTTTCTCCCCTCAGGGTGCATTTCCATAGAGAGGATAACTAGGTGGTCACTTTGAAATAACAAAAGCCACTAAAGACTCAGAATTACTTATGGAGGAATTTATCATGCACATACTCATGCACAGGGTAAGAAATGACTTTTGTGCAAAGTCATTCACTGTAGCGTTGTTTGTAACAGCTGAAGATTAGAAACAACGCAAATAAATGTCTTTCAAAAGGAAATGTTTAAATAAATGATGATATATCTACACCATAGAACATTAAGCAGTGGTTTAAAAAGAATGAGGAAGCTTTCTTTATACCAATAGGGAAAGAAGCCCAAGCTAAACAAACAAACAAAAAGCAAAATATGCTACCTTTGTAAACGAGTGAAGAACAATAAGAAGCTATATTTGGTTTTGCTTGTATTTGCTTGAAGAAACTATGGAAATTGACATAGGAAATGAAGGACAGTTACTAATCTAGGGTCTGGGTGAGAATTGGTCAAATGGAGGGCAACAGTAGGATAGTAGAGAGACCTTTTATTGTATATCTTTTTATATTCTCTGGTTTTTAAACCATATTTATGTTTTACCTATTCAGCCTTCAGATTTTCTTGTCTTAAGGTCAAATCCTTCCCATGGGGCCATGCAAGTGAAATCCTTGCAAGTTAGCCTCCTGACTCCAATGCTTGTTTTGCTTTGTTTTGTTTTGTTCTCTCAGGAGGTTCTTCTGGGGATTTGTACATTCAGTCAGTGTAAATAGGTGTGAGACCAACAGAGCACAGACCTTTTCTACCTGATCTCCCCTTGCCCAGGATATAGAACTTTGTTTTACACACCCACAAAGACACATGTGTATATAATAACATGTATCATGTTTACATAAAGGAATTCTCTTTGGGTTACAAATACAAGAAATTCAACTCAAACAATGATAATAATTTTGAGATTGCCTGTGGACACCAAGGGCAAGAAAGCACTTAATAAGTTTCCTAGGGAATTCCCTGGTGGTCCAGTGGTTAGGATTCTGTACCTCCACTGCAGGGGGCACGGGTTCGATCCCTGGTTGGGGAACTAAGATCCCGCATGCTGCTGCATGGCGCGGCCAAAAAAAAAAAGATTCCTAACTTCTAGGTTGATGGAAAAATGAAATAACGCACATAAAGAAATTTGCCATGCACCTACTTCATAGTAAATAGCAAATAAGTGTTAGTTGTTATCATTTGTGGAGATTTCAAAGCACAGTATATGTCTGAATATTGTTTATAAATGAGCATGATCTATTAAAGAAGTCTTAGGTTTTAAGATTTCTCCTTCATTTACACACAAAAGTCTCTATAGGGCAAGACAAGAAGAAAAAGCTCACAATGAATTTTGAACTCAAAAATTTTAAACGATTAGAAAAACTGAATTCAAACTTCCAAGTGAAACTGAGACCAAGACTCTATGAAAATGCCAAACAAGAGAAAATAGGGGATTCCAAATGGTGCTTGATAAACACTCATTCAGTACCTCAAATACATACAACAGGGGAAAAGATGAATGATTTGATTGGGCAGCAGTTATTGTTAAGGGAAAATAAAGTGGAAGAAACTGAAATATTTAGGTACCTATCAAGAAGTGATGAAAGCCAGCTGTGGAAAAAGATTCTTTAAGGGAAACTTTCTGTATTACAGAGGAAATAGCTGTACAACGTCAAGAAGGGAATCAGTGAGATGGAAAGCAAGGAAACCCACCACAATAAGATGCCATATTCACAGAAGCATTATTCACATATAACCCCAACATCTTCTTCTTACTGTGCCGTGGTTTGAAAATTTTGCTTCATCACTCATATGAATTTACCTCCAGACCCTTGTGGCTGTCTCATTCATTTTAATATTTGTCTTTAAAAATATCTCTTGGGATCCCAGGAATGTCCTGTGGTATGTCTATTGTTCCACAGGCTGAATTTATTAGTTGGGATGTGGATGGGGAGAATGTCTATGGCAATTTTCAGAAGATAGCACTTCAGTGTTAAAAGCCAAATGTCTAGATTCCCACACATTTATGACAATAATAAATCAATGACTCTGAATTATTCTTAACATATATTTAAATACCGAACAGCATTTGTATAGTGGCAGACCTGCTGGCAGCACCTTTCTTGTAATAAATATAATAATGGTGATGGCACTGATGATGGCAGCCACTGGACGTCATTACCTAAAATTTTGTTTTAAAAAACATCTTGAGGTTGAGCTATAAGTAGTCCACTGAAATGTTTTGCTGTAAGATGTGTGACAACTAGAATATGAAGCTGACTATACACACAGCCACAGTTGAAGTTTGTGCTGCTTGAAACATCAAGTGTTTTGAAGCAGTCTTGTAGACTGGAAAGCCGATGATAAGCAAACTGAAAGTAGCTCATTTCAGATATTCATCAACAACATTGTGATGGTTAATTGTGCATGTCAACTTCACTGGGCCACGAGGTCCCCAGATATTTGGTTACACATTATTTCTGAGGGTGTCTGTGAGGGTGTTTCTAGATGAGATTAATGTGTGAATCGGTAGGCTGAGTAAAGCAGATTGCCCTCCCAGTGTGACTGGGCCTCGCCCAATCCGCTGAAGGCCTGAATAGAATAAAAGGCTGAATAAGAAAGAATTCTCTCTCTCTGCCTGACTGTCTTTGTGTAGGGACATTGGTCTTTTCCTGCCTTTGTATTCAGACTCAGAAAGAAACTTACATCATTGGTGCTCCTGGTTCTCGGACTCAGACTGAAACTATACCATAGGCTCTCCTGGGTCTGGACTTCTCAGCTTCCAAAATTGCAGGAGCCAATTCTTTATAATAAATCTCTTTAAATATATACATATATATATTATATATATGTATAATATATATAGATATACATATAATGTATATATACACACACATATATTATGTGTGTATATATACATACATTATATGTATATAATATACACACTCATACATATATACTTTTTTTCCCTCCAATTATTTCTGTTTCTCGAGAGAACCCTGACTAAAACAAACCAAAAATAGTTTGGGATCTTAAAATCGGGCTAGACATCATGAAGGAACAGACAGTCTTGCAAGATTTCCAGGACTTCCTGTGTTCAGTTAAGGCAGCAATGCCATGAGATGAGCCTTTCTTGTTTATTTTTGTACTTCCACTTCCTGTCAAGTGCTGTTTACCGTCGAATTCAGAGGTGTGTGAACATTTAAATAAACTCAGAGTGTGCAAAATTATGTGTTTAATACCATCCCCCACCCGCAACAAGTTCAGTCTCTTTAGAGATTTCTGTGGTTTTCATTGTACTTGATTGGCTGGCAGAATTTTCACTTTTCTCTAAGGGGATATGTAAAGACAGGGTTCCTTCTAGGAGAATAACTATAATGACGAAAGCAGTAACACCACCTATCAGTCCTTGGTGGCTTCTACCAGCGTTTCCCAAATTCTGGTCCTCAGAACATCATGGGCATCATCTGAGAATTTATTAGAAATGTAAATTCTCAAGCTCCACTCCAGACCTTCTGAACCAGTAACTCTCGAAAGTTTGAGAACCACTGGCTTACATCATCATTTCATCAGCATTACTTCATTAAATCCTAAAAACATAAAGTTGGTACTATTTTCCCCATTTTACAGAAAAAGAAAAATAATAATAAGGCTCAGAGATCCTAAGATGGCTTCCAGTGATCACACAAGTAAAAGGCAGAGCTGAGGCTTGAACCAAGTTCTTGTGACCCAAACCCAGTGCTCTTTCCACACTGTAGTTCTCGCCTCAAATAACTCAGGTATATTCCTAACACGTACCCCACCCCCTGCCATGTAAGACTTGGGATACTTTACATAATGACTCCACATGACGGAAATGTGCCATCCTAACAGGGAAGCAATGGTAAGTGGCCCTCTCAATGAGCTCCTGTGTGTTTTCCCCCTATTTATGCACGGCAACGAGGCACACAGAGAACCAGAACCTAAAGTGGTTCGGTTCATGTGACAGCAACAGTTCATTCTGTCCCACCTTGCCTCCAGCCCTCCCATTATGAGGGTTTCATGTTGTTCTTTCTGCTCAGTTATAATGCAGTACAGTTTTGTAACAGCAGAAGAGGGCAGACAACCTCAATGTCCATCAAAAGGGAATAACTCATTAAATTCTGCCGTGGTTGTAAAACATAAGGCAGCTCTATATGGACTCATAAGGAAAGATCTCTAAAACACGTTGATAAGTGGTGAATAAGGTGCAGGCAGTGTATAGAGTATGCTATCATTCAAGACTTGAAAAAAAAAACCTCACACACGTGTATGTTTGTAAATGCATAGAATTTTTCCAAAAGGATAAATACCAACTAAGTAGCAGTGGTTTTGTCCAGCAATGGGAACTGAGAAGGAGGTGTGTGGCAGGGAGGGGGGTTATGAACACGAAGCGGAAGGAGGGGGACTTATTCTTCATCGTACACCCTTTTGTATTGTCTGAACTTTTTTAAAACCATAATTTAAATTACCTGTTTAAATATATCTTTATTATACATATGTATTTATTTATATTTGTTATATATTGAAAAAGACAATTATGAGCTCCCAAACGTCCTATCTACCCTCAATAATCATTTATGTTTTCATTCCCAAGAAGAGCCTTATAATTTTAGCCTAAACTATCTCCTTATGTAAATTCCCAAATTTCATTTCACTGGGTGAAGCTTTATTTATTCTTTTTAAACTTGAAGCACTGCTTCCTAATTCTAGTATACTAGGAGTGCTTTCTTCATCCTTCAAAAGCTGTTAAAAACTCCCAAATCCAAAATCCTATTGCAGGGCTGGGTCATCTCTCTGAGTTTGGGGCTCTCCATAGCTATTCTTTTCTCTTTTGTATATATATATATATTTTTTAAAACGAATATCACATATTTTTATTTATTTTAATTTTTAGCTGCATTGGAACTCCATCGCTGCATGCGGACTTTCTCTAGTTGTGGCAATCGGGGGCTACTCTTCGTTGCAGTGCATGGGCTTCTCGTTGCAGTGGCTTCTCTTGTTGCAGAGCATGGGCTCTAGGCATGCGGGCTCAGTAGTTGTAGCACGTGGGCTCAGGAGTTGTGGCTCACGGACTCTAGAGTACAGGCTCAGTAGTTGTGGCGCACGGGTTTAGTTGCTCCGCGGCATGTGGGATCTTCCCAGACCAGGGCTCGAACCTGTGTCCCCTGCATTGGCAGGTGGATTCTTAACCACTGCACCACCAAGGAAGCCCCTCGATTCTTTTCTAATGCGGACAAATTGCTTTCCACCCTGATTCTTCCAACCTCCAATCCCAACCTGCCTAACAGTTTTCAAATGAGCCAATGCCCAATAGATAATTAATGAGCTGTGATGGCCCTCACAGTCAAATGCCTTTCTCCCTATGGGAGAACTCCCCCCCAGATCCCCAGCCTCTGCGAAGAATAAAAAAGATGAGCAAGGGAAAAAGAAAGGGGAAAAAGTCTTAATAATTACTTTTTTCCCTTTCTTTTTCCCTGGCTCATCATAAGAGCCAACTATAATTATGCAAACTAGGATGAGCAATGATGAATTCATTTAGGAGGGATGTTAAAAATATTTCAAGTAAGGGGGGAAGAGTGGTTGCTATATTCTGAAAAGTAAATATGTAATTTCTGGAGTATGTAAAATTTTGAGTGATTCATAAATAAAGCTTAGAAGAGTGTAGGAAACAGGATATGGGTTAAGTGAAAATGGATGTACCTGGGTTGGTAATATTGGGAAATACCCATAACACAACATAGCACAACATGACTCAAGGGGGAAAAAAAGAAAGAAAGAAAAAATAAAAGGGAAAAATACAGTGATAGTAGCTGTACTGGGTTGACTGAAACAGCCTTATTTTATTTTATTTATTTATTTATTTATTTTTTAACATCTTTATTGGAGTATAATTGCTTTACAATGGTGTGTTAGTTGCTGCTTTATAACAAAGTCAATCAGCTATACATATACATATATCCCCATATCTCCTCCCTCTTGCGTCTCCCTCCCTCCCACCCTCCCTATCCCACCCCTCTAGGTGGTCACAAAGCACCGAGCTGATCTCCCGAAACAGCCTTATTTTGAGAGGATTCACCATGCTAAAAGAAAATGTGGAGTTATTTAATATAATTACTAATGATTTAAAGTACCTGAACTATACAGGTAATGAAGAGTTCACAAAATAACTCACACTTTGTTAGCCCATAGAAAATAGGAACTCTGAAACCAGACTCACTTAGATCAGTATTCCAATTTATAGACCAGGGAGCTTGTCCCTGTTGACTGATTTTTGTACAGTGAATGTGCATTATCTGTGCAAATCTACAAGAGTAGAGGAACCCAGGGAAGAGAAAAGAGCTGATTCTTCTGATCTTCGCTTCCCCCATAACTTTTCCCCAGCTTGCCCACCTCAACTGATTTTAAATATAATCACGTTTTCTTCTGTCCCATAATTTGGTGATTATGAGGAAAACACCAGTAGAAACACAGTCTATAGAAACACTATGGTTCTTGGGACCAAGGGGATTTTCAGTGTAGTTTTTAATCTTAGTTTTTAGCATAAATTTAAGTAACTTCAGTTACCTTCTTTTTGAGTTTCTCTTTTCCAATAGATGGGGGGGGAAAAAGGAAAAAAGAACAAAAAAAAAAAACCCCTCCAGGGTGTGGGATGTTACACATTTATTGGCATTCCAGTGCCATGAGCAAGCATTGTATATCACTTTATGTGTTCACTCCTTTCCTTTTAATTCAGCACTCTCTCAGGCTCAATTTCCCACAAATCAGGATTGTTTTCTACTAACTTAGTATGATCCTTCTCTAACAAATGAGATTTTTCAGTTTTCTGTGCAGGTGGTGATCATTGTTGGTGAAATGTTCATAGTAAATTAATAAGCACTTAATAAAATGTATCCTATATAGCTGTTCAAAACAAAAGCGCCATTTGACATCTAAAAATAACCCAAATACAAATAATAAAGGCTTAGGGGGGTGGCAGTTTATTTAACAAACGTTTATTTGGTACCTACAGTGTTCTGGGCACTGTGCTAACCACTTGGGTGGCAATGACAATGAATGAGGCGAGGTTCCCTGCTCTTGAGATACTCAGTCCAGTGGGAGGAAATGGAAAAGTAAACATATAGCATCAATATAATAAGTGCTGTAATAGAGAGCATGAATAGAAAATTGTAGGAGTGGCGACAGAGGACTACTAATGCTTCCTGAGGCAGGCAGCTAAGCCTTTCTGTTTCATCTCGAAGACAGAGTCGGAACTTGGAGAGCATCCTTGCCATAGGGGAGAAGTGAACATAGCTTTGGAGGAGCTGGTGGTCTGGCAGGGAAGACAGGCCAGCAGGAGCACTTCAGGGAAAAGGATTACCTCGATCCTGGCTATGAAGGCACAGATGGGGAACATTCTGGAGTGTGTAAAGGCATATGGGGGTGGGCAACCAGAGGGTAATTAGAAAACTAGACTTGATCATATTCTGAAGGGGATCGTGTGCCACACTAAGGAGTCTGGACTAAAATACATTCTGTAGGCAGCTGGAAATTGAAGGAAGTCTTTAATCCTGCTAGTGACAGGATGAGATGTAGTTATAGAAATATGACAAAGGAAAAGCCTAGATGCAGCCTTCCAGGTGTGAGGTGATGAGCTCTAATCTAGACTGAAGCAATGGAATGAAGAATGAAGGGGCACAGAAGGTTTCTCAGGAGGTAGAACTGAGAGGAAGTCAGAAGATAAGATAGAGGGTCACAGTTCCCTCTAGGGCATCTGAGAGGATGTTGAGGTCCTGACTGAGCTAGGGAGAATGGGAAAGAAATGTGGTGAGCAATCCATGGAGGAGAGGCGGGGCATGTCAGTTCTTTCCCGTGTGTTGAATTTTGAGGTACCTCAAGGAGAATTCCTGTGAGTAGTTGGAGATGCAGGTTTGTGGCTGTCGGAAAGGTCAGTCCAATGCATGAGATTGCCTAGGGGTGAGGAGGAAGAGAAACAGGGGAGGAGAGAAGGATGAGAAGGAAACCTTAGGGAACCCCATCCTCTAAAGGATGGACAGAGGGACAGAAAACAAGGGAAGAGGCAGAACGTTTAGAAGGGTATATGAGGGGGACCGAGAGAAGGAAATGAGACAGAACTCAGGAGAGAAGATGCTTTCCTGTCGGAGAGACTAATCATTACTGGCAAATGGAAAAGAGAGGCGAGTCAGAGGAGAATTGAACAGTGTTCCTTGATTCGCGAGAGCAGCAGGGTGGGGGCAGAAATCAGATAATAGTGGATTAAAAAGAGAATAGGATCCAATGAATAGAATAAGTCATGTAGTCTTTCTTAAGAATGTGATGATAAAGAAAAGGTGAAATGTAAGGCATCAGCCCAGAAAAAAAAGGAAGTTGAGCTAAAGAAAGAGTGGTTGTTTTTGTCGCTGTTTTTTATTTCTCTAACGTCTGGTGGAGTCTTGAGCACATGTGTACCCAGAAGAGAAAGGAGGGGTCAAGACATGAGAGGAGGGGGGATACTGAGGAAACCAGGTCTTTGGGGCACAGATTGAAAAATGAGACTTAGAAAGAGGTAGCAATTCTTCTTCTGGGATAAAAAGGAAGAAGGAAAGAATCAGTGTAAGCCTAGAGAAGTCTGAAGATGGTGAGGAAGACAAACTCAGTGAGTTTCTGCCTGATGACGTCTTTTTTCTTGAAGAAGCAGCTGGCTAGGAAATCTCTGAAAGTGAAGTGAGAATGAATATACTGAGAGAGAATGTTGTTAATACCTACCAGTGTCTTGTTTACTCCTTTAAAAACACTGCTTCACTTTCTTCAGTGAGAGAAGTCAAGTCTTATCTCAAAAGAAGTGGCTAAATAGGACTGTGGAACAGTCAGACTATAAACTTCCAGATACAGAAGTCTACATGTAGCAGAACTCACACCAGGCTTACGTAGCTTTGCCTGGGGCTTAGCAAATCCTTTTGATAACGCTTCCTTTAAGCAACTTTGGGGTAAATTCTGGGTATAGGACTTAGAATGTATTTGGAGTTAAATATTCTGGTACTTCATATTGTACCAAAAAGATCAAAGAAAGAAACAAACAAAAAATCTGGACCTTTCCTTAGTATGAGAAATATGTTAAGCTTAGGAGAGAATTGATGTGTCTCACCAGCCTTTTCAGAAACTCAAATCACTGATTATCAGGTCTGGTGTGTGCTGCATGATTGCCCTGAACAAATGAGCCACAGACACAATCATAAAGAAAGACATCAGACTAGACAAACTATCATTTAGAAAGAATTAGGACAACCAAGTTGCATGCTAACCATCAGCTCATCTACTGCAGCTGTGGTGTCACTGGTCTCCAGAGGCTACTTAATCTCATTGAGACAAGACAGCCAGCCTAATTGATACAGAAGATGAAAGCCCTTTGATCTCATATCAAACAGAACCAGACTAAGAGAAGGATCCAGCAGGCAAGATGACCGTCTTCCAAAAGAGAATGAACGCTGCAGGAAGGAAAGTAGGAAGGTGGTACTATCTTACTTTGGAATTCCATGGACTTGATTTACTTAAGTAAGGATTGAAAAGTAATACATTCATCCCAATGAATGAATAGGGTTTGTTTGCTCTGAGTGATAAGGCGCAAACAGTATGGTCGCTATGAAATCTTTTGAATTATCAGCATTTTCAGATAAGTGTTACAGTAGTGATGAAAAGCCCAACAGAAGCACAATAAATGTAAGAACACCTGCCTTTTAGCACTTAACTGTAAAGGACAGGTGTTGGTCAACGTCAACCATATACTGCCCCTACTAAAGAATTTCCTCAGAAGGGATTTTATTATGATTTAAATAGCATTCGCTATGCTTTGTCAATAAATTCGGGAACCATCCATGCAAAACACCGGCTTTGCAATAATCAGAATATCTACAAGTATACTAGCGTGACTGTAAAGTTATCAGACCACTATTCCTATGTCAGGAAACTTTGTGTTCTCTATTCTAATGCAAAAGGTACACATTTCAATAATCACATCAGTTGTATTTTACATACTTAATATAATGGTGGTTTCAAAAACTAGTCCAAGACCATGATTATGTGAGTAAGATTAAATACATTATGGCATTTAGGGAGAAAAAAAATAGGAACAATACAGTGTTTTTCTTTTAGATACAGAGGATTACTTTGAAAAAATAACATGCTCTTTAGTTTAGTGGTTCCACCAACTGGATCTCATCCTTGATGTATGTAAAAAGCCTAGGGTATCTGGTATTTGGGAAAGTGTGTCCTCCCACTGTTTGACATTTTTAAAGCTGGGAGCCTCTGAAGAAATATTACAAAAGCAGTGTCAGAAAGAACTCAAGGTAAAAATATAAAATAACATCTTTTTCTTACCAGAGACAGCATCTACAGTGATGAATAAACAAATCAACAACAACAAATTAACATTTACTTGAATGAATCTAGAAAAAATGTGGTTGTCTGATTATATATATAGTATATGGGTGTCTTCAAAACAAGTTCTGGCCCCCTTGGGGTTTTTTCCTCCAGTAAATTACAAGCCCAGACTTTGAACTTTTGGACTACTCAACTGTCCACTTCTTTTTCCTCCTCATTTAAAATTGACATCAGTTCTCTCTTCCACCATCTTAAAGGCACCACAGATATTGTTTACTGAATTCCTGTGAGACCCACTTCCACCTTCCTAGATGAACACAGGATCTGGCTGATGATTTTCCTCCACATCCTAAGACCTCATCATCACTTCTGACATCTCCAAAATTCATGCTAGAGCTCCATCAGTCACCTCAACTGTAGAGTCCCATGATCTTGTTTGTTCACTGCAGTCTTCGAACTGCACCCTACTTCAGCCATGCACCAGCAAGATCACTCCCTGAATTTAACCATTAGAGGTAACTTGGAATGTTTGCTTTTCATAGACAACCCCATATCTACCACTGCACCCCTGCCCCTTCCAATATCCCTCCTTGTTTTCTGCTCACCAAGTTCAATGAACACTAAATCCTTCATAGTTTGACCTACCCAGGAACCATCTACTCAGCCCCTGTTATTGCCTTCCCTAACAACGAGGCTCCCGTCATGTTCTTGTGACCCACCCTGTCAGTGGGCAAACCCACACCAGGCACACTGTCCAATTTTTCTGTTTGTGCCCAAGAACATTGCTGGAGAAAACCTGGGAGTTCTCTTGCTCCCTATAACGCACTCGTGCTTGCTTCCACAGTGCCAGGAATGCCAACAAAAATCCCCTGACTCATTGCTGGGAATATTCCCCCAACAATTCTATGCACGTAATTCTCACCTATGTACCTCAAAAGCTCCTGTATCTTCCCTGTCTCTTTCATGGCAAAGACTTCCTGAAGAATCAAATATAACACATATCCCTTCCACACCTCCTCAACATCACTTGTCTCTCCACTTAACTTCCCTCAATTCCCATCTGCTTCAAAGACACTTTTTTACTACCATTTATCTGACATACAATTCTAGATTTTTGACCTTAAGGTCTCTCCAATGCCACATTAACAACTTCTGACATCCTTGTACTTAGTACCGAGCTGGCACACGGTAGGCACTTAATAGATATGGATTGATTCAATGAGTAAATAAATGAATCTACACCTAGATGTCCTACTTCCAATTCAACTCTATATAAGTGACGTTACTAAAGAAGAAAGAAAAGGATCATCAAAGAGGAAGACTGCTTTCTGCTCCTTCCACTCCGGCTGCTATGAACACCAACTCTAAGTCTTTGGGGTTTCCACTGATTTTTCAACAGAGGCTTTTTTCAGAAGTAATTGGAACATGGAATCGGACCCACATATAATTGCTCTAAATGAAATAAAAACAATTGATTGTGTTTTAAAGGGTAATAGTTAAAGGTATATTACTTAAATACACAGTATACATAAACTAACATACTTGTAAAATCAAAGGGGCATAACATCACCCCCAAACCATCCTGATCACTAGCATTCTTTTGCTGCATTCAAAGTCTTATAGCCCGATGACTACTGTTTTTTTTTGGTGTTCTTCAGGCATATAGGATCTTTATGATAGTATAAAAAATAGTCACCCACCACCCACCATTGTTCTATATGCTTTCCCACATGCTGTTTCTATTATGTATACTATTTTAAATTTCTTATGATCTTGCTTAAAATATGTTTATAAATTGTAAATTCTGGTTTCTTCATCTGTGATTTTTTCCCCTCTAATATGGATGGATTCCAGAAAACCCAGAAACAATACCTAACAATATCTGAGCAGAGGAAGGAGAGGAATAGCAAATAAACATTCTCCAGTGTCAGGTTAGGAAGATATTCGATCTTTCAATGTGTTCAACAAATGGGTTTAATAATGCACATTTCAGTATAAAACAGTTCACAACAGAAATATTTGCTACTCAGCCCATTTATCCTGGGAATTACACAACATGGACCATTTTCAATAACTCTCTTCATTATAATGATTTCCTCCTGCTCAAGCAAGAGAGATGTACAAACCATTTTGGTCTAGAAATGTAATATGATGAGATACAAATGTATTAAAGAAAAATTAAAGTACAATCATTTTTATCACTTTGGTTTAGTGTTATGTTGTCTTTCTCAGGTAATTTAGTCTCTTTAAATCTTTCCAACCAGAATATAAAAATTGCTTTTTATTCAGAATCCATACAACTAAACAACTTGAAAAAGCAGATTTATTTTAAAGGCTTGGTAAAATACTGGTAGACCAAGAAAAGATTAAGTTATGTTTTGGGGTGCCTAGTTGGTTTCTTTTAATTTTGTAACTTAACGATCTTGAAGTGCCTTTAGAGTCATAAAAGATAACATTATGTTTAATATAATTTTGACCTTTTAATGTTATGTTCTAATATCAATCCACATAGATTATATAGGTAGTAACTTTTGCTTAGTAAGACCATCCAATTATGTGAAACCTTTTCAGACATTCTGAATGAATGGAAGTATAACTTCATCCATTTAATCATTCATTCATTTACTCAGCAAATGGGTACTGAAGGTACATGATGTGTATGGTACAACAGTAGAAACTAGTTCCCCAAATAATAGAGTAATAAATGATAAGTAATAGAAATAAGATATATTTCCATGTCACTATAATTTTTAGTAGTAATTGCCAAAAGGGTGCTATAAAAATTCATAGAACTGTAGAGAATTGTGATAATGTTTTCAGTGGTGTGACAATTAGTGCTTAGACGTTTTTGTTTTACTAAGCTACCTACGTGACAATCCCGTGAAGCACTGTCCTTATTCACGGTTTTCTTCTTGTCGTCTTTGTGTACTCAGAATTTTTTACCACGTTTGTCTAATTCTTGAGAAGTAAAAATTCAGGGAATGTTTATTTACTGAACGCATATTCTGAGTAAGGCACTAAGCTGGCCACTAATCGTATACACTGAAAATACAGCAGGCACAGTCCCTTCACTCACGGCGTTCCTAATCTAATAGGAGAAAGGAAAAAAAAACATGTTTCCACTGAACATGTCTTTCATTCCTTCCTACATTCTCACCATCACTGGAATTGAACTTTATTAGGCGCCAAAACAACCACATTATTTCATTGATGTCTCCTCGGAGCAGCAAGCAATACAATTGGTTATGGTCGATTTTACGGTTAGCCCGTGATTGTTGATAAGACAAGTCAGTGTTTTGTAAAACGCTGGGTGCTGCTGGCGTAACCCACACATGGGTTAAAAGTGCTGAGATGGCATTTCTGATTAACCTGAGCAGCAAACAGTCCCTCTGATCTCTAAAGCAGGTGCTGCCAGAAAGAGCAAAATTCTACCCAGGAAGTGAGCGCTCTGAAAGATTTGCTTCTGGGGACTCTTCCTGGTGACATGACAGGTCCTTTCCTTCCAGAACTCTTACTCTGTGAATGAGAGCAGAGAGAAAGAGTAGAAGAATGGAGGAGAGGAAAGAGAGAGCTAATGCAGAACGGACCGGGCAATGCATGAGAGAGGAAGTAGAGGAGAAAGTAAGGAAAGGCAGAATTTATGAGAAAGAGAAAGAGAAAGGAAAGGAAGGGGATGGGAGGGGAGAAGAGGGGAGGGGAGAGGACGGAGGGAGGAAGGAAGGAAGGGAGGAAAGAGGAAAGGAAGGAAAATGACTGAGCGTATAACGCTAGCAGCAAGGGCTCCAAGGGTGTGGTGGCTGTACCAGTTGGACACAGAGTACTGTGGAGTAAATCCTGGGCCAGGTGCCCAGGAACAAGGACAGTAAAACTCTAGGAAGTGACAGCTGTTTCATCCGGAGGAATATTAGTAACAATCATAGCTAACATGCACTTTCTTTGCACCAATCCTCTAAGTGCTTTACATGAATTAACTCATTAAATCCTCAGGACAACCCCAGAGACAGAGTCTTAACCTAGAAAAAGAAACTCAGAGAGGTTAAGTAACCCATCCAAGGACACAGAGCTAATGAGCGGCAGAGCTTAGATTTGAGCCAACATAGCGGAGCTCCATTGCCCCTACTCTAAGGCACTGTGCTCCCCATGACTGGCGCTCATCAGGCATGCAAGAACCTGCAGTAATAAGATGGTAGGAAAGAAGTGTGTTGGATTGAGACGTGAATCTGGACATTTCTGGTTTCCAAACTGCTTCCCACTCTTCATGTGAGGAGAGACAAATATTTTAAACAAAACTTACGTTTGTTACAGACACATTCCAGTCTAAGAGATAATTCCAATCAATTGAATATCCTGACTTTATAGTCATAGTCATTTTAGATATAATTTAATCTATGGTGCATGAATCAAATTATCCTTAAGTGACACCCTTGTGAACAATCCCAGCTGAAGTCCCCTAGCAGAATATTGGTTGGATGTAAAATACCTAAATTAAGGAGGCTTGCCCTAGCGTATATATTATAGACAGTTATTCTTAATGAGTAAACTTAATTAATAAACCCAGCCAAGGACTGACTAGTTGTAAGCCTGGGTAATAGGAGGAGAGTTCATTTATTCATTCAGCAAATATTTATTCAGTACCCACTCTGTGCCACGTGACTATTTTAATGATACAGGAGCATACAAAACAAAGCTCTTCTGCAGATTACATTCTGGGAGGTAGGGTGGAGACCCATACAGAACAAATAAACAAATAAACCTATAATGTGTCAGATGATGGTAAGTTCTAAGAAAGAATGATAAAGTGAAGTAAGATGGATAGAGAGAGACTGGAGTGGATGCAATTCATGCAGCATAGTCAGAGAAGGTACCTCTGATGTCTTTTGAGTGAGACCTGAAGGAAATGAGGCAGACAGCCATGCCGACGTGTGGGTGAAGAACGTTTCATCCAGAGGGAACAGCAAGTGCAAAGGCTCAGAGGCGTGAACATGCTTGGTGGGTTTGAGGAACAGCAAGGAGGTCAGTGTGGTTGCAGCAGAAGAAGCAAGAGGGAGAGAGATGAGAAGAATCAGCACAGTGATGAAGTAGGGCAAGACTATGTAAGGCTTGTAAACCGTGGAAGGGACTTAGATTTTACTCTGAGAGAAAGGGGATGACACTGGAGGGTCTTGACGCTGAACAGGAATGGTATGATCTAACTTCAGTTTTAAAAAGCATCACATTGACTGCTGTGTGGAGAAGGCAGAGGGGCAAGGCTGGAAGCAGGAAGACCAGTTAGGAGGCTATTGCAAGAGACCAGGTGACAGATGATGATGGCTGCTCTAGTGGTTGGAGAGTGTAGGGCTGGCAGGATTTACTGATGGAGTGCATATAGGGCATGAATAACAGAACGGAGTCATGCTGGGTTGCTAGATTTTGGACTAAGCAACAAGACGAATGCAGATTTTATTTACTAAGGTGGAAAAAACTGTGGGAGAAGTAGGTTTGGGGAGGAAAATGAAGAGTTCAGTTTTGGATGTGTTAAATTTGAGATGCCTATTAGACATCTGTGCACGCATCAAACATCACGAAGGCAATTGGAGATATATATATGTCTGGAATTCAAAAAGGATATCTGAATGAAGGTGTAAATCTTGGAGGATCAGTATGCAAGTGATATTTAAATTCAGGGCACTAGATGAGGTTACTCAGAGTGTGAGGGTGAAGAGCAGGGAAAGGAGGTGTAAGGATTAATCCTCAGAACATAATTATGGACTCCCTGTTTGTGTCCTCCCCCAGTTGATACATTGTAACCCTAATCCCCAGCGTGATGCTGTTTGGAGATGGGGTCTCTGGGAGGTAATTAAATCATAAGGGATTAAGCCCTCATGAAGGGATTAGTACTGTTATGAGAAGAGAAATGAGAAAGAAAAATGCTTCTCTCTCTGCCATGTGAGGAGACAACCAAAAAATGACTGTCTATAAACCAGGAAGAGGGTCTTCACCAAGAACCCAACCATGGTGGCACCCTGATCTTGCACTTCCCAGCCTCTAGAACTATGAGAAATAAATATTTGTTGCTTAAGCCACCCAATCTATGGTATTTTTGTTATAGCAGCCCGAACACCCTGACACACACCAACCTAGAGGATGGGAAGAGGAAAAATGACCAACAAGGAGAGTGAATAGGAGTGGCCATGAGAGAAGAAAAGAAGCAAGAGAGTGGGGTCCTGGAGACAGTGAAGAAAGCAGTTCAAAAAGGGTAAGCATGCATGCAAGTGTATGGAATTTCTCCCTTGATTTCTTCTATTTTCTCTGTGAAATAAAAAGTAAGGGCATCATGACAATGAGCATGGGAAGAAAGTGCTGGAGATCTGAGAAGACAGAAAATAGGAAATAATCTTTGGGAAACCAAGATAGAGAATGGACTAGGGAAGTATAGTAGCACTGCCTAGAAGGAATGGGCTCTCAAGAAAGTTGGTTATTTGGCAAACACATAGGCAGGAGCAGGGTGGGTGGGGTGGCTCTGCGAGGCAAAGTTCAATGTCAGGCTTGTTCAGCTTCGGGGTCAGATGTGCAGAGGTAGGTGAGAGGACACCAACAGAGCTAAGACAGACTTGGTAGGAGCATCAGCTTCTAGCACCTGGTCAAGATGAAAAGGCCAGGAGACAGGACTGGATTAAGCCAAGAATTTCCCAGCGTGGCCTAAAACAGTTGGAATTGGGGAACACCCTACGACGGACTGGTGGTTGAGTAGAGAAGTCAAAGGTGAAGACCAACAGAGTAAGGAGAGGCCATAAATTTGAGGAGTTATGAAGTCAACAGGTGGAAAAATTCAGAACAGGTAGAGAAAAGGAGAGTGAATCAGGTCGGGTTTGTGGTTAGGGTCCAGGCAGTGACTACTACAAGGATGATAGAAATCCGTTTTTTTTTTTTTTATAAATTTATTTTAGTTTTGGCTGAGTTGGATCTTTGTTGCTGTGTGCGAGCTTCCTCTAGTTGCGGCGAGCAGGGGCTGCTCTTCGTTGCGGTGTGCAGGCTTCTCATTGCGGTGGCTTCTCTTGTTGCGGAGCACGGGCTCTAGGCGCACGGGCTTCAGTAGTTGTGGCACGTGGGCTCAGTAGTTGTGGCGCATGGGCTTAGCTGCTCCGCGGCACATGGGATCTTCCCGGACCAGGGCTCGAACCCGTGTCCCCTGCACTGGCAGGCGGATTCTTAACCACTGCGCCACCAGGGAAGCCCCAGAAATCCATTTTTATATGCATACCACAAGGGACGTTCTGAGGGGTTAAATGGGAGTAATTGAACTTGCAGAAGAGCAGTTCAGCTGCTGATTGTTGAGTCGTAGAAGATACCTCCAGGTATGGGGCAGGACCCAGAGGAAAAGCTGGCAGTGGAAAACAAAAGAACATCAAATCAAGAAGTGGCAGACGTCATGGGTCATGACAGCTAAGACAGGAGAGAATTTCGAGAAAAGATGAAAAACCAGCGTAAGAAGTGCAGAGCCTAACAACTAAGAAAAAACTGGCACTGACTGCATCAGTGATGATGTGGGAAAGAACAGTTTCACAGAAGCAGTGAAAGGAGCAAACATCCCTTGAAGAGTGCCAGGTCACTGCTCAGAAGGAGGCCTGAACTGTGAAGTGAATGCCCACATCTGAAATGTCCATCCCAGATGTTCCAGCAGAAAGGCAGGCCCTCTACAAAATTTGCAGGCCCAGTCCAAATGAAAATGTAGGCACCTTGCTCAAAAGTTATTACGATGGCCACAGCAGAGCATTCTACCATGCACAAGACCCTTCTGTGCAACCCATGCAACTGGCCCTGCCAATAGGAAAGGGGGAAAAAAGCAGAATGTCATTTGAAAACAGCAGTGGGTTTCTCCAGGATGGTGGATCTGGGTGTATTTTAAGGCAGAACCAGGCAAAAGTGAAAGGGCTCCCCACTCCACGTGACCACTGGATATTTTCATTTGGCTGTCATCTCAGATTCAGAAATGGAACTCCTAACCCTTCACCAAGCCATCTTTATTTTATCTATTATACACTATATTAGTAGTAGTATTTTAATTATTAATTATTTTCATACCTTGGACCCAAAGCCTGGTTAGAAGTTTGGTCCTATGCTTCAGTTCCATTGTCTGAAAAATGGACATAATTAGGAGGTTTAAATAGGTTAATTTATATAAAGTGCCAGAGCTGCCCTGACAGGCTATATACTTGTTAACTCTTCTCATTATTCTGTTATCTTGTTATTAACCAAATCCTGTCAAATGTTTCCTCTGAATTCTCTCTTGTAGCCATTCTCTCTTTTTTTCCCCATTCTTAACTATCATTCTGGGTCTTTTCACCACCAGCAGGAGCCTGTAATTTGGCCTCCCTGATGCCAGCCTCTTGGCCCTGCTAGTACCAAAGTAATCTCCTTTGACTTCTGTGACTATCTATGCTATGACTATGACTATGACTTCTGTGCTATCACTGCTCTAAGAGCCACCTTCCCTGTTCAAAAATCTTAAATCAGTTTTGTGTTTTGCCTAATAATCAAGTTTAAGCTTCCTTGCCTGGATTTCATGGCTCTTCCTGACCAGCATGAACCCATAGGTCAGATCAATTCAGCTTCATGAGCTTTCTATCAACCATTCTATGTACTCCTGTATCAAGGGAGGCGGGGATGGTGCAACCCAAAGTTGGAGACCTTTACCTACCCTGCTCCGGGGTTCACTCTTAAAGAAGACAGCATAGAATCCGGAGCAGGAAGGACACAGGTGAGCAAGATGTGCCTGGGAGAGTGCCAGGTCACTGCTCAGATGGAAGATCATCTGATGGCACCTGTGTTTCCTATGATACTGTAGCTTTCCTTTAGCCAACACCTCTTGTTCACTGACTTTGGGCCAGGATTAGAGATGAAGCAATAAAAGCTGCAGACCCCTCTTTGAAGGAGTCCATCATCCTGTGGGACCTCAGTAGGAGACAGTAGAAGACAGAACTCCAGGAACTGGGTGGTCCAGGTATCTGATGGCCCGTGGGTAAGGATGAGAAAGCGATGAGGAAAATGGCTCGCAAGGAAGCATTTGAGTATCAAAGGACAAGAAGCTGAGGAAATATCCCTGGGGAGTTCAAAAAATAAAAATTGAAAAGGGCAGGGGAGACAGGGTAGCTCCCCTCCAGAGTTTCTAAGGAGAGAGTATGGGGTAGGAAATACAGTGTCATCTAAGGAAACTTCTGCTAAGCCAGGAAGACCAGGTTGATGTGTAGGGCGGAGATGGAGAGGATGACAAACGGGATAACAGTCAGTACTTCGAACAAGAGAAATAGGAGCCAGTGACTGTGGAGGCGTGATCCACAGAGGAGCTCTTGCGGGTAGGCAGCCGAGTTGCAGGGCTTTTAAGACAAGTGTCCACAAGTATGGGGTACATATTTAAGGGACAGAATGAGTTGGCCCTCAGGCCACACCAAAGCAGTGGAGAAAGGAAGAACAGAGCCACTTGTAGGGAAGAGAGTGAGGGGGGACAGTGAGGAACGGACTAAGGAGACTGAGCAGTACTGCGATAAGATCTGGACAAGACAGAGAGGTCTCAGGCGAGACACCCCACCCTCTCCTCTGTTCCTCACACACCCAGAGACAGTTGTGGTGTTGTCAAAGCCCCAGATAATTTTAGGTGTGCTCTGTTTTAGGCTGCTACTTCTGCAATAGGTGGATGTTTCAATCCAGTTAAAAAGAACGACATGTCAGTCAAAGGGTTAGCTGCCCCTAAAAGAGAAAGAATAGGAAATGTGATTTCACAAAGGGGATATTGATTGTTTCCTAATATTTGTTAAGTGTCTGCTAAATGCAAAATGTACACAGTTGGCACTTGTTTAGTTCTCACACCAACCTACTGTGACGGAGAATAGTATCCCTACTTTATGAGTGAGGGAGACGAGGGATCTGAAGGTTTAAGAACCTAGTCCAGGATTACATGATGGAGCCAGGTTTCTGATCCAGGAACGTCTGGTTCCAACTGCCTAAATGTTTTTTCCCTGTACATCTAGGGAGGACCTTAAAACCATGCACATGGGCTCATGTGTTAGAAAATAAAAGCACAGAGGCAACAGTCTGTTCTTCTACACACGTTTTAATAATGGTTTTGGATCCGCAGCTCTTGGAATTTCTGTTTTTTGCTGGAGCCCCTCAGACTCACTGCATACTGCCTTTCACCCTCCCGCCCCCCCACTTTCTACTACCTCATGGGGGGCTGGCAGCCACTGATGTTTTTAGTAGTTTACAGATATGTCCCGTCACATCTCCCAAAGTTAGACTTCGTGATATCTTTGAAGAATTTCTGTGATCAGCCAAGATTTCTAATCTTCAGTATCCTAGTTCTGTATGTACTATTGTAATTTATTTATCAGATGTTAGTAATGAGAGTTGATTAATTAATGCATCATATTTAGTTTTAGCTAAAAAGATTAAAACCTGGCTCCTCTCTCCCTATCTCTAATGAAAACGCTAGTGAATTCCCCTAATGTTTTTCTAGAAGTCCTCATTTCTATTCAGTCTTGAAAATCCAGAGGTTTAAGTTAGAGAGACCCCAATATAATTCACATTTGAAATCCAGACCCCTCTCTGGGTTGCTGACGTCAGAGTCCCATCCTCCGTCACTACTCTAATTTAGGGCATTTATAAAAACTGATGTATCATGATGGTGCCAGGCATAGATAGCATGCTGGACTGGACTACAGCATTGTCAAGTTGCAGCAGCCATACAAATCATCTAGTCTCATCATCTCTTTTACGGACAAGGACCTTAAGGCCCAGGGGCTTAAGCGTGTTGCCCAAGGTTATGCAGGTAGTTCATAGCCAACTTCATATTAAATTTCATGTGGACCAGCAACCTCCATTATACTCCCATATCTTGTCTTACAAAGGTAAAACTCTTTGCTGCCTCTCTCCAAACTATTTTCATAACATCTTCCTGAATGATTAGCAGACCCGTTTAATAGGCATAGACACTGAAGGTCAGAAAGGTTAAATATCTTGTCCCCTGAGGGTACAGTCAACATTGCTGAGAGAGGAAGAACCACGAATAAAAGACAAAGCTCCTGACTTAAAAATCAAGGATTCTGCCCTTTAGGATACATAAATATTAAGGATATTGGCAAATAAAATGAGTAATCTTTCCAGGTTCTGGGCTCTACAGTATCTAAGTTACCTCCGAGTTTAGTATTTCTTCTTTTCAGAGAAAAATCATTTAATCAGGATTTTCAGGGTTAGGGAATGGAGACAATTATCTAAACACGTTTTCTTTCTGATAAGATTTTAGAATTCGTCTTTCAGACAAATTTAGTAATTTATCTAAATGTGTTTTCTTTCAGACAAAAATGTTTTAAATGACTAATATCTGCAACACAAGAGAAAACGTAACAAATCCACACAAAGTAGCAGGATGCCATTGTTCTTTCCTGTTTAAGCAAAGTGGAACACCGTCCTCCACTTTCAAATGTTATCCTAGTTATGTCACACGATTCCAGGCTGCTCTGTGCCTGCTTGACTCAGTAACACTCATGGAGAGAGACAAGAGCCATTTGTGTGTTCACTGACCACCTACTATAGCCAGATGGTACAGCCAGGTGCTGGGACATTGCCAAAGGGAGCAAGGCACAGTGGACACTCTCCGGGAGCTCATGGTGCCAGGTAGCAGAGCATCAAGCTTTGAGGAAGGTAGGAAGCAGATGGCCTCTAGGAGTTAGAGCAAAGAGAATGTCATTGAGCTGAGGGAATCTTCCAGGTTTTAAGGAAGAGCTGGGCCCTGAAAGGACTGTCGGATTTAGAGAAGAGGGCTAAAAGGAAAGGGAACAGAAGGTAGAGGAGATACATTTCTGGGGTCCTGAAATCAGCACACTGATCCTTAAATTTTGGAGGGATTATATAAAAAAATTATTCTAATATTATCCCCCTGAAGGAAATCAATAGATTGTCCCAAAGAAGAAGGAATAAAGGATACAAAGTCAACTTTCCCATTGACAAACACTTATTGGACATAAAATACTTGCCAGTTACAGTGCTAGGTATTGGGGATACAGAGCTATGAGAAACCTAGAACAAATTTATAGTAGGGATTAAAAATTGGATCCTCTCTTCAATTTATGGTAAACTGTTTGATCCACAGAGCTATGCTATTATGTACTTTCTTCTAGGCATTCAGAGAATTCTACAAAGAATTCCATTCTATATTATTTTCAGGGAAAGTCCATAAGGAGACAACATAAGAGAGTTACCTGAATATGGACGCATACACTGTACAATCTCATTCATTGCATAATAGGATAGACATAGAATGCTGTTCATTCCAAAAGAATCAGTTGTCTGGATATGCCATACCTAGAGCACTGAGGAACATCTCCTGGCCCCGGGACCTTAGCATGTGCTTTCTTCACATATTCCTGCTGCCAAGCCATTCACAGGAGGTTCTCCCAGGTGACTTTCTTTGTCCTTCTTCCTATCTCCCAGATCCCACTGTATCATCGTTCACCCCCACTGTGTTGGACCTTCACTGCTTCATCTGAACGATTTATCTAAAACATATACACACCTTTTAGCTCAACCAAAGGCAGCTATGGTGACACAATTGTTAGGCCATGTGTGCAGTTGAGATGCAAGTATTATCTTGGAAAAGAAATGTAGGAAGTCAGTGAAAAGTACAGGATACTCTAAACGGAAAGGAAATGTAGGTATTTCAATGTGACTCTCACCATCTTTGTAAGTGTATTTCCATAGTTATTTTTTTTGATTACTCAGAATTCTAATATACTTGATGAAAGAATCTTAAGAACATGTTTGGAACGTGTCACAACAATATGCCAAGGAACATACAGGTACTCTCACACACACACAATGGAAAAAGAAGATATGAGTGTCTATCAAAAGGAAAACATTGAAAAGATGATGACAATTATACAAATATGAACATAGTACTGACATGTTGCATAGGGATAATTATAATTTCACTCCATGAAAATGGAATGTTTTCAATAGATAATAATGTTTGGTTTTTCTCCTTAAATTTTATAAGTTACTAACTCATATATTTTTTTTCTTCACGGCAAATATCAAAACCTTTTCAAGTTCCACTGCTCAAATGAAATGCACTAGATAACATGCAACAAGAAGAGAAAAATCCAGATCATCTCCAAATTGACAGGAAGCAATTTAATTAGAAGGTTGAACTTAAAAAATAATTTAAAGTCCAGAATTTTACAGTTGAAAAAGTTGGTAGTACAATTGATTTTTTTCTAGGATATTTAGCAAATTTTCAATATTATATTTTAAAGAACCCCCCACCAAAAAAAAAACAGCTTGGAAATGCCTGGGTAGGGGGGAAGAATGCATTCAAATGCACTGAATTATATTATGCTTTTTCTGTTAAAAAGTTTTTCATGGTAATTACTCAATAAAGGTAATGTTCACATACACATATAAATCAAGTTAAAATGAGGGTAACTAATTTCAAAGTTACTAAACCAGAAAAGGTTTTTTATCAAGATGATAAACAGAACTTTATAGACAAAAAGTATAAATCTACATGGACCTCTAATTAGGATGATTGTGTAGTAGATTCTAGTAAAACCTCATTTCTGAGTTTCTAGAAAATGTATTTTATAAATTCAAATGGCTAATATAAATTAGAGATCATTTAGAATTAGATGTACATTATATAATTACTAATTTTAAACACATTTCTCATTTCTTAAAGTGTTAAAAATTTTAATTCTGGTCTGTAATTTATATTTTTATTTTAGTGAAAACAAAAATGTACAGATATTTGGTATAAAATGTTCACACACGGAATATATCTCTTATGTGACACTAAGAAAACTTTTAGGGTAACCTGCAACATCATATCTGGAAATAATTCCATGAATTCTAATTTTTAAAAAACTGTAAGATGATTTTCAGCTTTAGAATACCTGAGATGCGGTGTGAAAATACTGGTACAAATCACTATTCTGGAGTGATGTATTCATTCATCAAAGACTCCTAAACAAAGGAGTCAGAAGTTGGTTCACAGTTTATAAACTTTGTGCAAATTTTGTTATGATAACCTGTTACCCACAGAGGAAGTTATCCATAAACAAAAACAATCTGGTATTTACTAATTTTATACAATCCATTGTAAAACTTCCTGGTCTGAAGCTTAACCAACCTGGAGTTAATGTGAACCATAACCAGGGTGAGTGAACATGGTAAATTAACAGTATCAGAGAAAGCAGATGACATAAAGAGAGGTAACACTCAGTAATAACATATATAATTAAATAAAGTTTCATTGTTTTTGACATAGCCCAAGTGATGTAGTAAGCTAAATCATGGAGTTTCTAATCCATCTATGGTTGTTACCAAATTCAGCAATTCAAAATGCAACCCAGTGTAGAAAAGACAGTTATCAGTTAATTTAAAAGATATTTACAGCTTAATATTTTTAAACAAATTATTTACTCAAATTCTTACAATCATTTGCTGGTTCCAATAAATATGACTATTTATTGACAATTATTTCTGAATTATATAAATGTGTTAATTACCAGCAAGTAAATCTTGTTTTAAAAAGCATTGATAGTGTAAGCAATTATCAAAATGGAGGATTCCCATCTGTGTCTCTGGTTAAAGTCTGATTAGTGATTTGTAGTGATCCAATATTTTATATAAATACAAAATCCAACAATTGGCTTTCTTAAGTCTGTAAGGTATATGAGATTATAGATATCTTTACACATACAAATTTTGTTCAGAAATTGGATTTCATTTTAGAAGATATGCTTCTAAACACAAAATGTATTTTATGAACTATCTTAAGCATAAAAAACACAATTATTCACTTTTATTTTTTAAGAATAAATTATTATAATGCATTGCAAAATATTCACTAATGGAAATGCAACAATTTTTATTTACCTAACCTGTTACTTCACACTGTAATATAGAATCAATTTTATAAAGCAAAAGTTTGATCTACTGTGAAGTCAAAAGATTTATAAGGTAGTGTTTTCAATTCCAACAGAATTTTTCTGGGTTTTTACTTTTCCACAGAGCACTGAAATAAATAAAATTTTTTAGGGTTTGCATTAAGATATTTAAAGGGTTTCAAGTATTCTACAGATAGAGATTTTGGAAAACACTGAATTCTTTCCAAAAAAATAGCTATTTTAAGTTTTGTTTTACATCACTGTAGAAAGTCTAGAAGACTTTTCTTTTTCTCCAGAATCTCATTTTCACCTGAAATAACTGTATTCAGGTTTTCTCAGCAGGTAAAGTATACATTCTTACAAGGTTTCAAATTTCAGAATTCCAATAATGCATTTAAACTGAGCACCCACCGAATCGTGTTGTCTGCTCTTTGTGTGTGTGTGCGTGTGTGTCTCTTACCTTGCAGTTCTGTTATTTACAATCAATTTTAGGCTTTTTACCTCCCCAGAAATACCTTAGTGAACCCTCAGCATTTGCTAATCTCTTAATAATTGTGAACCGGCCAGCTCCTTCAAGTAGATCGTTAACCACAAGAGTGCCTGACAATTTCCAAGTCATATCCTCTGTCCAAAAGGAAAAGATAGGGCTTTGTGAGGCCGAAAGGAAGCGAAGGAAAACAAAACAAATGTAGCTCATGCTGAAAGTGAAAAGTGCTTGGACAGATTAGTATTTTCTTTTCTGCAAGGCGTCCTGCCAATTTTTTTTTTTTTTTTAAATAGAGAAGAGTTATTTTTTTGGTCTGATTTTTCAGTTTCTTGGAAAGTGTTGGTATTTACCATCCCCACCGGCCCCTCATAATTATTGTTGGTTGTTTTGTGTTTTTCCCATCCGTCTACATCACAGACTGCTGATACGCCCAGCCCGCCTCACTCTGTCAAAACCCCAACTCTGGGCGACCCTGGGTTTGGTAACTCCGCCGACTCCCGACGACACATCCCACTCTCCCTCTCACGCCTCTTATTTTAGTCGCAAGATCCCTCACTCCAGTTGCAGTGAAAGCCGGAAATTTTCATTGAACTCCCCCCTCTTTCTCGCCCCCCACTCGGAGCAGAGAGCTAGGGAGCGGGGAGGCTCAGAGCACAGCCGGGTCTCGGCCGCCTCCCCTCTCTCCGGAAGGCTTTAATTTGCACACTCGCTTGCCACTGAGCGCCGAGCCCCCAACCCCGCCGCCGGGAGGGTCTCCGGCAGAGTCGGCCTCCGGGGCCCCCAACCCCGCCCCCGTCGCCTCCCCGGCTCGGGCCCCGAGCGCCGGCCGGAGCCCCGCAGCCCCGTCCGCCCCCAGCGAGCGGCGCGGGCGGCGCCCTCCGCCGCCCCTCCTCCCTCCGCCGTAGTGCCCACCCCTTCGCCGGAGAGAGTGCTGGTAACTCCTTCCTCCAAGCCGGGTTACCTGCTCCGCGCCGCCGTGGACACGTGTGAAGGTCGAACTGACACCCGCAGCCCCTTCGCGAGGCCCGACGCGGCCGGGCCCCTCAGGTAAAGAGCCGTGCGCTCGGGTGGGTGGGCTGCGGGGTTGGGGGAGGGTCCCCGGGGGAGATTTGGGGGCTTGGCCGGTGTCGGAGGCGAGGGTGGGTAGGGGGGACGGAGACGGTGGGGGGGAGGTAGGTTCTCGGAATAGGCTTTGGTTAACCCCTTACGAACCGAGGCGGGGTAGTTATGGGGGCTAGTTTTGGGGAGCTAAAGGAGTTTCTCCTAATCCGGCTAGAGGACGCCAGATTAGGACGCCACACGAGGAACGACCCCCAACACCGAGATCCTGTGCCAACTCACACTTAGCCTTGCGCACAAGCGCACCCACAAACACTTTTTATCCAGCTTCTTCAAACGGAACTCAAGCTCCACTCGGAAACTCACATAATAATCCACATTTAGGGTTTAAAATGCACTGCTGTTGGGGACTCCATGGGGGAGAATGTGTTTCGGTGCCTTATGTTTATGTCCCCCGAAAGCTCGTTGAGGTACGGGTGTGGGCTCCACCTTACCCACCAAGAGATAAATGTTAACGCAGACTTCTTGCTGGCAACCCCTGCGGGCGTGTTATGCACACTTGGAGGAGTGCACGCAGGCGGCCAGTGCCCAGGCTGGAAGCCCCGCAAGGATGCACGCTTGCTTTAGTTTCCCAGTTTACTTTTCTAATTTAAAATATCGAAGTTAAAACGCACGCCCCGGGGTGAGCACCTTCGGGCCCAGCACCGCGCCCGTCAGTGTGCACGTGGGCGCATCTGCTTGTGCGCACACGCGGGAGTCGTGGTCCCCGGTGCGGCCTCTTGTCGCTGCGCTGGTGGCGACCCTTGCGGTGCTTGGCAGGCTTCGGGAGAGGCACATGAAGGATTTCATTGAGTGTGAAGACAGAGAGCAGAGACAGAAAGCAGAAGGAGGCGGCTGCAGCCTTTGTAGTCGCGGAGGAATGCGGAAATGTTGAAGCACTATGTCAAACTTTTTTGAAATGGGGTCAAGTCACATTCAGCCAGCGTGGGAAAGCAACAACAACAACAACAAAAAAGTGGAGGAGAGGGGGGGAAAAGGCACTGCTGCTCCCGTTTCTCTCCGCCGGAGCCGACAGTCCGGGGAGCGAGGGGGGAGAGCCGGGGCGGGCGGTGCGGGGCCAGGCGGGGGCAGCGGGCGCAGTTCCCTGCGGGGGTGGGACGTCCCCGACGCTTCCTTCGCTGCCGAGCGGCGGTCAGGACTGGGGAGCGGAGGGGAGGGGGGGCCGCGGGAGGGGGCGGGCTGCGCAGCCTGCGGCGGCTCCTCCGCTACCTGTGTGGCCCTCGGCCTGCCTCAGACCGCGGTGCTGGCTCTAGGGGCTCGTTCCTCGGCTCCCCCAGGATTCGCCTTCACCTTTTAAGGAGAGTTTTGAATAGAGTGAGTGTGAGGGTCTCTGTCTTTGCTGCGGGCCCCTCCGCCCGCAGACCGTGGGGGTCGCGCATTTTGTTTCTATAATGCCTGGCAGAAGGCGAGCGCGCCAGCGGTTGCCGGGCAGGTAATTCCGAGGTGCCCCGAGAATTTCGGACACGCGACTGTAGTGGCGAATGTCCGGCCGAGGCCAAAGCGGCGGTGGGGAGGAGGTTCCCTGGGTCCTGGATTGCAGCTGAATGGGAAGGGAAAGTGCGTCGTCCCCCCCCACCCCGCTTTGTTGTGTGGGGGGCTCCTGGGGGGCCACTGGCTGCTGTTCGGACCCGGCCTTAAGCCGAAAGGAGAATGGAGCAGCCACCTCTGCTGCCTACTTTGGGGACGACCCTGGGAGTGGGGAAGGGTTCGCGAGTCCAGGCCTCAAGGGCGCAACCCCTTCTCACTTTCCCCTGGAGGCTCAGCATTTACTCCCCCCGCCCACCCCTTTTAAGGGGAGGCTGAGTTTTACTCAGGTTCAATCGGTTGAAAATTTCTAGGCGAGTCACGGTTATGCTGCCTTCCTTCTGAAGTTGTTCTCCAAGGAGACGACAAGCTGAAGTGCGGTGGACACCTCTTTCTCCCACTCTTAGGGTCCCGTGGGCGACTTCCCACCCCACCCCCAGGGCCCTGTCGCTCACCCACCCCCGAGGAGCGGGAGCTCCAGCCCTCCCCGACCTGATGGGTCTCCACCAGGGAGGTCCTCTAGGTCGGAGGAAGAATTCCGCTTCCAATCCAGATTCCTTTACCCTAAAAAGACCATTTGTGTGTGCAAGTCGTTTTAAAATGTGTCCTCGTAGAAAAACTGAAAGTGGAAAGAAAGGAAGCAATTTCCGAGCAGATGTCTGACCACCCCTTCTCGCACACTCCCAGCTTCGGGTTACAGGGTCCTGGGAGCCCCCACCCACATTCTGCGGCCGCACACCAGTGGACCCGCGGTCTCTCCACACCAGGTTGTGCACGACCCCGAAACGCCCCACGGCACCCCAGGAGCCCCTCTCCCTGCACCTCCAGGCCTGGGCAGGCGGGGAGGGTAGCAGCACAGCACAATGATATAAGGATAAATATTAAGCCGTGACATTGACGTGCCCGGCGCCTCCCCTCCCCCGCGCTCCCGGCACACTCTGGGCTGCTTGGCACGCCCCCTCTCGTTCCACTGCGTCTCGCGCCCCGCGCTCATCCCCGAGGGGCCCCTGCAACCTCTCCGCGCGAAGACGGCTCCAGCTCTGCAGGGAAAGAAAAGTAACTTCGCTTTTCTCGGAGGAACCAGGAAGGATTAAGCGGCCTGGGAGAGGGCAGGAGCTCGCAGAGGGTAGCGAAGGGGGCTTCGTGAAGGAGGAGGAGGGGTGTCTACAGGAACCCCGAGGAAGGCGCCTGGGATGTCTGATTACACTTTCTTCTTGTCCTCCCGTCTCCTCTTTTAGGTGGAAGGACTGTGGAGTGAGACGCGCTCGGGCAAAGACTATGTAATCGCCTTGGTGTCTGTACAGAGGACTGAGCTTCGGGGAGGGAAGAGGAGGGATCGGCTTGCTCCTCGGCGACTCGGCAGGCGGAGTTTCGCAGCGGCGGCACCAGGGTTGCGCCCGCCCGCGGGGAGGTCGCTCCATCCAGCCCCGGCGGCCGCGAGAGTCCGAGCGCCGGACCGCGGTAGTCGGCGGGGGTGAGAGAGAGCGAGACCGAGCTCTAGGGCGCGAGGGAGCAGGCCGGGGGGTCCGGGAGGAGGCGAGCGGCGGCCACGAGCGAGCCGAGCGCGCCCCCCGCCCGCCCCAGCGGCGCCGCGCCGGGCGGCGTCCGGGCGGCATGGAGAAGGACGGCCTGAGCCGTGCCGACCAGCAGTACGAATGCGTGGCGGAGATCGGGGAGGGCGCCTATGGGAAGGTGTTCAAGGCCCGGGACCTGAAGAACGGAGGCCGTTTCGTGGCGCTGAAGCGCGTGCGAGTGCAGACTGGCGAGGAGGGCATGCCGCTCTCTACCATCCGCGAGGTGGCGGTGCTGAGGCACCTGGAGACCTTCGAGCACCCCAACGTGGTCAGGTGAGCGGTGGAGCGGCGCCCGCGCCGTCGGGGGCCGCGCGCCGTGGGAGGGCCGGGCCTGGGATCCTGGGGCCCACGAAGATTGGGGGGCAGGGGGGCGGCTAGGGAGGCCCGGTGCGACCCGTTGACCTTACCGAGTGAGAGTAAGTTTTGTCGACAGAGCCACGAGCCAGAGCCGGTGACCTTGCCAGACAGCGAACAGAAAGACAAGTCATAAAATGTGACCTGCGCAGGCCTCCTTGCCGCTGTGCAAGTTCTAAATGTTTTCTCCCTGCCCACCCTGAAAGGGATCCAGAAAGATGGGCGTCTTTTAGGGACAGAACAAGCCAACCTGAGACGCGCCGCTCCAGCCCCAGCATGGTTTCCGCGGACATTGGGGGAATTTTTGAGAGAATGAGTGAGAGGTCTGAGGATATGGTGATAATTAGTAGAAAGAAAACTTTATTGTCGGGGCCTAGTAGAAATAAGGTTTAAAAGTGCAGAAACTTTTAAGAATAGTTTTGCCAGTCACACCTACAGTTTCTTTTTATTAACGTTGCATAATAATAAGGATTTCTGATGGTCTAAGGACTTCAGTGCTGATGCCCAGTTTGTGTCATTTAAAAAATTTCTTCCCAAAATGTTACCTGTTTGCATTACTTTATGTCTCTGGGCCGGCATAGTCCTTAGACTCCCTCTCCAAAGGGTCAGATGTGAGTCCAGGTTGTGGAATCTTTAGATTCTAAAGGTCCTGCCCTTGCTTTTCCTGGGTGGGTTGTGCTGGTGGGTGAGGAGGCACCAGTACTTATAGCCTCTCTTGTGTGGTAACCAGTATTAAACCAAAGTGTGTGTCACTTAAGATAATGATGTTTTCTTAGTGATCCTGGAATTTCCCTACTGTGTGTTTGACATTGTGTGGTGTGTCATCCTTTTCTTTTTAAAACAGAGGTGCATAGTTTCAAGCTGAAAAGGAATGCCCAGAAACTTCTACAAATCAGGGTGTGATTTTACCTTTCTCAACTCCTAAGGTAGTATGTTCGAAAAAGGAGGTCTTGAGGTCTTCTTCCTGTCTTCTCATCCGTCTAAGGGTTCCGTTCAACAGATATGTGTCTACTACTGTATGTGTGCTGTGGATGAAATTATGTAAATAAGCACAGCTAAATATTTTTGTAAAAAGGTCAAACAGTTTAACATTAGTCATCAAAGCGGAGAGACCCAAGGCTGACCTTTGAAATACCAAGCCCTCTATAGTTTCAGGGAGCCCAAGTGTCTACAGAATCTTCCTGGGAGGTTTCAGTTTGTCTCCTCTTATCCCAGGTTGGATGATTTGTGTTGTGCTTTGTTCCTGACACAGTCAGACTCAGGCTAGAGAGCAGCAAAGAATCATAAATACATAAATAAAGTAGTAAATGGCTATAAAGATAGGACCCTAATATACCTCTATTTTAGCCAGTAAAGAAGAGAGGGACAAAAGATAATGAGACTGAGGGAATCAGTGTTTTAGGAAGATGGGATTATAAATAAAAGCAATAGATAACCTTTTGTGTGTATGTTTTCTTTGTTGAAAAACAACAAAAACCCTTTTGGGGAGTCTTTGTGATATTGGAGAGAAAAGTGAAGGGTACATTTTGTCCCCTGTAACTAGTGGAATCACCTAGACACTTCCCAAAGGGTGAATTCCACCACTAGAATTGTAGGTCCAAAGTTCTTGTTTTATTTTGTCTGTTACCTTTGGATAGTGTCCAGTTAAGGATGATTATCATGTATATAAATAAAATCATGTTCTTCCAATTGTAGCGGTGTTACAGAGGCACCCCGGTGTAACATCCTTTAAAAAGCACAATTTATTCTTGTGACAAAGGAAGGTTGTTTTTGTCATTGTGCTGGTAGATTTTGGCTAATCCATCTTATTCTCTTGATTTATTCTCTTGAGGTTGGTGTGTCTTTACAGATTTCTAACTTACCCATGTCTTGGATTCTATACTGAGAAATTTTAGGAGACTATACTTACAAGTTGAAGACAAAGGCATCATTTTCTAAAACTAATTTCACATGTTAAATGGTGATGATGACATCTACCTCTTAAGAATTGTGAGGAGAAACTGAGATAGTGTATATGAAAACACTTTGTAAATTTAAGAATGCTTCAAACGTCCATGTATTATTTGTGTTCAGACAGGTTAGTAGGGCCCTTGCCATGGAGAAAGTTCCCAGTAAGGCATCAGTTCACCTGACCTTTCCAGTAGAACAAGTCATACTCAAACCCAGACGTTACAGGCTTTGGAACCAAGAAGCTGCTTGAATATAATGAGACTGTAGTTTGTCAGAAAAGACCATCAGTCAAATGCCATGAAATTCAGTGACACTTCAGAAAATTATTGATGATGTCATCCTCACGAGCTGCAGATCTCCATTCCGTTCTGTTTCCTTCCTGTTTCTTCTCTTCCACTTCTGCCTTGGGGCAATTACTGGCCTCCATGACTTACTTAGCTAGACTAGGAATTCAGATTTTAGAGGATGCTGATATTTGTTCAGGCAGGATCAGGAAGTCAAGGACAGGTGACAACAAATTCTTTCCTTTCAAGGGAGAGTTGTCAAAGTTGGGCCCCCAAACCTGTGATTTATTGTTGCCCTGCAGGATCCGTTTTACAGTCCTATGGCTGGTTCTTTAAAGGTTTCTTAAAAGGGCAGATGCCTTAATAAGTGCCTTCAAGTCACAAGTAATTGATCATGATTATAGGCACCTCCCACAGATAGTTAAGCCTCTAAGCTTGAAGGAGCATAATAAACATATTCATTTTTCAAAAGTTTAAGATTTAATTTTGATGGATTTGCCAGAAAAACTGTCTTGTTATTGCTGGCACTGGTACTGCCTGCATGCACAGGGATAGTGACTTGAAATTCTTGCTTACCTGTGCTTGATACATCCCAGGCCCAGGCTTGATCAGCCAGTCAGTGTCTGGGATGTAGACTTACTTGTATCTTGCAGTTGGTAATCCCAAATCCTGGAGACTTTGCCAGAATCAGACTTCAGTATTAGCTTATATTAGAGCTTCTGCACTCCACAAATGAATCCTATTTTACATTCTGAACTAAATATATATAGTAGATAAAATAATACGTTTTATCAGCAATCTATTCATTCATCAAATATTTACTGAGGGCCCAGTATTTGCCAGACACTGCTGGAAGCTGGGGATACATCAGTGAACAAGTCAAAAAAAGTCTCTACATTTACAGAACTTAACCTTGTAATGGGATGAGCAGTTCTTTTATCTTTTTAAAAATTCAGTTCTCTTTATTTCCATTGGTTTGTTTTGCTATATTTAAGCTAACCATTTTTTTCAGAGCATCTAATATTTGTGGTAATTTGGTTACCCTGAATTTGCTGATTGAATAGTTAGATAACTAAAACACTAATCAGAATCAAATGCTTTGGGGGGATTAAATTTCACTTTAGGCACATACCAAGAGATCTGTGTAAGAAGACATTGACATGTAATTAATAGATACGAACATTTGAGCTCCACTTACTCAACAAGGATTTAGGAAGGACCTACTGTTTAAAAACCATGGGGTTAGGTGCTGGGAAAGATACTTGGGTAAATCATACCTGGCTACTCCTCCCAAGTAATTCCCCTGTTTTTGAAGAAATAAGATGATCATCATAACCCCGATACATGGTAGTATCATGTCATTACAAAGTCCTGGTAAGTGCTATCAGTGTTGTCTCCAGGGATTAAATTTGTTAGTGTAGCAGTAAAAGTAATTCAAATTCAAGTACTGGTTCAGGAAACTAAAACTCATGGTATTTCAGTGAGTAAACTTGTGTCTAAATATGTTAAATTATGATTATTAGCATATTTAATCACTGCTTAAAAACGCCAGAAAAATGCGTGCAGCTCAGTGATTATTAGATCATAACCTCAGGTGGGTTAGTTCATGGGAATCCTTCTGAATAAAAGTGTTGTTTTGTAGGTGAATAATATGTTTATTAGGGCTTGTTTCATTGAAGGCAGGAAAAGCAGGAGTTTAAATTGTCTTTTTAAATGTCAGTATGTGAAAAGTATGTTTGGTCTTTCATTCTCTAACAGTTCCTTGAGAAGTCCCAATTTATTGAGCTTATTTAGTAAATACACATTTTCACAATGATGTTCTGCCCATTCCTTGTTCCTGCAGAAGAACTTGGTAGTGCTGAATTGTTGCCATTGATTGCACTGTATCCTTTTTACACAACTATTATCACCATGGAATGACTAGAAGTTCTCTATCAAGGAGAAAATGGCTTCTAAAAGGGAAACTTGTATAAATGTGAATATCTCTTGGTGTATTTTCTTATGTTTAAGACAAGGGTAAATGGATATCTATGAAAATAGACTCCTTGTTAAAAGTAAATTACCCTTAAAAAAATATGCCTCACTATTGATGATTTCCTAGGAATGTTTTTTAAGAACGAAACATCCAGTACTCACAGTGTCGTTGAAACTCATGAATATTAGGGTTGAAAGATACTTTGGAAGTCTTTCAACCCTTTTATTATTATAGATAAAGAACCTAAAGGTCAGAGGTCAGGCAGCTTGTCTGTCATGCCGTTTTAAAGTCGTTGACTTTCTCTAAAATCTGAGTAGCAATTTTAAAATAATTCTTTTTGTTTGGTGGAAGAAGTTAACTCAAGTGAGTACATTTCTAGTTCGGAAAATATGAGCTATATGTAGACAAAGGTGATAGTTTGCCAGGAATAAATGACATATCAACTCAGGAAATTCCTGAATTCTGCAGTATGCCTTACTGAAGTAAATCTGTAAAAAGTGTGATGATTATCCATTAAATTCTGCTTTTAAGGAAGTTGGGTAATAACTATGATCATTTAAATAGCTGGAGTTAAATAATAATATGGGTAAATAATGTAGTTAAATAATTAAGTAATATTGAATTCATTTTAGACAGAGAATAGTTAACATCTAAATGCTTGGTACTCGTCTTATGAATGAGCTATTACATAATGCGGCTCTGGCATCTAATACCCATTTAGTGAAATAAATACCATAATACTTGAAAATTAGGCAGCATAACAACCTCTAGACACCTAAGCAAATATGTGTTACCCATGCTTCTTGAAGAACTAATAACACGATTTCTATTTCTTATGAAGTTCAGATAAGCTTCTCAGTCTTCTTAGGACGGAAATTAATTGTGAGCTTCCTGCTGTGGTAGAACGTAGCAGAGATGAAATCTGGGTGCAGGAGGAGTGGCAGTAGAAGAAGGTAGTATTGGTAATGTTGGGCTATGTTCAAGGGGCAGGAGGCGGCACTGAAAATGGACACAGGTGGTTGGTAACAAGCCTACCTACATAAAGGTTACCATTTGAGTGGTGTTCTATAGATGCTAAGTCTGCTGGGGCAGGCAGGTGAGCAGTCAGAGGGAGGAGTTTTATAAGAGCCACTGGGCAGTTGTTTTCAATGTCACCAATGTGCTACCATACTTGATTTTGTTTTACCAGCTGCACATGTAACTGCTCTCCATTGAGGTGAAATAAAGGCACCTTAAGGCATGTGGCAGGAATCTGTGTGTGTGCAGTAGTAGCCTGGAAGTCCATTTGGGATGGCATCATTATTAAACACTTAGTAGTTTACCTAAATTTGGACAATAACTGACTTTGTCATTTAAGTAGCCATTTTAATTATTGATTCCAATTTACCCTTCCTAAAGGATTTTAGTTCAGTAGAGTTAGAATCACAGTATAAGAATTTTTTCATTGAAGAGGGTCTTAGGTTTAACCTAATCCAACCCCCTTTGGCCTGTGTAGGAATTGTTTTGTAAATGCATAAAAGAATTGTCTTATTTTTAGTCAGCTATTTTATTCCGTAATTATATGCATTGTAGATACAAACTGAGGATAACTAAGGTTGAAACGCAGGTTTATATCCAGTGTTAACAGGACAGGATGACTAATGGTCATTGCATATTAGAAAACATTCCCTTGGGATAGAAAAGTATTTTCTGTTTAATGACTTTATGTTTGCTGACTTGAAGACAAGGATTGTATGTATCTTTTATATTCCTAAATAACAGTGTCCGTACTGTTAGTTGCCCAGTATGTTTCCTGAATGAATGATGTAGAATAAATTAAATTATAAACCCCTTAGATGAGAACTTTTCATCCTTTTAGAGTTGCATATAGCATTAGTAGGTATCTCCGGCTAAACACTGGGAGATTATTGATATTAACTATACAGTATCTGTATACCAAGGCTATATAATAAGAGCATTCAAATACTTATTGATATTTTAAATTCTCCCTGTGACTGTCCATTTTTTCATCTTCAGTACTAGCTTCAACTTTGATAGGATTTCCTTGTGTTCTTCGTGGGCATTTGCTGCATGTATCCTACAGTCAGACTGACGAGTCCATTTCCCCTACATATATATATATATGCTCCTTGCCATCACCTCTTCGACTTCAGTTGGGGCTGATCTCAGAATGTGTTCACAGTGTTCCTCCCTGTACCACTCTTTCCACCTGTTGAAGCATCCTTCAGAACCAAGCTCTAATGCCACCTTTTTTTGTGTGTGGTGTACTCCTTAATACCTTCATTTGGATAAAATGTCTGCTTCCTTTGAACCCTGACAACTTTGGCCCTCCCTTATGGCATGTAGTATATGTCTGCTCTTTAATATTATTATGTCTGTTATTTAAGATATAATATTAATCTTCCCCCCACCCACCATTTTCCACACCCCAGCTGTGAGCTCCTTGAGGCAGGGAATGTGTTTTGGGTCATGTCTGTTTACATTCTACATCCAGTGGAAATAAAATGAGTTAATGAACAAGTGAATGAAATAATGGAAAGGACGTCCAGTTACTAAGGAAGGGACCACGTGGATTATTTCCATCACATGAATGTTAATACTAAGGAGTGTCAAATAAAGAGGGAAAATGGATCTGTATATTGGGTTATGCTTACTTGGTTTCCTGGGAATAATAATACTGAAAAGAGAAAGTTTCATTTTTGTTTTATTCCAATCTTTATAGTTTATATTAAAGTGAGTTTTAAAATTTAAGTAATTCCCATAGTTAACTGTACAGTCTTGGACTTAATTTACATACTGTAGAGAAGACATTCACATTAGGAAATGTGCACACATTCAGTAAAAGTTGAAAATAATTTGCACATTTTTTAATGTAAGAATATAGGGTATTCTGGATACACTTTAATCAATTGCTTGAATTCTTTTACTTTTTTTCCCCACTAATTTGGCTTTCTGTACTGGAAAAACCCTTGTTTTCTTGTTCCTTGCTGTATCCCAAGCACTTAACGTGGTGACCAGCATCTTGTAGCCCAGAATAAATATCTGTGAATGAATGAATGAGTATGTGCCATCTAGGAATTCAGAATTGATTTTTTTTTTAGTCGGAATTGGGTAATAATGTCTGAAAGCATATGCAAGATCTATAGCTTTCAACAAGTATTTATTGATTATCTGCCATATTAAGCATTTTGTTAAACATGATTGACAGTGATTACAGAAAGTACCTACATCTTGAAATGTTTACCCCCAAAATGGTATTAACTCTGAAATTTGTTTCAAAATGGAGTAGAGCTGAAACAAGCTGAACATTGTTGAAGCTGTGGAAGTTCTTTATACTATTCTCTCCTCATTTGCATATATATGAAATTTTCCATTGTCATAAGTTTAAAAAATGTTCCCAGTCATGGGCTAAGAGAATAATCGATTCTATTCTGACTCCTCTGTCTATTAGCTGAGTGACCTGGAGTTTCCCACAATAAAATAGAAATTATTACAACTCTTTTGACCTGAGAGTTACTATGATCAAATGGAATTATGTCTATGAAGGTCAAATATTATACAAATATAAGATATTAACAAAACAAATTCTGCCCTTGAGTAGTTTATAATTTTGTGGAGGAAACTGACATGTACACAGATATCTGTATTGCTGATTGGTAGTGCTTTCATCCCCGCCCCCCCCCCCCCCAACAATGTGAAAGTATGAATGGAACTAGGTATTTCTGAAAAGTATTGGATTTATAGTAATTATAGTAAAGTACAATCTTTAATCTATGTATTGGTAATTTGTGTCGCCTTTACCCAATACTGTATCCTGTTCATTAATGGATTTATTGTGGGCAGGTCTGAGGACACAGCACTCCTGAGAACACATTGTCAAAATTGTTGGGATGATTTCTTTTTTATTTCACTATTCAAATTAACTCAAAGAGGAGTTGAATTCTTTGTTTGTTCTTTCTCCCTCTCTTTTTTAATTTCAAAATCTCAAACAGAATTATTCCTTTTTATGTTACACATTGGAATTTCTGCTTATTTGTTTTCTGAGGCTCTTATGGCATGACTGCCTTGTGACATTTCAAATTTCGTTTCATATATTCTGTGTTTAAGTCATTAAGATCTATCCACAGAAAGGAAGCAGTTCTCTTTCAGGGGCAGTAATCTCTAGTGAAATATATTTTTTATTTTGTTTCCTTTGATTGCTAAGTAATCTCAAAAATTTCTGTTAGGTATTCCTAATGATTAGTATAAAACATTTACTTTTCCTAAAATGTTTTCTTTTTAGAAGGTATAAAAGTGTAAAGTTGGGAACGTTAACACTTAACCCTGTTCAGCAACAGAACAAGAAAAACAAAAGACATCTTTGCATTTAAAATTTTAGGTTATTGTCTCTGACCAATACATTTTAAAAATTTTTGGTGGAAATCAAGAAACTATCTGAGTAGTTTCAAGGTGAGAGTTTTAGATGATGTCATCTATGTTCCAACTGTGTAGAATCACTTAAAGAAGTTATTAAATAGCCTTGGGTAAAAATGGGATGTTTTCTTGTTGAGCCATAAGAAACCAAGAGATAGATTTAGAGATTGGGCTAGAATGGACTGTTGTTGCTGATCATGAATGAAGTGTATTTAAATTATGGAAGTCCCCTTAAAGAACTAGGACAGCATCCCTTCTTTGAAATAACACACTTCTTACATATTAAGACACAAAAAAGAGTTGCGACATCCTGCTAGTCATTACAAATTATTTGAAGCCCATGAAATTTAATCAGTGGTAATTTAGCTAACCAAGAGTTCATTAGACTAGAACTTAGGGTTGATGATGCCAGTTGGGTCCTCAACTAAACCAGTTAGTTTTGCAAAGAGGAAAAGATTGACTCAGAGGGATGGGATTGGTTTCCAGGAGAACTATACAAAAGCATGGTTGATTCGGTGGTACCAATTCCTGATCCTAGAAAAACAGGATTTTTGAGATGAGTCAAGAGTCGCATCTTTGTTTATGAAAAATGGTATAGTTTTTTTTTTTCCCACTTTAGTTGATAAAATAAAATTGAGAGATGAAACCATCATTAGGCCAGTAGAGAGTGGTCAAGAGATGTATCTTATGAACTGAAAGGACCACATGCTCATTAAAAGGAGGGAAGAATGTGGCAGAAGATGAACTAAGTTGAGGTGGAGGTGAGAGATAGTGTATGGTGAAGATGTAAAACAGTGACAGAACCTGGCATTGCTTACGTAAATCTGAATTTTCTTAGACTTCAAAATTTGAAACCTAGTGATCTGAAAGTAGATGAAAATTCTGGCACGTTTGGAAAGACCACAGCCAGTGCTTGTTGAGTAAGTAAACTCAGACTATCATTCTTTTAATTCCATAATGATAAAATGTCATAGTTGTCTGATTGCTTTTTCTTGGGAGCCTTATTTTAGCCATCTTTACATTGTCCATTGTGCCTAGCACTCAAATATGTTGAAGTAATGCATGAATTAATATAGAATGTAAGTTACCCATTAGAACATAAGCTCCATGAGGGCAGGAATTTTTGTCCATTTTGTTCAGTGCTTTTATCCCCAATATCTAGAACAGTGCCTGGCACATAAATATCTGTTGAGTGACTTACTGAACAATTAAACTGTGAGCAAAGATTACTCTTTTACACAAGTTTTATGAGAGTAAAAGTGTATATTAACACCAAAATTTAGCACATATGTTATTTTTCTATTCACTCATTAGTATTGCATTTAAAATTATAGGATTATATAGTCTCTAATAATTATAGTAATAAATTGGATTATGACTTAGCGATTAGGAGTTATTTAATAATTTAATGATTAGCAAGTAGACTGGACACTAAGATATATCCTCTCTGAACTAATTCTTCCACTGATGTTTTCATTCAATTATGAACATAATTTTATATAAACAATATTAACTGGCATTTTATATGGTCGTATCATTTGCGGCAGAATTGACTTAGATGTTTTGGTGGGAATTTTAAGACATAGTTTCAGATTCTCTGGGTTGTGAAATTTTATAAAAAGGATTGACATACATTCTCTTCAAGAGTTTGACATAAGTTGTAAAGTTGTATAAGCGGCTGTAGCTGTCCTTACAAGTGGCTAGTCCCATCATGAACCTTGTCCCAATACTCCTATTTGGTGCTGCCATTCCAAGCACCTTTCTTTTCTGCTTAGATCAGTTGATTATCATCATCTAAGGGGTCTGACATTACTTAGTTATGACTACTACTACTACTAATAATAATGGAAAGAAAAGGAGAAAAAAGCAGAAGAGGAAGGAAAAAAGGGAAGAATGGAATAGAATGGAATAGGAAAAGATGGGATAGAATAGGGTGAAAATCTGTGGTGGTCCCAGTCGATTGTCAGGTATGTTGCAAGGAGTTGTTACTGAAGTAGAATACCAAGGGAGTCATTTGTCATTTTTTATTTAAAGTAATTACATTTTCTGTTAAAGAAATTATTCTGATAAATATTGCTGTGTAGTAAATTACCCCAGAATTTAGGGGCTTAAAACAACCATTTTCTTATGTTCAAGGATTCAGTGGCTGGGGAACAGAGCACAGTGAGAATGGTTTATCTTTGTGATGTCTGAGGCTTCAGCTGGAGTTGACACAGCAGCTAGGGGTTTGATTCATGTTGAGATGATGTCTTCATTCTCAAGTCTGGTGTTCATGCAAGCTGGTTGATGTAGGCTAGGACCTGAGCTGGGGCTGTGGATCAAAGCACCTACACCTTGCCTCTCCATGTGTCCTGGGCTTCCTCCCAGCATCAAGGCTTCAGAGTAATTGGACTTACATGGCGGCTCATGGCTCCAAAAGCCACTCAGTGTCCTTAGGAACAGACAGTGTTACTTTTGCCATGTTCTGCTGGTTAAAAGTGAGTTCAGGGCTTCCCTGGTGGCGCGGTGGTTGAGAGTCTGCCTGCCATTGCAGGGGACACGGGTTCGTGCCCTGGTCTGGGAAGATCCCACATGCCGCAGAGCAACTGGGCCCGTGAGCCACAATTACTGAGCCTGCGCGTCTGGAGCCTGTGCTCCGCAACAAGAGAGGCCGAGATAGTGAGAGGCCCGCGCACCACGATGAAGAGTGGCCCCCGCTTGCCACAGCTAGAGAAAGCCCTCGCACAGAAACGAAGACTCAACACAGCCATAAATAAATTAATTAATTAATTAAAAAAAAAAAAAAGTGAGTTCAAAGCCCCACAGATTCAAGGGGACGGGACATATATCATCTCTTATTAGAAAATATTAAAGAATTTGTGCCCTCCCTTTTTTTGGTAATCATGACATTCGTGCTTGGTGATTAGTATAGGAGAGTATATGATAAAAAAGCAAGGCTCCTGTCCCACCTATCCCTATGCCCAGTACTCAGATACAACTTCTTTTAACTCTATTTTTGGTGCTTCTGGTAGTTCCTTCGCCCGTAAATGTAGATAATGTGCTATGCTCTATTTCTTGATATCTAAACTTCAGATAATAGCTATTGGCTTCCTACTCTGAAAGATGAAGATTTAGCTCATCAATACTACTCCCTGTTTATCTCCTTAATCTTTTGTTATATAGGGATATTTTTATTTTTTATAATGATTTAAAATAATATCCTTAAACATCATTTTTTTGTTCTTTCTCTTTTGATAGTATCTCTTGATCCGGCATTTAGTAAGAGAAGAATTTTTTTATTTCCCTAATCTTTCCTCTACCTTTGTAACTCCCTTTAACATCACAACTTCTATCAGCTACTTTGCTAGAGTTGTTAAACATTTGCATTGTTTTGCAACCACAAGTGTAGGTTCAATGTTATAACCCTATGAGGCTGAAGGAGTCCTTCTTTCTTAAATAAAGACATCTGGATTTTCTTTTCTTATTCTGCATCACTTTAAAAAAATTACACCCTATTTTAGTGTACTGCTTTTTCAAACCATGACTTTTTTGTGTTGCTTTGTTTTTCCTGGAGTTTATAGTTGCCTTTCTGTTTTTCTTGTACTGTTTGCCTTTATCACAGCCTAAACTTTTTCTTTTCAAACACTTCATCATACCATCTGTTTCTGTTGAATTGCCCCATTTCCTGAAGTTTCTCTGAAGTTTTGGTTCACTTTGGGTTGGTTATTTACAGGCTTGATGAACAGTTGTCTTCCTGGGATTTTTTTCACTACTCCTCTGACTTAGAACCACTCATTCCTGCATCCTGTCTCTTCCTCTTTAGTGATTCACACCCTTCTTTTGCTAGTGTACATTTGTGAGTAACTTCCTAAGAAGTTGTTTATGGGAGGTACACTTTCTGAATCCTCACCTATTTGGAAACATCTTTGTTGAACCTCTCATTAGATTATGACTTGACTGTTTTTAGAAATCTAGGATGAAAAATTTTGCCACAGAACATTGCTCTTTCTGTATTCAGTGTTGCCAATGAGAAATCATCTACCAATATGATTTTCTAATTAGTTTTTAGTGAATTTTTTTGTCTGGAAGCTGCTAGGCTGTGTTCTTCAGAAATATGTGACTAGATGTGGTGCTTTTTTAAGTTCAACTTGCTGGGCATTCCTTGGGATCTTTCTATGTGCGTATTTATTTTATTTTTAAAAATTACTTCTTTCTCTATTTGTCCTGTTCTTTCTTTCTGAGTTTCTCCTGTTAGTCAGATGCTGTCTTTCAGTTGGGACCTCTCAGTCTCTTAAAGGTCAGTCTTACAGATTGATCTCTATGTCTCTTACCTTCTTTTCCTCTATTTTCTAATTATTCTATTTGTTTTTGGTTTTGCTTTGCTCTATTCTAAAGAAATCTTCTATATTATTTTCTAAACATCCATTGACTTTACTTTTTTTGCAGTTATATTTTTAATTTCACACCATCTTTTTTGTTGTTGTTCTCTGCTTGTTTGTTTTTTTGAAAAGCATCCATTTTATGGGTGTAATATGTTCTTTAATTGCTCTAAATTTTGAAAAAAATTCTCCATATTACCTCTGTTTTAGTCAGCATTTTGTTTCTAACTTTTTTGTTTTTCCTGTTGCTGGATTCCTTAAATGCCTGGTAATGTTTGGATATTCTTTTGCTTTTTTAAAAAATCAAGTTTATTGAGATATAATTTACATACAGTAAAAGACATCCTTTTTTTTTTTTTAATTTATTTTTGGCTGCGTTGGGTATTTGTTGCTGCCTGCGGGCTTTCTTTAGTTGCGGTGAGCGGGGGCTACTCTTTGTTGCGGTGCACCGGCTTCTCATTGTTTGTGGTGGCTTTTCTTTGTTGAGGAGCACAGGCTCTAGGCACGCGGGCTTCAGTAGTTGCAGGACGTGGGCTCAGTAGTTGTGGCTCGTGGGCTCTGGAGCACAGGCTCAGTCGTTGTGGCGCGTGGGCTTAGTTGCTCCGCGGCATGTGGGATCTTCCCGGACCAGGGCTCGAACCCGTGTCCCCTGCATTGGCAGGTGGATTCTTAACCACTGTGCCACCAGGGAAGTCCCAAAAGACATCCATTTTAAGAGTGTGTTTTTTATGAGGTCTGACAAATTTATGCTCTCATATAAACCACCATCACAATCAAGATCTAAAACATTTCCTTTACCCCAAAAGTTCCCTTAGGACCCTTTGCAGTCAGTCTCCTTTCTCTACCTGGACCCCTGGCAACCACTAATCTTCTTTTTGTCATTATAGATTTTATTTGTCCTTTTTAGAGTTTCATACACATGGTATCAAACAGTATTGCGTTCTTTTGTATCTGACTTTCACAGATATTTTTGAGATTCATTCATGTTGACTCTGTCAGTAGTACGTTCTTTCTCATTATATGGATTTGCCATAATTTGTTTATCCATTCACCTGTTGATGGTTATTTGTGTTGCTTCCAGTTTGAGGCTATTATGAGTAACGCTGCTATGAACATTCATGTACAGATCTTTGTGTTGATATGACACATGCTTTCATTTCATTTAGGGAAATATCTAGAAGTGGTTTACTGGCTTGTATGGCAAATGTGTGTTTAATTTTCAAAGAAACTGCCAAACTTTTCCAAACTGGTTGTACCATCTTACATTTCCACCAGCAATGTATGAAAGTTCCACTTGATTTGCATCCTACTCAACAGTTGGTATTGTCATTCCTTTTAATTTTAACCATTCTATATTAGGTGTGAACTGATACCACATTGTGGTTTTAATTTGCATTTACCTAATGACTAGTGTTGTTGAACATCTTTTCATTTGCTTATTGGCCATTCTCTTACCTTCTTTTCGGAAGTATCTATTCAAATATTTTGACCATTAAAAAAACTGGATTATCCTATTGTATTATAAGAGTTATTAATGTATTCTGGAATAGTCTTTTGTCAGGTGTATATACTTGCAAATATTTTCTCCAGGTCTTTGGTTTGCCTTTTCATTTTCTTAATGGTGTCTCTCAAAGGGGAGATTTTAATTTTTCCAAAGTTTATCATTTTTTTCTTTGATGGTTTATGCTTTCTTTGTATCCTGCCTTTGCTTACCCCAAAGGCACATAGATTTTTTCATGTTTTCTTCTAGAATTCTATAGCTTTGGCTTTTATGTCAAGTCTATGATACATTCAAGTTAAATCTGTGTGTGGCTTGAGGTAAGAGTCAAGGTTCACCTTTTTCCTATATGGATATCCATCTGTTCTAGCACCATTTGTTAAAAAGACTGTGCCTTCTCCATTTTGAATTACCTTGGCACCTTTGTCACAAATCAATTGACCATATAAATTTCGGTCTATTTGTGGCTTCTCTGTTCTGTTCCATTGATTTATATATCTGTATTTTTGCCAATGCCATGATGTTTTGATTACTATAGTCTTACAGTAGGTCTTGAAATCAGGTAGCGTAAGTTTTCCAACTGTTTTCTTCTTCTTTTTGAAAATTGTTTTTGCAATTTTGCCTGATGAAATTTTGCTAAGAATTTTTACATCTCTGTTCATGAAGGATATTCTATAATTTACTTTTTTCTTAATGTCTCAAGTTTTGGTTTGGAGGTAATGCTGGCCTCATAAAATGAGTTAATAAGTGTTTCCAGCTTCTCTGAAAGATTTTCTGAAAGATTTCATGTAGCATTAGTATTATTTTCTTTTTACACAATTAATAGAATTTACCAGTGAAGTCATTTTCCTTGTGGGAAGGTTATTAACTTCAGATTTTATTTCCTTAAGGGACATGGGCCCATATAGGTTGAATCACTTTTATAACTTGTGTTTTTCAAGGAATTCATATGTTTCATCTAGGTTTTTAGGTTTATTGGCATAAATTCTTTATCTTTATTTTCTTATCTTTTTTTTTTTTAAACATCTTTATTGGAGTATAATTGCTTTACAATGGTGTGTTATTTTCTGCTTTATAACAAAGTGAATCAGTTATACATACACATATGTTCCCATATCTCTTCCCTCCTGCATCTCCCTCCCTCCCATCCTCCCTATCCCACCCCTCTAGGTGGTCACAAAGCACCAAGCTGATCTCCCTGTGCTATGCGGCTGCTTCCCACTAGCTATCTATTTTACGTTTGGTAGTGTATATATGTCCATACCACTCTCTCACTTTGTCACAGCTTACCCTTCCCCCTCCCCATATCCTCAAGTCCATTCTCTAGTAGGTCTGTGTCTTTATTCCCATCTTGCCACTAGGTTCTTCATGACCTTTTTTTTTTTCCTTAGATTCCATATATATGTGTTAGCATACTGTATTTGTTTTTCTCTTTCTGACTTACTTCACTCTGTATGACAGACTCTAACTCCATCCACCTCACTACAAATAACTCCATTTCGTTTCTTTTTATGGCTGAGTAATATTCGATTGTATATATGTGCCACATCTTCTTTATCCATTCATCCGATGATGGACACTTAGGTTGCTTCCATGTCCTGGCTATTGTAAATAGAGTTGCAATGAATTTTCTTATCTTTTTTTTTTTTTTAATGTATTTATTTATTTTTGGCTGTGTTGGGTCTTCGTTTCTGTGCGAGGGCTTTCTCTAGTTGCGGCAAGCGGGGGCCACTCTTCATCGCGGTGTGCGGGCCTCTCACCATCGCAGCCTCTCCTGTTGGGAGCACAGGCTCCAGACACGCAGGCTCAGTAGTTGTGGCTCACGGGCCTAGTTGCTCCGCGGCATGTGGGATCTTCCCAGACCAGGGCTCGAACCCGTGTCCCCTGCATTGGCAGGCAGACTCCCAACCACTGCGCCACCAGGGAAGCCCTTCTTATCTTTTTAATGTGTAGAATCTGTAGTGATGTCCCCCTTTCATTTCTTTTTTTTTTTTTTTTTTTTGGCTGCATTGGGTCTTCGTTGCTACACGTGGGTTTTCTCTAGTTGCAGCGAGCGGGGGCTACTCTTTGTTGCGGAGCATGGGCTCTAGGCGCGCAGGTTTTCTCTAGTTGAGGTGAGCGGGGGCTACTCTTCGTTGCGGTGCGTGGGCTTCTCATTGCGGTGGCTTCTCTTGTTGCAGAGCACGGACCCTAGGCGCATGGGCTTCAGTAGCTGTGGCACGCAGGCTCAGTAGCTGTGGCTCGTGGGCTCTAGAGCGCAGGCTCAGTAGTTGTGGCACATGGGCTTAGTTGCTCCGCGGCATGTGGGATCTTTCTGGACCAGGGATTGAACCTGTGTCCCCTACATTGGCAGGCAGATTCTTAACCAGTGTGCCACCAGGGAAGTCCCTCCCCTACCTTTCATTTCTGATATTAATAATTTGTATGTTCTCCCTTTTTTTTCTTGATAATACAGGTAGATTTTTGTCAGTTTTATTGATGATAAACCAGTTTTTGGTTTCATTAATTTTCTTTATCATTTGTCTAGTGTCTATTCCACTGATATTTACTTTTAGTTTTATTTCCTTTTCCTACTTACTTTGGGTTTAATTTGTTCTTATTTTTAGCGTCTTAAAATAGTAGCCTAGTTCATTGTTTTTACAATTTTCTTCTCTTCATTTTTCTTTTAATATTTATTTACTTATTTATTTTGGCTGCGCTGGGTCTTAGTCATGGCACGCAGGATCTTCATTGCGGCATGTGGGATCTTTTAGTTGCAGCATGCGGGCTTATAGTTGCAGCATGCAAGCTTCTTAGTTGTGGTATATGGACTTCGTAGTTGCAGCAAGTGGACTCTTAGTTGGGGCATGCATGCAGGATCTAGTTCCCCGACCATGGATCGAACCTGGGCCCCCTGCATTGGGAGTGCAGAGTCTTACCTACCAGACCACCAGGGAAGTTCGTCTTCTCTTCTAATATAAGCATTTATGGTGTTTTATTTGCTTCCCACAAATGCTGACATATTGTGGTTCCATTTTCATGTGATTCAAAATATTTTAGCCCTATTTTGGTGATTTCTTCTTTGACCTGTGAGTTATTTAGATTTGTGTTTTTAAATTTCCAAACATATACAGGATTTTTCAAATACCTTTCTGTCTAATTAAATTCTTTTGTGATCGGAGAACAACTCTATATGATTTTACCTTTTTAAAAGTTAAGACTTGTTTTGGTCCATATAGTCTATCTTGGCATTTGTTCAGTTTGATTCTTTTAAAAATATCTCCCATTTTCCTCTCATTATGTTCATGTTTTCCTGTAAGTCTTTGAGCGTATTTATAATAGTTGCTCTAACGTCTTTGTCTGCTCTTCCATAATCTGTGTTATTTCTGGGTCTATTTCTATTGATTGATTTTTCTCCTGGTTATGGGCTACATTTTCCTATATGCATGCATATCTAATACTTTTTTTATTGGATGCCAAGCATTGTGAATATTACATTGTTGACTGCTTGATTTTGTTCCATTCTTTTAAAGAATGTTGAACTTTGTTCTGATGGGCAGTAAAGTTACTTGCAGTTCAGTTTGATCTTTCCAAGGCTTATTTTTAGTTTTTGTAAAATGAGGAGGGGAACTACTTTACGTTAGGCTTTACTTCACGTCTAGTTAAGGCCCACTACTAAGGTGGCATTACCCTTTTGTGGTCTCTCCTCTTTGGTTAGTGGGAACTAGAAAGATTTCTTGCCTCGTGTGAGGTCTAGGATTCATTCAGTTTACACCATCCTGGTAATTGTTCTTCCTCAGAAGCAGTGTTTCGGCTGGCTTCATGCAGTTCCACATGTGCAGGTTGATATTCAGGCAAGAGCTCAATAAATCCCAGGTAGATTTCTGAAGCTCTTTTTCTGGGTAGCTTTTTCTTCAGTACTCTGTCTCACAAATTTTAGTCACCTTGACTTCCTTGTCTTCTCAACTCTGATCTCTACCTACTCAATTCAGATTATGGACCTCACAGGCTGTTCCTCCTCCCTGTGCCCGTGGTTTGGAAATTGCCTCCAAGCATAAAGCCAGGGCAGTCTAGGGCTCACCTCATTTGTTTCCGTTGTCTCAGGGGTGCAACCTGTAGTCCAGTATCTGAAAACAGTTGTTTCATATGTTTGTCCAATTCCTGGTTGTTAATGGCGGGTGAATAAGTCTTAACCCTTTTGCTTTCTTACTGCCTTGTGTATCCATTAGTTTTTATGAAAACTGGGTAGGTGGTATAGCTATTTTTGCCACATTCCCTAATTTGGAGGACAGTATAATCATCTGGAAAGGAGCTATAAATGTAGAAAAACATCATCTCTTTCTTCCGTTACCTGTTGCACCTGGCTGTCTAAATTCATTATCATTCTAGATTTTCATGCTGTTAATATTCCATCCCTAAAGCCAACAGCTGGTATAAACCCATACACGTGTAATAACTAATTTGGCATCATACTGGGAATGTTAACCAGTTGATTTTTCTTAAGAGAAAAAAACTGAAAAAATAAACTCACTATGAATTAGTTCTTTGCAGGAATTTCCCATGTCTTGATGATTTAAAAGAATAAATTTTGCATGTAAATGAATTATTACAAGCTTAATTGAAGCTTGTTGGATACTCAAGATTACTCACTGTAGTGTATTTTTGATGGAGACAGGAAGTGAAAAAGCAAGGTCTATGAGATTTTTGTGTGTGTGAAGTCGTTTAATGTTTCTCATTGAGGCTTTGGTCAGTAGGGTAAATGACTCAAGGTATCTGTTGCTGCTTAGCTGTTTTTAAGGGGGAATTTCCCCCATGTTCCTCCCCTCCCCAAAATAACTAATTATATGCTGGAAGTTTCAATACATTGTTCACAGTTTGTGAAGTCAGCATATTTCTGGAAGCTCACTGTGAATGTAATTCTTAGCTGTACTAATGCTTTTGTTTCTCCATCCCTGCAGCCAGCACTGTACTGTAAGGACACAATTCTATCGCTATTTTTTTTCCCCTCACATTTGATGTGGTAGTTTGCATACAGCTGCAGAGTAGACAGTTACCTTTGAAAGGAACATTTGGCTGCTCTAATTTGATTAAAGAAAACCACCTCAATCATTTCTAGACTGAGAACGTTTTCATTTTAACTTGGCAGTAGGAGTTGGGAATGTACTCACTGCGCTTAGATATGTGGGAGAGCAGTCAGGGAACAAAACCAACTGCTCAAATGAAGAAAGCTTTGGTGCAAATTTTTTTTTTTTTTAAGGCAAGCAGTGTTATATAGGATTGATTCTCTTTTGGTCCCAAATTTTCTACAACCATGGTTTTCACCTCCTTCTCCTTTTCACAATTATTTACTTAGGAATTCCAATAAACTGATTCTGGCAGGGGTAAATTACTACCCTAACACGATTTGAAGGACTTTGAAGTCCTTAAAAATTATCCCATTTTTATACAGAAATAAAACCCCAAATCATAAATGACTGTGAATTGAATATGCTTTCTCTGCCACTGTTGGGAATGGCCAAAAAAGTTTTTAGACCATGGGTATGCAGACCAAGGTTGAGAATTTAGTTGTAGCTTGCATAGAAGAAAATTTCTCCCTTTCAGAAGCCTGCAGCCCCAGTGCTAGGCAGTTATCTCACATGTGCGTCCTTCGATTCTGAGATGGAAGATCTGATCACCCGGTTAGTGTGACAGTTGAAAATATATTCTGCTGATTGTGGGTTGGCATCAACTTCATAGATATTATTGAGAATGACTGAGCAGGGGCTTAGTCTCTGTCAGGTAAACCATGAACAAATTCATGAAGCACAGTTCAGTAATTTAATGTATGGTATTCTTGGGAAAGGTACTATGTGGGCATCTTAAATTTGAAAGTTTGAGTGTGAAATATTAAATGGGCCTTTGGAGACACAATGACATTATTATTTATTGAACAGTCCATGCCCACAGTGCCCATGTCTTGGAGCTGCTATCTGATATGATGTCTGCCTGGGACTTGCTATCTGAAAGAAAACTAGGCAGACCTGATAGATTCCTGCTGGACTTAATCACTGTCCAAGAGAATGAGAGATGCACAAAATATTAGAATTCGAAGAGCACTTTATGGAGTTCAGCCACCTATTCCATGAACAAAATCACTCCTTCAAAAAAACCCAAAATATTCCAAGTGGTTGAGTGGTTGTATTAAGGACTGTTCAATAAATGTTTGCTGTTTGATAGAGCTGTGTTGTCATCGTGCATTCTTCTCCATCTTCCGCCATATTCAGGTGCTGGAGTCATTTCTGCATTTAATCTCAAGACGTATGCACTTGAAGTCACCCTAGTCTTATTCTTCTTTTCGAGAGTCAAGGGCCAAGAAGCAGTCTTCCTGTTCTGTTTTTACACACAGTAGGGAGAGTGTAAATCTTTTTAGTTCCATCTGCATCATCAAAGTGTATGAGAATGGTAAAGGGACTGAAAAGATGACTGCCCAAAGGCCACTGCTAAATCGGGGCTTGGGGACTCAAGGTTTTTGGTGGATACAACTTTGTAAATGTAAGTCAACCCCTGGCTAGCTCACAATGCTTATTTGTTTCTTAGTATAACTGAATAATATACTACAGTGCAATAAAATATTGCAAAAAGTAATGCTTGCTGTTTTTGTTTTGCTCAGATCCTAAATAGCATCTTAAAAATAAAATGCTGATGATTGAGGAAAAGTTGGTTTAATTTGAATAAGGTATTTGGAGACTTATGGAGATTCTGGAGGAAAATGCTGAATACTGGTTCTCTGTGTCCCTTCAAACTTTCTCTTTCCTCAATAAAGTATTATTGTAATATTTCTCATACATAATTGCCTTTTTTAAAGTATACTTTTGTATAGCCCAGTACTCCAGAACATTGACCATGTACTATTATTAGTGTTCCCAGGTTTATCTTGTGTGGATTCTAACCTGGGTGACAGCCATTGAAATGCAATGAAATTATTGAACATTTCTGATAAAATGTATAGAAGCTAGCCTGAGACCAAGGCCTTGTTTTGTTTCGATTTGTTTTTAAATAGGTAAGGAATGTGTCATTCCTTTTTGCACGGCAGTTGTCTACTTCTTTTTTTAAAATTAATTAATTAATTAATTAACTTATTTATTTATTTGGCTGTGTTGGGTCTTCGTTGCTATGCGCGGGCTTTCTCTAGTTGCGGCGAGCAGGGGCTACTCTTCATTGCGGTGCATGGGCTTCTCATTGTGGTGGCTTCCCTTGCTGCAGAGCACGGGCCCTAGGCATGCAGACTTCAGTAGTTGTGGCGTGCAGGCTCAGTAGTTGTGGCTCGTGGGCCCTAGAGCACAGGCTCAGTAGTTGTGGCTCACGGGCTTAGTTGGTCCACGGCATGTGGGATCTTCCCAGACCAGGGCTTGAACCTGTGTCCCCTGCATGGGCAGGCAGATTCTTAGCCACTGCGCCACCAGGGAAGTCCCTTTCTACTTCTTAAATTTTATTAATATTCTCACAGTAACAATAACAGAGGCTGGAGGAGGATTGTTATTCCCTTTTTCCAGATAAAGAAACAGGCACAGAACGTCTAAATGATCTGTTCAAGGTCACCTTGGCTCCTGGTGTTATTTCCCCTTAGGGTTTTCTGTCTAGTACTACAGGTGTTTTAGTCATGCAAAGATCATTTGGACATAGGACTATTTGTCTAAGGCCTGTTTGGGAAATGAAATGCACGCATACTGCATGCTGACAGAGGCTGTACTGATTATTTGAGGAGGAAACTCTCTTCTGATAACCAGAAACTAGAGGTATAATTGCTTAATTATGACAGGTATTAAATGCTGTATATATAACATATATATATGTTTTTAAATTAAATTTTATATTTTCAACCATTTGTTTTAATAACCATATGTAGAGACAAATGTACATGGAATTGGTACTGTTAAATAGTGTTATTTGTTAGGGTTCATGCTGCTTCTCAACTTGATGGCAATCAGCTTTCCATTCCCTAGGCCAGTGAGAAAAGGAAGGAAGAGCGGTAGGTCAAAGGAAGTACACTCACCTCTGAATCTGGCACCAGAAGTGCTGACGACAGTGTCACTTATGCTCGTGATGACTCAGCACTTCCTGGTTGCTCTTTGCAGCCTTGCTGCGGCTAATAATATCAAATGACCTTGGTCCAAACTGAGGGTTTCAGGGAACCTTTGGTTTCCTCATCATCAAAACTTTGAAATCAAAAATCATGCCTTCCTTTCTGTTTTTACCAAATTCATGATATTTACACGTGAGCCATTAGACTCTGCACTGCATTGTATGCTTTTTGTTCTTAGGATTGGAAGTAGCTTTGGCCCTGAACTATAAATAAATAATATCCTTACTTCTCAGTTTAAGGTAGTCCTGTTGTAATCATTTGGTCTTTGTATTATTTCTGTGCAGTCCAGTAACTGGGGCAGGAATGGAAGGACATGAAGTTCAAACTACAGATGCAATGTATTTGTTAGTTCGATTTTAGGAAAGGTTTAGTGACCCAAGAGGCCGAGTGAGGGAGGGGAATGATGGATCTGTTCGTTGGGAACTCATCACTTTCTGAATAGTCCAGAAAAGGCCCACTGTGTGAGTGAAACCAAATCGTTTTTATTAATTAGTTTTATACTTAGAACGAACCAAAATTATTATACCTTAAAATTATTAATATTAAGACATCTGAAGATGAAATATTTCAGAAAACCTTGAAAATTTTAGAAGACTTTTTCTACCTGTTTTCCTTTTAACATTAGTTAACAGGACCTGGTTGAGAGTTTATCCATGTTAACAACCAATTTGTTTAAAATTTTATGAAAAAGATATTAAACTATTTTTATAATTTGTAATATAGTTTATAAACAAAGTTCTTCAAAATTTTTTATTATTAAAGTAGTAGTTTTCAGTGAAGTAATATCTTTATCACAGCAAGAATAATGCTGAATTTAAAACACATATTTATTGTTAAATGTTTCTTTATGTGTTTTCATCTTTACAGAGGCCTCTAAATAGCAAGAATTTCTGGCCCTATAACTGCTTCCAAATAAGCAAAAGTGAAAATTCCTACAGAAAACATAGCCCACCTTTTTGCACATGTAATCCAAATGAAAAATTAGCTTTGAAGTGGCGTCTTTTTACATAATCATACTGAAAATATGCAGTAATATGTATTCCTTTGAATGTCTTTCATTCAGAAACATATTTTTGTTTATTTGACTATTCTACCAGCTGAAAATAGGTTATGTTCTGGTTGTTCATCTAACCACCCAACCTCAAAATACTTGAGAAATTACATGAAGAGCTTCATTTCAAAGCATGAGATTTTCAGAAAGGTTTAGACCACCGGAAAATTGAAAGTGGAATTTCACTCCGTTGATGATTAAAATAAAAAGTGAATAATGGAAGAAGAGAAACAGAATTGACAAACCCAGTTTTTGCCAGTCAGAACATCTGTCCAATCAATAGTAAATTACTTTAAACAACATTTGCTTTCTAGAAGGTGCTTAATGTGAATCATTTGTTTGAGACATGTCTAAGCATTTCTACCAAACTATTTGGCCAACTCAACTTTAGTGTATAGAGTGTTTGAAAACATCGCAAATCATTACAGAGTATGAGAATAATAACCAATACAGGCAAAAGCAAAGGAAACCCCTTCTTTTCTTGAGCATTCTCTGAGATGCTGCTGTAGAATTCTGAGAATTGGTAGCATATGCTTAAGACTCCAAGTTTCTGGTACTGCCCACAACAATACAAAAACTCACATTTTGATTCCTTCTGGATTTTCTCATCTTCTGCTGATTTAGTGAGCGTTTTGCATATTGAGCTATAGCAGGATATTCTACGTGATTATCGCTAAAAATGAAAAATACCATATGAGATTTCTAATTTTTTTAATTGTTTTTTTTTACTTTTATAGGGGAGTCTTTTTGTTAACTTGCATAATTAATTGAGGAATCAAGTGCTCCAGTTAATAAGAAATCCTAATGAATAGAAAGTTGTCATCTCTTCTGAGTATTGTCTCATTTTCAAAGAATTAGAATATGACAAACTACATTTAACACTAAAACTCATAATTTAATACTTTGTTGATTAATATTTAATACTTGCAAATATTTCAAGACTTATCCTTTATTGTAATTTTTATGAACTACAGTTATGATGAACACTGTGCCTGCTGTTAGAGAATTATAGTTAATAAAATATTTACTTGGTTATACGGTTTGGCTATTCATGATAGGTAAGAGAAGGCCTTATATCATGTGTATTGAAGAAACAAAATCAGTTGTATTATGTTTTGATTAGATATAAAATTTTACTCTTTAAACTTATAGATTATGGGGGGAAAAGTAGAGAAGTTGAGGTAGTAGTAGTGAAAGGCATGCAGGGAGTTTAGATGGAGAATAAAATGAGAGATATATAGGAATAAGAAAATTCTGAAAGTATATATAAATAAATAGAAAAAGACCCTCCCCCCAAATTTAGAAGAGATCAAATTAAATAAGTTATTTCCTAAAGTTTTGAAATATCATTGAAAGTTCAAAATTAGTATGGCAAAAAACTTCTGATTCTGACCAGATGTCTCTAGACCGAAGAAATGAAGTTAAAGGGGGAAAACAAAGAAAAAAACACACCTAAAAGTGCAAAGGAGACATAGAGAATTGAAATGCGTTTGGCTCCAAAATTAGTAAAAGGTACAGTTTCAGTATGGTTAATCTTAAATTGTTGACCTCTAGCCCAAAACCTAAACAAACATACATCTGTTTGTTTTTTTCATATCATGTCTCTTGTGGGAAACATAAGGTAAATTCATCCTGCATTCATCCAGCTTTTAGTCTTATAGTAGAAAAATATGAATGAAAGAGTTGTTATACTTGACATGCAAACAAGAGTTTTTGGTCTGTCCCACATGCTGTAAAATTCCTGTTGGTTTTTGTCATTGGCATTATTATACATGGTAGGCTGTCCCCACTATCTGGTTATAGAGAAACTCTTGCCGTGTTGTGTTAAGACAGGAGCTGACTTCTTTAAATATATAGATAATAATCAATTTAGGACATTGGGTTCTTCTTTTCTCATTCACAGTCCCACCCTGCCCCGTCTTCTTTTTCATATGGGTAAATGTGCATATCCATTTGCATTTAATTGCATATGTTTATAAAGATGTTAATAAAGTGGTAAGTAGTGACAAAAATAGAGGAATGGTGTTGAAAGGGAATCATTAAAAAAAAGGAAGATTCACTTCAGAGTCTTCAGTTGTTTACTTTTTGAAAGGGACATTTTAAATAGTCCTAGATACATTCTCAAATTACATTGCTCAATCTGGGAGAACTTGGAACATACTTTTGTGTATATTCTATTAGGCGAAAACCCCCAACTATCTAGTTTTACTTAATGTTGGGGATTAGAATCATCTACAGACAGGATGTTTCAATCATACTTTTTTTAACTTCTTAAAAAAGTTAATTTTTTTTTACTTTTTCTTTTGTGGTCAAATATACGTAACATAAAATTTACCGTTTTAACCATTTTCAAGTATACAATTCAATGGTATTAAATACATCCATATTGCTGTACAACCATCACCACTATCCATCTCCAAAACTTTATCGTCTTACACTGAAACTCTGTAGTCATTAAATACTAACTGTCCATTCCCCTCTCCCTCACAAGAAGGTAGATTGTTAAAAAAAAATGTTTATTTATTTGTTGCACCGGGTCTTAGTTGAGGCACGTGGGATCTTTGTTGCCGTGTGCGGGCCCTTAGTTGCAGCATGCGGGATCTAGTTCCCTGACCAGGGATGGAACCCGGGGCCCCTGCATTGGGAGCACAGAGTCTTAACCACTGGACCACCAGCAAAGTCCCAAGAAGATAGATTTTTTGTTGTCGTTGTTGTTGTCTTTATAAAGTTATTTATTTTTGGCTGCGTTGGGTCTTCGTTGCTGCGTGCAGGCTTTCTCTAGTTGCGGCGAGTGGGGGCCACTCTTCATTGTGATGCTCAGGCTTCTCACTGCGGTCACTTCTCTTGTTGCGGAGCATGGGCTCTAGGCGAACGGGCTTCAGTAGTTGTGGCACGCGGTCTCAGGAGCTGTGGCTCACGGGCTCTAGAGCGCTGGCTCAGTAGTTGTGGTGCATGGGCTTAGTTGCTCCGCGGCATGTGGGATCTTCCCGGACCAGGGCTCGAACCCATGTTCCCTGCACTGGCAGGTGGATTCTTAACCACTGCACCACCAGGAAGTCCCAAAGATAGATTTTTAAATGACATTTTATGACCAGGAGATGAGAACCAGGTAGCAGTTGATGACATAGCCAAGTAGGCTTAGTGTTAGGATTGGAAGGAATAGAGACCCACTGAAGCTAGCTCAAGAAAGAGGCATTTTATTGTAAGGGAACAGGGCCCTCATGAGTATCTTTACACATTTGGCTTCCTGGGACAGGGGCTCTGGACTCCCAAGAGTCCATAAGGAGTGCCCATAGTTCATCTTGCATCAGGGAATGAATTGCCTCTGAGTTCTGCCCTCACTGCTTCCTGTATGTCTTCATACTCAGGGCTCCCTCAACCTCCACTTCCATGGGCCATTGTGGTCTTCACAGCACTGGCTCTGTATGAGGTTTTTGGTATGGTCCCCCATATTCCAGAGAGTCTAAGGCCAGGTTAGACAGGGATAGAAGGCAGACAGCGATAGAAGCCCCAGTCTGCGAAAGACTGGATTTTGGTCTTGGTTTCACATGGTTAAGAAAATTAGTTGACATTTGATTCTTTGTTGTTCTAGCTAAGGTCTGAGTCTTTAAGAAGCAAAATCCCATGTTTGTCATGAAAACGCAGCTTTAGGATAATTCTTAAATCCTTTCAAAGTTTGACTAAGCATTTCAAAGCCATCTGTGAGTCACTAGACAGGTTTGAAATTGCATGCCAAGACTCAACAGTAGTTTTTCATCATAAAAACTTGGAGAAATTTCAACTGTAGCAGATCCTTAGAACCCTGGTGGAGTTCATGAAGAGTAGGTTGCATGGATGAGCATAACCAGTTCCTGGCTGCCGTGCTGTCTTGCGCTTACTCACTTTGGTGGGAAAATCATGGTCTTCAGATGGAAAAGTTGGAACATCATCATAGAAAATGGATTTTAAACCATTGAGCAGAAATGCTGCTTGGCTTCATGGTGGCTAGACGACACCTTAAGTATAATTAACTCACTAGCTTTTGCCTTTATCAACCAGTCCCAGAGTAGAATCTTTTTGATCCCAAATGACTTGAGCCCAGGGAAGTGGCAACATGGTGGTGGTGGTAGTGGTGGTGGTGGAGCGGGCTACGTTATTCAACTTTTAACCCATCCCAGGTCTAGCCACGCCACACTTCATGTGCCTACCTTGGGGCACAGATTTGTGACCAGTTTTCTTTCATTGGGGTTTCAAGCATTCTTGAATCAAGAGAAAAGGCAATGTGTTTTTTAGAGCTGAAGAAGTAATAGGCTTTCAGAGCTACTCCTATGTATTCCTTCTGTTCACTTGTTCAGCCTTTGACCCTGGATTACATCAGCACTGCTTGACCAGTATTTGTCTCCCAAGATCCCATTACAGCAGTGGTCTTGTACCGGGAGTGGTTTTACCTCCCAGGGACTCTTTGGCAATCTCTGGATGCATTTTCTTCGTCAGGGCTGGAGCAGGGTGTTGCTACTGGCATCTCATAGGTAGAGGTCATGGATGCTGTTAAATATCCTGCAATGCACAGGACAGCTCCCCACTACACAGGAAATTAAAAATGTCAATAGTGCTCAGATTCAGAAGCACTGCATTACACAAAGGCACTAGTTAGCCAACTTGTAGGAGACAAAAAATGACAAAAGTCTGTGGCATAAACTAGAGGAAACACACGGGCCCAACACTAACTAGCATTACTAAGCTTAACATTCATATAATCAGCACGTCAATGTTAGTGCTTCCTCCTACCATCAAAGGGCGAGAAGAAGAAAACCCGGCATAGGGATAACTTTTTTTCCTCAATTGTAATTGGGAGCAAGATGAGATGGCTGAGACCGATGGAATTAAAGGCAACTGGAAAGTTGGGGAGTTGCTTAGAGTGTGGCTCAGAGCTGGCACAGTGATGGAAGTTGAGAGGTCAAAGATTGTTTGTTGAGTTTTTATGTTTCTTTGTTGAGTTTTTGAATTCATTGTATTTGGACCCTGCTAGGGAATCAGGCTTTTTTTTAAAAGGACTAAGGAAGTGGAAGGGCTCAGTGACCTATACTTGTCCTTAGAAGAGGATACATTTATATTCAAGTGAAGAGAGCCTGAGATAATTCCAGACAACTGACACCTCAAATTAAAAGTTTCCTCCAAATTATGGATACATCGCCTCATCTCTGCTCCTTATTGTCATGTCTATCACAGTGGTTGGATGTCATGTTTTATGGTTTTCCTTCCAATGCCTCCATTTATAAAATGTCATTAATCCATATGAGGTGAATAAATAAGCTAATCAGTGGAGAACTCTTAAGATTAGTTAGGGTGGGTAATACTGACATCTATGAATATGGTAGATGCATCGATAGGTGGAGGCCTCACTTGTCATTCGGACTTGAACCTTGAAGATTAATTTCCCTTCTACTTGACACAGCCTGATATTATCCAAGTCCAAAACGTTTTCCCTTCAGAATGTCCCTGGTGCCCATTTTCCCCTCTTCATTGTCATTGTTACTATTCCAGGGCTCCATCAATTTAGAGTCATATAACTAAATTTTTTTCCTGTCTTTTGTGTTAACCATCTTCTAGTTCATATCATGCCCTCTTCCCATAGAACTGTGTGCCCAAAATGACCTTTACTGTCTACTGCATCAGGTCCAGATTTTTCTGTCTTTCAGAGCCCTCCATAATCTGGACCTGTCTTAGGTGTTCATGCCCCAGCATCCTCTAAATGAACTCTGCTTACGTGGCTATCAGGAAGAGCCTGATTGCTTCCTCCAGCAAGCCTTGCTCACGTGGCTTCCTTGTATGGCTTGCCTTCTCTTCTCCTTATTTGTTTGATATGCACACATCTTCAAAGGTTAAGTAAGCTCAGATCTCATCAACTCCATAAGGGCCTTTCTGGAAACTTGAGTGCTATTGATCACTCCTACCCTGAGAAGTTTCTTTCACCTGCTTAGCTCTGTGTCCTGTCTTGTCCTGCAGTGCCCGTGGCTACTTCACGTGTGCATGTCCTCTTTCCTCAACTTTAATGAAAGCTCTTTGTGAGAAGTGCCCACGACTTTTAGCTCTCTTTGGTGGTTAGCATAACGCTGACCGTACGGCAGGTGCTTAATAAATGCTCATTTGGTTGACTGTGTGAGATATTCTCTTTCTTTAAAAGTTACGTCGAAATAATGTGCACAAATTCAGTAACAATTTTTATATATAAGAAAACTTGAAAAGATTAATTACTACCGGTCATCCTAACATCCGGGTTACGTGGGAAGGGTATGTTTTAAAAGTTGTATTAGAACATAACGCAGCGTGAACTCTCCTCCTTCAATAGCAGTAGTTCTCAGCTGAGGGTGACTTTGCCCCCAGGGGAATTTGGCAGATATTTTTTGGTTGACAGCTGGAGGGATAGTACTGATGTCTAGTGGGTAGAGGCTAGGGATGCTGCTAAACATCTTCCAATGCACAGGACAGCCCCCCGCAACAAAGAATTACGTGGCCTCAAATGAACAGTACCAAGGTTGAGAAACCCCAGTCTGTAGCATTGTGTGGACTCCACCATCGACATTTTTTGTCACTGAAAGGAATGAGAACATTCAAAAAACGGTGCCGTTTTATATGGAGGGAATGATCATAATTATAAACTCCTAAATGGTGGGAACTGCAGCTATGTACATAAACCAGAATAGTCTGACAGTTAAAAAGTTGATAGCTGTTTGTGTAATAAATGGGCACTTTATGTCTTTGGCCATGCCTTTGGGAGGAGAGGACAATACGTAGAGAGAATTCTCTTAAGGCTGAGTGCACATATCCCACGATTTTAGGAAATGAGAGGCATTTGCTAACCCAGAAGGATGTATTAGAATATTAGGTCACATTTTTAATAAGGTGAAATTCCTTCGAAAGGATTGATAGTTATGTTAGAAGATTGAAGCATACACCGTTCTACTTTTCCAAATATTTTGAAAGCTTCCTTGAAGAATACTTGATAATTTTTAATGTTCTCTCTTCTGCAGTTAATTTTGGGAGGTACTTTTTTTGCTGCATTCAGGGGCAGAATGGTGCAATGGAGAGAACAGTTCACAGAGAGATCTTGGGTAGGTCATCTTAATCATTCCCTGCCTCAATTTCCTCATTTTCAAAAAGAAGGACTAAGACTTGATGACCTCTAGCTTTGAAATTCTATGTTACTGTAATTTCAGTTTCAAGTAGTAAAAAAAATAGATTGTTTACACAAAGTAGTTTATGAAAGAAACTTTGAAGGAGTTAATTATTCCAGTTTGTTTCTTAGAACCTTCAGAAATATTCCTTTCTATAAAGGCTTAACTCCAGTGTTTAAAGAAAGAAAGGAATTCCTGTTATAAGTAAAAGTTGTCCCCACCTCCAAGCAAAATAAAAAGAGTCAAATGAAATTTGCCACTGATTTTAAAATGTCATTGTTAGCTAATTTTGAAAATTTTGTCCATTTTCTCTTATGTGTTTACACTTAGGTATAAAGAAAATATTTTAAAAGTACTAATAATTCTGAAATTTTCACACAATTCACGTTAAGCTAGATGCTTCCAGATCTGAGAAATTTCCTGTTTGTAAAGGTGGAACACATTTGGAAAATTTATTGAGGGTTTAAACTACCATTTAGTAAGTTATTGGGCTCTGAACCAAATGATGGAGCTTTCCTGTTTGCTAGATGGAAAATTAAACAGAACCTTGATAATTTTCTCCTTTTTCCATTCTTAAAGTTGACAGTTCAAGATATTCACAAGGTTGGGGATATTGTGGTATCCCAAGAAATGAAGCTTGCTTCTGTGCTCTCTGTATTCTGAAGAGACTGGAAGGTTTGTTCTGGCATATTCTAATTTCCCCAGAGCCTATTCTAGAACTTGGATAATGAGATTGCCTGAATTGAAGATGCTTTCAGCATAGGTCCAGATGCTAACGGCATCCAGCTACAGTTTGGATCTCACTCCCAGAGTTAATGTTGCCTACAGGGAATAGCAGTATGTGACATGGGATGTGTTCATAAAGTAGTGCCTGAGATGACATTGCGTGTAGCAGAGGTTAACTAGCACCTCCTGAATGCAAGACACCTACTAGAGGCAGTGGGCACAGTGGGGAATCAAAATGTGTATCGCTCAGCCCCTGCTTTCAATGAGCTTATAACCTAGTGGGGGGAGAGAGCGGACCCTTTGCAAACTGCTGTAATACAAAGCATACAGTGATAAGGACCGTCCCTAGGTACAGATACAAATCTAGGCTACTTCAGAAGAAGAAATATAGTTTAACTTGTGGGAACAAGAACATTTGGCTCTGCAGAAGAGGTGACCGATGTGAGCAGAATCACGATCGTGGAGAGGAATGACACATGCATGACAGATGAGCCGGAGGTGTGGAGGTGACCAGAGTGTGAGGGGGAGGGGTAAGGTAGAGATACTCACAGGTGGTGGGGTCGGAATAATAGCAGAGGGTAAACCAGGTTGAAATAGAATCTAGAGACTGGTAAACGAGTTCGGAGATGGACCATTTCCTGGGGAGTGAGGAAAAAATGGTGGCCTAAACGGGGATCATTCCCTTGAAATGAGAGATAACTGAGTGCAGGAATTGGCCAGTCTGGGTAGCCGGGTGGGTGTGTGGGTAGACAGGGCTATAAAGTCAATGAGATAAACTGCAGTTTTAAGCTTGACTGAGAGGATGGTGGTGCTGCAGTCCTAGAAGTGGGATTCGGGTTTGATGGGAAACCGATGAGTTCCATTTTGAACGTGTTGAGTTGTATGTGTCCTCAGGAAATAGCCAAGGCAGAGCTATGACTGAAGCGCAGGAAACTGAGAGCTCCAGAGAGGAGTCCTGAAAACCTGTGACATTCTTAAAGGAGATGTAGATCTTTTTGAGTCCCACACTTGGAGCACCACGGATGTACATCAGCAGGGATGTTCCACAGCAGGGAGCAGCCCACAAATGCCCCAGTGTGGAAACTGAGCATGTGACTTGGCTTATGTCACCAGCTGAGTGACTTGTTCACACCTGCCAGTCTTCACAGCACAGGTGGTTCAAATCGTACCCCAGACACAATCACTGTCTGTATAGTAGATCTATAGGATATGTATATACTCTACAGTAGCATATAGTAGATATATAGTAGATCTTGAAGGTCACTGTCAAATACAACCCTACAAGTTAAATAAGTGAATGAGCAAGAACTCCCATGTTTTGAGGGGAAAAATAAGACCGAGAATGAACCTTGAGATTATGTGCATTTAGGATTGAAGGAGGAGAAAGGGACAGAGAGGAAGGCAGAGACCAGAGAATTAGAGGGAGAAAAACAGAAGAAAACTCAGGGAAGCCGCAGGAGGGAAGCATGTCAAGGAGAAGGAGGCATTTCACTCCGTTACCTGAGGTGCCGCCAGGTGGTTGAAGAGATCGAATGCTGCATCTAGCGGTGGGAAGCTGTCAGTTTCCTTTTGAGAGAGCTTTTGCTGGAAGAGAAAGAGGGGAAGCCAGTGAACAGACAACAAAGAGTAAGAAAGTGTAGCACAAAGTGTAAGCGATCCTTAAATAAATCGGGGGAATGGAATGTTTTTGGAAGAATGACACCCAGGTTGAAGTAAAAGTGATTTAACATTTTTGTTATCATACAAAAGAAATATGAGTGTGTTTGTGGGTGTGTAGAGGAGAGATTGAGGAGGAGTGATAAGGAGTAAAAACTGATGAAATGAGGACTTAGCAGAGGGTGGAGGGCACCATTGTTGGGGGGGACACTTCTCCCTGGAGAGGAGAATACTTTCCTGTGAAACACAAGGGACAGAAGATCCATAGATGAGGTGAATGGCTTGGATTTTCTTCTGTTATGGGAAAAGGCCATTTGCAGAGAGAGATGAGGAAGTGGGAGCCCTCAGGGAAGGCTGGAGGAAGTCTCGAGAATTAGATGGTAAGAGTGGGCCACATGTTGACAACCGAAGTAGAGGAAGTGGCTGTCCTGAGGGACTTGAACGGGTAGAAGAGTCGCAAGTGGTCAATATCTTTGGAGTCTCTCAGCCACAGAGAGACTGTCCATTGTTCAGCAGTGAATGGATGTTTTTTGTTTGTTTGTTTTATTTTTTATTTTTTTAACATCTTTATTGGAGTATAATTGCTTTACAATGGTGTGTTAGTTTCTGCTTTATAACAAAGTGAATCAGTTATGCGTATACATATATCCCCATATCCCCTCCCTCTTGCATCTCCCTCCCACCTTCCCTATCCCACCCCTCTAGGTGGTCACAAAGCACCGAGCTGATCTCCCTGTGCTATGCGGCTGCTTCCCACTAGCTGTCTGTTTTACATTTGGTAGTGTATATATGTCCGTGCCAAGGCTTGCATCAGGAGAAGCCTTATGCTTTTAAAGAAATAGCTCTAATAAATGAAATAAAAACTAAAATTCTTAAGAGTAAGTCATTTTCATCCTCCTCCTCCTCCTCATCATCATCTCACAGCTAATCTTTAATTGAACATTTAGCATATCCCAGGCCCTGGTTTGCCTGTAGTACCTGGTTTCATCTTCACAGCAACCCCACTGTATAGGTGAGTTTACCTTAAAGTAAGTAGTTTCCTTATTTTGCATTCTGTGTTTGTTGTTTAAAAGATATAGGTAGATAGATTAGATAGATAATTTTTTGGTATATACTAAAGATGATTAACTTATGTGTAGACACTTAAAAATTGTTAAGGTGACATATTTTATAAAAGTAACACCTCTTTTACGTGGTAGTCAATCTGTCAAAATTACTGTGCTTAGTAAAAATTGGCTTAGTAAAAGTTGGGTGAGCCTTCCATGAAACACAGTTACTATTTGGTGAATTCCTTTTTCATCGAAATGTTAACTTAGAGTTGAAATGCAAAAGAAGAGAGATTTGATACAGTGTTTTGACATTTGACATTTTAAAGTAATTTCATTAGATCATCAAGCTATGAATTATTGAAGATTGTTCTACTGTAAACATTTTTTTCCATTATCTTTCTTTGAATTAGAAACAAGTTGCATGCCATTTGCCTGGAAGAAGATAAATGTATTATGTGCTAAAATATACAAAGATTTTGGCACTATGTTTTCTCTGCTTTTTATTAATGAATGCTTTTGTTCAGTCTTACATCAGATGAATAGAACAAATCTGTGTTTTGAATAGCTAAAGGCAGGACCAGAATTCTCTGTAACAGTGTTGACTAAATTCACTTGAAAAGACTCACTGAATCTCACTCAGGACGAGTCATTTTCAGCCTTATTTCTACACCAGCACACCTGAGACAGGAAGTAGACTCATTGGTTACAGTGGATCCCCAGGACAATGATTCCCGTAACTTCCTGAGGGGACAGTTTTGCTAACTGCCATATCCCCAGTGTTGGCACATTGAAAGTATCCAGGAACCCACTGTTGATTCATTGGCTGATGTTCAGTGAGCGGTAAGGAAGAAGTGTTTGACAAGGCCCTACAGGGGGTTTTATGTTATCTGCTCCTCACCCTCCAGCATTTCCCACCCCAGGAGGCAATTCAAAAAAAAAAATAATAACTCAATATAAACGAAGTCTAAGAATTAGCCTTTTCAAAAGTGCTCATCTATACTGCCCAAAGAGATGGTCTCTGTCGGAGGAGTTCTTCTGGCAAACCTGGGCGAATACATCCTGAGGCAGTGTCTTTATTCTTACAGTTAAAAGTTGCATGAAATGAAAGTCAAAATGCAGAAACATTCTGTTGCAGTGCGAAGAAAAGGTATGTCTCAAGGTCAAGGTAACCACTGTTCCCTTTTCAGGAGGCAGTCAGAATGATGGCTAGCTGCCCATACACAGGGAGCCAATTCTGTGGTGTGGTTACCATGTTCCAGGATCTGCCTGGTATTGAAGGCTGGGAGCCCAATTTTATTAGTATACCTAGAGGGATTGAGAGTCCAGGGATGGTGGACTGATGCCAACCTTACAAGAAACCAAGGTTTGAACCAAAATGTTGAGTTACTCTTTTCCAATAAAAGCTGTACTTCTCAAGGGTACTCTGCTCTGTCAACCAAGGCATTGCCTTCCTTGTGTGCTCATCTATGGGAAAGCCAGATTATAGGGGACAGTTGCACAGAGGGTATAGGACCCATGAAGGGAGTTGGAAATAATCTTCACATCTGACAGCCTCAAGCCCTGTGCCCGATGCATAATCTTGACTGCAGGGAAGGCAGTTCTCTTTGTCACACAGACTCCCTTGCTTATGACAGGGTCAGAGCCCCACTGCCAGATTGTGTCTTTCCAGAGTTTGTTTTTATAGAGATAAAATATGGGGTTTTCGTAAAAGTAAATTGGATTGATTCCATTGTGCTCTGTGAGTTGCCATCATAGCCTGGTCCCTTAGATTTGGGGCGGCCAGAGTCTTTGGGGCCTTTTTACTGGTAGCTCAGCCTCATCACCTACATTTTGATTTTCCCTCCTTCAATCTTAAGAGTTTTTGCTTCAGTTTAGCTCAGGGGCTAGCTAGCATGTTTTCTGTCCCATGTCCTACTTATGGATACTTTTGTGTCTGTTCATTGAAATAACTTCCCTGACTATAACTAACCTCCTAAAGATAACTTTTTGGCACATCGTTTGATAGTGGTATTTGAAAAAAGTTAACTAATACATAAGTGGAATATTTGAGTTCCCTGTTAATTTATTTGCCTCTCCAATTAACAAGTACTGAACTATATAAGGTGTATACTTGAGGTTTTAGAATTTTCATAGATGATTTTCTCTGGAATATCTGAAAAATAATATGCATGTATTTAAGGAGGAAAATGTCCTACTCTCACCAACTCAGTTTTTCTTTAAGAAACTGCTGTTCTAATTCTGAAAGGGAAATGTACTGTATATCTGAAAAACAAAGAGAAGAGAAGTGAAATATCAAAGAAAAAGCTCCAACAGTATGTTACAATAAACAAACAATATTAATACATTTAGAAGCTTGTAAAATATAACTTTCAAAGTATTCTACAAGCATGATTAGAAAGACTAAAAAGGGACTGTAAACTATCAGGTTTATTATCATTGTAGCATCTCAAAAAGGTCAGTAAAAACTGTGATCTCATAGAGCTGCTTATCATCTGCTCATTTCTCTGTTGAAGAGGGGTATATAGCTAATTTTACTTTTTGGTTTTACTTCTAACAAAGAAGTACCAGCCAAGAGGACAGTGATTAAATATCCGCATGTCTATAACTTTTAAAAAATTGTATAAGTATGTTCATTCCTAGGGTTATATTTTTCAAAACTCTTGTTTATTACCTAATGAAATTGAAATATTCTAAGTGAAATTCTTTTTTTTTTTTTCCTTAGGATAGGATTTCTTTTTCCAATTAATTTCTGCTGCTGGTGATGTTGCCTCTTTTCTGTATTTGATAACATTGCTGTGTTTGCTATTTCCCATCTTAGTTCCAGTGCGTATTCTGCAGGCACTGATCTTATACTCAAATAACTGCTGTATGTAGGATAATAAGAGGGAGGCTTTAGCAGAGTGAAATCCTATCAACAGCTAAGAAACACTGGTAACTGACATTACTCTAATAAGCTGAGCTGTGCTTATTGAGCTGATGCTTAGCTCTAACCTTTGTGTGTACTGATCCCAAATGCATCATGTAAAAATCTGTAAAATTCTGACATAAGAAAAGCTGGTTAAATTAAAATATATGAATGGCTGTATTTAGAGAATTGGACAAAACCTTTGAAGGGCAGTGAAACGTGGATGGGCTTGTTGGTGTGTCCAGATTTAGACTTGGAAGAAACAGTGAGGTTGGATGTGTGCTGTGGCACAGATTAGTTCTTGTCTATTGTCTTGATAGTGCCGTAAATCCAGATTGGGGCGGGGCTTCTCTAGAATGTGATTTAGGGTATGAAGTTGTTTCTTTCAGGAAGCTTTCTTTTTGTAGTTCCTTGGAAGTTTCTCAAAATGTTGGAAGAGTGAAACACGTCGTGTGAAAACATTTTGTGACCTAGTTTTGGCCTAAGTATACTTTGGTACTGGCAAGATACACAGGGGATTTAGCCTTTACTCTTAACAGCTAAATGAACTCAAATGTATACTGCATATAAATTGCTTTGAAGGCTGTGGATCACAAGTTAATAGATTCTGGACCTTATTTTTCCTTTCATGAGCCAGACATTCCTTGGATTTAAGGGTAGGTTAAAATTAAAGAGTAGCAAATTGCTTCCCTCTTTGGAAATAAGCGAAATCACCCTCTGATAATAAAATATTTCTTTAACATGTCAAGACAGTTACTGAGGAAAGAAAGCACAAGGGGAAGAAATGGGGATAACTTGTTTAGTGGCTTGCTCTTTAGGAAATGGAATATTTTTAATAAAAATGAAGTTGTCTTACACCATGTGACTTGAAAATAATGAGAGACAAAGAAAAAAATGTAAAACGCCATACTAGAACTTATATGACCAAATAAATCTTGTCCCCCGGGAGGCAGTCCAGTTTTTCTAGCTCTGCTCTAATTGAGCAAAACACTTTCAGACTCTTTTGGAATTGTCTTCAGAACTGTTTTATGAGCCAAACCCCAAAATCAACATCTTTACTTTATTATCACACCTCTTTTTGGACCCGAAAGAATATTACTCAGCCTGATCCCCCACTTAATTTATCAGACTTGGCTCAGGCTATTTCCAAAAATACAGTGTACTCTCTTATAGGACAATTGAATATTCTTATTCAATTATTTATTCATTCACACATCATGGCTGAGTGCCTCCAGTGAGTCAGGTATGTTGTGGTAACACATAAGGGTCTTGGCTCTGGAAGGGGAAGCGTAGAAGGGAGACAAGTGAGGATCACGGAGGCTGTTCACCCCTGAGCAGTCTTTGCCAGTGAGTAGGTCACCAGATGGACAGAGAAAAAGAGAGCTTTCTAGGCAGAGGTAGCAGCTTGTGTCAAGGCCCAGCACAAAAGCTGTGCACATTTCAGGAAATGCAAGAATTTTAGGGTGGATAGAATCTAGTTAAAAGATGAGAATGGAGTGGTAATTAGGGATGAGATGACGAGAGTCCTAGTACCCATGGAATGGAGCATGCAGTGGTTACGAGTGAGGGTTCTGATGCCTGATTATCAGAGCTCAAATCTTGGCTCCTTCGTTTACAAGCTTTATGACACTGAGGAATCTACTCATCTTCTATGCTTTGGTTCTTTTCATCTATAAAAGAGATAAACACAGAGAAAGGTCATAGCACCATGCCCAGCACAGGGTTGTGCAACCATCACCACAGTCAAATTTAGAACATTTTCATTCCCCCTAAAAGAAATCCCATACCCATGAACAGCCACTTCACTTTTCCCCCCAACACCCACTACTCCTCACCCTAGGCAACCACTAATCTACTTTCTGTTTCTATAGATTTGCCTCTTCTGGCCATTTCATGTGAATGGAATAATACAATATGCCGTCTTCTGTGACTGGTGTCTTTCACTTAGCATAATGTTTTCAAGAATTATCCATGTTGTAGCATGTATCAGTACTTCATTCTTTTTTTGTGGCTGAATAATATTCTATTGTGTACATATACCATATTTTATTTATCCATTCATCAGGTGATGGACATTTGGGTTATTTCCACTTGTTGGTTATTATGAATTATGCAGCTATGAACGTTCCTGTACAAGTTTTTGTGTGGACGTATGAATTTATTTTTCTCGGGTATGTAGCAAGGAGTGGAATTGCTGGGTCATATGATAACTCTATGCTTAACATTTTGAGGAACTGCCAAAGTGTCTTCCAGAGTGGCTGCACCATATCCTGGTCCCACTAGCAATATATGAGGGTTCCATTTTCTCTACATCTTTGCCAACATTTGTTATTGTCTGTCTCTTACATTTTAACCATCTTCGTGGTGTGAAGTGGTATCTCATGGTTTTGATTTGAATTTCTCTATTGACTATCGATATGAACATCTTCTCATGTGCGTATTGGTCCTTGTTATATCATTTTTGGAGAACTGTCTATTCAGATCCTTTGCCTATTTTATTTTATTATTTTTAGCTTTATTGAGGTATAATTGACAACCTTTGCCCATTTTTAAATTGCATTGTTTGTCTTTTTACTATTCAATTGTAAAAATTTTTCATATATTCTGGTTACAAGTCGCATATCAGATGCATGATTTGCAAATAGGTTGTCCCATTCTTTGGGTTGCCTTTTCATTTCTTTGATTGTATCCCTTATAGCACAAATGGTTTTATTTTTGATGAGTCCAGTTTACCTATTCTTTCCTCTATGGCTTGTGCTTTTGGTGTCATATCTTAGCATTGCCTAACCCAGGTTCATGAATATTTACTCCTACATTTTTTTTCTAAGAGTTTTATAGTTTTGGCTCTTATATTTAGGTTTGTGATCCATTTTTAGTTTAATTTTTGTGTATGTTGTGAGGAAGGAGTCCAACTTCACCATTTTGCATGTGGATTTTCAGTAATCCTCACATCATTTGTTGAAGTCTATTCTTTCCCCATTGAATGGTCTTGGTACCCTTGTTGAAAAATCGATTGAGCATAAACCTGAGAGTTAATTTCTGGATTCTCAATTATATTCCACTGATCGATATGTTTATCTTTATGCTAGTACCACACTGTCTTGAGTACCAAAGCATATTATAGTAAGTTTTAAAATTGAGAAGTGTGAGTTCTCCAGTTTTTTCAAGATTATTTTGGCTATTCTGAGTCCTTTGCAATTCCTTATGAATTTTAGGATCAGTTTGTCAATTTCTGCTAAACGGTCTGGGATTTTGATATGGATTGCATTGAAGCTATAGGTCAATTTTGGGAATATTGGCCTTGTAAAAATATGAAGTCCTTCTGATCTATGAATATGGATGTCTTTCTACCTATGTAGATCTTCTTTAATTTCTTTTAACATTGTTTTATAGTTTTCACTGTACATCTTTTGTTAAACTTATATAAAAGTATTGTTTTCGAAGTTATTATAAATAGGATTGTTTTCTTAATTCCCTTTTTTTCTTGTGATGACATTTTCTTCAGCTGTTTTCTTGCCCACCTTTCTGATTTATTCAGGGATCCTATTCTTCTTGTTGCATATTATAGCCCCCAAGATTGTTCCACTTGTATACTTGATAACTTCCCAAACTGTTACTTGACCTGTGTCCAAAACTCCAAGTATGTGTTTGTAATTGTTCACTGGACATTACCACCTGAATGTCACAAGCATCCCAAATTCATGCCTTCTGGAGTGAACTCACTGAATACTCTTTAAATCTTCTTCTCCTTTTTCTTTTTTTTCTTCTGCTGTTTGGAAATAGCACCACCAACCTTGTTGTTGCCTAAACCAGAACTCTGAAAATCATTCTTACCTTCTTTTCTTCCTTCAGCTTTTATATCCTAGTTGGTCACCAAACCCTATGGATTCCACCTCCTAGATACCACTATGGGAATATAAATTGATGTGATCTTCTATAAGGCAGTTTGGAGTAAGAACTTTTAAAAAGTGTATATATTTTGATTCAGAAAAAAAGTATACCTTTGGATTTTTGCAGTGCCACTTAAACGAACTTACCATAAGGTAGTGAGCCAATGTTATGAGAATAGAGAAATGGTTTAATAAATTACAAATATAATGTAATTGAGTGCAATTTAAACATGGTTTTATATATGTGTATACATAGAGAGACTTGTGAAAGCATTTGATACATTGTTAATGTTTTTAATTGCATTATGTAAAGTATGATTCTCATTTTGTTTAACAACAATAGAAAATAAGCTCTAAAAGAGCAGGGATCTTGTCTCATTGACCTTGATACCCCCTGAAGAGAGTAGATGCTCAGTAAATATTTGTTGGTTGTATTGGTCTCTCTCTGCTGCTCCTGTTTCTCTAATCTATCTGTATTTCTTATCTGGGCTTTTGCAGACACTTCCTACATGTTTTCCTCACCTCCCATTTTATTCCCCTACAGTCCGACTTCTGTTCTACAGTCAGAGTGGTATTTCCAAGTGCTAAATCTGGCCATAGCATTGCCCACTGTAAAGTCAATTGGTTCTTTCCCAATGCCCATAAGATAATTTCCAGACTTCTTAGCCTGGATTAACAAACTCTTCGTAATTTCACTTCTGTGTACTTTTCCAGCTTTTCTCTTGCCATCTTCCAAGATAATCACCAAGTCATGCCAAACTATCCACAATTCCCCAAATATGAATTTTCCTGCATACCTACATACCTTTGGACATGCTGTTCCTTCTGCCTGGACCATGCGAAACTTCCTTTGTTTATCTGGCAAATTCCAGATCATCCTTGGAGACTCAGCTCCCCAGCCACTTCCCGTCTAGGCACATTTGAGTTCCTCTTCTTCAGGGCTTCCATAACCTCTTGAACTCTTTTACAACCCTTAATGTATACGGGATGGGCGTCCCTATAAGTCTAGAGAGTTAGCAAAGGCAGGGACTATATATTCTTCTGCCTTCCACTCATCATCTTACTGCTGAACAGACTTCTTCTCCTGTATCTCCATCTCAGGGCTTCTCAGTGTTGGTCTGAGGCCTGGTACCAATTTTCCATCGTCTGTGATGAAATTAGAAAAAAAAAGGGCCCTGTGGTGAATTTTTCAGAAGGCTAAATCTATTTACATCTTGGGTGTTAAAATGTGCTTTCTTTATGAGATGATGTTGATAGTAGATGGTAGGGTATATTTATGTCTTTAGTTGGCAGTGTGCTGTCAGAGCCCTAAATTTGTTGGAAATTTTACAGGTCCCTGGAAACCAAAGGTCTGGGAACACTGCTGTATCTCATGGGGTGGCACCAAGTCCCCAAAGTCAAAAGCCTATGAGTCATCCTTGGCTTCTCCTCCTTCCTCATCCCTCCACCCCCGCCACATTCAGACACTTAGCAAGTCCTGCCAATTCAACCTCCTAAATATTTCTGGAATCTGTACTCTCCTCTCCGTCCTTGCTGCCAATTCCTTAGGACAGGCCCTCTTTATTTTCCCTGTATAACTGTGGCAACTCCTTACGCTGGTCTTCTTGCCACTATTCCCCTCTTATTCCTGCTCATCAGAAGGAGCTATTTAAAAATCAAAAGAAGATACCCGTTTTCCACAGGATACAAGTTTCTTGTGGCATACAAGAGTTCTCTCCAGTGGGACTTCTTGCTGTCCCTTTGCTCTTACCTTCTCTCGGTTTTTAGTGCCCTTTCTTTGCCACTTGCTTGGGTAACTCCTGATGGTCAAAGACAGTTCCACTGTCACTTCTGCAAACCTTTTCCTACAAGTCTGGGTGAGATGCCCCTCTTGATTACTCTTTAAATACCCTGTATTTATCTCTACCTCAGCATTTCCGGCTTAGTTGATATTCATGTATTTATGTCTGCCATCTCACTAGATTCTGAACAACATAAGAAAATCTGTTTTATCCTTTGATCTTCCTGTCCCCAGCGCCCAGTACAATGCTAGAAAATAACAAATATTGAGTGAACGTTTGTTGGCTAAATGCATTTGTTCAGTGTAATGATCAGATGTACATTGTAGAAGGTCCACTGCCCAGAATGAGGGGTGAGTACAGGAGTCTCCATGAGGCAGGAACACAGGATAAAGGCCCTCTGTAGAAGTTTAGGCAAGAGTGATGAGTACCTGAACTGGGGATGTAGCAGTGGATGGAGAAACATTTGAGTGGTAGAATTGGTGGTTGACAGGATATTTGGGGAGAGGGAAGAATCTCGGATTACTTGAAGGTTTCTGGGCTTGGAAAATTGGTTGGATGGTGTGGTTCACCAAAGAGGATGAGCTCTATTCCAGATACTTTGAAATTGAGATGTTCAGAATATGGGTTGAAGTTTTCCAAGAGGTAACTGGGTGTGGACTTTGGGGAGAGAATTATTTTGGAGAGACAGATTGGGGATTTGCCAGCCTTTAGGTACTATCTGAAGCCATGGCCATTTGTTGTTGGTTATGTTGTGGTAGTGGTGGTGCTGCATTGAGTGAAAAGAGAACAGGACCTGAGACTCTGGATATTGAAGGTCCACATCAAGGAGGAGAGAGAAGTCTGTGAAGGTTTCTAATTGAAATTCTGGTTTTGTGTCATATCTGTTTTATCACTCTGGACAAATTATCTTCTGAATCTCAGCTTCTTCATCTGTAAAATGAGAGTAATAATACCCACTTAATAGGGATATTGAAGAACTCAACGAGTTTACGTATGTAAAGTCCCTGATATGTACAGTTCCAGGCTCATTCTAGGGGCTCGTAAATGATAGATTAGAGAGGAGATTCAAGAAAGTATTTCTCAGGGTGTTGAAGATGTTTTGAAACAAAGAATTTCTTAATGATTATGCTGGAGATTACAATTAATATCTTAAACTTATAAAAATCTAGCTTGAAATAATACTAACTTACATTCTATAGTATATAAAAACTTTTTTCCTATACAGCTCTGCCTTTCCCCCTTTATGTTATTATTGTCACAAATTACATCTTTATACATTGTGTAGCCATTAACATAAATTTATAATTATTGTCATATGCATTTGTCCTTTTAATTATATTAAGAAAAAAGAGTCCAAACCAAAATACAGTAATACTGGCTTTTATATTTACCCGTGTGGTCAGTTACCTTTGCCAGTGATCTTTATTTCTTCATATGGTTTTGAGTTACTGCCTAGTATCCTTTCATTTCAACCTGAAGGACTCCCTTTAGCATTTCTTCTAGGATGGGTCTAATGGCAAGAAACTCCCTCAGCTTTTGTTTATCTGGGAATGTCTTAACTTCACCTTCATTTGTAAAGGATAGTTTTTATCTAGAATTCCTGGTTAACAGTTGCACTTTAATTTTTTTTTAAATTTATTTTATTTTTAATTTATTTTTGGCTGTGTTGGGTCTTTGTTGCTGCGCGTGGGTTTTCTCTAGTTGAGGCGAGCGGGGCCTACTCTTCGTTGCGGTGCGCGGGCTTTTCATTGCGGTGGCTTCTCTTGTTGTGGAGCACAGGCTCTAGGCGCACAGGCTCTAGTGCACAGTCTCAGTAGTTGTGGCGCACGGGCTTAGTTGCTCCTCAGCATGTGGGATCTTCCCAGACCAGGGATCAAACCCATGTCCCCTGCATTGACAGGCGGATTCTTAACCACTCCACCACCAGGGAAGTCCCTGCCCTCCGTGGTTTCTGATGAGGAATTGGCTGTTAATCTTACTGAGTTTCCCTTGTAGGTGATGACTTACTTATCTCTTGCTGTTTTCTTTGCTTTTTGACAGTTTGATTTATAGTATGTCACAATCTCCTTGCTTCATGTTCATGTGCCTAGAAAGCACTCAGATAAAGGATCATAATAATGATGCTGAATTAAATGATTATAATTTAATGTTAATAATAATGACCATGAGTCATTCATCAGTAAAACATAATTAGTACATTGTGCTTAAAAAGTCAAGAAAATGTTCAATGCTTGCCTCAAAGAATTCCATTAAATTTTTTAACTTTAAAAGATATTTTGGGGACTTGAGTAAGAATCAGGTGTTCAAAATAATTACTTATGTGGAACACCCAGTGGCCTAATAGATTCCCAGGATGAGTTGTTCCTCTGGTTCTTTGCAGAAGAAAAATTCTGCCGTGGAAGAGATACGGTTACAGCTACATTTCCAAATTCTTACCTACTTTAGTTTTTAATTGCTCTTAACACTATGAAATATTTACCTTATTATCTGAAATATTCCTAAAACAAAGATCAAACTCTAAAATATAATTAAAGTGTAGACATATTAAATCATAACTTAATATTTACACATTTTTGCATCTGAACAAAGCCTAATTTCAGATCCTTAAGTTTAGCAGTTGATAGAGATACCAGTTCTTTCAACTTTTCCAACTGTGTTCTGTTTTCTAATCTTTTAATATAGTTTCCTGATGGTGTTCTTTTTTAAAACTTTTTAAAAATAAATTAATTTATTATTATTATTTTTTAAATTAACACTGATACATTTTTTTTAAAGCCTGATTTCCTTTTTTTTTTTTAATTAATTAATTTATTTATTTTTGGCTGTGTTGGGTCTTCGTTTCTGTGCGAGGGCTTTCTCTAGTTGTGGCAAGTGGGGGCCACTCTTCATCACGGTGCGCGGGCCTCTCACTATCGCGGCCTCTCTTGTTGCAGAGCACAGGCTCCAGACGCGCAGGCTCAGTAGTTGTGGCTCACGGGCCTAGTTGCTCCGCGGCATGTGGGATCTTCCCAGACCAGGGCTCGAACCCGTGTCCCCAGCATTGGCAGGCAGATTCTCAACCACTGCGCCACCAGGGAAGCCCCCTATTTATTATTATTATTTTTTAATTAATTTATTTATTTATTTTTGGCTGTGTTGGGTCTTCGTTTCTGTGCGAGGGCTTTCTCCAGTTGTGGCAAGTGGGGGCCACTCTTCATCGCGGTGCGCGGGCCTCTCACTGTCGCGGCCTCTCTTGTTGCAGAGCACAGGCTCCAGACGCGCAGGCTCAGTAGTTGTGGCTCACGGGCCTAATTGCTCCGCGGCATGTGGGATCTTCCCAGACCAGGGCTCAAACCCGTGTCCCCTGCATTAGCAGGCAGATTCTCAACCACTGCGCCACCAGGGAAGCCCTATTTATTATTTTTGACTGTGTTGGGTCTTTGTTGCTGCGCGCAGGCTTTCTCTAGTTGCGCCGAGCGGGGGCTGCGCTTAGTTGCGGTGCACGAGCTTCTCATTGCGGTGGATTCTCTTGTTGCGGAGCACGGGCTCTAGGCAACGTGCTCAGTAGTTGTGGCGTGCAAGCTCTAGAACTCAGACTCAGTAGTTGTGGCGCACGGGTTTAGTTGCTCCTCAGCATGTGGGATCTTCCCGGACCAGGGCTCAAACCCGTGTCCCCTGCATTGGCAGGCGGGTTCTTAACCACTGCACCACCAGGGAAGCCCCCGATGGTGTTCTTAAAATATATTTATAGAATTTTTCTCAGTTCTTAAAAAATCATTCCTGGAAATTTTGCTGGAATAGATCTAATTTTAAATGTAAGATGTTAGATGTTCATTTTTAATGCCTTTTTAAAAATCATATTTTAGTTATTTTGGTTGCTTATACCTTATTGTATTAATAAGGACACTGAATTCTGTCATGAGATCCAGGTGTCTTTTATTTATTTTTTTTAATTTATTTTATTTTGGCTGTGTTGGGTCTTCGTTACTGCACACGGGCTTTCTCTAGTTGCAGTGAGCGGGGGCTACTCTTCGTTGTGGTGCGCAGGCTTCTCATTGAGGTGGCTTCTCTTGTTGCGGAGCACGGGCTGTAGGAGCACAGGCTTCAGTAGCTGCGGCTCGCAGGCTCTAGAGCGCAGGCTCAGTAGTTGTGGTGCACGGGCTTAGTTGCCCCGCAGCATGTGGCATCTTCCCAGACCAGGGCTCAAGCCCATGTCCCCTGCATTGGCAGGCGGATTCTTAACCACTGCGCCACCAGGGACGTCCGAGACCCAGGTGTCTTATTCCTTCTGTTAGTTTTGACATTCTGTGCTCTCTTGGCCTGTGTTTCCTCATCTGTAAAACAACTGCATAGAACCAGATAATCTCTAAAACTCCCCATATTTATAAAAGTCCATAATTCTGCCATGGAGAAATTTTTTTCTTTCTTTCTTTCTTTCTTGGCTTGTATGATGAACGATAGAGTAATTTGAAGATTTTTTGAGCTATTGTTTCTCTTTTATTTCATGGTAACTCTGCTACTTTTGACCTTTTAGCCAGATATCAGAAAAGTAATTTTATTTTTCCTACATTCTTTTTGTAGAGTTAGTCCATACTAGGGAGGATTAAAAAACACATACCTTCAGTGAGGCAGTAATGCATGCAGATTGCTCTTTTCCCCTAGAACAAAATTAAGAATTTGATTTAACATATTTAATTTTTAAAACTACCTTTTCAGAATCGATGGTCAGGATTGTCTCATTAACTTAGTGGAATAGACTGAAGAAAAGTATATGAGTGATGGAAGGAAAAAAACTTGAAGGAGAAAAATAGCTTTTATAATTCTTGTTTTTGAAATGGTGATTTTTTTCTTGTTAAAAATTGATAAGTTCTCATTGTAGAAAGTTCAGATAGGCAAATAGCAGAAAATACAATTCCATAATTTCATCACCTAGAGCTAGCCACTGTTAGCATCTTGATTTATCTTTCTACCATTTTGTTTACATATGTGGAATCATACTGTACTTATTCTTTTTTTTTTTTTTTTGGCTGTGTTGGGTCTTCTTTGCTGCGTGCGGGCTTTTCTCTAGTTGCGGCGAGCGGGGACTACTCTGTTGCGGTGTGCAGGCTTCTCATTGCGGTGGCTTCTCTTGTTGCAGAGCACGGGCTCTAGGCGCGCGACCTTCAGTAGTTGTGGCTCGTGGGCTCTAGAGCACAGGCTCAGCAGTTGTGGCACACTGGCTTAGTTGCTCCACGGCATGTGGGATCTTCCTGGACCAGGGCCCGAATCCGTGTCCCCTGCATTGGCAGGCGGACTCCCAACCACTGTGCCACCGGGGAAGTCCTGTACATATTCTTTTGAAGCCTGAATTTTCTTTTAATAATATATCATGAATGCCTTTCCATGTTCAATAATATGAATCTGTATCATCATTTTAAGGGCCACATGATATGTGTGTGTGTGTGTGTGTGTGTGTGTGTGTGTGTGTGTGTGTGTTTTTCCAGATTACTCTTCAAAAAAGCTTTTTACCAGTTTGTACTCCTACAGTCATGTGGGCCCATTTTCACAAACCCTCACAAATGTTGTGCCATTTTATCATTTAAACATTTTTGTTACCCAGTTTGAGGGGCTTAAATAGTAGATCACTGATGGTTTCATTTATGTTTCTTTAAGTTATTACTATAGTTTAACATTTTTTCCTATGTTTATGGTTGTTTATGTTTCCTTAAAAGGAACTAACTTCAGTGGTTGTTTTATTAGATAATAACCTAATCATAAGTACCTGAGTGAATTAGTGCTGGGATAGCTTTACTCACCTAGTAAGGATGTGATTATGAAAGACTTTTGGCTTATAGTGTAGGTAAAATTTGGTTGGTTTTTTTCTAAGACCCAGCAGACAGTCTTCATCACAGACGGCTGCCTAGTTTTGGCTGATTCGTCGTTTTTCCTCAAGAGAGGCCCAAAGCTGGAGAACAGGGCTTTTACAGGTCAGAAATGGAGACAGAACTGAATGTTGAAAGTTGGCCAGAATGTTCGTGCACTCATTCTGACTCAGGCCAGAGCTGCTCACTTTGCTTTCAAAAATATCATTTAACTCATGTATTTCTGAGATTGAAATATCTTTGTCAAGCTCTGTTGGGTGTGTCATTTTCTAGCTAGTCAAGGGAAGGACATAAGAGAAGAGGGTCTAGGAGATCAACAGTCTTCAGCTTTATTTTATTTTTCCTGTGAATTTTCTGAACATTTTTTTTCAGCCCAGGATGGAACACATATAAACTGGTATAGCCAAGTTAAACAAAGACATTTGGGAGTTGGCATTACCACAATACCTGTCAGTAGTGTGTCTCATTTGCCACAGAGAGGTCTCTTGCCCCAAATGCTGTGCTACATACAGAGGTAGGATTGCACAATGGTAAGGAAATCAGACTTGGGAACCAGACAGCCTGATTTCAGATCCCATCTTCACCACTTACCGTGCCTGGGCCTTAGGCAAAGTACTAAACCTCTCTATGACTGTTTCTTTCCTCTTTTTGTTTTGAAACAGCTTTATTGAAATACACTTTACATACTATCAAATTCACCCATATAAGTATACAGTTCAGTGGTTTTTAGTATATTTATGAGTTGTGCAGCTATCACCATGATCTTACATTTTATTACCCTAAAAAGAAACCCAGTACCCATTAGTAGTCATTCTTCATTCCTTCCCCTCCTTCCTCTCCCACCACCCCCAGCCCTAGGCAACCACTAATCTACTTTCTGTCTCTATGGATCTGCCTATTCTGGAGGTTTCATGTAAAAGGAATTATGAAATATGTGGTCTTTTGTGATTGGTTTCTTTCACTTACCATAAACTTTTCAAGGTTTATTCATGTCATAGCATGTATCTGTACTTCATTCCTTTTATTACTAAATAATATTCCACTATATGGATAATACCATGTTATGTTTATCCATTTATCAATCGATAAGACGTTTGGGTTTCTCTTTTTGGCTATTATGAATGATGCTGCAATGAACATTTGTATACATACGTCTGTTTCTTCATGTATAAAAATGAGTACCATTTCATAGCGTTGTTATGAGCACTATAAAAAAGTCAAAATACATAGAAGGAGAGCTAGTGGGGAGCAAACTAACAAATGTTAGTTAGTAAACGTGATACATTAGTGTGCGAGTCCTCATTTAACATCAGTTACCAGATTTGGCTTGCTAAGCATACCATGCTTTCCTAATGACATCTCTGAAGATCCTCTCTTTTACTTTGCTCCTCACTTTTCCCTGAGTTATAATTTTGAAAAGTTTAATTCCTTCAGTAGACATTGAACATCTACAGTGTGTTAGACACTGTACTAGATGCTCTAGAGAGTTAAAAGAAAAGAGTAAAAAAGTATGGAGAGGTACTTCCAGTTTAAGGCTGTCTTTAGGTTGCTAATCTGTAATCTCTGATCTGCCAGTAGGGTTTATGACTTGGGGCCCCTGAACCCCACCCTCACACCAAATGTCACAGGTTTATGAATCGTTGAATCTGTTCACTCTTATCAGGCTCTTATTTTGACCCATGTGTCTGTGTTTGTGAAGCTAACTGTTGTGTAAGGAGAAGGCTAAAACTAAGGTAATCATGTCTAGGTGGAGCCTTCACCGGGTGCAAGAGTAATGTCTCATTCCTACACTGTAGCTGGGGTTGGTGAATGGTGTTTATTCTAATCAAGACATAATGGTCCCGAATTTTCTCAGCAGATTTCTTCTTTTTATACAATTGACTTTATGTTGTTTCTGAACTTAGAAAACTATTTTGTATCGGAACTGGATTCAGCAGAAGTGTCAAGTCATTGTCTACCTGCCTCTGTTTTCTTTCTCTTGACTTTGCGGAGATGGTGATCCACGTGGTGACTCAGAATATTTTGCCCCTGCTACCATTCTCTTCCCTGTAAGAGAACAAATAGGTTTCTGTGATTTCCTCGTGTGTTTTATCTCTGAAGTAATGTTTCCTTTTTTCCCATAATAGTATATACTTAGCATAACAGAGTGATGTTACTACCTCATTCTTCTCTCTGCCTTTGATTCAGATAAAATGCATTAGCAGTTTGAGGGATTGTGCTTGAAATGTGAGTGCCTCCAGTGCTTGCTATATAGGACTATGAAAGAAGTTTGAATTCTATTATTTAATGTCCATTTCAGGAATTAATCTTGAATATGAACAGAGCAGTATACAGTACCCTATATACCCATTAAGACAGCCCAAATAGCTTATTTGGGGCCCAGCTTATAGTACACCAGTTTTGCACTACCCTATGATAGCAGTGTGTTTCCATATACACGAGTTTTTACTGTTTGCTCTATTTTAAATATTTACTGTAGTGCAAGTCACATCTTGTAAACTTGCCCAATATGGGGGATTCCCATTTTATTTGTAAAATACTTTTTGGTTAATGGATGCAAAAATGTTAACTCATAGATCCACATTGCCAGGTACATGTAGATAGAAGCTAAAACGAGAGTAGTAGAAACTCTAAAGATGAGCTGGAAGAAGATGAACTATGAAACTTTCTTATGAACACTCTTTTTAAGGCTATAAGGAATAAAATGAGTTAGTAAATAAAAGATGTTGGCTTTGCATTCCCTTGTCAGATTGTGGTAGCCTTCAGTGTAACAACAATATGATCACAAAGGGGTTTCCCTGCTTTGGGGTTACTACTTATGGGGCGTCCCTGTGCATTTCCACTTCTCAACAACAGCTAGTGGAAGGGGGGTTGCTTAACGAGGGGTTTTGGGAGAACAGATCTCTGAGCATTGGACTCAACCTTTAACTAAACTCAGTACCTTTGTATGATTTTTAAATGCTTCTCCTTGCCTCCTCACTTCTTCTTACCCAGGCCTTTCCGATGCTAGGTTCCATATTCCCATTTGCAATGAGCTTCTCTCTCTTGCTTTCTTTCTCTACTTTTTCTCCATAAAATGCCTCTGTGGTCAGACAAGGAACCACAAGGAGGAATCCTGGGAAGAGGCCGCATGGCTCCTTGGGAGAGATTAATTATTCGGCTCTGTTGCTGTCAATTACTCTTTCCCAGCCGGCATGCTTATGGAGAAACCTCTTAAGGCGAATAGTCTCCCAGCAAGTCAGGGAACTGGTATAGTCACCTGGAGGAAACTCCTACTAATTAAGCTATGCGCTTGAGCTTAATTCAGTTTGTCTAATATATAAGATGTATTTGAGGTCAGATATTGATGTTTAAAGTCTTTTAATTATTTCAAAATGTTTATAGATGTCTTAGGACTATTTTTTGTTGTAAGTAATAAAACCCAACTCAAACTGGGTAAGCACAAAAGCAACATTACTGGCTCACATAAGTAATAAATCCAGGGGTAGGTTGGGCACAAGGGGGTCCAGGTGCTTAAATGATGTCATCCGGAATCTCTTGCCTATCATCTCTCTGCTCTGGCTCTCTTCGGTGTTGGCTGCATTCCATGGTGGGCTCTACAGTGGTGGCAGAGATGGCCACCAGCAGCTGCAGGCTAATCTGTTGCCAGTTTGGTAATCCCAGAATAAAGAGAGCTCTACTTTCCCAGAAGATCTAGTAAAATTCCTGGGACCAATTCTCATGGTCCTGTCCATCCCTAAATCAGTCATTGTCACTCTGTCCAGGGTAGGTTACGTGCCATCCTGCGCATGTACCCCACGAATATATTGCCTGAGTGTATGGGGTAAGAGTGGTTCCTCAACAAGAAATGAGGATATGGTTTCCAGAAGAGAGAATGGATGTTGGAAAGGTAGACATCACAGGTGTCTACTGTAATAGGATGTAGAATGAATTTACTTTGATGTTGATATATAAAGTTTCACATAGTGTTTGTAGAATTAATTTGGAATTAATACATAGCCATATATCACTGCTTATAGTTTTACATGTCAGTCGTCTCTCCCCCCAACTGGATATGAAGCTCTTAAAAACGGTACCCGTCTTAGATCTGTTGGAATCTCTAAAACCAAGTACAGTGCCTGCACAGTACAGTGCCCATACTGATAAGTGTTTACAGGTACTGCTGAAATGGCGATTTCCTTCTAGCAGCAGGTTCATTATTGTTAGTGGCAAATACTTCTGGAATTACACCATTCAGTGCTGGTTGAGAATAAGTGCACACACACTCCTTATTTAATGAGCAAAAGGAGAATACCCTGGCCAGTATCCAGTAGTGTAGGGTTAGTGGGAGGTGTGAACATAAATTTGGTGCATGCGAGCTGTAGCCAAAGAATGTGCTTCGTGGACTATAGAGGAAGAGATTAGAGATTTTTAAAAAATTCTTCTCAATTCTGAAGACTGCCTGTAGTTCAAATAAAATTTTGTTTAGCACCCTTTGGCAGCTGTGCCAGACATCTCACAGATCTTGAACTATTTGATGTCCAAACATTCAAGAGTATGAAAAAAAGTGACAGGAAAAAAATCCTTATAGAACTTCCTGTGACAGGTCAGAGTTTAATCACAGCAAGTAATGCAGATTTCCCTTTTATTATAACCACAATAGAAAGGCAGGGCTTGTGTTTACAGAGCATGTTGTTTGGGAGACCTTTGTAAATTGTAATCTTTGGAAATCCCAAACCTTATTGGATGTAATCCCATCCATTAGATGAAGACAACTTGCCTATGCAATAGATCCAGAATAGCAAGTTAAATGGAGAACATGAACAGGAAGCAGTCATTCCGAATTACAATGGGTAGGATGCAGAGTTAATTCATGGAGATATTTTGTTATGAGATAATTACATCACTAGGACAGCTGGAAAGCTGAGTGCTGTGCTGGACCGCAGTGCTTGCTCTCTGCCCTGCAGCTGGGGGGTCAGGACAATAGAGACAGGGAGAGGACTTATTTTATGGGATAGTTAGGGGCTTGGCTGACTTAATTGTGAAATGATAATGACCTATCTGCCTTTTTTGGATTTTGTTTTGCGCAGCTAAACTGGATTCGTAGACTCAGTGAATGCTGAGAACCACTTTTCACTTCTACTTTTTGAACATTCACTTGGATCGCGTTAAGCTAAGCTCTAATGGATAAATTTTGAATGGTAGTTTTCATTTCCTCTAAAAGTCATCTGAGATATTTTTGTTCATCCTCAACACAATGTGATTATATTTCTCTTATGGAACTGTAGTTATGCAGTCACTGAAATGGTATTTTTGTCAGTTTACTGAATAGCAAAAAAAATAAAATGGTTTTGGAAAGCTTTAAGATGTTGGTCGACACAAGGTATCAAACAGTTGAAGTTATTTCCCAGGGTTTATTTTCAAATGTTCAGACCTGTCTGGCTCTTTTGTTTTGCAAGTTATAGAGGTTATAGGTAGCTTGACCACATTCCTCATTGATTTATATATTACGGATTGTTAACCTCCCGCCAAACACCAGGGGTTTCATTCAGTTCTTGTTTAGTTCAGTTGCTTTATGTGAGACTTATTGGTTTTATTACAGCATCTATCTTCTCTTTATTGCCCACTGAAGTGATTATTATTTGCTTTGGGATGATTCCAGATAGAGTCATTGTAGACAAGAAAGCATCAAAAATATTATGTTCTAAAATTCCTAAGATTAGTATTTATAGCTGTTGATTGAAAATGCATTTTCTACCCATTATGACTAATGTAATTTAATTTTACTATGATAATGTTTACTAAGCAATTAAGTCAGACTAAATTTCATGTTTTAGTATAGAGTAATATTTCCCAAAATGTCTTCTGTGCGGTACTGGGTCTATTGGATGCTGATGGCCAGCATTGGAGCCCCAAACCTACAGGTTCTTCTAGGACTTTTACTTCCCTCAATGTCACTTTTGAATTTCTAAGGAGACGGTAATAGGCTCCATTTCCCAAATAAAATTAATAACAGCACCTTAAAAAAATAAAAAGCATTATCTCCTTAAACCAGCATGAGCCGCTTCTACTAAACACCATTCTTTTTGTAGCCTAGAAGAATATATAATTATATACACTAAAATTTATACAAGAATATTCTACTCTGTGTCTCTTTAAATGTGTGTCTTTAAAAATCCACTTTAAAAAAAATTGCCAATTAAAATTAGTGCCTTTTCTCCATGGCTTATCATTTGGGGCAATTAACAGGGGCTCCAGGGAGCTCACCTTTGCATATCTCAGGTGTGGAGTCCAGGTGCTGCAGGCAGCAACAGTGAATCTTAATAAATTGAAGAGAGTGATATGAGTGATATAACTTTGAGAAAAATAACTTGGGTGGGTTAGATGTTATGCTTGCATTGTGTCATACAGAGTGTTTGAAAATGGTTTCGGTGAGATGAAGCAACATAGCATGCTGCCAGGGCTGTTAGGTAACTAACAACGGTTTGGGAGCAAGTGACCCTTCGGTTTAGCAGTGTTTTATGATCACTTCATTCTCCAGCTATGTCCCTGTCAAAAAATTTTTTTCTTTTGGAAATTACTAAAACGTCTTATGTATTACAAACCATAAGTGTAGTAAGAACTGGAGTTACTAGTTCTTTACTGACTGGAGGCAGTGATAAACAATGTATTTTTTTATTAAGGAAATGTATTACTTATAATAGAAAACATTTTGAAAGTAATGTTTAAGAAGCACAGCTGTAATGATGCAGTTCCCATGTTTGTATTTGATTTTAGTACAGGCCATTTTTGGTTCATTACTGTTTCATTTTATCACGAAAATAGAAGCTCCAGATATAAAGAAGCTTGGTAATTGTGGAACTCCTTTTTCTTCTTCAAAAGGAAGAAAAAATATTCCATTGTATATATTTGCCACATCTTCTTTATCCATTCATCTGTCAGTGGACACTTAGGTTGCTTCCATGTCCTGGCTATTGTAAATAGTGCTGCAGTGAACATTGTGGTACATGACTCTTTTTGAATTATGGTTTTCTCAGGATATATGCCCAGTAGTGGGATTGCTGGGTCATATGGTAGTTCTATTTTTAGTTATTTAAGGAACCTCCATACTGTTCTCCATAGTAGCTGTATCAATTTACATTCCCACCAACGGTGCAAGAGGGTTCCCTTTTCTCCACACCCTCTCCAGCATTTATTGTTTGTAGATTTTTTGATGATGGCCATTCTGACCGGTGTGAGGTGATACCTCATTGTAGTTTTGATTTGCATTTCTCTAATGATCAGTGATGTTGAGCTCAGCCATAAAAAGAAACGAAATTGAGTTATTTGCAATGAGGTAGATGGACCTAGAGTCTGTCATACAGAGTGAAGTAAGTCAGAAAGAGAAAAACAAATACCGTATGCTAACACATATACATGGAATCTAAAAAAAAAAAAAAATGGTTCTGATGAACCTAGGGGCAGGACAGGAATAAAGACACAGACGTAGAGAATGGACTTGAGGACATGGGGAGGGGGAAGGGTAAGCTGGGATGAAGTGAGAGAGTGGCATGGACATATATACACTACCAAATGTAAAATAGTTAGCTAGTGGGAAGCAGCCGCATAGCATAGGGAGATCAGCTCGGTGCTTTGTGACCACCTAGAGGGGTGGGTTAAGGAGGGTGGGAGGGAGACACAAGAGGGAGGGGATATGGGGATATACGTATGCATATAACTGATTCACTTTGTTATACAGCAGAAACTAACACAACACTGTAAAGCAATTATACTCCAATAAAGATGTTAAAAAAAAAAAGGAAGAAAAGAGTAAAGATGTCAAAGTATACGGGTTTAATGGAAAGAAGATGGTTCAAAGGAGCCTATGAATAAATGGTAGTTACCTCGAATTACCAAATTTTGAAAGAGTTGTTTTCATAAACTTCCCAGGTTTCAGATCCATGCATGATAGCAATCATATTTTTCACAGTACGGCATGCATATGATTTATGGCATTATTTTTAATAAATTTGTTAATTAGGAGTTTTTACTTTGTCAGAATAATTTTTCAGAATAAGTCACATTAGTGATACTGGAAGACTTTAGAAATTTAGAAAAAGTTAAGTTTATAAATAGATAATTAAAACTTAGAAGTCAGAATATTTGGAAGTAGACAAACGTAAGGAAGAAATTCTGTTGATCTTAATTGATTTTAATGACGTTGTAGAACTCACCCCAGGCTGCCCAAAATTAAAAAGGAGTTTGGACCTGGCTATAAAGTATGTGTGGTTGTTGGTGGTGGTGTTCACCCCATCTGATTTAACTTAATTATGGTGTTCTTTAGTTTCTTTTAAACTTTACTTTATTTATTTATTTTTGGCTGTGTTGGGTCTTCGTTTCTGTGCGAGGGCTTTCTCTAGTTGCGGCAAGCGGCGGCCACTCTTCATCGCGGTGCACGGGCCTCTCAGTATCGCGGCCTCTCTTGTTGCGGAGCACAGGCTCCAGACGCGCAGGCTCAGCAGTTGTGGCTCACGGGCCTAGCTGCTCTGCGGCATGTAGGATCCTCCCAGACCAGGGCTCGAACCCGCGTCCCCTGCATTAGCAGGCAGATTCTCAACCACTGCGCCACCAGGGAAGCCCTAAACTTTACTTTAGATTAACACTGAAGTACCAAAGGTTATGGAGCCCATTTAGCCCAGAAATGCAGTAGAGTGGCATGGTGAACCAGCTAGGCATTAAAAATTTAAGAGGTAATGTACAAAGTGGATAACTGAGAGTCAACCCTGCATTTCAGTAACTGGGTTATATGCACATTTATAGTTAGTTTCTTTGAAGAAGGTGTTGTTTCATTTTAAAAAATGAAAGAAAGTAATATGAATAGCACTTTTATTAGCCTTTTCTTAGTATTTATATTACATTCTTGTCAAGAAATTTATTTATAGCTTGTTTATGGGTGGTGTGTTTAGTTCTTTAAATGTTTGGTGAGCATCTCATGTGCCAGATAGTATCCTTTGTCTGTTGAAGCTAACGGAAATTCTGTCCTTTGGCTTGAAAATTCTTTTGGCTACTGAAGGCTTTGTTCTTAAAACTTAAATTTTGAATTAGTTGTAGGATTTTATGGAAGGAAGTGAATTCTCCCATCCAAACATAATTACAAAGTTTGTCAATCTGCCTTTATCATCTAAGGGCAATATAGTTTACCAATACAATTTCTGCCCCCCCGCAAAAGTTAAAATTTCACAGTTTTTATTAGCATGATATTTGGAATTTTGAAACTAAGAATTCATGCCCATTCTAGGGAAATGATTTGATTCACCAGGATGAGAAGGCTTTCTTAGAAATAAACCAAATTTCTCCATATTCCATTATAGTTATTTTCATAGGCATAAGACCTTAAATTCCAGGAAAATCTAAATTACAGAGTCCAGCATCTCCAAAAAATGCTCAGTCTGTCTGTTTAATAATTCTTGACCTGTGAGCTAAGAACCATATTTTTCCTAGAGGCTGCAGTTTTTGAAACTATCTCTATCAGCAAGTTCTACCTAAGATCTTAACTAAGGAGCTCTCCAAGCAGACATTCTCATGTTGCAGTCGTGTTGATTTCTCTTTGCCACTGTGGATTTTGTCACCACTTAACTAAGTGCTCCGCCCCTGAACTTTCATATCGATATTCAAGTATCAGATCCTATTAGGTATCCTTACATATTATCACAAGGAATGATCAAACCTGTCCTTTTTTTCTCCCTAATTACATGATCAAATTGAGGGATATGTGTAAGACTTACAGGTTACTTCTTTGCTTATTACCACCTACTTAATACCTCCTTTTTTTTTTCCTTTTAGGTTGTTTGATGTGTGCACAGTGTCACGAACAGACAGAGAAACCAAACTAACATTAGTGTTTGAACATGTTGATCAAGACTTGACCACTTATTTGGATAAAGTTCCAGAGCCTGGAGTGCCCACTGAAACCATAAAGGTACTAAGAATCATCTCTCTGCCTGGTCAAACAGTCACACTGTTATATAAACAATGGCACTCTTTCCTTATGAAAATTGCCAAAATTAGAGCCTTTGGAACTCAATATATAGTTAAATATATCTAGTATGACTAAGTGGGATGTTTAAAGAATGGGGTATATTCTAGTTCACTAATTTTAGGGCTCAGTGGAAAAAACCCTTTAGTTCTAATACATACTAAAATTATTGGAAAATATCTATTTGTACATTATCTGGCCCTAAGCTTAGAAAGTATAGTGTAGTAAGTATAGCTCAGCCTTTTTCTGATCGTTTGTGGATTCTAAGGGTTATAATTTAAAACATCATTCATGAGTATATTGAATATTGTAATTGTATACTGGTCCTAGGACATACCTATGCTATGTAAATCTGAAATATTGATTGTTAGGCCCTTCTTTCTCCATTTTCTTCTCATTCATAAAACATTTATAGGAAGCCTAAGTGTCAAGTACCATCCCAAACTCTTGGGATTCAAAGATGACTTAAGACTCCTTGGAGGTCAGCAAGCTAGATGCAGTGTATTGACAAGAGGTCCTTTCTTCCTTTAAGTCTAATGGGAAGAGCTACTTATAAAGCTTTGTTGGTCTTACTTTGTGCTGCTTAATTGAACTTCCCAGTCGATCTTGTAGATCTGTGCATATCATGGGCAGGTTTTCACAAAGATCTGTTTGTTTTTGTGAATTAGGTGAAACAGACTCCTTACCTTATCATTCATTGTGTAGAAATGAGTTCTAGAGTTCAGCATCATTTTAGATAGGAGTTAATAGCTGAAAACAGTTTATCTTCTGAACAGAGTAAGAAATGTCTTTTAGTGATAGCTAGGTGGTGTTCCCAGATACTGATACATTTAGAACTTGATGTATTGAATGATTTATTTCTTTGGTTTTAGACTAATGTAGAATTTATTTTCTCCTGTCTGCCTTTCATAAAAGAATATGGTGCTCAGGAATGGTCTCGTTGCTTCCTGAGCAGTTTCAAGGACAGTAAGGCCCTTTAAACATAGGTATTCCTAATTACCTGTTCTTGGTCCTTTTCTCTTCTATCTCTGCATCCCTCTTTTCACTCAAATTCTATTCCAATCCTGTGGCTTCAGTTCTCTCCTTTATGAGTTTGTCCAAAATACCATGTTCAGCATGCAGGGCGGAGTGTAGCCCTGTTTTGTGTACTCTGCTTTCTGGCCAGATTGGGCTAATCCCCATCCTCTTACTGTGGCTTGTAATTTCCTACCTCCGTGGGCTTCCTTCTCATTGCCATTTCTTTGCTCCCCCCACCAATAACTCTCTGCTTACATTTTTCAAGGCCCACCCCAGATATCATTTGAGCAAACTTTATAGCTGGATGTAATCTCATTTGTCTTATAGCTTGTTCTACATCTCTTTCCCTCTTTATCATATTTCCTACATTTAATTGTCATTATTTGTGTCCATGTCTTACCTATTCATTCATCTTTGTATCCTGACAGTCCCTACTCAGTGATTTATACACATAGGTACTCAATAAGTAAGACACATTGCCAACCTTTCTTCAGATATAATTAATTGAAAATTGTTTTTTAAATGACTTCCAACAGCTTAAACACAGACTGTCAAAATAAGCATTAGCTTCTTCTGATCTATTTCTAAGTTCAAAAATTTCATTTGGGGGAGGTCATTTTTTTTTGGGCAGCGCGACAAGGTAACCATATATTTATACCCTACATTGCCACCTACATAGATCTTTCGAGCTTCACATTAAATTCTCCTAGGACATTAGAGGCTGCTGAGTGGAATCATTTGCAAAACTATGTGTAGCTAAAATGACTGATAAACCAGAGTGATGTGCTTAAACTAAGGCTTGATTGAGCAAGAGTAGAAAATGAAGTGGGGTGGGGGAAATTCCCAAGGGTGGGAGTAGAGAAGTAAGCAGGATTCAGAGAGGAACAGGCAAAAAGGTGGTCACTAAGGTGAGATGAAGGAGAGGAGCCGGGGAATGGCCAAGCCAAGGTTGGGGAGCGGGGGATTGGTGCTTATCAACAGAAGCTTTTGACAAGGTAACTTGTTAAAAGTATTTCTGAGTTCTTCATCTCTCCAGGGAAAGGGAGTGTCACTTCATTCTGTGTTGAACAGGAGATTCTCCTGGAGGCTGTTAAATTTCTTCAGCCATCAGGGGCAACAGCCCCACAGAGGTAGAGGTGGGTGCAAGGGCTGTGGTTATTTAAGGTTTGTGGTTAATTGTGTTTTGATGTTTTCGTAGTAAAATAAAACTATGGTCAACTGAAATATTTCAGGCGATTAATTTGTATGTTAATGGCTCATTGAACATCTTTTGCTAACTTAAAAGCTAGTCGCAAGACCCTTTTCGTCTTCACCCTTAATTGTTTTTTTAATTGAAGTCTAGTTGATTTACAATGTTGTTTTTAGTTTTTGGTGTACAGTGAAGTGGTTCAGTTATACATATACATATATTCTTTTTCAGATTCTTTCCCATTATAGTTTATTACAAGATATTGAATATAGTTCCCTGTGCTATACAGTAGGACCTTGTTGTTTATCTATTTTATATATAGTAGTTTGTATCTGCTAATCCCAAACCTAATTTATTACCCCCCCCCCGCCCCTTTCCCCTTGGGTAACCATAAGTTTTCTATGTCTATGAGTCTGTTTCTGTTTTGTAAATAAGTTCATTTTTTTTAGATTCCACATATAAGTGATATCATATGATATTGGTCTTTGTCTGACTTCACTTAGTATAATAATCTCTAGGTCCATCCATGTTGCTGCACATGGCAGTAGTTCATTCTTTTTTATGACTGAGTAATATTCCATTGTGTATATATATATATATATATATATATATATATATATATATATATATATATATATACCACATATTCTTTATCCATTCATCTGTCAAAGGACATTTAGGTTGCTTCCATGTCTTGGCTATTGTAAATAGTGCTGCCATGAACACTGGGGTACATGTATCTTTTCAAATTAGAGTTTTCTCCAGATATATGCCCATTCATCCTTAATTTTTAAAAATTTTCTGAAATGTGCTGATCTACTTTTCTTCCTTATTAAGTATAAGGGGTTGTTTTTTTTTTTTAGAATTTGTGTTTGAGGTTCTTTAAGGTCATCATTAAAAACATGAGTAATCATTTAAAAGCACTATAATACTATCAAATGGATAGTTTTAAGCTGAATATGTGATTGACATAAATTTATTTTTAATGAACACTTTTATCTTTTGTTTCTAAGTTGACATCTTTTTAAGCACTGGTATGAAGGATAAACAGCTGCTCAGTAGGAAGTTCCAGCTAGTTGAGGTTCTGGTTAATTGAATTTTTCAAGCACACAGCCAGAGAACAGATATATTTTGTTGTTGTATAGCTCATTTATGAGAAGTCTCAATAACTATATCAAGTGAATATTGTTATTATGAGGAACCTATTGGGAACATGGATTGGATTCTTTATATAGAATGCTTTGTTGTAATAAGAGTTTTTCTGAATATACTCGTACAAAGGTTAATTGAATATTTACAGGGTGAGTTCTGTGCTAGGCACTTTGAGGACACAAAACTGCATGAGTCATGAACCTGCACTTGGGGACCTTAGAATATAAGAGCACACAGAAGCATGTGGGACACTTCTCTATGGTTATTTAAGTAGTTTAGTTGGTGTTTGGTGTTTTCAAGTTTAAAAAAACCCCTCTTACTTATGAATAAACACAGTCTGTAGCTGATTCTTTGCATTATGGTACCAAAATATTTTCTAAAATGTTCTTCAAAATCATATATATTATTCTTGACATTGTCTTGCATATATCAGAACTCGCCATGTTGCAAAATAGACAAATAGGTAAAATATTTTAACATGAAATAGGTGTAAAACAGGAAGTCAGGGAAAGACCTCATATTCAGATGGTTTAGGCTGTGGGAATTTTCCTCCACCACCTGTCCCCCACCATGTTTTCTGTGGCACTGTTTACCTGTTGGTCCGCCTCAATTCAGTATATTCAAGTGCACATTCAGGACATAAATTGCATTAGGTGAGCCGTACTTGGGTAAAACTGGGATGCTGCATGGTCTCTGACTAGCTATTACAGAGGTAAACTCTCTCTGTTCAGTACCATTTTCATCAACCTGTTTGTTATAAAAAGAGCCCATGAGGGCTTCCCAGGTGGTTCAGTGGTTAAGACTCCGTGCTTCCACTGCAGGGGGTGTGGGTTCGATCCCTGGTCAGGGAAGTTCCACATGCCACATGGTGCAACCAAAAAAAAAGAAAAAGAAAACAAACAAACAAACAAAAAAAGAGCCCATGATGGGCTTATTTTCCCAGCTTACATATATCACATAACAATTTTTACATGCATTTAAATACCATTTGTTTTTAAAAGTAAAAAAGGCAGAAAACCACCCCTGAAAGCCCTAAGTGTTTGCGAAGGTTGATAGTTGGGTGAACTCATTCGGGGAAATTCTGTCATTATGATATGGTCTGGACTGAAAATTGTCATTGAGAGGCTTATGAGAATAAAATAAAATCATAGGTGGTTCTTTCCAACATTTTAAAATACACCTATTCTAAAAATAAATAAATAAATACATTTATACGTCTTATTCATACTTCATCTTGAAGTTTTCATCACATTCTTTAATCTCTTTTCTTGATGTCCTGAGATATATTCATTCATGTTGATGGTGACATTTGCATAAAGAAACCTCTTGACTGCTATGCTGTGACGTCAACAAGTACTCAAACTTTGCCTCGTAGGCTTATTGTTGCCATATCTTGCTTTCCTATTTCTAGTTCAGAATGTTATTTTTTGATGTACTTAATTGTGGAGGAATGCAGTGCCATCTGTTTAATTTTAATTTGATCATTTGAGATTCGACATTGTCTTCTTAGACCACCACGCTTAAACTTATGAGGCAATAATTGACACCTTATGATTGTCTTATTTTTTTCTTTGGGGGTTCATAATACATTTTGAGTACCTGTGTTTATGTAGCACCTTTCATTTATGGGGACTTTATGAGAAAAAAAAAAAGGCTTCCAGATCGTTAGGTTTTCTCTTTCATGCCTTTATCTGCTACCTTATGAGAGAGGATCAGAAAGAACTGTAAACAAATTCCCTCACCTTGTTCCTTAGTCATGTGTAACTGCTATCCAGAAAAAGAACTATATGGCAGGATATATATGGGGAGAGACTCCTGTGTAAAATCTTATGCTTTACATGTTTTCAAAGGTAATGCCCTCTTTTACTAAACTATCATTTGGTACTCAGGCTTCCGTGTCTAGTACATTATCTCTCCTAGTATATGACCTGGCTTCTCAACTATCTTTTAAACTCTTTGAGAACCTAGTTTCATTCTTTGGACATTCTGTACATGTAACACGCTTTTCACAAATAGAAATTCAAAGGCACTGAAAGCTCACAGAGAACACCAGCTGCCTCTCCAAAGTAGAACACAGTTCTTTCAGCTCAAGACCACATGGCCTCTTTGGATGACTCAGTCTTGGAATAAAAATTATATTTTATTTGCGTATCTCTATGACAGATGAATTCTATATGGCTTGAGAAGGCCGAAAGACCTCAAGGTTTATGTGTCTGTGTGGGTCATTTTCTCTGTGAATTAGATTTCATTTTATCTTCGATTGAATGTTTCTTAGAGATTTCTGTTGGTTGTAACATTTTCAGTAAGAGATAAAATGTACTATTAAGTTTATTTTACAAAACCCAGACTTCAGAGACTGACACACACTGTTAATAGCACCTGTTTTCTGCCTCTGGGAAAGATCTGTTTTCATGAATAATATCTGCTTGCAGTAAACAGTGGCTCTGGTGTCAGGTTGGGATGCCCAGGGCTGATTCATCTTTCTCCATCTGACATAATGCAAAGTGACTGCCTGGTCCCTGGCCTCTGATGAGGAAAGCCTCTCAGAGCCTTCTCTCCTCTCACCCCTAAAGGAATCAAGCCACGGCTCCGCTCGGCTCCTAGTGGTCTCCACTTTGCCTGAATTATGAGCAGGTGATTTGTCTCATCTTTGCAGGACACAGAGCAAATTAACATGAAAATATCGCTTCCCAGAAAACAAGGCAGGCTTGAATGCCCTGTCGCTGCCGGTCATTAGCCATCTGCCACCGACACTCATACTCTGTTTATCACATTTGAAATTCAGAGCAGATGTTGCATAATAAAGTGATCCCAAAAACAAGACAAGAAATTCAAAGAACAAATACTTCACAATAATGATAAGGATCCTGGAAGGAGATTTTTTTCAATCTAATAGCAAGGCTGGACTTAACTGAATAGACCATGGTTTTAAAAACACACACAGGCACATGCACACACATCTTTCCTGGTGTTTAATGCACACTGCTTTTTTGTAGTCACATGAAATAATTTTTGAAGAAAGTGCATTTGTGAAAGATGCCTGAGAGGACTGTTTAATAAGATTAATTGTAATAAGCAAAGTGGAATGTTGTAATAACACTAGTTCTGGTACAAAGGACCTCATAGGTCAGTCATGCCAGTGTTGGTTTTTACTCTAAAATGGGCCTCAACTTACAGCAATGTGACTTAAAATAGTTCACTCCTGTAGTATAGTTGGATCTCTCAGGGCTTGTAGCTAGCCAGTGTGGTTGCCCAGACAGCTTATTTTCTTCTTGGTACTCAAGATCTTGTGTTCCCTCTACGCTTTGCCTCCTCTGCCTCCTTCCCTGCCCCCCACTGTCCCCCCCATCCTCCACCCCCATGCGTGTGCATGCACACACACACACACACACGCATACTCACACACTCTTAGCTTCCCCAGGCTCTGCGTAGCTCTGCCCCAGCTTCCTCCTCAGTCCCTGGCTTTGGGCTCTCTCCAACCTGAGTCCTAAGAATCTTTCATGTAAGTTTCACTACCCTTCCACATTAATGTAACATTTTACAGGATTGGTTATTGGAATGTTTTACCTAATCAACCTATGCGCATTCTAGACCCTTCTTATGCCTTATGAAAAGCACATCATTCGTGATATATTAACAATTGTGCTTAGAGGCATTCTGCTTTTTAAAACTCAGGCGTCTGAACTTTCATCAGGAATGTAACCTATGTCATAGTTTTTCTCTGTGGAAAGTCAGCTTGGAATGTAGTCTTCTGACTCAAAAGAAATGCTTTCTCCACACAGACCACACCCTCGTTCCCACCCTTACCTGTGTATGTGCCTGCCTCACTCCCCCCGCCCAACACACGGAATTTGGGGGGATTTAAAAACAGGAACATCAGCCATAATGCTAAGCAAAAGTTAGGCAGCCAGCCTGGGGGTTGCTAGAGGGTTAAATCAAAGTGGCCCCAGCAATTGACCATCATCAGCTCTAATAGAAGAGCTGATCGGAAGGAAGTGAGTCAACACTGAGTTTACCTCAAATTTAGGGGGAAATGTAGGGTGAGTGAGCTACATCTGTGGTAGCTTTCAGTAACTCTTCGGGGAGAACATTTTTAGATCATCTAGATTTTGAGGACTCTCCCAGAAAGACATCCTTAAGCAAGTTCCCAAGCCCTTGTAGTAGTTGAAAATATCAGAGAAAGAGGACAGAATTATGCAAATACATGATTATCTAAAAGTATGTAATGACAAACTATAACAGAGTTATTTTGTGGTTGGTTTTTTTTTTTTTTCTAACAGGAAATATGGGTTAAAAAGAAAAAAAAAACTAGTGTCTTTCTAAAGGTACTGTAAGACTGACTCACTAAAATAAATATTGACTCACTAAAATAAACAAATGACACTTTGATCAAGCTAATAATAGGTAAGTTGGAATCTGTTTAGAAAGTGCTTCCTCACCTTGGGCATTAAATCTGTTTATAGAGCCCATGAAAAAGTTGCAGGCAGTATATACCCAGTGCGTATCACCATGGTGACAGATGGCCGAGGGATGCTCCCCAGAGAAGAGGGATATTCCTCACCCAAGTTTAGTGTGTGCCTAAGCTCCCTGGTTACAGTATCTTTTCTGGCTGTCTTCCTCTAAATGTTGGGTGACCCAGAGCTTCACCCTCATCTCTCTTCTCCTCCCTGTCTACACTTTCTGGCCAGGTGATGTCGTTCAGTTCCAAACCCTCAGGTATCATTATTCTCCAGCCTGACCTATCCCCCTTGCTCTAAATGCATTATAGTCGACCAACCGTTCCGTTTGATATCTCGCCGCCAAAACATTGCCCAAGAATCTTCTCCCCAGCTCAAGCCTTCCCCATCTGCCCAGTTGTTTGAGCCCCAAACCTAAGGATCCTTCTAGGTTTCTTTCTTTCCTTCACAATCTTCATCTAATCCCTTAGCAAGTACTTTTGGTTTTATCCCCAAAAGATAACCCCAATCCGACTGCCTCTCAATATCTTTGTTGCTAAAGCTCTGGTCCAACCCATCAAACCAGCTTCCTAACTCAATATGCTGCTTCCACCTGTTGTAGATTATCCTCCATACAGCAACCAGAGGCACCTTATTAAAGCATAAATAAAAGTATTACTCCCCTGCTGAAAACTTTTCTCCAGTAGTTTCCTATGACTTGTAGAATAAAGTAAAAAGCCTTGCATGACCTAGGGCTCTTCCTTCCTACCCACCCCCTTCCTCCCAAACTCTGATCTGCCTCTGCTCTTTTGGTTCACTGTCCTTCAGCCACACCTGCCTTCTTTCTGTTCTTCCAACATGCTTCCAGCTCAGCGTGGGTATTTATTGTTCACTCTGTTTGGAATGTTCCATGCCTCTCCCTCCCAAGCCCCGCAGGTAGGGTGCCTATTTCTCACCATTCTAATCCCAACTCAGGTTATATCCTAACGACTCCTTCTCTGACCACCTCACCTACCACTCCACACCTACTTACAGTTTACCACATTACACCACGTTGTCCCATTTTATCTTCTTCAACACTTAGCCGGAATGATCTCATTCACTTTTTTATATTTGTTCTTTATTTTTCCCAGCTAGAAGGTGAGAGCTTTGAAGTCCAGACTCTAGTTTATTGCACTATTGCCAGTACTGTCTGGGATATATAGAGGACCCCCAGTAAACATGTGTTGGTAACTATATATTGATGCCTACATTTCAGAGTTAATTAGAGGGTTGATTACATAGGCACCTACTTTCCCATTGTACAAGTGAGGAAGTTGTACATTTTCAGGGATACATTTGTATATATTTACTTTTCTATTATATATGTGCATATTCATATATAATAGAATAATATATATGTATGCACATACATACATACATATGCATATACATATATAAAATAGAAAAGTAAGCTGAGAATATGCCATAGCTCAACACATTTATGTGGCTCTTTCTTCATGGTGGTCAGGGACACTGTGGTATTATCCATACTGTAACTAAGGATTTGCTTGGTTGGCTTGGCTTAGATATAGTCTAAAACCAATAACTGATCTCCACTAGAACTATACGGCATTTTCTCCTTTAATATAATACTGACTTAACTAAATTCCCGAAATTGTTCTCTTTCAATGTTGGACTCTGCTAATTGTGTTTTATACTAAGGATGGGACACTGAGTCCAATGAAGCGATTGATTGACGGTATGAATCTTAGAGCCCATTCTCATTTCTCAGGGGTAGAGTGACACATTTTTAAAAATTTAAATGTAAGTTTCCATATATTCGCTGTGTGTGCAAAGTTCTTTCTCATCCCCACCATGACAAGTAGCAGCTTCAAAGAGTTAAGTTACTTTAAAAAGATCTAATTGGAAATACTCTCCTATATTTATTCATTTGGATTTTTATCATTCGTATCCAGAGATTTCAGATACCCATGTGATTGTGGAGTTTGGAAGTTCAGAAAGCACATTCTACTAGAGCAGTTGCTAATGATTTGCAGTCACTAATTTTTAAATTAGTGAAAGGCATCTAGAGAAAGTATCCACCAGTTACCTAAGATTGTAACTTCTTCCTCATTCCTAAGCAAGGTGGAAAGGCTTAATTGTTTCATTGCAGTTAAAATCATTATTGGTTCTATTAAATATTTGTTGAAATTAATAAGTGCTTTCACAAATGGTTGTGCAATGAAGCCCATAATGAAAACCTCATAATGGTAGGTATGAGAATCAAATATCTCCAGCAAATGAAATATTGTTGCAAATACTCTCATTCTGCCTTCATCTTTCTCATCACCACTATCAAAGAGCAAAATTCTCCAAAAAGATTGACTCCAGTGGAAAAAATCAAATGAGGAGAGTTTGACCTGAATTTGGATTCATATATCTAAATCAGGGCCTTCATGCAAGCATCTGAACACTGTGACTCTTGATGTCTTAGGAATTAAAAGAAAATTCTGTGAATATTAGAAATGACCAAGTATAAATCTAATCTTTAAAAACTCTAGCTACCACCGTACAGTGGAAGCCTAATTTGGATGCCTGGAAAACAGACTAAACCCAACAAATTTTGTAAAAATGAGTTACCATCTAATAAGGGGTTAATGAAGTTAAGTTAAACATAATGCTCTTTCTGCAGGTGTGGTCAGTGAATCACCTATATAATCACCGCCTGGGGTGCTCATTTAAATTGACAGCCTTGCCCTAAACATAATCTCAGGAGGGAGTTTCCAATAAGTACCCTCTGATGTTGCTTATAGACACTGCTGTTTAAAAAATAGTCCTTACAGTTTGACATATGACCCTACTTGGAAATGGAAAATGTCTGTAGTGACTCAAACCTCTGGAATATTTGCTTGCCTATGAGTAGGTGGCCCCAGCCATTCAGAGGACTCTAATCTAAGCTCAGATGAATCAGGTGTGGCATTTTAACTAAAGCCGTCTGACTGTATGAATACTTGTTTAAAAGCACTGATGTTTTATTCCTTAAGATGGTCTATTGGAAAATGCTAACTCATTTATATGAATTAAAGAGAAAACGCTTAGGAACATGAGAATTCTAACTAGAAAGTCTTAAGCCACCCAGAAAGCTACTCTTCGCAAAAAAAGTGTTCGTGACATACCATGATTTGACCTTTGAAAGATGCTTTTTGTTTCATTTCACTTAATGTTCTCACAGTTCTCTGTGGTCCTAACTTAGTAAACCATTACCAGATTTGCAAGTGTAATGATCAGAATTCCTAACCCTGTTTTATTGATTTGATGAGGAACCAAAACCATATGAAACTTAAGTGAATCATAGGCATAGATTTTTAGTGCTGACACTAATGTGGCCAAACAGAGTGTTCAGGTACTTACTTTGAGGCTCATGTATTAGAAGATATGAGTGCTCAGAATTTCTTCCACTTGTGTTTCTAAGCCTTTAACAAATGTAAGCTAGTAGCTTTGTTGGTTTTTATATTTACCATTGCTCTCTGCTGTCCCTGACCATACTTGTTCATTTTTCCTTTCTTGGACAAAACCAAAGAAATATTTATCATTCTACTCTAGTATAGTCACACCACTTTTAGATTGGAAAGCTAAAATAGAACGTAGCAGGAAATTGGGGACCACAGGGCATAGGAGGTTTCACTCCAAATTAAGTTTAGGAACTGCAGCGTTAAAGGGTTTAAATCTACGCTGAGCCATCAGATGCTGATTGATCTGGAAACAGATATCCTTAATTGAAGTTGCTCTGTGAATGTGTTTAGTTCTATGAATATGTTGGAACACTTACTGAACACTTAATGAACATTTTAATTTCACTATCACATTTTATTGTTTAAATCTGGAACTCACCATCACCCATAGCTGAAGACCTGAAGTGTTTACTGAGACGAAGGTGTGGTATAAAAGCTGTAGGTGAGGGTCCTGCTTCCCTCCGTCTCTTCCCTCTGTAAAAATATATTCCGAGTCAGGAGGATGCGGGCGCAAGAAGAGGGAGGACATTGATTTGTAGTAACGAGAAGAATTGACTTAATGGGTTCCAGTGAAAAAGGAGAGATTTACATACCCTCAATAACCACGCCCTAAAAGTTAGCTCTTTTAAAAATACGGGATGCTGAGTGTAAATATCTGAAACATTATATTACTAACTTTTGTTTCCCCCATTATGATTCTTTCTCTAGTCATAGCAGTATATCTTGTAGACCTGAAGTCCTTTAATGTTTCAACCAGATATTAAAGGTGGCTTGATTCATGTCTTCAGTGCAAAACTACATGAATCCAAATAAATGAAAATCAAGGACATAAATATTGGTTAATTTTGTCTTTGGCATCATCTATTCTAAATGTTGCCACTGTATTAACGGCCCTTGATATGCTTCTCGTGATTGCTGTAAGATCTTGATAAAAAACAGGAGTTGGGAAGAAAGTAAAATATAAGTTACATTAGAATGAGTTAAGAAAAGAGTTGCATTTTGGTGTCGTCCCAAGCAGGGAGATTTAGGAAAGCATCGCACACCAAGAGAAAGGACTTCTTTTCTGTTTCAGCTCCATCACTTTCACCACCACAGTTTCACAGGACTTCTTACTTTATTTATCACCAAGTTCCATAATTAACATATGGTTCATGTTATTGATTTCTCAGGTTTCAAAGTAAAATAAATTGAGCTTTCTTCCACATTTAGAATATACAGTTTTTTTAAGGAACTCTAAACAAAGACATGCATTATTTGTAAGTTAGAGAGCAGCTGCCAGAAAACAGAAAATTAGGAACGGAGTCATGGGTGAAATAATAGAGATACTGTTCAGAGGTAACCCTTTGTACAGCAGGAAATTTTCCTTAGAAAAGAGACAGCTGAGTTTGCTTGTAAATTTTGCTAGAAACAGGACTGATTTAGTAACATTTAGTGCTGGTTAGGAGGCTGAAGACAGCATTCCAGCTTTGGATACCAAGCAATTGCTGTCTTTTGTGGTTTTGTATAAAGTCTAAACACTTTATAGTTTTAAAAGGTATGTGTATATGAGGGGGGTGCTGCTATTAATTTTTTTAATGAATAGAATAACATATCAAATATCAGATCTGAGAGTAGAGAAGGGTTTTCTAAGCATAAAACAGTAGAAATTGTCACAAAGGAAATACTTCATAGATTAGACGATAAGTTTAAACTTAAATATTACAAATAGAACTAACAGGCAAATAAAATATTTGCCAAAAATACAGCAGAAGTTTAATATACTTAACATATAAAAAGCCCTTAGAAACCAATAAAAAGAAAATTACCTAATTTAGATATGAATAAAGAACACGAACAGACAGATTCACGAAGAAATACGTATACACAGAATGGCTGGTAGATAGGTAGGGGAAGTATTCCACTGCACAAATAACCATTGAAATGCACATTAAAACCAGAATGTATCATTATAGGAGATGATTAAATGAATTATGAAAATTCATTTAACAGAATGATTTTTCAAAAAGACTCATTTTTGAAGAATTGCCTAAAGAAAGATAATATTCAAACTGTATATATAATACAATACCAATTTTGAAATTATTTCAAATAGATGCATAGAAAACTAGAAGGAAATATGCTAAAATACTAAGTGTATATCTTTGTTAAGGTATGGGTTGTTAATATATAAATTAGCATGTACATTAAGCCATATGAAATTGTCAATAGTTGACTGATTGAACCTAATATTTTTATAATCTGACAAAAGGGTGTTATGTGTTTTAGTGGGGAATGCCTTCTATTATAGAAAAGTTGAAATTCTTATATCTGAATCTTCTTGAGCCCGACATAAGAATTAACAACATAATATCATGTCGTTTGTGGTTAGGCGACACAATAGGACAGATTTTGTAAAGTAATCAATGTGTGTACATTAAAAACATTTAGTATGTGTTTATTGATGCTGATGATATGGATAAAAGGGCAAATGTTGAAAGACTGGGAAAAAAATGTGATCGGTTTTCTAATCAGTCTTACTGACACCATTGTTACTATCTCCTTTAATCTTATCGGCATTTTACCATTAAGTGGTATAATGGGCAATGGAGGAATTTCTCTTTATTGTAAATGGAAGCAATTGCTGGTGAGTCGTAAACTTTTAAATTAATGTCTGCATATAAAATAAAGTTACAAGCCTGTTTTTACTACAGTGGCAGGTACTGGTGTAGGTTTCTTTAATGATCTCTAGGTTTTCAGTATTTTTTACATGGAATCAACTTTCAATCCTCTTGTTAAAATCAGCTCACAACACTTACAGTATATAGTTCAGCAAAGGCTGTTTAGGACTACGCATTATTCTGTGCCTGCTAAAAAAGGAACATTTCTTTTCAAACCCTGAATCGGTCTCTACAGGGAGATTGCCCACAGATATTGAATAGATAAGATGTTGTGAATGCAGAGTTAGTTTAATGAAAGAGTGTCAGTTGTCTTTCCTATTTTCCCCGAAGTAAATTATTTAATTTGAGACTCAAAATGCTAACAGCAATCTTGGTAATACACTTGCCCTTATAATAACTTGAATAACTCCACTATCCACTCAAAGACAAGCTACTTTTTTTCAAAATTAAAGGGGGAACGTGATGCCAAACAAAGGGAATTTGAATATATGCTTATTATTATTTTTTTTTTAACCTTTCCTTAAAGTCTATTGTCTCTTCCCATTTGTGGCCTTTTGAACACACGAAGATGAACATAGACCAGGGTAGATGATAGTAAATGAAAATTGTTGAAGATATGTCATTTATAGAAGGATGAATACCCATAGCTTTGGTGGTCCCCTTGTTGGGTTTAGAAAACTGCATCACCAAACACATTCAAAATATTGAATTGCTTGTATCCCAGACTGAATCCTCAGTACAGTAGGTAAAATTGCTGTGTTCCAACTTAGCTCTGTGAGCCCCTAAGCAGATACTCTTAAAGTGGATGCAGCAGCAGCTCTTGACGATAACCTAGAGTATTGGGTAGGAGAGAGTCCCATTTCACTTGGAGAGAAACCACTGAGCTTTCTTTCCTCCAGCCAAAATAACAAAGTCCTAGCCTCTGGTGATTGATGAACATGTTGCCAGGGGAAATGGACTGGAAAATCATCCCTTGTCTTTTACTTGCCACAGGAAATCCATAACAGAGATCTCCATTCTTCTTGTTCTGATAAGAGGCCTAACGAAGCATCAAGAAGGGCGGTGAAGCCTGGAAATGTGTTATATCCAGCTGCTTGCTGGGTTGCCTTTTAAAATACGACTCATAATTCCCTAACTCACAAATCGAACATGTGTGCAGTTGGATAGCCTTTGACAAGCCATGCAGCTTTTTTGACCATTACAATGTGGCAGTTGAGCTGAGAGAGGCTGTTTTAATAAGTACAGGTATCCCCTGTTTAACCTAAAAATATGCATTTCAAAAGGTATCTGTGCAATCAAATTCAATACGTAGCATTCTTTTACTCCATTTGGCATTGTTAAATTGGATATTTATAGGCTGGAAAAACTTGGGAGCTCAGAAATGAAAGCTAGGGCTAAATTTGTAAATGCAAATGCAAATAATATTTTAACTAACGAGAAACATTGTGAGAAGCACCCCCCAGCACAGCTCCTGCCCTTCGTGGGTAAGGCCGCAGAGCTGCTGCTGAAGCTGTGGGCATCACCCTGCAAGCTTGGGATTGCACATGCACATGTCTTCGGGAATACCTGCGGAGTCAGTTTTGAGACATTCAAGCTCAGACCATGCAGTTGTCACATGAGAGGGAATGTGTCTGAATTTGTTTGGGATTCCTGTTTATTAAGGTTTCCACATTGGTCTTGGCAAAAAGGACCTGTTATTTAGACAGTAGTTTCTCAGTACCCTTTGGATTTGGTGTGTTTGGATTTTCATTAAAATACTACTTTGTTATCAGAAAGCAGGAGTCCTTAAAGACTCCTATATCGGCAGTGAACACTAAAAAAAGGCTCAGGTAGCCTTGTATAGTATATTTTGGAAATGTGTTTGTTTAAGAGATTAGGGTTTCCACTTCCATGACTTCTTCCTTTGTGTTTTTTCCAGGCCTGCATTCCAATTCTGAGTTAGAAATGTTTTAAACCTTTCCTAAATTATATTTATAGAAATAACAGCCCATCCACTAAAGTTATTCCCAGAGCCTTTATTTGCTACAGGTGGGCATGCAAGCTGTTTTATGCTTTCTCTCTGGTCTTATGCTTCTTGCCCTAGTGACTTGGAGAATTTTGTTCATTCCATTTGTTGGTGGAAAGATAGATGGCCAAAGAATGACCATCCTGAGGCCACCACTCTAAGGCTGGCTTTGAAAAGCCCCCTCGGAAGTGGAAACACATGTTCTTTCTCCCCAGGACCAACCTGGTAACGCTGCAGGTTATTGCAATCTCTCCTCCCGCTATTCCCTCCCCCAAAACAAGAGGCCTGTTGAACTTAGACCAAAACCTCTACATTGTTCATTTGCTGAATTCCCTGGTTGCTGCGAGTGTTCCGTGTCCCTTACGTTCTCAGAAACTGGCTACATCTTCACATCAGTACACTGTAAAAATTGGGATGGAAGAGAAAGTGAGTTGAACAGATTCTTGTTTTTATGAGAGTATCCACTACTTCAGAGCACCCAAATTTCACTCCATGCCATGCCCAGACACAAAATTGAGGCACCTCTTTGTTGTGCCTTTCTGACATGCCCTCAGGGCTTCCAAATTTATTATAAAACATTTACCAGTGTAATTTTCCCATTGCAGCTTTCCATCTTTCTCCTTAAACTTGACTTTTGAGTTGTATACAACATCACGGTGAGGTGAAGTTCCTGTTTGCTCCTCCCCCCACCCCTCTTTTAAAAAATTTATATGCCTTTATTTTTTCTTCTGAGCCAAAATCAGCAGGCCCTAATCCATAACAGAGCCACCATTTTAAGTCCCCACCGGCTGAGTTTGATTCCTGATTGTATAAAGAGGAGAAAGCGGATCTTGCCAAGGTTGGGGCAGATTCCCCAACCTTGCAAAACGTTGCAGACAATTAATGGGCTTGAACTCGAGATGCTTTTGTGCGTGTGCTTGTATGTGTGAGAAAGAGTGAAAAAGATACCCCATGCGTAGAATTTTTAAACTGGGCAGCCCCATGGTAGTTCACTAGAGGCAAGAGATACCCTGTTGGCTCCTAGGCCTTCCTGGAAGCCACCTGCTGGAAAAGCTTCCTTGGAGACGAATCTCACATGGCTTCCTTTGGCCTGAATGATGTTCCTACCCGAGCTTATACCTGAGGAGGCCTTGGAAGAGGAATACTTCTTATACCCAAAGTACTATGGAGATTGGGGTCCATACCGTTTGCCACTCAGGAAAATAAACCGGCGTATTAACTCCCAGCAAACGCTACCTCCTTGGTTTGAAGCGGTTTGTAAAGCATTTTCTTCCTGGTTTGTGCGCCCCACATTGTTTCGGCTTCTCTCATCACTGACCAGCTGGCTCGTTGGTGAATAGAACTGTGGGCCCCTCGCCATGTTTCATGTGAGGTCTTGGCTGGGTGGCAAACAGGCAGCCTGTAGCCAGTGTCAGCAATTCAGGAGGAATTGGCACAGCAGTGTCCCCATTAATTTCTGCTTGTCACATACTGTCATGCAAGTTACACCAGAGAGGAAATGACCGTTAAAAAAAAAAAGGTACCCTTGTGGCACTGGGTCCCCTCCAGACGTTCCCCGAGGTTAAACAAGTGGATACAATTAGCTCTACACAGACAGCTGCGGGGAAGGGAAAGCCTAGAAGTAGGCCCCAGGGCAATGTGTCTTTCCTGTTAGCAAGGAGTGTCAGCTATCAACATCTGCCATATTTTAACCCTTCAAAGGGCCCCATAAATTAAGGGGAGCTATTATCCCACGCTCTGTTGATCATTATCAATCATAATGCCTTGGGAAATTACCACAGTGCTGCTGCCTTGGTGGCAGGTTTTGTCCTTTGGGGAGCGTTTTTTATGTTTTTGCCAGGAGCAGAGAAGGGCAGTGGAGGCAAAGAGGGTGAGGGGAAACTGGCTCTTTAATCGTTGGTAATTTACTGCCACAGGGAAGGGGACTAGAGTGGCAATAAACTCTTCTTCATTTCAAACTGAAGTCGTTAAAATTGGTGGGCTCCAGCCGGCTTCCATTTCCAAAGAGATCCGTCTCGCTGACTGACTTTTGTCAAGCCGTCTTCACCAAGAGCGATGGCGGCTTTTAGAGCACAAACAAGAGCTTTGGGAAATGAGAACCAGTTTTAGAGGAGGAAGGCGATCCAAGATGAGAAAAGAAACTCTAAAATAAATTAGAGGCTTCCAAAAACTGTTGTTTTATTTTTCAAAGATTGAAATGATTTAGCTGCTGTTATCCAAATGGAGTCCTGACTAACCTTTGTAAGCACATACTGTGCTTTGGGGTAGATTTGTCTGGTGAAAGTCTGATTGCCAGCACGGAGCGCCGGGTGAATGAGACAGTCCCGTGTGAAATTATGTTTGTTGAAACGTACTCGTTTGAACTCATCATTAAAACTGGAGGGGGAAAAAAGAATGGTTTATTACCATGTTTTAACCCCAACAGGTATTGGGTTCATATTTGTGTACTTAGAACTTTCTTTTCTGAAAAGCTACCATTTTGCTTGGGGGCATGAGTATTTATTTCTCTGTCAGACAGGAGTTTGAAAGTGTCAGTAATGATGACTGTAGGGGACCTGAGCTGATGTTCACCTGTATGATTGCACAAGGACAAGACAATGGAGGGAATAATCGTCTTTGGATTTTCCTGAGTCCTTATTTAATGTTACTAAGGAAAATTCTGGCATCCTTTAAAATAACTTTAAGTAAGGGCTAAGAGCCACTATCAGAATAACTGAGTAGAAGTAACACTGTGTCATATTATCTAGACTTCATTTCTTCCTATATGGAAGAAAAGGTGGCATGATCACCAAGGAGAGCTTGGAGGTGTTGTCAGCAATGAATGTGAGAGCTATTCCAATCCTATGGCATCATTAGTCTGAGACCCTCATTTCATAGACCCTCATTTTATAGAAAACAGAATCTCAGGGACTTGTGTACGATCTCACAGTGAAGTAGAGGCAGAACTCAAGTCTCTCCTTCCCAGGTGAATTGTTCATATCATTCCATGGGCTGCTCAGTAGAGCCCATTTCAGCAGCAACAAATTGGTCCCTTTGTCCTGTTGACAGCAGGGAGTAGGAAGGAACCATAAATCTGGGGTAGAGGCGACTTTCTTCAGTAAGGGGCACAGTTAACTTCTGCCATGACGTCAGGCTGTGAATTTGATGCACCAGTTTTAGTTGGCCCTATTAGAGCAAGAGATGCCAATGTTAAAAGATGGTCTTCTTGTACAATTTTAAGTATATCTAGAAATATCTAAAAGTATTTCTTAATTTTAGTGTCAAGATAATATATAGATTTGGGGAAATGAACCTCTTTAGGTATTTACAATCTTTTCAATATTAGATCACAAAGAAGAAAAAGTAAAGTATACATAAATGTGAGCCCACACGAATATGTGGTCAATCCCTAACTATGAGATCTCTTCTTGTCTTGTAAATGTCTTATAGACTAAATATGAGTTTTTCTATTATTCATGTTACTGATCCCTGATTTAGGGGATAATCAGTAATTGACTTCTGTTTGAGCTTAGGTGAATACTGAAGTATATAATTTAATAAGTTATTAAATGTCACCACAATTTGATGTTCAGGAGTGGGTTTATTCACCATAAAGTAGATTCTTATTTCAGTTAAAAATGAGAACACAGAGAAACTAAATTACTATACTTAATGATGTTTAAATAGCATTGTTTTCTCAGAATTGTTTCTTAGGCCTGATTTCAGGATCTGACGTACAATGTCAGGCTTGAGTTGAAGCACATACCTGAAGACTGCCTAGGCTCCAGAGGAATACCAGATGATTGGAAACAGAATAGCAGAGAAAATACCAATTTAGTGAACAATGATGAGCCAATTAGTCAAACAACATTGGCTTGAATTTCATGGGAAGGCACTGAATCATTACCAACTCCTGTGGTATTCAGAATCATAACATCAATCATGATGAACCACTTTGGTAGTCATGTGTCCATAATATGTAATTCCATAAAAATTCTCTTGGTTTTGGCATTAATTAATAGTGACTCTATTTTATAAAATGGCATATTTCATTGAAAACATTTGTATTTAAACACATCAACTAAGAACTTGAAAAATCTTTCCTAGCATTCGTTAGAATTATAATTGCTGAGTTCTCATGGGAAAAAGTAGTTTCTCATTTTAAGTCCCAAAGTTTCGATAGGATTTGGTATAGCATTTTGTTTCACTTCTAGCCCTAATGACTCACTGAATTCTTTTCCCCAGAACTTGTCCCCTGTTTACCCTCAGCATTTGCTCTCATGTAGACACAAGCCTAGTGAATCAATAAGCATGACTATTTTCATGAACAGTTGAATAGTTCAATGTCTGCAATGCCATTGGAAGACATTGTCTAGTCTGCCAGTTTAAGGAAAATTAACATTTCTTATACCTTTATATCTTGGTCGAATTTGGTTTTATAAAAAGGTTAAATTCTGGGGGAAACTTGTCAAAGCTGAGCCTGGGATATTCTCATGCAGTCGGGAAGTAGCACTGTCTCATTTTACAGGTGGAGGCAGCTGGCATAAGCAGCTAATTAATGACTTGCCCAAGATCACACAAGTAAAAAGCCAGGAGCTAGATTTGTGACTCTTACACAATCCATTAGACAGTTTTCATCTAAGTCATCGTAGTAGAATTAAATATAATTTATGTATCTTTGTCAGTACTATTTAATAAGTCGTATTTGCATAAACGTTTTAGTATTTCCATGCCCTCCAGGCCATTAAGGCAATTAATTTTTATAATTTTAATTATTATAAGCCTCTAAGTGTATAAAATAAATTCAGAAACAAAATAAAGGCAGATGCATATAATTTTATTATTATTAAATCCCATGGTGTCAATGATAGGATTCAGAAATAAAAGCTTTTCGTTAGATATTGGCTGCTCATTATGTATATTGTGTTTTGTTTAACACCTCTAAAATTATATTCAGAGTTAAGGAGAATATATTCTTATTTCTGCAGATTTACTTTTAAACCATTCTGGAATACATAGTGCGTTTTCAAAGGTACAGCTTGTTTCTTTAACATAACAATCCTGTAAAAAGTTAACAGAACTGCCCATGTGATCACTACTTTTGTGATGTTTCCTCACAGATCTGTAAATTTTCACCTGTCTGGGGTTGTTGTTGCCATATTGTTGTCATTGAGAAAAAAATTCCGCATTAGGATAGTCTCTAGTTAAATTCTCTTCTTTCCAATAAAAAGATCCTACCCCTTCCTTTATTTATTTATTTATTTATTTATTTATTTATTTAGGGCTGCGTTGGGTCTTTGTTGCTGTGCGCAGGCTTTCTCTAGTTGGGGCGAGCGGGGGCTACTCTTCCTTGTGGTGCGTGGGCTTCTCATTGCGGTGGCTTCTCTTGTGGCGGAGCACGGGCTCTAGGCGCGTGGGCTTCTGTAGTTGTGGCACGCGGGCTCAGTAGGTGTGGCTCACGGGCTCTAGAGCCCAGGCTCAGTAGTTGTGGCGCACGGGCTTAGTTGCTCCGCAGCATGTGGGATCTTCCCAGACCAGGGCTCGAACCCGTGTCCTCTGCATTGACAGGCGGATTCTTAACCATTGCGCCACCCTTTTTTTAAATTTTGGGAGAATGACACAGGAATTTTAAAGCAATTGTGAATTAGAACCCAGCTTAGTTTGACAAAGTTTATCCCAAATACCCTTTTTCTTCTTTAAATATCAGTAATAATCTGGCATCTGAAATAGGGGATTCATTATCACCTTCAGACTTCTTAGCAGTTTTTCTAGTGACTTAGTATCTTATGCCTTTATTTGAGAACAGGTAAAGATTGTGAGAGACCACTGAAAATAGAATTTTAGCATTTTGAAGGAATTACTGTGTTACATTTCTCCTCCAGGCAGTTTAGAAACCACTCTTGGAATTTCTTTTTGTTTATTTAGTGTTTTGTAGATTTTAGAATCTGTATCTCCTTCCTTTGTGAAAAATAAGAAGACCTGCCAGACTGTAATTTTTACTATCAACTTCTGTAATGTTCAAATATAACATCCCTATAGAAAATATACTTTATAGTTATTTAGGTGGTAATCCGTACTCTGCCTCAAAACCTAGGAATAGTTTTAATAAGCCATTATAAAATCTGTCATTAAATATCATTAAACCCTTTTTTTAAAAATTCATTTATGCCAGGTACATTTTTATATTGTGAAAGCTGGATTAAACCGAAACAGAGTTTACAGAAACCTATCAGAATACACTTGAAATTTACATTGCAAGTATAACAGGACAGATTTTCAAAGCCAACATTCTAGTTCCATCAGGTCCCCAAAGACTGGGATGTTGAAAAGGCTCACCTTCCACAATGTGACATAAATTCATTTCTTTGTTTTACTTTTCTTCAGAAATGGCTTATTGTACTAAGGTTTTGTCACCATGACTGTATATTCTTTGTAGATCATGTGCATCTATCCCATTCCCATTTTACCCTTTCTTGTAATTTCCCAAATATGTTATACAGCCAGTTCAACTTGAAATCTTGAGAAGTTGACAAGGTTTATCTAGTAGACTCTATTAGTTAGAAGTGTCAACAAAACCGGAAGAATCATTTTTAACCTACTTAGGAGGGCATTTTTAACAGCTTGAAGGTATCACTTATACACAAATCAATGAAATTGTAAAATTTTCAAAATTAAAAAATACCTTGGAATTGATACAGTCTAGCCTTTGGACGTTACATTTAAGGAAGCGAGTTCCAGACAAGTTGGGTAATTTGCCAGAAGTCATGCAGTTTGGACTAGTCCTAGAACTGTATCCCAGGCCCTGGTATTCTACTCAGTGAGCTTTCCAAAAGCCATATAAATGTGGTTTTGTTCTTATTTCTAATTATTTACTATAATAAAGACCTATACTTAAAACATTTTGTTGTTGGTTTGGATGAGTTACTATACTTACTTGCACATTCCTCTAAAAACAATGTTAGTTTGAACTTTGCCCTTGTTTTTACTTACCTAACCCCAGAATCCCGGAATGCTTTCTTTGCTAGAACTTTCATTCTTAACATTTTATTCTCTTTAAATACAGCCTCATTCCACGTGTATTTTGTTTCTCCATGGAGAGCTGTACTGATTTGTCTACTTATTTCATTTCAGTAATGTTCATGCGCTGTCAGAGTTCTTGTTCCTTATTCTATTTCCCTGGTAGCTTCCAGCACAGTTACTTGCATATTTGTCAAATAAGGATATATGTCAAATAAGCTATTCAATTCAATAAATGTTTATTGCACACCTTCTATACGCAAAGCTCTGTGCCATTCCAGGACTAGAGATGGCTAAAAATAAGTAAAGCAGAATGCCTTCAAAAACTTACAGGACACACAGGACACATGCTGCAAAGCAGTCAGACCTTCCCTGTGAAATATATAAAGGAGGTAAAGGAAGTGCAGTAGTGGCTCAAAGTATCAAAAATGCACACATGATTAAGGGAATGAGAACTTAGCATCCCCACCCTGAAGAATTTGAGATTTGGCTTTGGTCCTTGGCTTATACTTTATTTTGTAAGTTGATCTTACGATACAAAAATCACCTTGCAAACTTCATATTTACATTCATTAATTCCACAGGTGTGGATGGGGACATGGGGGAGGGGAATACAAGTAATTATATACTTGCCTTTTGTTGAGCCTTAGGAAGCAGCGCTTCAACTGGATTTGGGGAAGCACTAAAATACTGAAAGGTCTTAAGGCTCAGGAGATACTGTCTGCTTATTTCATTTCATTTAATTGACGTGGAGAAAGAGAGTCCATGGCGACAAGACTTCTGGTTACTAACCATGTGACCTGAGCAAGACACTTAACTTCTCTGAGCCTTAGTTTCCTTATGTGTAAAACAAGGATTAAAATGTGCAAATCAAATGAGTTAAAAATGTATAAAGTATTTTATAAACAGTCCACCATCCTAAGGATATAAAGGATGATGATTGTTCACCTGTGTATTTTCTCGTTACCCTCATGTACTTTTCAAATGTAGAGACCCAAGCTAGTCACAGCACTACACCAGGGTCTGACTGGTGATGACAGTAGTTTATTAGATTATCTAAAGTGATACCAAGTGGATTATGCACGGAGGCCTTAATGATCCACAAAGGTCACTTGATCTATTTGGTGTCTCTCAAGCCCTTTCTTCCTTCTGCTTTGGGCTTTGCTGACTATAAAACGCCTTTTGTATTCCCTTCCATCTCTTTCTTGCCTATGATACAACAGTTACCTCCTTACTGTAAAAAAATCTTCAGATTCTCTGGAAAATCAAATCCTATAAACTTTTATCTCTGAAATTTCTAAGTATAGAACACACAATATGTCATCATAAGTTTAAGGAGTTGATTTTAAGAATTTTCCATTGTGTACTGACACACCTGAGAAATGAAAGCCCTGGAAATAATATAGTATATTTAACATCTGCGCATTTTCCCTCAATTTTTAGTCATGTTTTCCTGATGGCAGCTGACCAAATTGAAATGGTAATTTTTAAAATAGTCTAATATTTGATGTACTTCAAATGCATCAACCTTTATTGGCATGCTTTAAATGGGAACAAGAAGACCTGTCTAGCGAAGAAATATAGTTTTTTATCTTATTTATTCTGTAAGTCCTTGTGCAGCAGAATGTTGAAGCCACTATGCTAAATAATATGAATATATCATATAAACACAACTTATAGATAGTTTAAAATCTAGAAAGAGAAAATAAAATATAAATAGCCACCACATAAGGCAGTATATAACAATGCCGTGTGAGTGTTACAGAATGACAAATGCTGTAGGGATTCAGAGGGAAAAATAAGGACTGGCTTCTTGAAGAAAGTGGCAGTTGTGTAGTACCTTGAAGATATTCCTCTGAGACAACAAGTTGCACGAACCAGAAGAAGCCAAGAGATAACAAGAAGTTGGTTGAGCAGGAGAGAAATGGACTTGATCACATAGGCACTGGGAAATACTGGCAGGCTTTTGGGTGGTGGCTGACATTTTCATTGTAGGGTTTTAAGCTGATTAGTCTGCTGGCGATGTGCTCATTTAGGAGAGAGTACAATAGGTCAGTCAAAGGGACTGCTGCTCCAGTAGTTTGGAAATGAGATCATCGGGGCTGTACTACAAGGGTAGCAATGGTGGTTAAATGGAAAGAAAGGAGAAATTGTGAAGAACGACTTGACAGGACTTGGTAACTCATCCAGAGTAGTAAAGGAGAAGCAGAAATAAGTAAGTAGAGAGCAATTGTCAGTTTGGAGAAGAAGGTGGTTATTTTCTTTAGTCTTGTTGAATTTGGCGTGAAATGGGAAATTATATCTGAGGGCATTACAAGAACTTGTGGCTGCAACAGCTGAGCCCCAGGTAACCTTTGAGGTTTCATGGAATTTAGGAGAGGTGCCAAAATACTGGAAATGGGAAATAGTCTGTTTTTCTAAAGATAGGAAAAACATGGATTATACAAAACACAATCCAGCAAGATTGATACTGGTCTTCGGTTATTAAAAGGATGAGTTGTGAGCATATAGAAAAATAACTGGTTAATGAGTATGAAAAGCTGTCCAAACATCACTATAATCAGAAATGAAAAGCCAAACAATACTGAAATACTTCTCCCATCAAGCTGGGGCAAGCAAAACAAACCAAAAAAAGTTTGGTAATGTCAGGTATTATCAAGGCAATTGAGAAATGGATAATCTCAGATACATCTAGGGGGAATATCAGTTGGTATAGCATTTTGGAAGCAGTTTGACTGTATTTATTAAAACTGAAAATGTATGTATTCAGTGACCAAACATTTTCACTTCTCAGAGAAACCCTGGTACTAGTTAGTGCAAAGGAGGTATAAATAAGAAACTGTCCATTAACAGTGGAAAAAATAGAAATAACCTAAGTGTTCATCAGTAGGGAGATGACCAAACAGACCTCGATATTATGGAATAGTATGTGACAATTGAAAAGAATGACATAGGTCTATAAGAAATTGTCTTTAAAGCATAGTGTTGAATGAGGAAAAGGAAGAAGGAGCCAATTTTAGAACTGTAAGTATACCCTGGCTGCATATGTCTAAAGTACATGTATATCTCATGTAATCCACAGGACCAAGTCTTAAAAAATATGCAAACTGTTAATAATGGCTGTCTCTTTGGAAGAGATTACGGTTAGAATATGTGGTAAGTTTGTCAGATTTAGCAAATAAAAATATAAGATGTTCAGTTAAATTTCAATTTTAGGTAAACAACAAAAATTTTTTAGTATAAGTATGTTCCATACAGTATATTCGGCCTGCTTACACTAAAAAATTATTGTTTATCTGAAACTCAAATTTAACTGAACTTCCTACATTTTATCTGGCAACCCTAATAGATGGTCAAGTAAAACTTTAACTCTGTGTTTAAGTTTTATACTTTTTCCTAAAATAAACGTAGTCATATATTCTTTGTGTGATAAAAAGTAAGGTTTAAATGTGTATAAAGAAAAATGTAATAATCACTAGGCATTGGCTTAGTTTCATTAAGAAATTGTCCTCGATCTGTTGTCATTTCCATATCAGATAGCATGGCTAAACTGGTAGATAAAAGAATATTATAGATATACAAGATTTTTATTGAAAAGGGCTCTAATTTAGAATCTGCAACATTTGGCAGAGTGCCCACCATATTCTTTTGCTATGCAGTTAGTGAATGTTTATTGGATGGCTGAATGGATAAATAAATTGTAGTATGAAGCATATTTTCGACATATTTGTGAAAAAACAACAGACTTATAAGCAACATGGGTTCCTGGAAACTGTGGAGCCACATTTTAAATTTCTCATGGAAAATTATTTTCAAACCAGAATATGCTACTCCAGCATTATCTAATTCAATCTATATAACAGTCCTGTGAGGATAAATATTGTTTTATTAAAGAGGAAACTGGGGTTCAAAGAGGTTAGATACCATATTTCATCAGTTCTAAGATGCCCTTTTGGAATGCGTTTTCAGTCACTGTCAGTGGGCTCCTGTCACGATTGAGTTGTTACTGACTGCACATGTGCTTGAGAACTTGCAGAATTAGGCAACAGCTAGGGTAAAAATCCTAGAGATAACAGCAGAGTTCGACTTCTCAACCATCAATATTCTTGAATGTAGAGAGGATAAAATTGTGTGGGAAACCCAGAGATGGAGAACTCTGAGTGGAAATGTGATGTGGGGGAGCAGAACTATGAGTATAAAGAAATTCTTGGAATACCTGAATCAGATTATTCCACTTAAATTTTAGTTTTGACGTATGTTCAAGAATGATACATGATGAAAATCCAAATCTGAAGAAGGCTACAGAGCCCTTTTAATTTGTATAACTAAAACTTCTATACGATAAGAAAGAATATTGTGTCATCGTTTATTTGGCAGTCGTTTTTCTTTCTTAGTAGTACATTGAAATAATATTAAATCTTTAAAAAGATGATGTTTTATTTAGTTTTGATGAAATACACAAACATACCCAAGGTCACCCAGTGGGAAAGGTCCAGAGTCAGAACCTCACAAGCATGTACCCTGAGTCACTGCAGTGAACTGTAGGGTGAAAGGAAGAGGACTGGACAATTTTAATCTTACTCATAATTAACTTTCGACATTTTGTGTTTCAAGAAATTGAGAATTGTCAGGGAATTGGCAGTGATAAAAATATTGTGTCCTTAATATTGTTTGGAGAAACTTGGATTCTTCCAAATGCTGATACAATGCTTTTCAAAGCACTTACACACATGCATATTACCTGATTATTATAATAGGATATGAAAAACATGTGTCATCCCGCCATATACCAATGAAGAAACTGATACATTTGGAAATTAGGCGAATCGATTATACTACTCAGAAGTAAGAAGAAGTAGATCCTAAAGGAAAACAGAGATCTCTCTCTGGGTCCATGAGGCCTCTAATGATGAGCCTGCCAGAGAGGTCCTGAAAAGCATGCCTGAACTGAGAAAAATTCCCGGATTTGGATGAATATTGGAAAGACAGGGATTTTTTTTCTAACTGAGGTATAAGAGACATAATAAAGTTAGTGCACTAATCTCAAGTGTGCATACAACTTGATGGGTTTTTTTTTTTTTTGCTAATATAACCACCATCCAGATCACGAAAGAGAATATTTCCAAAGTCTTCTTCCTGAGCCTCCCCAGCCTATAACTCCTTCCCTAGAGATGATCACTACACTGGCTTATTTCATATAAAAGCGTGTACTGTTTTGTGTGTAGCTTCTATTACTCAACACCCTATCTGTGAGACAAATTTTTGTTCTTGTGTGTACCAGTAGTCCTGCCAAATAGTTTCCCAAGTGGTTTAAACTACTTTGTTTTTCCATCAGTGCTGTGGGAGGGTCAGTTGCTCCATATCTTTGTCAACACTTGCTGTTGTCAACTTAAACCATTCTAGTAGTATCTTGTTATGCTTTTAATTTTCAATGCTGTGATGACTATTAAGGGTAAGTACCTTTTCATAAGCTCTGGACATTTGGGTTTCCTCTTTTGTGAAGTGCGTGTTCATATTTTTCACCATTTTTAAACATTGGGTTGTGTGTCTTTTTCTAATTGATTTGTAGGAGTTCTTTATATATTGTGGGTAATGCTAAAATCTTCTCCCAGTGGGTAGGAATTTGAATGGGATATTTCCTCTCTCTCTTTACTCAGAGCATCAGGCATGATTTAATCATCACTTGGACCTCTCTTATATCTGAGCACTTTAAAAATGCATAGAGGGCTTCCCTGGTGGCACAGTGGTTAGGAATCCACCTGCCGGTGCAGGGGACATGGGTTCAAGCCCTGGTCTGGGAAGATCCCACATGCCGTGGAGCAGCTGGACCCGTGCGCTACAATTACTGAGCCTGCCCTCTAGAGCCCATGAGCCACAACTACTGAGCCCGCGTGCTATAACTACTGAAGCCCACGTGCCTAGAGCCCGTGCTCCGCAACAAGAGAAGCCACCATGATGAGAAGCCCGCGCACCACAGCAAAGGGTAGCCCCCGCTCGCCGCAACTAGAGAAAGCCTGCACATGGCGACAAAGACCCAATGCAGCCAAAAATAAATAAATAAAAAATAAATAAATTTATTTTTTAAAAAATGCATAGAGACAGAACATTTTCCTACTGCCTTTTTAGCCTGTATTGACAACTCCTGATATGAAATTCAAATACCCTATATTGGTACATTTTAAGTTTCCAGTAAAGTGTTTTTGCCTATGAACTAAATATACGTGACAGGTAGTGAAACGTCGTAGCTAGGCTTTTAAATGTTAAAAACCTTCAATTTCCAGCCTGTATCTCGTCTACCAAGAAAATGCTGAAAATACAATGCCAGAAGAGAAGAGTTTTATGAACTTGAAGGATGAAAAACAATTCTTTTAGCTTATCCATTGTACTGCTTTATAAATACATTGTGTGTGTGTGTGTGTGTGTGTGTGTGTGTGTGTGTGTGTGTTGGGGGGGCTGCAAATACCATATTCCTCTTAGAGGTACTATAAAAGTGTAAAATAAAAGCAAACTATGTTGACGTACAAGCTATTAAGGAACCACCAGTAAGCACTGGCAGACCTGGTACCTCTGGGCTAACAAGTGTCACGTCTGACAGAGTCTGAGATGACCCTGAAGTCTTGCTAAAATCTGGGTTACGGCCTTACGGGCCAGATAAAACATTTCAGAAACCATTTTGAAAGACCATGTATGCTGATTCCAACAAACAAGGGGGACAAAGCAGGGACTGGAAATAGTCAAGGCAAGATAAAGTCTTGTGATGCGTGTGCTACTCGGGGTTTTTTACATTGGTTATTTTGCCTGCGAACTTTAAGCTTTTGACTCTCAGCCTAAAGAAAGTTTGGGGTTATTCCGATAGTGCATTATTCATTTAGCTTTCGTTCTAAAATATTTCAACAGTTAAACTAAATGAGTCTAAACAACAATCCAATAACTGTTTGTATCATTAGCTCTCCCCTAAAATGGATTATTTTACTGTCTTTCTGAACCACCTCTTGCTCTTACTTAATTAGTAAAAGTATACAGTTTATTGAGCACTGATTCGTCTGTAGGATGTGTCAGGAAGTGGAGATTAAAAAAAAAACCTGAATAAGTTGTGCTCACAATTTTTAAGCAGCAGTAGTCTGTTGAAGACATAAAGCAACACTATTAATTATCATTTAGAAAATGAGCCATCTCATTTCTTAGGAAAATTCTGAAGCTTTCTGGTATCTGTTTCTGTGGAGTATTTTATAAATGATCCTTGTAGGCTTATTCTTATTTCACAAATTTATCAGAGACTTATTCAATTTTATATTTTCAAAAGATTGCTGGCTAGTAACTTAACAATTGTCATTCGTAAAAGGGACATTTAAATAAATAAATATATATATATATAATTTTGGCAACTTTAGGAGAGCACAAAAAAGTAAAAATCACCTACAAGTCTACCATTTTAAGCACTTGACATAAAAAAGCAGAAGTCTCTTCCCTTTGTTCCTCCTTTTTACCCCCAGCTCCGGAGGTAACAACCTTTAACCGTAGCTGCATCCCCTTCCACACATTTTTATATGTGTTCACATAGGGTTGGCAGATTTACAGGACAAAATAAAGACATGCAGTTAAATTTGAATTTCAGTAAACAACAAATAATTTTTTCATATAAATAGGTCGCTTATAATGCAAGGGACACGTTTAAACTAAAAAATTATCTGTTGCTTATCTAACATTCAAACTTAACTCAGTGTCCTGTATTTTATCTGGCCACCCTAATGCAGACATGTTCACACATACATAAATATGTACACTTTTCTTTTACCAAAATAGAATCAAGCTGTCTGTATTACTCTAACTAAGGCGTGTTCTTTTCGATATCAATTTATCTAGCTAGCCTGTTAGCGTTACCCAGGTTCTTTCTAACGGTTGCTTGATATTACGTTGTAGACTCATCATAATTTATTTAACTATTCCCTCATTGGTAGACATTTTAGGTGCTTGGGTTTTTTTGTTTGTTTTTTACTCTTTCAGACAAAACAGCATTGACGCTCTTTGTTCTGACTTATTCTGAACTGTGCTGCTATTTCTGTAGGGTGAATTCCTAGAAGTGGAATTGCTAGGTCATAGCACATTTTTAAAACATTGTTTGTTCATTTCCTTTGTACTCATTCACTGAACAGCTGAAGAGGCCAAGTACACCTGGGGCACCCGGTCAGGTGGAGCCAATACTGCGTGGGAGGCACCTTCTTGACCTTGCAGAATCGGCCTCTGTCCTCCTCCACTGACAGCTCCATGAGACCAGGCACTGTGGTTCTCTAGCCCACACCGCGCCTGGCTCAAGAGCTGGCCTGGGACACAGACTTAGAATAATGAATATGAGTTTACTCAAGGGGTTGCTGTGAGAATTACATGAAATAATGTATGCAGAGTGCCTGGGTAAAAAAAAATAATGTCCGTAAAATGCTTGAGATGCTCCTTTATTTTTCTCACCCCACCCCCGTTTCCAGTTCCTTCCTTAGTGTAGAGGGGCTCTAATCTAGTGAGGGAGACATCCCGGTTACAGTAAAGTAGGGTAAGTTCTGTAACAGAACTAGACTGAGTGCTCTGGGTTTATAGAAGGGGGGCGCTTGGCTTAGCCTGTGGGTGTGAGGGGGTTTGCTCAGAACTTGGACAAAATCTACTTAAAATAAGTTCTGAAAGACAAATTGGAAAGAGCCAGATGTACAAGATACGTGTGTTGGGGAACAGGGCAATGGAGGGAATTCCTAGGCATAGGGGACAGCATTGCAAAGGGACAAAGATATAATGTAATAGAGCAGATCATCTTCAGAGCATAGAAACAGCTGGAAATGAAACCAGAGGTAGTTCGGGATCAGACATGAAAGTGTTTTAGGCAGTAGCTAAATTCTACCTTTGTCTTATAGTGAATGGTAGGTGACTTCCGTATGATTCAGATTTACATTTTAGAAATATCATTTAGTCAACACTGTGGAGAAAAGATTTAAAATGCTTAAAGTGAAAAATAAGTGCTGTGTTAGGATACATTGCAGTCATACAGGCAAGAGATACAGGCAACTTGACAAGGACCATAGAGATCGGATTTGAAAGGTAATTTAGGAACTACAGTTAGTAGCACTAGGTAACTAATTAGCTCTATGGTTGGGAGAAGAGAAGGAATCTAAAATGTCTGTCAGATTTATGGATTGATCATTTGGGTGGATGGTGATGCCATTATATAAGATAAGAAATACAGGCTGGGGCTTCCCTAGTGGCGCAGTGGTTAAGAATCTGCCTGCTAATGCAGGGGACACGGGTTTGAGCCCTGGTCCGGGAAGATCCCACATGCCGCGGAGCAACTAAGCCCGTGCTCCACAGCTACTGAGCCTGAGCTCTAGAGCCCGCGAGCCACAACCACTGAAGCCCACGCACCTAAAGCCCGTGCTCCACAGCAAGAGAAGCCACCACAATGAGAAGCCCGTGCACCACAGCGAAGAGTAGCCCCCACTCACCGCAGCTAGAAAAAGCCTGTGTGCAGCAACGAAGACCCAATGCAACCAAAAATAAATAAAATAAAATAAATACATTTATTTTTTTTTAAGTTTTAAAATTAATTAATTAATTAATTAAAAAGGTGTTCCCTTAAAAAAAAAAAGAAATACAGGCTGAAGAACAGAGTGTGATAGCAGTGAAGAAACTGTATTGTTATTTTCGGACATACTGAGATCAGTTGCTGTGGAATATTCTAGAAAACATGAGCAGGAAGCATTGAAGTTTGCATGTCTGAAACTCAAGGGAGTAGTCCCAGCTGCCACTGTTACTTGGGATGCTCAGAATATGACTAAATGTTGGAGCCATGAATGAGTGAGGTGAGGAGGTGAAGGAAGAATTTAGAATTTAAGATTCTTTTGAGACACATAATTGGAAACACAAACAAAGGCTGAATGTTTGTGGTAACCATTGTGGACAACAAACGGGAGCTTGCCAGAGACACAGAGAAGGCAGTACTGAGAGCCTAGATGAAATTGGAGACTAGGGCAGGTAACCATTCCAGCCTTCGTGTGGTGGTTTTCCCTCGGCAGTCTTAATCGTAGGAGTTGGATGGGCAGGTATTTACCAAGGTGAGGCCTTGGAGCATCAGTTTAAGGAGAAGTGGAAGATGATTTTTATGGTGCCTGGAAAGAGAATGATCCAAAAAGCTGACTGGGGGTTTTAGGTGGGCCGGGAAAAGATTTAGGGGAGGGGCATCCTTAAACCAGAACAGTACTCAGTGTATAAACTCTACCTGATTTTAGTACATTTGTACATTTAGTACTAAATGTACATTTAGTACATTTAGTAGATTTAAATCTACTTAGTATTTGAGTGCTGTTGAGACTAAGAGTTTCCTAGCCTTGGTGCTGTCCATCTTTCCCTAGACAGTTCCTATTGAATGGCCTATTTTAATGTTAACTTGCTGAATTCTTTGTAAGATAGTCCTTAGGTTCTTAACCAAGTTCTCGTGGGTTTTTTTTGTTGTTGTTTGTTTTTTGCCTTGGTGAATGCTCTTTAGTTCTATTTAGCCTAAAGATCCCCCCTTTTCTCTTGGCCTCCATGCTTTTCCTGACTAGATATGACCACCCAGAGTCTCTTCTTCCTGTAGATTGAAGAAGTTATTAGCCAGGAGCATATGGTCCTCCTTCCCCTGGAGATGCATTTGCTGCCTCTCTCCTAACAGGCTTCAGCTTAAAAATTCAGTCCTTGAAACAACACGAAATAAAAAATGTTGAAGCGCTGCCTCTTCTGAGCCCCCATAAACAGCTGTGCATGCAGCTCAACCCAAAACAGATAATATGCACAGATGTGTTTATGGGAAGGAGGCACGAATACGCTCAGTGTGTTGTTTTCGGCTTCTCACCACTGCAGGGATTGCTTTTCTTTTTCAAGGAAGAGGTACATTGTGGTAAGCAATGTTTTACGACCTATAATAAAAACTCTTGTAAAGACCATTTTTCTGACCAAATGAAGCTGTGTTCTTTTCAGAGAACACTTTCCTTTGCTCCTCTCCCCCTCTCTGTAATGGAATGCACACAGTTCAACATTAATGCCTAACATAAGGAAATAATATCACAAATTCTAGTTCTTATTTAAGCTGGGAAAGCAACCAAAGTTAATTATGTAAAAAAATTCATTAGTAATGTTTTTCCCTACTCAGTAGTAGCTTCTGAATATATATATTGAGTAAAAGTTTATCTTGCATTTTTATAGTAAATTGTTATTATCCCGTGAAAACACCCATAGGATAGTTTGAGGGAACCTCAACAGTTGGAGGCTCCATAGAAAAATCAGTCCCAGGATAGGTAAAAAGCAACTTAAAACCACCTTAGAAAGTTGCTTCATATACAAAGAGAGACATACAATGCACTCAGTGAATAATAACAGATGATTTCTAAGGACCCTTCTAGACACCCTAAAATGCTAGCAAGCTTTAGACTTTCAGAATTAAGAACAGGCAACATAACACTTGATTTAAATAAAATAATAAATATTTTTAAGATTGTATACTATACACACAGTGGTGTTTTTTGACCTTAGTAATGACTGTTTGGGAAGATGGGAGACTGTTCATGTCCTAACTGAAGAAAACTAGGTAGATCTGAACTTAGGGTGTTGCTAGATGCCATTGCTAACGGAAGGTCCTCTTCTTGTTTCATGGCACCAGTTCTGAACCTGCTAGCAAGCTGGGAAATTCACACATTGTTTTTAGTCCTCACAGCCTCCCTCAGGAAAGTATTATCTGCATTTTACAGATGAGGAAACCAAGGCTGGATGTGAGGGGAGGGGAAGTGGAGGTTAAATAGCCGGCCCAAGTTCACCTAGCGTCTAACCTGGAGATGTAGCAGAGCACTTAGAAGATGACTCACTAAAGTTGACCTGTGGAAACAAACACTAACATATTGCATTTGTCTCTTGGATTGCCTTTCCTCTCTCTCCCTTTCTAATGTTTCTAATGTTCTAGTTCAGACTCTTACTATCCTATGTCCAGAGTAGAATAATAGCCTTCTTACAGCACCTCCCATCCACTCTGTGTACTAAAATATCAATAATAATATGCCATTTTTTTACACATTTTCACCAGTTTTCTGTTGACCTCAAGACATGACACTATAAACTCCCTGCACCAGGCCAGCAACAAAGCTCTTAGCAGTAGGTCCCATCTTAGCAGTGTGCACCCCCTCTGGGGGCTGTTACTGGTCTCCAAATACCTGAGCACTTGCCCTCCTCTTAGCCTCTGCCAGTGTGGTCTTCTAGGCAGATGCTTCCCCACATCAAACTGAATAGTCGCCCACCGCCAAGATGGGCTGGGATGCTGCTTCCTCCTCAGTGCTTACGCATTGCCTGTAGCCCCTGTGCCATTTGTGGTCCTTGCCGTATGCTGACTGAAGTGTGTAGGTGCATATCTATGTCTTCTCTCCCTGTTAAAACAGGAGCTCCCTGGGTCTCTGTCTTAGGTGTGTGTGAGTAACATCACCTAGCACAATGCCTTACACATAATAGGGGTTTCATATTTCTTTTTAATAAATGGTAGCAATTCATTATGTGTGTGTACTTTATACTATATAAAGTACTTAAATATTTAATATCCTACTTAAATACTATATATATACATATATAGTATAATATTATATAGTATCTTATTAAGTCTCTCCTTTTTGAGATTATTTCCATTTTTATAAATGGGAAAACCCAGGCCCACAACAGTTGCAAGTGACCAGCCTTAGATTATATAACTAGTAAGCAAAAATTCAGATCCAGTGCTTTCAACTCTAAATCCAGTGCTCTTTCTTTTAAATCATACTGCCCTCAAAAATGGAAATTTACATCTCACGTGCAGGTGGCTCCCTTAAGTTATATACATTTCCAAGAGGAATTTCTTTTGTACTTCTTTTGCGCCTCCACTTAGCATTCAGTAAATTCTTAGCGAATAAGGGATAAACCACAGTGCAGGATCGTAGCCTTTTCACTAATGACTCAGGAATCAGTTTACTTAGTGAGGATATTCTATATAACTCCTGTGCAGAGCCAAGAGCAAAAGTCATTATATTTCAGCTTAATGCCTATCTGTAGACTATTGAGTGATTCATCAAATCAAGTAAAATCAACAGATTTCTCTGTGTAAGGTACCCTGTTGGATGCTGTGGAGAGTATAAAGGTGTACCACATCCCCATTCCTCAGAGAATTTACAGTCCAGCTCAATAGCACTTAAAATTTTGTATTATATTCTTGACAAATCAAGTATATTATATAAAACAATCCAATATCTCAGTTCCACAGAGGCAGGGCAGGATTTATCCTGATTTTTGTAAATGAAAAACTGAGGTCTAGAAAAGTTAGGACTTGGTTAGTCAGTTCGCTAGTGGTGAAGATGAAATAGAATTTAGTCAATAGCATGGGATTAAGACGCCACACATTGAGAACCACTGATGTGACAATATGAAATTATAGTATTATTAGGAAACTTAGCCAGTTGTCCAGTTCTGCATCCACGTGATGACTCAGGCAAAGCGATTTGATGCATAGAATGCTTCTCTTAGGGATGAGAGAGGGTATGTGACTTGCTCGTAGTCATACCCCTAGCTGTAGAACGTGTTCATTATAGGCCTAGGAGTATTATATTTATGATACAATGAACTGAAAGTCTTAACACACATAGGAAGATGTTTTAATAACTAATAGGTAGGAATACTGATTTATATGCTATGCCTCTTTGGTCCCTATGCCCTAATCCAAACCTGTTTTTCTTTCTGATTTCCCTGGAGTTTTGTTACCTGCTAAAGGATTCCTTCTTGGGAGGAATCAGTAAGTTCTTTTTAAGCTAACAGCTTTTATAGATTTCTTGGTCATTTCCAATTTAGTTTGGGCCTCGCTTCTCTCCGAAAAGTCAATGAACATTTATTGGTACCTGTTAATACAGTGGGCTGGGAGTCTAGTGTATGTGGAGGAAGAGTGATTAAAACAGACCCTAATTCTTGTCCGAAGATGAGGCCGTAAGGCAGTGAGTGAGTGAAGATGGAGGAGGTCCACAGGAATTCCAGGAGGCAAGGCCAGAGAGCTAGGTGGGCTTTGTCTGAGGGTATTCAAGCGTGAGAATGATCTGACAGGTTCAGGTTTGCAGATCACCTTTGCAGGTTTAAGATCAGCTTTGCCAGAGAGTAAATGATGGATTTGAGGAAGGAGATTGGTGGGGAAACAGAACAGTACATGTAAGGAAGGATGAGAGTGAGATCCACTCTAGTGGGGGCCTCAGAGGTGTAGGAATTATATTTTTAAAAATGACAAAACTTTACTGAGGGACCTAGAAGAAGACTTGAATAAAAAAAGAACCATACCATGTTGTGTAAAGAAAGACTCACTATTGTAGAAGTATCAGTTTTCCCCCAATTAATCTATAGTTTCTTAAAAAATGCTAAAAGAATTTGAGGGAAGATATGGGAAGTCAATAAAATGATCTTAAAATCAGTCCAGAATAGTAACATGTAAGAATATCCAGGAACATTTTACAGAGAATGGGAAGAGGAAACCAGCCCTACCTGATATGAAAATATATTCTAAATATTTTATTATTAAAAGAGAAGGTACTCTAAACTGAACCAAGTGAGTGAGTCAAAATCCAGAAACAAGCTCAAGTAATATAGAACATGATAAAAATGGCATTTAAAAAGCGGATAATTTAATAAATGCTTAAAACCTTTGCCTAAGATAGTATATTAAAAAAACAGAATAGCACACAACCATTAAAAATTGAGCAATAGGGACTTACCTGGTGGTCCAGTAGTTAAGACTTCGCCTTCCGATGCAGGGGGTGTGAGTTCGATCCCTGATCGGGGAGCTAAGATCCCACATGCCTCTTGGCCAAAAACCAAAACATAAAACAGAAGCAATATTGTAGAAAATTCAGTAAAGACTTCAAAAATGGCCCACATCAAAAAATCGAGCAATAGACCTGTATTTATTGACATGCAAATGTGTTCAATATACATTATGATGTGAAAAGACAATTACAAAATTGTATACACTAGCATTTCATTTATAAAACAGAAAATAACTATATGTATGAGTATACATGTATAGAAAAATTATGAAAGGATACACGAATATGTTAACTGTGGTTACCTCTGGATGGAGGAATCGTGGGTGTTATTTCTTTCCTTTTTTTCCTTGTGTTTTGATTTTTTAAAATTTAGCAGTGAAGATGCATTACATTTCTAATCAGAAACTTAGAAGATCTTTCCATTTTGGAGAACAATGAAGAGGAGGGAGGGATCCAGTGTGAAAGGCCATGGCAGGGTTCAGTTAGGAGTGGAACATCCTATTGGCTGTTGCAAGCCAGGTGGGTTACTGGTGATCTTGCAAGAGCTGCCGCATCTCCATTCACTGCAGCAACGCGGTGTGGATGGGGAATGAAAAAATGCGCACCGCTGAGTCAAGACCACTGGCTAAGGAAGGAAGGGGGTTGCTTGGGTTGTTTATTAGTCAAGGGACAATAGAAAGGGAAGTCCCAGATACAGAAAAGGGGAATGGTTAGTCGAGCGAGGGGAAGGACTTAAGGAAGCTGGAATGAAGGAGATCTAGAGCATAGGAAGAAGATGAATACTGCATAGAAGGAAAGAAAGCTTTTCCACCAGGAGGTGAGGGAGAGGGGTCAACGCCAGTGCTTATAAACGTATAAGTGGAGCACAGGGAGCTGATAGCCTTCCCTTGATCGTCCGTATTTCTCTCGGAAGTGGAGTGCACACTAGTGTGCTAAGAGAAGGAAGAGAGATGATAAGGTAGGGGACAGCAGAGAAAATTTAGCCTACAGGGACAGCGAGGGCTAACTAGGGACCTGTACGGTTACCTGGTGGCACTAACGTAGTCAGGGTTGGGAACTGACTTCATATGGATAATAGACGTGTATGTGATCCTTTTTCCCCCTTAACAGCTCTCTGCAACACAGGTATAACAGCTGAAAAAGAGAGCAATTGGGCTAATTGAGGACTAAGCTTTGTATAGAGGATAAGATAGAGTGACCATGGAACCAGAGACGTGAGGGAATTGGCAGATTTAACGAATGATGCATGAAGAAGTTGCTCTCCAAGTTTAATTAATTGTGCTGTCTAATAAGTTTATGTAAATTTAAGTGGTATTTTGATATCCAAATACATGTAATTAAAGTAACTTTTAAAATTTTTAATTAAAAAAAGATGAGAGTTAAGTAGTAACACATTCCTGGTTTTAGCTGTGGGAGTAGATGGCACAAAATGGAATGGAGTTGAAGAAATCAAAGTTCTCTGAAGCTAAGGTGTTCTGGGGATGCTGAAGCCAGGCAGGAATGTGGTGAGTGTGGGCTAGAGAGGATGAGCCACGGTCCCTGAGGAATATGAAGGATTGACAGCAAATGATAGCAATGAGAAAGGGGATTTTGTGAGCATTAATTGAAGGAGGTATAAGTCTCAAAGACAAAAGGATAACCACTTGGATGGGATAATTGGCAACAAAAGAATGTTGGTACAGACCCCATGGGGGGCGTTTTGGTTGGTGGGGGGGGCTATAAATGAAAGGTTGTGACCTTACTTAACAGGTTTTACTTAATATAATTTTAGTTAAGTTACATTCGTTAGAATAATTTTCAACTGCAGATTATACAACATGATGAAAAAATGGCTTGAAGTTAGAGCATTATTGTTGCCCTAACTACAAGGCTAGAGGTGGGGCAGCCCCAAAGTTGATTCAGCTATTCAGTGATGTCATCAAAGACCCAGACTCTTTCCCTCATTACACTCGGGCCTTTCCGTGTGTGCAGGTGATGTCTCCCTTTATGTTTCAGGGTGATTGCTACAGTAGCAAGTTCATGCCCTCAAGCAGTAGCATTTGGTGTGAGATGCACAGGTGGGGAGTGAGAGCTGGGAGGTGAGGAGGAAGTACAGCAGAGAGTTTTCTACCGTGGTCTTCTTATTAGGAGAAAAATGCTTTCCAAACCTTGCCCATATGTCTCATTAGCCAGGACTGGGTCCCATGTCCATCTCTGGATCAATTCCTAGCAAACGGGAATGGAATGTGGTTGCCTTGGACCAGTCCTTCATAGCTGGCAACCAACAATGTCTGCTACAGTAGGCAAATTATAATATGCTCCACTCTGTGGAAAACCAACTTCTCTAATACATTACCTCGTGTGGAGAGGAGGGAAGTACAGAGTGAGAGGAAAATTCTCAAAAGAGGGAATTGAGAAGGAGAATGGGGAAAGACATGAAGGTATTTTGTCCAGATGCAGCCATTAAAAAACATACTGTTAAAAAGAATTTTATTATAAAGAGTATGTGTTAAAATGGAGAAATATCCACAGTATATGGTTAAATAATTTTAAAAGGATCACAAAACAATGTGTCTAGAACAAAAACCATTTGGGGCATTAGCCAACAACCTAGTCACTTATACTTTGTATTTTCTTGTTTATGCGATGTTGATTTTTACATCTTGCTCTGAAGAAGTTATAATTAACATCGTTATTTGTAGTTTCAGTTCCCAATGACTTTTCCACTGTGGGTTAATAATAGCCGTCATGATGAGGTAATGATTCCTTCTTTCTTTTTTAGCCATTGCATTTTCCCTCAAACACCAACAATATTTCCAGGCTTGGTGAAAATCAGTGGTGATTTTATCCTTTACTTACTCGGCGTTATCATCACTTCCAGGAATGAACGATACATGGCTCCTTTTCATTCTCTCTTCAGAATACGTATTTTGTTAATAAAATTTATATAGGAAACCACTTTTATTATGCTTTCATCCAGTTGCATAGAAGCGGTAGAAGTAGAAAGCCAACACTTGCAGTGAGGGAAAGGCCTTGCCTTTGTTTCTGCTGAAGAGCCCCAAGGCCGTGTGTTGCCTTCCTCAGCTAGATCTCCCCTCCCCTCCCTTTGGAACAAAGCTGCCATGTGGCTTGTGGCTTGTGACTCATCTCCAGGTCCTCCCATTTATTACTTACTTTCAATTTACCAATTACTACTTTGCAGGTAATCCGAAGCTTTAAGGAACCTGCTTTAACCCTCCTCTTGCTTTGTCAGAATTTGTTTTGCCCTGTGTGATTCGGGATGAAGCATTCTCTGGGTACTCCTAAGGACCAGAGTGAGAAGTAGGGGGATCCTGTTTATAATGCAGTCTTTGCGAACCATTGTTAACATTGTGAATTGATCAGTGAAAGTGTGAAGAAGCCCACTGTCAAGTTTTGAAGTAGAGTACGGTGTGGACGGTACAATAAGCTTGATGTGGTAACTTCAGGCAGATTCTCCTTGAGCGCAAAAGTGGAAGGAGTGAGTGAAATCTCCAGGGCATGAATGAACCCACCTGATTGACTACCCAGGACTAGGCTTTGTTATTCACTACTTCATTGCTTATGTAGTAATATTGTAGCACATTTTACAGGAGAACTGTGATTTTTAAAAGATCCTGGGACTAGATTCAGCAATTCTACTTCTAGGCATATACATCCGAAAGAAATGAAAGCAGGGTCACAAAGAGATACTTGTATTTATACACCTATGTGCATAGCGGATTCTTCACAATAGCCAAAACAGCCCAAGGGTCCATCAGCAGATGAATGGACAAGCAAAATGTAGTATATCCACACAATGGAATATTAGTCAGCTTTAAAAAGGAAGGAAATTTTGACACATGCTACAGCATGGATAAACTTTGAGGACATTATGCTAAATTAAATAAGCCAGTCACAAAAAAGCGAATACATTATGATTCCACTCATATGAGGTATCTGGAGTGGCCAAATTCACAGAAACAGAAAATAGAAGGGTGGTTACCAGGTCTGGGAGGAAGGGAGAAGTGAAGAGCTATTTAGTGGGTGTAGAATAGAGTTTCAGTTTTGCAAGATAGAAAAAGTTCTGAAGATTGGTTGTATAAGAGTGTGAATGTACTTACTACTGAACTGTACACTTAAAAATGGTTAAGATGGGAAATTTTATGTGTATCTTACCACAGTTAAAATTTTCAAAGATATATTAGTAATCAGCAAAAAAGGAAAAACAAAGAGATCCCAGGACTGGCCCTCATTATTGTCAGTAGTCCTCTGCTTTATGACTTTATCATCACATGATCTGTTACTTCTATTCCTGTCATTATAATCCCTACCTTAAGTCAACATGTTACCAGTTTAGTGTAAAAAAAAACCTTTGTTGTGTTGATCTGTGAGATTCCTTTAACATCCTTCATAAGAAGCAAACTGGGTAGGAGATCTTCATAAGAAACAACAAATCATTATGAAGACACTTCTGTCAAAACTTGGATAAAAAATTTGAAAAGACTGTGATTTACACATTGTAAGGAGAAAAAAATGATTATCCTTGTACAAGTTGTATATGTCTTATTTTTAATTTTTAAGTAGATAAGCTACTGATGTATACTTTTGTTGCTAAAACCTTGAGGATGTGAATACATCACTTAGATTTAGGTAGATGCATCCAAAAATACAGAATTGTCTATTGAGAGCTGTCAGCTTTGTAATTTACTGTATGGAATAAGTTGGTGTTTTCAATATCTATTTATCTTATTTATTTATTTTTGGCTGCATTGGGTCTTCACTCCTGTGCACAGGCTCTCTCCACCTACCGCAAGCCGGGACTCCTCGCTGCGGTGTGCAGGCTTCTCACTGCGGCGGCCTCTCCAGCTGCGGAACACGGGCTCTAGGCGCGTTGGCCTCAGCAGCTGTAGCACGCAGGCTCAGTAGTCATGGCGCACGGGCCTAGCTGCTCCGCGGCATGTGGTATCTTCCCGGACCAGGGCTCAAACCTGTGTGCCTTCATTGGCAGTTGGATTCTTAACCACTGCGCCACCAGGGAAGCCCTTCAGTAGCTTCTGAAACGAATCATACCTTTTGTGTAGTTGGAAAAAAAGACCCAGTGATAAAACTTTTTCCCATTAGAAAAGCTTGAGGTAGATTTTCAGTTTGCGTGTTTATTTTGTTTTCAAAGAAGTAAGAGGATTACTACTCTAGAACACCTAAGAGAAACTAATTGTTGTTACAAGGCTTTGAAGACTTCTGGTGTTCAGACTGAAGTCCAGAGTCTTTTTAGGGGAGTTGCCAAGGATAAAACCCCATCTAAAGTCACTGGGAGTCAGACTTCATTCCATGATGGTGTCCTGTTGAAACATGCTCCCATGTCACATGTTTCAGAAAGATACAGATTGAGGGCCTCCAGTGACTGTTTATCATGAGTGTGACTAGACATTTTATACCAGAATTGTACATTGTAACATTAAAAGGTTTTAAACCTATGTTTAACTTAATTGGCAGTATCCGTAGTTTCATTGCATCGCATCGCTAGGATTACTGTGAAATATTTGAGTCTTGTGTAAAACGGATTAATTTAGATTAAAATCTTGAGGAGCTAATTTAAAAGTATGTCTCACGATACTATAAATTGAGATAGAACAGATGATAAGCTTAAGTAGAGAATCCTTTGAAATGTCTTTGATCGAAGAACTGCTTGCGATTCTGAAGGAAAGGTGTTTTTTTTCTTGCCTTGTTTAGTGTTACAGTTGATTCATTCATATAATGCTCAGGAAATGGGACCAGAGTTCTCATTCTATTTGTTAGGACCAGAGTTCCTAACATAGGTGAATATATTTCCCTTTTCAGATTAGGTATTCTGATGAAAGATTAGGTGTTCCGATGAAAGATTGGGGTGGGTCCCCAAATCATACTTATTACAAGCCCATAATGCTCATCAACCTACCTTGCAATGGAATTACTGAAGCAAATGAGATTTTTGGCAATTTTTTTAAAAATCGTTAACTCAAGTCTCACTAGTTCAAAACTCTAATTGTAGCTGGATATTACAGGTTTCAAAGAAAACCCAGTTTGCTAACCAAAAAAATTTTTAAGTAGCCTAATAAAATCTAAAGAGTGGTAATTCTTATGTAGAACCAACTTTTTTTTTTTTTTTTTTTAATTTTGGCTGTGTTGGATCTTCGTTTCTGTGCGAGGGCTTTCTCTAGTTGCGGCGAGTGGGGGCCACTCTTCATCGCGGTGCGCAGGCCTCTCACTATCGCGGCCTCTCTTGTCGTGGAGCACAGGCTCCAGACGCGCAGGCTCAGTAGTTGTGGCTCACAGGCCTAGTTGCTCCGCGGCATGTGGGATCTTCCCAGACCAGGGCTCGAACCCGTGTCACCTGCATTGGCAGGCAGATTCTCAACCACTGCGCCACCAGGGAAGCCCCTAGAACCAACTTTTTATACATCCATAGGTATCATTTACATAGAATCAATGTTAGTGCCAATATATGTGTTCTCACTGCCTAAACTGTGCTTTTATATGATGTTAAGAAGTCATTTTCATCTACACTGGCCTTTAAACAGAGGAGAACTAAACTCTTAGTATATGTACCAAAATAACACAACTAAAACCAAATAATAATGATTATGACATAGGAAGGAAAACTATGCAGCCATTAAAAATCATATTGTATAAAAAAGTTATATTTTAGAAGAATTTTGTTGAAGTGGCAAAATATTCATAATGAATTGTTAAATGTTTTTAAAACAACTGTAAAATGTGTACAGAATAATAACAATTTTTATTTATAAATATATGTTATATTTATATATTAATATTATATTGTATGTGATATATATTGTTTATAATATTTATATATTATATAGAGATATAATATATTTATACCTCCAAATATAGCAGTATCTGTTTAAAAGACGTGAAAGATAAAAGTTAACAGTAAAGTTTTCTCTCTTCTCTGAGTGGTGGGATTTTGCATGATTTTTGTTCTTCCCCTGGATTTTTAATAAATTTTTTAAAAAGCTTCTATATGCATTAAGCATGTACCAATTTTATAATTAAGAAAAATGTAATATGTGCTGTATAAATACACAAATAAAAGCAATACATATGTATTTAAACTCAGTAGTTCAGGCTTTTCATAAATTAAGATGGGCCTTATTAGTATAATTAGTTGGTTCAAATTTTTACATATTTATTCTACTAATTGGCTGCTTAAACTGTTTAAACAATGAAACAGGAACCAAGCACATTTATTCTTTGTACTGTTTTAAATGGTTGGTGCTTAGTGTATAAGAAGCTAAAGATGACAAGCCAGCATGACATTAGTTTAGGTTAGTCATGCTGTTTAAAATCCACTGCTTACAAGTCATGTGCACGTGTTTCCAATAAAGACTTATTTGCTGCAGCAGCAGATTACTTTCGTTAACATTTTGTGCTTCATTTTCACACTCTTGTTTATTCATTCCAAGTTGTTTTACTCTCAGTGGTTCTTAAGTCTTGAAGGACTGTCTGTCCCTCAACAGTGCAGTCTTCTCCAGAGTTTTCATCTTTGGAAACTTAGAAGGTAACCCCAGCCAGTTCATCAGATCCATTTAGGTGGAGCTCAAAAAGAATTCCAGTACACCTGTGTCATTGCACACTTGCTTAGTGCTTTGTTCACTGACCTTGCGGCACTGGCCACATTTTCTTCTAGTTGTTTGTTACTCTGTCTCCCTCAGGAAACGGGACAGTTCAATGATTATCATTTGTTGAATGCTAACCGTGTGCCAGAAACTACTTCTTTACGTGCATTACTTCATTTAAATCTCGTATTATGAAAAGTAAGCACAGTTTTCTCCTTTTTTTTTTTTTTAAACAAACAGGGTAAGGCTTTTTTTTTTCTTTTTTTTTAAATTTTTATTTATTTATTTATTTATGGCTGTGTTGGGTCTCGTTTCTGTGCGAGGGCTTTCTCTAGTTGCGGCAAGCGGGGGCCACTCTTCATCGCGGTGCGCAGGCCTCTCACTATCGCGGCCTCTCTTGTTGCGGAGCACAGGCTCCAGACGCGCAGGCTCAGTAATTGTGGCTCACGGGCCTAGTCGCTCCACGGCATGTGGGATCCTCCCAGACCAGGGCTCGAATCCATGTCCCTTGCATTGGCAGGCAGATTCTCAACCACTGCGCCACCAGGGAAGCCCCTGTTTTCTCCTTTTTATAGGTGGAAAACTAAGGCTTTGGTTTTGAATAAGCCGGGATATAAAGACAGAACTCCCTGAAGGAAATACCAATACTGTAAACCAATAACCAAATACAGTCCAGCTGATGAACAGTGTCCTCACAGCCCCTGCCAGCTCTGAAGCCCCTGATGCTGCCTAATCATTTCTCTAACCTTTATATGAACAAAATCGTTCCATCCTCCCTTTACACACCATTCTCACAATATTTGGGGGGGGGGGTAGGTCAGTCTTATTAACCCCAGATTTCAGAGAGCCATATCATGGTCACTATCTTAAATTCCCACTTTCAGACAGTTTCCGAGTTTTAAATTTTGTATCTGATTTTATCAGCTGTAAAATTAGAAGAAGATGTGACATTGGTTTATTTTCTGAATGCCCCCCTCCTCCATGCTAGCTGATACTGTCAGCAGTTAAGTGCTACCATTTATTGAATGCTGACTACTGTCAGTGCTTTACAAACAGTGATCCTATGGAGTAGGTTTTCCTATTTTTACAGACCTGAAAACTGAGACTTGGCGAGGTTAAATGGCTTACCCGGTTTTCCATGCTCATTCAATCATTGATCTAATGAAGGAGTGCATTGGGGATTTGAATCCAGTTTTCCTGGACTCTGGTTCGAATCAAGACTCTGTCTTTTGCTAGTAGTGTTACTTTGGGCTAATTACATACAGTTACTGTGTATCAGTTTCTTGACCTGTAAAATGGGTCAATGATATTGTTTACCTCAGTGTTGTGGTGTGGACTAAGTGTGTTACTAAAGAGAAGGTGTTTAGAGCAATGCTTGACACATAGTGACTGCTAAGTAATAGGTGCTATAATAATAAGAAGAACTACCATTGATGTTATCATTGTTTACTGGATTTTAATTGTTGGAATCATGTATTAAATCATATAAAAGTATATGAAGTAAAAAGTGTCCCTCTGTCACCAACTACTTCCTCTCCCCAACATTAACCATGGACACCAGTTTGGGGTATATCCTTCCAGAATATTTCCTATGCCATCTGAAACTATTTTTAAATCATCCTTTGATTAATGAAATACAGGTCAAGAGTGAAATTTTTTGTAGTGATCTTGAAAATGGGAGAGTGGAGCAGTAGGGGGAAACAAATTCATTCATTCAGCAAATATTTATGAAATGCTTTCTGTATGCCAAGCACTTTTCTAAGTGCTGAGGATTCAGCATGTTAAATTTCTGTTTTGACCATTGATTGATTTTCTTTTTTGGTTTTATTTAGGATATGATGTTTCAGCTTCTCCGAGGTCTGGACTTTCTTCATTCTCACCGAGTGGTACATCGTGATCTAAAACCACAGAACATTCTGGTGACCAGCAGTGGACAAATAAAACTGGCTGACTTCGGCCTTGCCCGCATCTACAGTTTTCAGATGGCTCTTACCTCAGTGGTGAGTGAGAAAGTGCTGTTCTTTCATTAAACTTAGTTTTCTACTTTTGAATGACAAACTGCCCCCATTCCAGGCCCCTGATGTTATTACTGCCCGTGGTCAGTTGGTGGACAGAATGTCTTTGCACTTTTTATATAGCAGGCAGTAGGAGGAAAGTGTTATGCTTACAACTACAGACATATCCGGGCTGCGCTTGTTGTGGACAGAACCCATTGCAGAAATAGACGGTTGCTTCTTAGCCACTAGAAAGGAATCAGTTACAAGTTTCCAAATGGTTTTGCCATATGGCTTTTTGCCATAACCACTGTTTTCAGAGCTGCTTATACAGTGTCTAGGGAAACATAGCTCAAGGTCAGGGAGGAGAGAGCAGCAGGAATGTTGACCTGTCTGCAGCATCCTAGTTTGAGAAACAGCCAGATACCTGCACAGGTGTGTGAAAGCACTCCTGTGAAGCTGTGGTGCGTGGACTGTGAAGAAATGAAATATACAGTGAACTTGGATGATCCGTGAACAAGTAGCACCACCCTGCCAGGTGAAGGCTTCATCCAAGCCAAAATACAAAGAGTAAACCCAAAGGCTCTATTTTGGCAAAGAATGACAGTTATTCTGTTTTTTGTCTCATTCAGACACAAAACCATACTTGCTACTGGCTCTGGTTACCTTCTATTTCTCCTTATAGTTCATTGTTTCTGAGATGAATTTTCATGAAATTGTGCACCCAAAATATACAAAGAGAAGCCTGGAAGCAGGCATTAATATCCCTTGTCTTTGAAGGACCTGTTTTCCATGCAGTGAATTCACGCATAGATTTTTGTTTTTTTAAAGCCAAGTAATGTTCCTTTGCTTGTGCTACTTATTTGGGGCAGGAGGTTGATATGGAGAATCCCTTTGATTCCATGAAGACTACAAACATTGCCCTCAAAGCATTATAAGAATCTTCTTGGGTCAGTATGCCATTTTCTACATATAGTCCATCTTTAGCCTCAAAGTGGTTCTCAGTTAAGGGCAACACTGCCCTGGGGGGAGGGGGACACATTGTTGAGAAATGTGTGACGGCATCTTTGGTCATCATAACAACTTGGGGGATGGTAGTGGCCACAAGGAGGCTAATATTCTGCGCAACAAAGAATTGTTTCCCCAAATTCCAGTAATGCCTCAGCTGAGAAGTAGAAATTCAGGAGGGGAGTTGGAAATTCTCTAAGAGAGATAACTTGCCTTAGAAAAACATTCAATTTGCAAAAGTGTTCTGCTTCCTCACCCTGGAAATACGGATACTAGAACCTGGATGTGTAAGATCACATACCTTCCCAACATTACATACTTTACCTAGGGCATCAGAATTTTTACAGAGGATTCCTTAGAATGTGTCACTATTGTTGAAAGATAAATCATTCTTGTTTCCTCTTTGCCCAACATACACCGTCGCTTTTGAGAAGACAGGACACAAGATGGTGTTTAAAGGATAAGTCTCCGATTTGGGCTGGGTCAAGTAAGCCCTTGTGTTCTTATATAATCACAGCAGAAAGGGCTGAGTCTGTGTGTTTCCCCAGTGGGAAGGGTGAGGTAGGCTGCAGCTTCCCTAGGAAGTAGTTTCGTATGTTGTTTCAGGGCCCTGGGGAGAAGCTTGAATAGGCTTTGCGATCCGGGCAGTCATCAGGGGAGCAGATGGAAGGAACCAGTCTCCTTCGGTACATTAATTGAGGGAAGGATGAGCCATAACTGAGACACTGTATTTTGATCCCCCCCAACTGGGCACTGAAAACCATAAATAAAAACAGGAAACCCAGTTGGGTTTGTTTTTTTTTTCTTATTAAATTTGAGGAATGATAGCCCAGCTTGTGCGTAACACCAATTAACATTCCATTCTTGCTGAAAGTTGATATGTTCAGACAGGAAAATGGAGACAAATGATTTCATACAGAAAAGGGGAAAGGCAGTCGTAAATACCTGATTTTTCAGTATCTAGTTTGTATTGCATACTCTGTATTTCTTATGTGACATAAAGTAAAAAATATTAGCAACTGGGAAAGACACTGGAACAAATTCAGACTTTATTTGAAAGAGTCATAGTTGGAACTTAATGTCAATAATAAAGAATATGATTCCTGTAGGGTACCGCATTAAAATTTTTTCCCACTGTTTATTTTTCTTTTTAAGGAAGAATCCATTTCTATAGTGATACATTGGTTTATGTACACACAGTGACACATAAAGGCCTGGAATCCGTTTTTTCAGACTGAACTGGTATTTATTTTTTGTATTTCTTGAAGAGAAAAAGACTACACTCCACTTCCTGGAAATACACATTTTTTAGTGGGTTATGTCATACAGGAACTGGGAATCAACTTGATTTGTGGAATGTTAAAGAAATTTACAAGTTAACTGATTCGAAACTGACATTTTGCAGCCAGGAGAAATGCTAATAATATAATACTTACCTTCCAAAGCCTGACTCAAATGTCCCGTTCCGGTACCCCCTGCAGAAATTAATCCCCCCGTCCTCCCTCATTGTTTCCAGAGTAACGTCTTATTAATGTCTTTCATAATACTGCTTTCTATCTTGTTTGTAATTATGTCGGGGTTTTATTTATCAGGCTGTAAGCTCCTTGAAAGAGTTGGCCTTTGGGGTAGAAATTAATTTAGGACAGTCATCATAAGTCCGGACTCTAGTTGTGGCTGTAGTTGGTATAACATAGGGCCAAACGACTCGGCTTGTCTTCATCTGCTAAGGGAGGGCTAAGTGCCCTTAACTGGGTGCCTCTTGCGTGACCTTCAGGTGCCCTTAGGGAGTATTGAGCTCTTGCTGCTCAGTATACAGTCAGAGTGCACATGTACCCGTGGAGAGGAAGGGTTGTTTATACCTATTTCTCTCAAGGGTGTGGAATCAAGATGTGGATGGCTACAGTGAATGCCTTAGACCCAGGCAGGACGGGCCCCTGGCCTGGGTTTCATGCTTTAGAGGAGCCTGTGCTGGCCCTGCTCCTGCCTTGCCTCCCTTGATGGGGCACAGAATCCAGGGTGCCTGACACCCAGCCGCACTCAGGGCATTGGAATTCCCTGACTAAATGGGAACTGCACGGGCTCTTCTCAGTCCTTCCTCCTAACAGCAGGTTGGGCCACCTGTGTCCTCACCCCATGCATAAGGGGCAGCAGTTTGCAGACATCGGGCAGAACGGGGACACACAGACTGGGGTGGCCGTAAGCACTGCGTGAGGCCCCTTGTCCTGCAGGGAGGAGCTGGGGATGTGAAGGGAAGTGGGGCCTGTTACTCAATGCCTGGCATGGGTTCTACTTATCAGAAGAGTTTCTGTGAAACCCTGAAAATCAACTTCTGTGACCTGTATTGAAATAACTACATTTGTGGAAAACCAGAGAACAGGTTAGAGGGAGCTTCTTTCCATTGCACATAAGTGACATGTACGAACATGACCGATGTGATTATATAAATCTTTATGGCAGATGCATTTCAAGAATACAGGCATACCTCGTTTTATTGCGCACCATTTTATTGCATTTAGCAGACACTGCATTTTTTACAAATTGATGTTTTGTGGCAACCCTGCATCACGGCGCCATTTTCCAACAGCATTTGCTCATTTAATGTCTCTGTGTCACATTTTGGTAATTCTGGCAGTATTTCAAACTTTTTCATTATTATATTTATTGTGGTGATCTGTGATTAGAGATCTTTGATGTTACTATTTCAAAAAGATTATGTGCTGCTGAAGGCAACATTTTTTAGCAATAAAGTATTATTTAAGTAAGGCATGTACATTTTTTAAGACCTAATGCTATTGCATACTTAATAGACTATAGTATAGTGTAAACACAACTTTTATAGGCACTGGAAACCAAAAAATTCATGGGACTCGCTTTATTGCCATATTCGCTTTATTTGTGTGGTCTGGTACCCAACCCATGATATCTCTGAGGTCTGCATCTGTATGCTTATTCAGTAGAATGACTATACAACTAACTAAAATTGTATTGAGAGTCATTCTCAAGTCAACATTTCTAAGAAGTTCCCGTGTTGGATGCAGTGTGTAGTGCAACTCATTTTTGTCTGTCAATATGAAAGGGAAGTAGAGACCAACCTCTGAGCGGGCAGGTTGGGTCATACCCAATCGCACACCCGCATCTGACAGGGAGAGTCGTAGAAGCAGAGCCTGGCCCATCACCAGCAGCCCGACGATGACTCTGATCATCATGAAGCCCTATGAACAGCAGCTCAGGGAGGGAGCAGGTCTTGACTTCTCTGTTTATGATGAAAAATCCCTGGGTTTTTTTTTTCCTGAACTGACCCATACAGCATGTAGGGTGATACTGTTGCCATTGGATTTGGTGGTTTGGGAACTCCTTATCAACCATCTCATTTTGAAAGTGGGGAAACTGAGACTCAGACGAGCAGTTTGTAACCAGGTTAAGTCTGAATTCACCAAATAGATTATAAATGGCTTGGAGAGTACTAATGTTTATATTCTGGCTCTCGCCCATCATCCCCTTTCCCTTCCTCTTCTCCCCACAGTGGGATCCAGTACTTTAGAGGGTATCAAACTAGGTTCTGTAGACCTCTTGGGTTCTACAAAGGGTATGCAGAGATTCCACAAATGTTCAACAGTCCATTTTTTGAAACATATTTTAAGTCTTGTTAAAATTGTAATTAAAAAACAACTAGCTCATGTCATATTTTGACACAGTGGAGAACACTGAGGCATGAACTTGTACCTCCTGGTTAACTTATTATTTATGTAGACCTCAGAATAAAACTTCTTTTGCCACAGTTGCGAATACTGGAACCTCTCCTAAATGTATCATTGCTTAGGAAAAATGAAGTGTTCTCTTGATTCACTCCTGTGTGTATCCGCTCCCTTAAAATCATCCAAGTGCCTGTTCACGACAGCACACGCATCGTGCTATGCTCACTGTATGACATGAGACCACTTTGGGGGCCGTTCAGAGCAGTGCCGGGGTTGACGTTTTTATATCCAGATGTAATTGCCAACGCCTGTGCAGTTAGAACCAGTCACTCCCCAGGACAGCCCCCGTGAAGCCACCTGTGGATAGAGAGGAGGCTGCACCTTAAAATGAGGTCATTCCTTTTGGGGCCTCAGTAACTTCACATGCCGGGATGAAGTCCAGGATCGGCCTGCCGTAAACCAATTTCTGTTCTGCAGTGAACAGTATTACAGTGACTTTTCAGTGTTTTTTTGGAGGGCCTTTATACAATCATTAGACAAAGGAGAGAATTAGCATTTTTCCTCCAAATGCCTGTGCCTAACACACAGTTTGGAGAAAAAATCCACTTTGTACCATAATGGAAGAGTGAGAATATTCTCCCGTCTTTTCAGTGACTTAGTAAAATTCTCACTAAGTGAATTACATTCTCCTTTGCCAAAGTTCTCTTTTTCCATACTGTCTTTCCTATTAAAAAGACATATGTCTTCATATGAAAACATTTTCCACTCTGTAGAAATAATCAAAAGATAACAAGTAAATAGTGAACATGGGAAGACTTTTGACAGCTCTACAAATTATAAAAGTTCACTCAGGGATTTTTTTATATGGAACTGATAAGATTCCCCAAATTGCCTTATTTAAGATCACTCATTTATTTAATACCACAAGAATCACAAAAAAACAAATTGCTTACATCCTCTCCTTATGCCTCTGGCAATAGATGGTTTCCTCTTCTAATGCCAGCATTGGTAGCGTTTAGTAAACATTAAAGAAACCTTGTGGATTCAGAAACTTTTTGATAATCCTGGGGTAGAAAATTAATGAAATGGAGTTGTGGCATTCAGTCAACAAATACTGATCACTTCCATGAGCCAAGCACTGTCAATGAACCTGAGGGACCATGGTGAATAGAAGCGGACAAGGTCTCTGCTCTCATGGAGCTCATAATCACAGTGGGGAAACAGATCTTGATCAAACAGTCACACAAAGAAATACATAGTTAGAAACAGAGATAAGTGCAATAAAGGAAAGGGACAGAGTTCTATGAGGCCCTGTGACTCCGAAGCCCTCGTGGGCTGGGGGTCAGGGAAGCCCTCCCTGCTCACCCACACCGGGATGTGAGATGCTCACAGAGGTCACCAGCCCCCTACGCTCAGAACCTGCCTGGATGCGGGCCCCACGGATGTGCACATCATGCAGTCTGTGCTTATTTTCTCTGTTTCTGTTTGGAATAGTTCATTTTACAGCACCCAGTTGGCACCACCAAGTTGACAAAGTGAAGCAGGACCAGAGATCAGAGAACAATGTCATCTTTTACAGGAGAAAATAAATTGTTTATGCTTGTTTCCTCTTCGTGCGTGTTGTATTTACTATGGGGACCTGGCAGGGTTTGTGCCCCGGCTTGGGCAGCCGAGTTGCTCCCACAGAAGCCTGCAAAGGCTGCCAGTGAGTACTGAGTAAATCAGACCAAGAGCATGAACCGAGTATAATGGAAAAAACCCAAAGCCCTGTCGCCTCAGCACCTCAGTGAAAGTGCAGGACACACCTCAGAAGCCGAAAAGGCTCCTGTAACTCCCTTCCCACTCGACCTCTCCTTGCCATGACACAACCAGGTCTGTTTTGTGAAAACTTCCAGTTGCCAGTACATATTTCATAGTTAACAATGGAGTGTTTGTGCCGGTTTCGTTTTCACTTTCACCAGTGAGGGAAGTAGAGCACAATGGGGCAGTGCACAGGGCTGGGAACAGGACACGTTTTCTTTAGGATTCCCAGGACTGGGTACGTGGAAAATGCCAGAGCCAAGACAAACATGAAAACCCATCCAGATTCTCCGTTACGCATTCTCAGTGGCAGTAAAACACATTTTGAGTTGCCATCTGATAGGTTGGCTCTGCCTCTGCAGTAAAGGCAAATGCTGTTGACCACTGTGCGCATTGCTTCCAGGTAGAAAGAGAATGTATTCCATGCAGTACAGGATGCTGCTGTAGGTGTGCACGTGTGTGTGTGTGTGTGTGTGTGTGTGTGTGCGCGCGCGCGCGGGTGGGTATTTAATTGCTCCGAGTATACTTGTGACGTTCATCAAACGACTGTTTTCCTTGTTTATAAAAGATAGTCATTCATTTGACTCACCTAATTCTAGCTCCTTCCTAAGTTGTCACTGTTGCGAATCAGTTCTGGACAAAAACAGTTTAACTGTATTGTTACCACCTGGAGGATGTTTTACTCAGAGCAAGGACAGGATGTTCTTTTCTTCCTCCATACATCTGTTCAGCCAGCTAATGTCCTATCAAGGTATGATATAGACAGGGTCTGGTTGTCACCTGGTTGTTTACATTCCATCCTACAGACACCCTGTGTGATGCCATTCACATTTCAGAAGCTTGAGGCCAAGTTTGAGTGTAAAGACCAACCATTGTCTTAAGGTTGACGAGACCAAATGCTTTATAGAAGTTTTGCAGCCAAAGGGTTTCTCAGAGATGCAGAAGATGGAAAAAATTTTGTTGCCCCTTCCACTTAACATTCTTATGGGAATATGCCTTCTGTGCTTGGTCAGGGACTAGTCTGTCAAACTGTGTTTAATGAGATAATTCCATCTCCCCTAAATTTCCTTAACTCGTGTCCCGTTAGGTCCATTCAATGGAGTATGAGACACAGTCCTCGGAATTGAATATGAAACAACGTCTCTATAACTTGGATTTTTACATCCTCTTTAATTATTGGGATGTGTGCGCTTCTTGGGTTTTACAGGTGTCACTGCTTACTTCCTTGTACGGAAGGGAAAGGTGGCAGTATCTTCATTTTGCTTGGGCTTTGCTAGTCTCCTAGTGCAAGTTCCTGAGTTGAGATGTGTCATTGAAATTCTGTTACGTTGGCCATAGCCATTTTTATTCGCGCAACTCCAATGTTGTACTACTTTAGTGTTTCCCACGGTGCCTTTCTGGCACATGGTAGGCACTTGACAAATACATGGTGCATGAATGAAATGAATCCTCATGATTCTCCAGTGCCTAAAGAATGAATTCCAACTCTGTAGCACGGCATGCAGAGGGGGTTTTGCAGTGTAGCCCCAACCTGCCCCTCCGTCCTGTCACTCCCACCCAGAAATCACCCCCATACACGTAAAGGCATATTCCTTATCATCTAACACAATCAGATTTCTCACTACTCTAAGTTCTTTCACAACTCCCTACTTTCACAAATGAATGAATTTCCAACTCTGCTTTTTCCATGTTGCTGCTGGGGGTCATTGCATCATCATTGATAAGCATCTAAAGATGCGTTTGTTTGTTTGTTTGTTTTAGATTCAGCTTTCAGCTAAATCTTCCCAGTTGCCCACAGCATCACTCCCTGATAGTAACTGGAGCTCTGAGGGAGTAACAGTTACACTTTGAATATCTGTCTGGGCAGCCAGTACTAACCTTCAGATAATTATTGTTCTTCATCCCTACTTATTTGAGATGACAAGCCTTCCTGCACCTCCCCAACTTGCGCACTTACATTTTCTATATGGTATGTTTAAATTAAAAATCAAGACCTTTGGGGATCTTTGAAGGAACCGTAGTGTCACAGGAAAAGGTTGAAAATGTCTGCATTATTGTTTCTTTTAGTCATTTTATTTAGTCCACTTGGGTTCTTGAGAAGATTAGGTACGTGTTTCTCTTAATCTGTATAGGTCTCTCCGAAAGTTCAGCTCAGACTTTTATACGATTGCTTTGTCATGCTGGATTTTCTTTCACATTGTACTGACTTTATTGCTAATATTTCAAATTTGTTTCTCAATGATGCTCTTTGGGCTGCTGAACGATTCCTCTTGCTGCTACCACTTTCTGTTTTCCTTTTCTCTAGGGATTGAAACACAGGGTGAGTAACATTGTGGCACCCAACATCTGTAAGGATACTTATGATTTTTAAGTCCCTCATAAATTTGAATGTTAAACTTTACAGTTGCCTTTGGAGGAATAATCTACCTTCAGATCTCAGGGAAACATCCAAAAGAAGGAAGGGGAAAGTGTAGGAAAATTTACTTTAGCACTGCTTTTATATTTATTTTGAAGGCTGGCAGCATCTAAAAGTTGGTCTGTAAATTTAACAACTCAACCATAAAAACCCCAAAATAAAGGAGAAAAATCTCTACTACTTCTAGGTTTGGGTACTAACATAAAGTTACAAGATTTCTCTTCAGCCATTTAACAATTTTTTTTTTTTTTTAATTTCTAAAGCTATCCTTCCCTTTCTTCTTTACTATTTTTATTTTGATAAATTACTTTTTAAAGGTCACGATGCTTTGAAATGTACGGACATGTTTTCTGAACACTGTTGATGGATTCCACGGTGACGCTGCGGCTATCTGCACCTTATGTAACGCTGGATGATTTCAGTGAGGTGGGGACCGCACATGGTATCAGTTCTTGTGGGAAAATATGCTTCAGTAGCTTACTGGCACTGCTCTTGGAATGTGGCATTTAAAAGTACCTTTTTACAGTGGGAAAGAATTCTGTCAAGAATAAACAGTCTGACCTTGTTAAATGGGCCAAAGTCGGTCTGTAACCTAGTTCCAGAAAACTAGCTTTTACTAGTTTAGAAAAAGCAGATGAGAAAAATTGCAACTAAAACTTTCTAAAGAATGGAAAAAGTTCCTATGAAGAATATGAAATCAGTTCCAGAAATGAGGGTCTTCATATATACTCATGAAAATGTCTTTACTGGACTATAAAATCCCATTTTTCCAGAGTGGATGAAAGATGAGGACTACAGTTCGTCAGAAAAGCAGATTTTCTTTTTCCTGGAAAGACAAGACTGGCTTATTGAAAGGAGCTGTGGGAGGGGCCTTGTAGCATGGACCAACCGTGGGAAACCAGCTGGCTTGGGGAGATGAAGAAGTAGAAATTGCCGCTGACTCCCCATTGCCCACAGGTTAAAAAGTCTCTGGACTCTGAGCTGTGGGATGCAGCAGTCTGTTCCTCACCTTTCTTTCCATCCCCTCTCTCCCACCCACCTGAAACCCACCCACACACACCCATGCTCTTGCCACTCCAGACCTCCTTCCTCTTGCTTGAAGGGATATGCCATTAGATTTTGTACCTCCAGGCCATTAGATCTTCTTTCTGCTTACACTGCCTTTCCCCTTTTCAGCCTAACAAACTCCTACTCAGTCTTCAAGGCTCAGGGCAAATGCCACTTCCTCCCAGAAGTCGGCCTGACTCTCTAGGATAAAGTTAGGCACTTCTTCTGTGTATCTTTGATTTGCCTCTAATATAGTAGCTATCATATGATAGTGTCTCCATGGGTTTGCCATCTATTTTAAAAATAATAACATTGGGCTTCCCTGGTGGCGCAGTGGTTGAGAATCTGCCTGCCAATGCAGGGGACACGGGTTCGAGCCCTGGTCTGGGAAGATCCCACATGCCGCGGAGCAACTGGGCCCGTGAGCCACAACTACTGAGCCTGCGCTCCGCAACAAGAGAGGCCGCGACAGTGAGAGGCCCGCACACTGCGATGAAGAGTGGCCCCCGCTTGCCGCAACTAGAGAGAGCCCTCGCACAGAAACGAAGACCCAACACAGCCAAAATAAATAAATAAATAAATAAATAAATAAAACTTTAAAAATATATATATATATTTAAAAAATAATAATAACATTGTAATATTAGCTGTAGCATTTAAGGTAGCAAGACACAGACATGTGGTATTGCTCTGTGATTGTAGTATGTGTGTGTGTGTGTGTGTGTGTGTGTGTGTGTGTGAGAGAGAGAGAGAGAGAGAGAGATGAAATAAGAGGTTTCTGAGTAGAGGAGGTAGAGGGAGGCTGGCTTGGGTGTGGGTACTGAGTGAGACTGAGAAAGGGATGCTTCCCCCCAAACATTGGCTTTCCTGAAAGGTGTCACTACAGCCTGTATCTGCATCCATTTTGAAATTTCAGCGTCAGGAACAAAACTTGTTTTATTAAACACTTTCATTGCTAAATCCTGTGTTTATATTTAAATGATATTCTGAAAAAAGAAGATTTCACTGCTTTTACTCAGATGCATGACTGTCAAATATTTGGTTGGTTGGGTGTTGTCTGAGTGGGCTAGAGCTCAAAGATGGTGGTTCTAGGCACAACCACTTTTAATGTTAAACAACTAATCTATCAGTAATAACTTAAATTGAGGAAAATTTTTAATGAATTATAGTAAAAACTAGACTTTGTGTTCTAAAAAAATGTGTAAGTTTAAAAAAAACTTTGTAAGTTAAAAAACTGTAAGTTAAAAAAACTGTAAAAAAACTGCAAGTTAAAAAAACTAAGTTAAAAAAAACTAATGTGTAAAATAGATAAACAATCAAGTACTTTGCAGATGGGCTTATGGCAAGGTTTTTCAAAAGTAGCCTCTGCAATCGAAACTAAAATTTAATAGATTAAAATTCATTTTCTGAAGCCTTTCCAGGATTATATATATCATGTAAAACTACTTATTCTATCTGACCACTCTAGTTCTTACTGGTTCTTACATACAAAGGTAGTAAAAAAAAAAAAAAAAAAAAGCCAAAATAGTCCATTGTGAACTTATTTTTTTCTTAATTAATTAATTTATTTATTTTTGGCTGCGTTGGGTCTTCATTGCCGCGCGCGGGCTATCTCTAGTTGCGGCGAGTGGGGGCTACTCTTGCGGTGCGTGTGTTTCTCAGTGCGATGGTTTCTCTTGTTGCAGAGCACAGACTCTAGGCATGCGGGCTCAGTAGTTGTGGTGCACGGGCTTAGTTGCTCTGCGGCATGTGGGATCTTCCTGGAGCAGGGATTGAACCTGTGTCCCCTGCATTGGCAGGCGGATTCTTAAACACTGCGCCACCAGGGAAGCCCCATTGTGAATTTAAAAGTGTTACCATCCAGGAAAAAAAGAGACTCACATGTTCCTTTTGTACCCGAACACAAATTGGCCACCATCATCATGGCTTTTACTGGCATGTTGAGGTTAAAAATGTAGCACAACATTTAGGATTTTGACAATATTGAGTAAACAATCCATTGAGGTGAGAAAAGCATCTTCAGGTTTGAACTTTCTTTAATAATGTTATAGTAAATCAAAATATAATCTTTGGGGACGTCCCTGGTGGCGCAGTGGATAAGAATCCGCCTGCCAATGCAGGGGACACGGGTTCAAGCCCTGGTCCGGGAAGATCCCACACACCAAGGAGCAACTAAGCCCATGAGCCACAACTACTGAACCTGCATGCCACAAGTGCTGAAGCCCGTGCACCTAGAGCCCGTGCTCCGCAACAAGAGAAGCCACTGCAATGAGAAGCCTGTGCACCGCAACGAAGGGTAGCCCCCGCTCACCGCAACTAGAGAAAGCCCACACGCAGCAACAAATACCCAACGCAGCCAAAAATAAATAAATTAATTAATTAATATATATATATAATCTTTGTCTTTTCTTTATACCTATTATTCTATTTTTATTTCTAAAATGATTCCTTGATTTTAGGACATGGGACTGAAATACCACATTTAAATGCCATGTTGCTGCTACCATACCTATAGTATAATCCAAATTGTATTTTCCATTAGGTTTCTTTTTTCGTTGGTGGTTTATATACTCCTATTTTTAAAGGAATCAAATTTTCTTAATACTGATTATAGTTCACAAGTATTGTTCTATTATATTTAAGAAAAATATATTCATAAATTGCTTTAAATATCCAATAATTATAGCATCCATTTGCTCTGTAATTTTATTTTTAGAAATTTGATATAAGGAGATAATTTCTGGAGAGAAACTGAACAATTTGTACAATACAGTTCACCAAATTTTCTGCAGACATTTTCTCCAGTTTTTTCTCCAGTATTTCCTTCCCTTTGTAGCATTTGTATACATGATTCAGTCCTTTCTCTCAAACTCTCATCTTTGTTTAATCAATTTTTTAAAATCTGCATTCTTTTTTGATTGCTAAAATTATTTGAAAATTCAAACATTCCAGATAGGTAAAAAAAAAATGATAAGAGAAACTTCTCAATAATCTTTCCTCTCAGAAAAAAACACTATTAACAGTTCGGTGAATGAACTTTCATCTTTTTCTATTTATATGCAAGCGTGTGTGTGTGCAAACATGTAGAACACAGTGTCCATACACGTTATTTTTGTGTGGGGTTTTTTGTTTACTTTTGTCCATTTAATTTATCTTACACAGTTTTCCGTATCTAACATATAGCCTGTTTATTCTTTCTCTTACCTTCATGGTGCGAATATACGTAATAGTTTTACCTAGTCTCCTGGGATGGACCTTTGGGGAGTTTCTCTTTTGGGGCTACAGTGAACATCCTGGGCTTATATCTTTTCACCCAAATACTAATATTTCTGTAGGATAAGTTTCAAGAAAGGGCATTACCAAGACAAAAGGTAAAGAGTATGCACATTTTTTTTTCTTTTTTTATGTTCAGTTTTATAAGAAACTCCCGAACTGTCTTCCAGAGTGGCTGTACTATTTTGTACTATCACCACCCTCAACAGTGAGTGAGAGTTCCTCTGGCTGCACATCCTCATCAGCATTTGGTGTTGTCAGTGTGTTAGATCTTGGCCCTTCTAGTAAGTGCGTAGTGGTATTTCATTGCTGTTTTAATGAGCATGCACACTTCAAACTCTGATAATGCCAAGTTGTTCTCCCAAAGGATTTCTCTTTCCCTCCTCGCCTCTTAACAGAACATGATTGAGCTCTCTGTCTCCTCTCTTCTGAGTGTCTCTGGTGATCACCTTTGCTGGCCCTTCCTGATCCTCTTCCCTACTAAGAAAGCATCCTGAATGTTCCCACCTCAGCCCTTTCACAGATCTCACCCAGGTCCACCACTTGAAGTCTCACGTCTGTGCAGAGACCTCCCCGTCGTCAGCTCGGCCCAGGGTCCCCTCTGAGCATCAGACCCTCAATCCCGCTTTTCCCTTCACGTCGCCACCTGGTGTCCCTTGGGCAGCAGAAACATAACATGGCCAAAATGTCACTCATTAGCTTCTCCTGGCCCAGGCAATTCTGCTTCATTTTCCTTTCTTTAGTTTTATTATTAGTAATCACCAAAACTGGAACCTCAGGTTTTTTTCTGGATTCATTTGTGTCAACATGCATTTGGCTACAGGTTCTGAATATTCAATCAGTTATATCTTGAAGAATAGTAATTTTTAAATCTGACCTAAGAAGTCTGGAGATAAATAATTCTGCAATTAGTGCAGTTGCTCAGTGGTGTCATCTTGAGTCCTATAACCATTTATTAGGAAAATTCCATTCTCCCCTCCTCAGTGAATGACGTTTTCCCTCGTGGTCTCAAGATGACTGCTGCATCTTCAGGCATTACATCCTCATACAACAGTGGTCTAAGCAGTGAGTAAGGGAGCCAGGGCCAAAAAGGGTTTCACTGCCTTTTTGATCAGGGAAGACGGTCTTTTCCAAAAGCTTTCTTCAGACTTTCACTTACTTTTCACTTACTCCCAGAACTGGATCAGATACCTACCCACAGACCAATCACATTGCAGGTAAGCATTTTTTTTGCTACCCAAGGAAAATCAGGTTGTGTTAGGGAGAGAGGGAATGTCTGCTCCGTGACAACCAACAATGACAGGCCTTCATTGATCTAGGAAACTCCCCAAGGCAACAGGGCCACTCTCTAGGTAGAAACTTATGCTCCTGGTTCCTGTCAGAGGTGCACAGATATATTCAGTGATCTCTAATAAAATAGTTTATACAGTAGGGTGCTTTTTTCCTTAGTGCTCCACATATGTTAAAAGCAGAAAGCTTTAGAATTTTATGGGGATGTTGATTAGGCTAAGAATGCAGGCTTACTACTCTCACCAGGAATATAATACTTTAGGTTCTTTAATAACAGTCATTAGCAAACATTTGGGGAGCACTGGCAATCTACAGATAATCTACAAGTGACATCTCCACATGCAAACTTGATTGGGTATGTCAGAAGCTAAGGACAGTTTTTAAAACTGTGAAGCAGCAAGAAATAGTCTGTTAAACTAATTACTTTTTAAAGGATATTAATTTCATTAATATATTATTTAGATATATTACTGTAATATATCAATATTTATATTACAAGCATACCTCAGAGATTTTGCAGGTCTGGTTCCAGACCACTTCAGTAAAGCGACTATTACAATAAAGCTAGTCATGCAAATTTTTTGGTTTCCCAATACATATAAAAGTTATGTTTACGCTACACTGCAGTCTGTTAAGTGTGCAATAGCATTATGTCTAAAAAAATGTACATACCTTTATTAAAAAATACTTCATTCCTGGGAATTCCCTGGTGATCCAGTGGTTAGGGCTTGGCACTTTCATGCTTTCACTGCTGTGGCCCAGGTTCGATCCCTGGTCGGGGAGCTAAGATCTCGCAAGCCATACGGCATGGCCAAAAAACAAACAAATAATTCATTGCTAAAAAATGCTAACCCACGCCTTGAGCCTTCAGTGAGTCATAATCTTTTTCACTAGTAACAGCAAAGATCACCGATCACATAACAAATATAATAATGATGAAAAGGTTTGAAATACTTTGAGAATTACCAAAATGTGACACAGAGACATGACGTGAGCAAAAGCTGTTGGAAAAATGGTGCCGATAAGACTTGCTCAACTCCGGGTTGCCGCAAACCTTCAGTTTGTTAAAAAAATGCAGTATCTGTGAAGTGCAATAAAATGAGGTATGCCTGTAGCTAGCTAATATATTTATTAGTTATTATTATACTTACATGTGTTTTTTAAAGTACTACTACCTTACTTTTAAAAACATATGTATGCATAAATCTGAAGTTGCCTCTACTTCTCTATTCTAACCAAATAAACCTAGGTGAATCAGGAGGCAAGCATTGTTCAACATGGGAGGGTCAGGGAATGCTTCACAGGGGAGGTGATTTTTGAGCCAGGTCTTCAAGAACGAGGAGGAGTTTGCCTGGCAAGCAAAAGAGAAAGGTGCCCTCTAGGTACAGAATTGGGAAAGAGCAGAGCACATGCACAAAAAAGTGAAAAGTACGTGCGTTGATGCGCAGGGTGTCTTGGGAGAACATAATCAAACTGTTTCTTTGTTTTTAAGGTTTCTTTTTTTTTTTTTTTCAAAAGATCACTCTAATACAATGTGATGAATGAATTGATAGGAGGCTTTGGCATAAATTAAGAAATTGCTGGCAGGGAGAACAGAGTGGAGGCTGTTTTAAAAGAGATATGTGATGAGGGGCTGAGTGAAGGCAGGAAAGAGAAGAGATAGAAACTGTAAATGGAGATACAGAGAAAAGTAGGGAAAACACATCACAGGCCAAAGTCTGATATGAAATTTACCTATGGAAAAAAAAGAAATAATGTTCGTTTAAATTGAATAAATATCAGTGGTCATAATTCTCTTCGTATTACACTGTTGTGGATAATAATGTAGACACATACTCAAGACATAGCAGCCAATATCGATGTAATCATTACTATTTTTATTGGCAATGGTATAAATATATATGGTAATTTTTCTTGATGTGATGACCATTTCCATTCAAAATGGAATAGATGGTGTAATGTAGAATCTGCATGAGACATCTCACTAGTAGTTGTGTGAATCAGAAATTTTCCAGTGGTTTAATGTTTCTCCCAATTGTAATTAAGATGAATCTGTCATAAAATGGCTTTTTTTTCATTTTCAAACAGAGCCTTTTTCTAAAAATATATCTTTTCATCAGGATTTAAATGATATGTGCTTTAGCTTATTGGGCTGAAAGACCCAGTAACATGGTTATATGGTATCTAATCAGCCACCTGTCTTTCTGTTTCTCCTTTTTCATCCCCATAATCCAGCTTTTGCTAAAGTTGGCAAATTATATACCTCACATGTGGTCATTATATGACCAAACCCTAATGAGGGTTATGTAATGTAAATGGCCACAAAATGTCGTTATTTACTCTTTTCATTAGACAACAAGCACCTTGAGGGAAGAAACCGGACATCACATATATTATGCTCACTAAATAGTAGTTGGTAATGACGATGTGCTTTTAAGATGTTTATGTCCATTATAAATGTAATATATCCTCATTACGGGCAAATTTGTGTGGTCTCGGTTTATCTCCTTCTTCATTCTCTTGGTCCAGCTTGTTCATTCATTTCAAAAAAAAATGGTACCATGGATTTACTTTTCAGTTTTCAACGTCAGAAAGTCAAAGCAGGGTTTGAAAGAAAGATGTCCATAAATAAAGGTGTAAAATTAAATTAAAATTTCGCCATCACCACCATGTACCCACCTCCTCCCAAATATCATACACTTGATAATGGCTGTTTCTCTTAAAAGAACATTGTCACTTTCTTGAGGCTAGATGTTAAATTGGAAGCATTCGAGAAGATACCAGAATTTCAGAATTTAAACATCGTATGCCTGGAGTTCTTTTTTATGTTGCATTGGTTTATCGTGTGTGTGTGTTTTCTATATCTCATCAGGTATTGGTGAATAAATAGTTCACACCCTCCCAGGAGAATAAGTTCTTTCTTTTCTTTAAACAGTGACTCCATTGATCCTGTTTTAGAATTTCTTCCCTTGTTTCTCTCTTCCTTCTTGGCAACCTTGTTTTTGAAGTCTTCAATTGATTCAGGTGTTCCTGGAATATTCCTTTTTCTCTTCTACCATTTTCAACTACAGGCAGCGAGACTTTTTTTCCAAAAATCTTGCTTCATTCAAGAAGCAGTGTACAGCACAGCCCATTGTCTAAAGGGACAGATTCTGGAACCTACTTAACAAGCTTTATGAACTTAAATAAATTCTTTAGCCTTCTCTGTGTTTCATATTTGTTAAAATGAGAAACATTATTTCTCAAAATAACCGCACCTACCTTATAGGATTGTTGTGGGAGTTAAATAAATTCATATGTGAAAAGAATAAGTACTTGATATAGTCCTATAACAGAATTACATAGTAGTAGGATTCATCTTTGCACGTAAACATGAAGACAGGCACAGAAATGAGCATAACTAATTAAACCATTTTCCTACTACTAACCAGTTATTACCTATGGACCACTCATATTATAGTTTAGGTTACTAACATCTCAGGGAGACCATTCTCTCCTTTTTCATTATTATTTGTTTCTCAAAAGGGAGAATGTTTCTAATACTCCTGAAATGAGTATGTTGAGGAAATCTTCTTTCCACTATCAACATTTTTTAAACAGTGCTGAAGTCTGGAAAAAATAAAATATATTCTTTCTAAGAGTATACACGTACCTGGTCCTTGAATACAAGAAATTGAATATGCAAATCCAAACAGTTGCAGAATTTTTACTAAGAGACTGAGAATGGGTGCATGTGTTATTGTGAATGAACTGCAGAGACAGTATAAACCCTCTAGCTTCCAGGCATTCTCTCTCTCTCAGTGTGAGACTGTAGAGTCCCAGAAATCCCATGCTGTTTTTTCAGTTCTTGCAAGCTGCTTACTTTCACCTGCCAGGCAGGTAGTTGAGGGTAGAGAAGAGAAACTGAGTTTTGACCGTGAAGCACAAACCTGCATGATTGTACTTTTCTTCTTTACCACCTGTAGGACAGACTCTAGAAAGATAAGAAAAAATTTTCTCAGGAAGGACATGTTGTGTATTTAATCTCTGTAGAGAGGAAGGTAGATGACTGAAAACCAACATTCCTAAATTATGAAAGTAAATTCCTTTCCTTACTGTAGTCAAAATGGGCCTTTTAATCTTATTTCTAGACTAAACCATTTTGTATTCCAGTTATCACTATCTCTTGGGTGTAGGTGCTCAGTAGTTAATATTCAGAAAGTTTCATTTCCCAAATAGGTTAGATTCTTCCCCGGTCAATAAGTGACTCATTGTACCAACCACGGATTAGTAATTAATGTCACAAATAACACACACTTCTTTCCCATAGTCTGCTTAAGATGTGTCACATAAGAACTCTTCCAGCTGTTAACCTTTCAAAAAAATTAGTTAAAAGAAATTCCTGAGGCTTTCAGCCCAGCCCTTGTATAACCTGCACTGTCTTGTTGTGTTTTACAAAGCCACGCAGGAATGCCCCCCATTCACAAAAGGAGTTGGTACATAAGTGAATAACTCAATCTGTACATTCAATCTGCCATTCATGGAATTTGTGTGTGGCATTTTATACAAATGCTTACTCTCTAATTTAGGTTTTTTTAAAGAACATTTGTCTTAGTATTGCTCTTATCTACCTCGTGCCTGATTCAGGATTCTGATTAAACCATGATACTATTTCTGAAGAAAATGTACTCTGCCTTTTCTTGAATTCAAAGTAAAGGTGTGGTTTGGCCACAGAAGCAGTGTTGTGTGGAAATGTAATTCAGGAGCTTCTGCAACCTGATCTCACTGGGATCCAGCTCTCTTAAGACACTTCCTGCTCTGAACTCCCACCGCATTTCTGAAGCCACCCAATTCAGCCTTTACGTGAAGGCTCTCACTGTCTATTTACGTTTCATGACTTCCATTTTTCTTCATGCTGCTCAGAGCTCCTTGAGATTCGTAACAATGACTCTTTGCTAAGCATGCCTAACGTCATTAGTGTGGACCAGAACCTGCGGAGACGGTTGATTGCTTGGTGAATATGCTGTTCTGCTCTTGGTGCTGATAGGACATTGTAGTGAAAATACCACTACTATTCCAGATATTTTATTACTATTAATGTGTATATGTAGATTCTAAATACAGAATACACTCATGAGATAAAGAGATTTTCAGATAAACAAAAACCAGGAGAGTTTACCTCCACCTTTTCACTAAAGGAACTTCTAAGGGACATACTTCAAAAAGAACGAAACTATCTTAAGAGGAATGTCTGAGATGCAAGAAAGAATGGTGAATACGTAAATTGGTAAACATGTCCAAATAAATTGTTAATCACAGTAAATGTACAAAACCCACCGGTTAAAAGATGGAGAATGTTAGCTTGGATTTTAAAAATACTTATCAAATACCAACTCTGTGCTTTTTCAAGAAACACCCCAAATTTTGATCCTCTGACAGTGAGAGTGTAAAGTGGTACACTACTTTGGAAAATGATTTGACATTAACTGTGTAGTTCAGCATGCTCATACCGTGAAACCTTGCAATTCCATGCCTAGTTACATACTTCAGAGAAATTCGTGCACATGTGCACCAAGAGTCACATTCAGGAATATTCATAGCAGCATTGTGTGTAATAGCAAAAAACTGAGACAACCCAAATGTTCACAGACAAAAGAATGGTTAAATCGACTTGGTATATTCACACAGTAGAATTATCCAGCAGTGAAAATGAAAATGAATGAACTATTGCTATAGGCAATAACTTGGGTGAATCTTAGAAACAGTATTGAGTAAAAAAAAAAAAAAAAAATCGAAGATAGTTATAAAGTATATGAAATTTTATAAACTTCAGAAACAAGTAATACTAAATATTATATTATTTAGGTGTATTTATGTGGTAAAACCAATATTTCTTTACAGCAAGGAAATGAAAAACACTGGGGGCACAGAGGGCTGAGGAGGCAAGAGGACAGAATTAGAAGGAGCGTACAAGAACACAGGAGGGAGCCGGGCTCCGAGCACCCGAATAGCTATAAAATCCCTAGAGCCTTGCTCTCACCTCTGTGGGCTCTTTTTTAGACTCATGTTCTTATTTAAAATGATTTCTTAAATTTCTGCTATATGATTTCTGCTGTACAGGCACTGAATTGAGAGTGTAGAAATTGATTAGACAGATAAAAAATCTCACTCCTGTGGGGAAGATGAATGGGATACACAAGTAAAACTATTATACACAGTCATCCCTCCGTATCCTCGCGGGAATTGATCGCAGGTCCACCCCCACCCCTCCCCCCCCCACCCCCCCACCACCATCACCACCGTGGATACCAAAATCCACAGATGCTCAAGTCCCTTGTATAAAATACATAGTACAGTCACCCACCGTATCCACAGATGCAGAGCGGAGGGCTGACTCTAATTGCAAGTTCGAGGCACCGTGAGGGAATAAAGTGTGACAGACCAGACATGTATTTACAAGAAGCAGGGTGGTCAGAGAAGGTGTCTTATTAAGGAAGTGAGGGGCAAAACCAGGCTAAGATCTGGAACGGAGCATTCCAGGCAGAGGGGATGGTGAATTCACAGGCCCTCTGGCAGGAGGGAGTTTGGACTGTCCAAAGAAAGCAAGGTCATTGTGGCTGATGCAGAGTGAGTGGGCCGGAGAGGGGTCAAGGCTGAGATCAGGGAGGTAGTCCCGGGTCCCTCTCTGGGGGTCCTCGTAAAAGTGTTTGAATGTGTTCTTAAGTATAATTGGAAGCCATTTGAGGGCTATGAATAAGGGGCCTAGTCCATATTAGAAGCAGAGACTCTGAAAGGAGTTAGGCTGAAAAACACAGACAGTGATAACAGCAGGCAAATAGACAACTGGCAATGGGATACAAGCAAGAAAAACTTTGAATGATTAAAGTGATATATTTTCAGAGCTCGAAGAGAGAAACTTAAGTAATCTGGGAAATTTTGTTATATTTAAGTCTTCATTCCTCTTCCCAGATAAATAAGATGTTAAATAAGATGGTACTTGTATACATACTCACTCACACTCAACACATATTCTTTTCATAACACATCCATGTCATAAAAATGGGACATTTTTATTCAGAGAATTGAGAATACTTATTTTGTGCTTTAATTACTTAACTTTAAATGGTAATGTAATGATTAATGAGGTCATTTAAAATGTATTTTTGCCCATCCTGAGATTTGCAGTATGTGTGTGAAATGAGTAGTAGTATCATTAAGTATTATGTAGTATAAAAAGAGACTTATTTAAAAACCTGTTATTACTTGTTACTAAATGAAGTTCAGCTGAGAATTATTTATGATCAGAAGTGGATTTACTGTGCCTAATGGGTTTTAAGCTCCAGAGCCCCTAACTTGCAGATACATACACACACACACACACACACACACACACACACACACACACACACACACACACACACACACCCAAGGCCATGGGAAAGGCCCCAGCAATGTGTGCATATGGTGTTTTTTTGTTGGTTTTTTTTTTTTTTTTTTTTTTAAATATTTATTTATTTATTTATTTATTTATTTATTATTTTTGGCTGTGTTGGGTCTTCGTTTCTGTGCGAGGGCTTTCTCTAGTTGAGGCAAGCGGGGGCCACTCTTCATCGCGGTGCGCGGGCCTCTCACTATCACGGCCTCTCTTGTTGTGGAGCACAGGCTCCAGACGCGCAGGCTCAGTAGTTGTGGCTCACGGGCCCAGTTGCTCCGCGGCATGTGGGTTCTTCCCAGACCAGGGCTCGAACCCGTGTCCCCCGCATTGGCAGGCGGATTCTTAACCACTGCGCCACCAGGGAAGCCCTTTTTTTTTTTTTTTTTTTTGCAGAAGTAAGCTGTTCTAAATGCAATTGCCTAACCCTCTGCTCCTCCACCTCGTCACACTTTCTCTCATCTCAGGTAGCACTAGAGTGGTCCTCATTCGGGGTGCCAGTAACCCTTCCATTTCATACAGGCAGGCTTCTCCCACCGTGCTACTGCAGTAGATGTTTAAAGCCCTTATCTTGCTCAGCATCATCCAGTACACATCTGCTTCTCTCTTCTCTACTTCTTATAAATATCCACCTTGGCTTCTGTGACACACAGTTTCCTGCTTTCCATCCTACCTATCTCACTCCTCTTTGCAGAGTGCCCTCCTCTGTCTTCCCCCGGCTTCTGTCCTGTGTGTGCTCTCTCGCTCAGCAATCTCCTCTACTTCCTAGGGATGATCCTGGAGGAAGAGAGCTCATCTTCTTTCCAACTCAGTCCATTCCCTTGAGCCCCAGACCTGCATATGCAAGTGGACGTCTTCACAAATAGCAAGCTTGCGAGTGACATTTCCCTTTTGGGTCCCCATTCAGCTTGATGGCCCCACCATCCACCCTGTCACCCAGGCCAGAAACCCGGGACTTATCCCAGATTTCTCTCCCTGTCTGCTTCATTTGACTCATTTAAAATTATTCCTCCTGCTTCTCCTCCCCTCACTGCTGTAGGTTGGTAGGTCCTCCTCCCGAGGCAGCCTGATCATTGCAGCTTTTTTTTAATATATATATATATATATAAATATAAATTTATTTATTTATTTGTTTATTTTTTGCTGCGTTGGGTCTTCGTTGCCGTGCGCGGGCTTTCTCTAGTTGCGGCAAGCGGGGGCCACTCCTTGCTGCGGTGCGGTGGCCTCTCCTGCCACGGAGCACGGGCTCTAGGCACACAGGCCTCAGTAAGTTGTGGCTCGTGGGCTCCAGAGCACAGGCTCAGCAGTTGTGGCACATGGGCTCAGTTGCTCTGTGGCATGTGGGATCTTCTCGGACCAAAAATTTATAAAACCAGCACCTGCAAAGTACTTTTTATACCTTATCTCATATGATTCTCCAGTTGTCCTGTGAAATAGGTGCTATGAATTTCCCATTTTGCAGGTAAGGAAATAAAGGCATGGAGAGGCTAATATATTTAGCCAAGTGATACAGCTCACTCAAGAGGAGCCAGGATTTGAAGCCAGGTTCTTAAATCATGTACCTCTACCTGGCACAGGAACTTATGCAACTGATAGTTACCTGTCTGCCTCCCCTGCTCAACTGTGAGCTTTTGCGAGCAGAGTTGGTATCTTCAGTAATCTTCACATCATCTTTATAGCCGGGATCCAGCACTTGTCACATAGTTGGTACGTTAGTATCTGTATGAACAAATGAATGAATCATTGAAGTGACTTTGTAAATGTCTCATAAACTGCATGAGAAGTGATACCGAGAGTATGTGGTACATTTGTATTTCACCCACGTGTATTTTGTCCACGAGGCTCTAACAGAAGTAAAAATGTTATTACTGCCTTTATCTGAGAAACTTAGGTGAAAGAACTTAAACATTGAGCTTTAAAAGCCATTCTTATTCCTGTTACCAATGGACGTTATTAATATTTATAGGAAGCAACCTATCTTTTTAAGGGTTCATCGTGTGCTAATAGCTAACAGCATCAGCAGTTTAATTATTGACTTATTCCAGATCTAGAGCAGACAGACTTCCTAGTACTTTGAGAACTGTTGGCCACTTTAAATGTCAGCCTTGCTTTTTACAAGGGATCTTAAACAAGTGTAAGCTTTCCATCTTCCGATGGTAAACTAGTTTATCGGTTAAAATGGAAGGGAGGCTTCTCAGCCCAGATGAAGTTGGCAAGGTTACCCATCTTGCATATATCAAATGTATACATAAGAAAGATTTCAGTTGCTATTTTAAACGCAAAAACAATATGCTTAAAATATAGGTATGGGCACACTGCAGTTTCTGGAGCTGTCCTCACGGAGAATCACTGAAACATGGCCTCCAATGTTCTTTGTAATAGTAACATGCTTATTTCATAAACCAGAACCCATATAGGAAAAAGCTTTCTCCCCGCATGCAAAGGTTTATAACTGAATGAAAAAAAAATCAATTAATTACATGAATATTAAGAGGTTACTTATCTATTATAACATTGGGCCACAAGTTGACTAATTAAAAGGAATGCGGGTTGGAAAGCTGCCACAAATCTGCTCCTTTCATTTAGAGGGCCACAGGCTGAAGCCAGTGATTGTGCGTGACAGACTCTGGGAACAATGGTGCAGCGCACAGACCGTCCAGATGAAGCATGCTCGTCTGAATTACACCGACGACGGGGTGGCCTACAGGCAAACAAAATGGTTAAACAATACATAATCAAGTTTTTATTTGGTATTTCCTGCGAGGCTATACCAGTTGCCAGGGAGTGTACTGTATTTTCTTCTTCGGCTGTATTAATTGTTGACCATAGCTGGCAGAGCACCAAACAGGGACAGATAAGGGGGAAAATGGCATCTGGACATTAAAGCCCCAAGTGTACTGGGGGGAGAAAAAAGCACAAAAAAATTACAGCATATATCAGGAATTTTCCAACTAACGATGTGAGGATGTGGTAGCGCGAGGGAAAAAGAGCCAAACTGAGCTTGCTTTGTTCACTGAGAGAGGCCCCCCCCGTAACATTCCTTTTAGCTGTGCATATTTTGGCTTCATTTGTACAGTTTTAACTTTATACTGTGTGTGGAGAAGCTCAGTTGTAACTGGTTGTTCCTAATAATTATATTGCAATAATTAAAGTTCATGGATAGCTGTTACGTTCTTAGTCATTTAGAAGCCGCTTCGAAAACCAAGTCTAAGCCAAAAACTTCTTTTAAGTGGCATTTCATTACTGTATAAAGGATGGCAACAATTATTTCTTTGATTTAACAACAATTTTTTTTAAAGACAAGATTCATTTATGGAGACAAATGAGAAACAATGTCTTTAAAACTGGGATACGGGGGGCGGGGGCAGTCTAGGAGTGATGAGATCTTGCAGCCTGCAAATAAAATATTTCCCAACTGGTTTGTAAAACATGAAAATCTGTGATAGGGACAATCCCCTTTGCCACTTTTAGAATCCATTTAAAATGCAAAAGTAATATATAAATATTCATAAATCTTTTGCAGAAACAAAGTATGGCAATTTCGTGACCTCGATTAGAAAGCATATGTTACTGTTTTAATTGAGTAATAAAATGAAAAATCTCCAACTGAACACAGCTCCCTTGAAAGACGGATCAGCCTTGGGGTCTCCAGTAATAATAATAATGATGATGATGATGTATAGTGAACCATTAGAGCTGTGAAATATGCTTGCCAGGGGCTTCTTTTGCAGTGGTAGTTCTCTCTCTGCCTGTATGGCTGTCAGACCCAGTGGTTACATCTGCAACCTCTGGGGTTTCTGCCTTTGAATTCTAGCTCTGACATGTGGCTGGCTATAGTTATTAACATGTTCTGCACGTCAGTTTCCTACCTTGAATATGGGTAAAACATGCAGTGCCTACCTCACAAGTTATTACAGGATTTAAATGACATAAAATTTGTAAAGTTTTTAGTGAAGTGCCAAACATAAGGAAAACCCACAATAAACTTTGGCTGTTATTACATCTTCTCTGTTGTGAAGCTCTGGGGTTTCTTTTAGCTTCTCGAAATATTTCTAGATGGTGTCTGCATTAGACTTGAATGTATTTACTTAATCACCATTGACTTCTACAATAGAACAGGTTGTTTGGTCTGTAATGAAAGCCGAGATAGTGGTTTTGATTACTCTTAAACATTCTTGGAGAAGCTGAAATTTTAATACATGTTTTCAGAAGCACTTATGAAGACCCAATTATGAGTTGAGAAAAACTAAAAAACAGTATTCTCAAATAGTGTCATTCTTCTAGAGATGGACTTCTAACCCCAGGGTACACATACTTGATGATGTTATAGACAGCTGCCTGGTAACACAAAGGCCATGACTTCATCTCCAAATGCTAAGAGAAAATCCTCTCTTATTACTGTCTCATATTTGATTGAATGATTTTCATAAGACTTATTTTAATAACTTTTGTGCATTTCAGTTACATTTTCTGGTGTTTGTTGTTTTTCACTTTCATCTCCAGAAGTCTTAACCCTTAACCTTAAACACATGTTAGGGATTCATAGACTCTGGATATTAGAATTGCACAATTCATTTCAACACCCCAGGAATTCAGTGTGCTGTCCGTTCAGTAAAGGGACGACATTATTAATGGTGATCAATGTATAGGTACCAAACATTTTTAAATCCACAGAACTTCTTGTAGACCAAAGAATTTGTTAAAATAGACATGAGTCCTCGACATCAGACCAGTTTTTCTCAAAGTAAATCTTATATCCTGAAAACATTTTGAGGTCTTAAATAATATTACTATTGAATAACATCTTTTGAGTCATCTAGGAAAGACTGTAATAAAACTTACACATATGTGGTAAGTGTTTTTTATGGGATCTTTACATCTTAGCATTAGGAATAAAAGATTATTAATTCTCCTCCACCGAAATAGTAACAACTGTAATAATAAGTTGAATGTGGTCAGCTTTAACTTAAAACTGGAAAACTCCCTTTCCGTTTCTACAATTGGCCTTTTCTCTTCAGCTGCTTTCTAAGTTGGGCTGTTAGCAATTTAGCCTGTCTTTAATTTTAAGCACCATTCTTCCAGTCCGGAGATCCCTATAGGAAGCCCCACTCTCATAGCCTCGCCTCTCATTGGCTAGCTGGGAAAAGAGCATTTCTGCATAAATTGGATGCTTCCTTCTCCCCGGGAGACCAAATATGCTCATGTTTCACAATCCCCCGGTTTGTAAGCTTGAGTCCATTGCCTGAAGCTGGAAACTTTCACTTTGTAGAACACAACACACATCGAAATCCAGATCCAATACCCCTGACGCACCCATGAGTCCGATAGCAGATTGAATACATGTTTCTCAATCCAGTGTTTCTGAGCTGCTCTGACTGAAATCAGAAACCGATGTGCGTGAGAGAGGTATCCTTCAAAGAAAGGTATTTCCTTTGTGCAGCCCCAGTGCACACAGAATCCAAGGGGTTAACCTGAGAGCTGCTTTGAAAACAGAGGCGAAGGTCACTGGCGGCAACAGCAAAGACTTTTAAAGCCTGCCGTCCTGAGCCTTTCACCCTGCCTTTCCCACCCAGGGGATTGTAAACATTGGCTCCCGGCCACCATGTCCCACAGCACAAAACTTCTCTGTGCTTTCAGCATATACATTTATGCTTTTTTATGGAAGCTGAAGCAAAGGCGCGTTCTTGCTGTGAGCACAGAGAACATGTTTCTGGTCAGGGAAAGGAGAGGAATCCTGTCCCCCCTGGAATGTGGAAGCACGCAGATATGCTTATTTAGCGGTGCTTCACATGGAACTTAGCTGCTGCTCTTAGTCTGACTTTCTCAAGTCAAAAGAATGTGTAGAATGCTGTCACTTAATCAGAAGCCAGAAGAGCTCTTTTATCTGCCATTTGTTAGTAACTAGCAATATCGCCCTTATCTCTTTGTCCTTTAGCTCGATCCAGTGCCCTCGGATATGAGAACTGGTAACATGAAAGCACTTATTACCTTGAGCATTGCTTCTTGTTTTTCTTTTTTAAAACTTCAGAGTTCTTTAATCACCAAGAAAGAAGTTGTAGGGTCGTTTTTTTTTTAATTTATATAAAGTTGTCTTAGTCCTAGGACCATTGTTGTTTGGTGATGTTTAAAAGAAACCAAAATGATTCATATATTTATGCTGCCATTTATACCTGGTTCTCCAAAAGTCTGTTATCCACATAACTTATAAATAACCTTCATTGATTCAGTTGCATGAAAACAGAATGGAATTTCTAGAAATATTATATGTAGCTTAAATTTCTCCCTCCTCAGTGTTTTAATATGTTGTGTGTGGGAGGTTACTATCCTTCCGTCTATTTTAAGTAATTTCATGTAATTTCAGTCATTTGATATAATAGTTTTTCTCTTCAGTGATTTCTAAAGACACAAACGGAAAATTCATTTTGATCAATCTGTATGTTATAATAGGTCAGGGCAGAAAAAAATATACCCCATACCATTCTTTTGTTTTGTTTTGTTTGTTTGTTTGTTTTGTTTTGTTTTTTTGAAGTGACCGTATTTCAGAGGCAGGCATATAAAATCTTACCCTTTTCTTCTGAAATGGCTACTCTGAGCACATTTTGGCATAAATTTGGATGCTTGCCTACAGAAAGGTCAGTCACTAAACATTCCTGTTTGTGTGATGATGCTTGATTCTGAAAAGCCCTACAACAGCCCTACCGCATTGCACAGACATGCAGACAGGACTCTGCTCTAGCCCGTAGCTGCAGCTGATAGGAGGTGTGTGGCTTTGCCTTTTGCCTTTCAGCCGAAATGCCTCTTAAAGGTTCTTCACAGTCTCTTCTGGAATTCCAGTTTTGCTTTATGGAATCACAGAGTCTGTTGTGTACTTATAAATGTCCTTCACGTTTTCCTCTTGATCAAAGTTCCATTTCTCTAAATGTGAAGGTTCTGTGAACAGCATCACTGACCCGGATGTATGGGTCCACGGTACCATGTCCAGGTAGTGTCACTGAGCATGTAGAATTTATTTATTCTTGATTCTTGGATTCCAGGGTTGGAACGACTTTAGAAGTAATCTGACATGACCTTCAGATTTTATAATTGAGGAAACGGGGGCCCAATGATATAAAATGACTTTTTTTCGAGACAATCCACAGAGATTATTTAGGGGTATACCTGGAACTCAAACCCAGGTCTCCAAAGCTCAGTCCAGGACTGTTTCTCTTACTCCATCCAAGCTTGTACCCCCTGTACTGTGTGATGAGTTCACTGACGACCAAATATGGCATTAATAAATGCTGATATTCACATCATGGGTGCACCTCAGCAGGTTGAAGTCGGCGTAAGTGATTATGAACAGATGTTTTGTACACTGAGCTGGAAGTAACGTGAAGTCTTGGTCACTACTTGTTCCCAAGGCATCTGGGGACTAGCATTTCAACTCTTTAGCTTATCAGCTTGTCACGCCTCAATTTTACTGTATAAGTTTCTCTCAATTTCTGTAGAATCCTCTTTTTCTCTTGCCTATTTAACAGGTCTTCAAGTAAGTCTGACTCTACAGTACTACAGGGAACTCTACATCAAAGCTGACAATATAACCAAAGCTATACATGGAGGCTTTTATGAGAGCACTAAATGCTTTTATGACTAGATAAGAAAGATTGACTATAACTGTAAAAGCCTCAATCCAAGGACCATAAAAGAAAAGGAATTCTTTTCAACGGGCATCTATTGAATTTACTGTTTTTTAAAGACAAATGTTATATCTACTCATTATGAAAAATAGAAATATTGTTGAAGTACATAAGGATTAATTAATTAATTAGAAAAATACCTATATCAATCAGGAGGCAGGAGTAAATAAAGTTTGAAATATAAATGAATGAATTAGGAGACAAAAAGAGTAAAATGGAAAAATAAACCTAAGAGTTGGTCCTTCATAAAGACTAATAGCAAAGACAATCTCCTGGCAAAGCTACTCAAGAAAAAAGAGAGTCCAGTTATGGAGCACATCAGTCGCCTTTGCTACTGGCTAGCAGAGCTTTTCAGAGAACTTGGTGGCATACGAGTCCGGATCAGGTAGAATAGGATGGAGTGCTGATCAGGGAACCAGGAGCATCAGGGCGCCTGGGTGCCCCCATGTCTCCCTCTGTGTGTCTCTTTTCAATAACCTAGGTGAGAAAAACAAATGTCGCTTATCTATATGTTTTAGGTACTCATGCACGCAACAGAACAGAGAAAATATGTCCTGCAAAAAAGAGTTGGGGACTGAGCAAAACACATTCCTATTATAATTTTCAAAACTCCTGTAAGTCATTCTCAGCAGACCCTGTTTACCCATGACCTCTGTGTAAGGAGTTAAGTCCTAAGTGGTAGGGGGGTATGCGGTGTTAGGAGACAGATTACGCTTAAGAGGTTTATAGTCTGGTATAATATGGTAAATGTGGTAAAAGTTGCAACTGAAGAGGTACAAGAGGTACCCTGGAAAGAGCAATGACGAAAAAATATCATGGAGGTACCAAAGAGCAAAGTGGGTAAAAATGCCTGGTTTTCATTAATAAAGCTTTTTTCTCATAATACTCCCCATGAGAAAAATCATAGAATGGCTTGTAGCTCCATTAAAAAATGAATTTATTGTAATAGTCACAAAGGATTTGGGTATCTTAAGGTAGAAGCTTCCATTCTCTTCACAACTAGCAGCTTCTCAGTCTTAGAAATTGAGGCAGAAATGTACTGCGGTTGGTTTATATGGACTTATCTTTGGAATGAGACTCAGCAGACGGTAGCTCTGGCTCATGAGCAAATGCACTGTTGAAGGTCCTTCCTATTAATGTCAATTAGTTAGATTTTGCTGCAAAATGTGTTTCTTATTGCCAGGGCTTTGAGACGGGATAGTTCAGACTTTCAGTCCTGTAAGTCTCATGGGAGCAATAGGATGACATCCTTCAGTTTATTCAATGATTTCTTATTATTCTCCTGCATTATATTTCTGGAACTTTAACAATATAGTTAAATCACTTCCCTTCATTGGAAATATGTGTCTCTGCACCCAGGTTTTCTTTCTTTTATGTCAAAGGCTTTCTTTACATCTCAAGTCTTCTATTTCTCCTTATATACTTGAGGCTTTCCTTTGAAGAGGTTTACTCCCTCTGCTGGCTCTAACTGTGAAATGAATGAACGCATGTAATAAGTATATTTCTGATGACATAGCTCAGGGACTGCTTGCATATGATGTTCTTTGCCTTAGACTTTTTCCAAAGTGTAAAATTATACTTTAGTTTGGCTCGCTCTAATTCTGGATATAAAATCGCCCAAGAATCTGAGAGATATTTTATATTCCTTTTGAGAACAATATGAAATTCTATGAGACTAGTAGTAATTTGACATTTAAGTAGGTCTGGCGTGCAGATTTATAGTATGTAGTATAATAGATGCTCAATAAATATTTATTAATTTCTTGATTGCAGTCACTTTTTTTGTATGCAGACAGATTGTGTGTACTTTATTGTAGGAGCAATAAATCACCCATTCTCTTTAATGAAGTCATCTGTGTTTTCATAGCACTTTCTCCATGCTTTACTGTAGTTCCAACCACACTGTATTACAGTTATTTCTTTTTATATTTGCCTCGCTAGACGGTGAACTCCTCCAGAACAGGCATTGTCTGTTATTTGTCTTTAGAGTCTCGGTCCCTGTCGTGGTAGGTTGCCCAGTGAATGTTGGTGAACTTCAACATTATATGACTGAAAACTCCCTCCCAAATGGTGTAAAACAGCCAGAAAGTTTAAGTAACCAGAATTTTTTCTGCATTCTGCTTTTACCTTAAAAAGGTAATTGAAAGTAAATGATTTATTCAGAATACCCACTTCCTAAATGTGAACACATGTGTACTAACAGAAATCATATAGTTAATACAGACATAGCAAGACCTCCCCACCATCTCCATTTGTACTATTATATAGTAGTAATCAGTACTATGATGGTTATACCAAAGCCCTGAAGGGTCTTTTTTGCAACTTATATTTTCTTTTTGTACCTTCATTTTCAATGCAAAACCAGATTTTCATTTAACGTTGCTTGCTTAAAGCAAGATATACCAGCGCTTATTTTTCAAGATGATGTTAGTTAAGAATGTGAAGTTGCATGCAAGCATACACTCCAAATTTATTTGGGGTTATTTGTGCTCCTAACCCTGTACATTGTCATAGACTATTGCTTTTCAAAGGATTTTACAGGGAGCCCTAATTCTGTAGGATAGTGACAGGTATTATATGAGGAGGAAGAATCATTCCATGGACAATACTTGGTAAGCGTTGAATTAAATAGGTTTCTTTTTTAACTGTAGAACTTCTCAGATCCTTTAATATGTCAAAATGTGAATTGCAAGAGAGTAGATTTAGCATATTCCCAAAGTTGTTTGATTTAGAACGGTTTTTCATGAAACATCTCTGGGCATTATTGTCCTCTAAACTCCCTTTGGGAAACAGGTGTATAGACAATTAGGACTTAACAATATAGCTAAATGGGTTCCTCCCTCATTTTCTCCAAGATACTACCAATATTCATCTCTTACTGGAAATGTCTTTGCTAATAGGAAATAATGATGGGATGATTTGAGCCTGTTTTTGAAGTCAAATGTAAAATTTCACAGATTTTGTATGTTTTCCTCAATAGGCATAACTTTCTGGGCTGAGTGACAGTATTCCTTCCCATCTTTTCCACTATACTTTTGCAGTCAGTCAGACACTAACGCCCCATAAGTGCAGGAACCGAGGTTCATTCACTGGCACAGAGTGCCCGCTGTCAAGTAGCACTTCGCAAATGTTTATCTATCAAATGAAGAAAATAATTTTTACAGTCGTTCGGGTTTCTAAACAAAGGAAAATGGTACCACATGTATACTGATTATTGTCCTGTAGTGCACCCCTCGCCCCCGAAATAGTTGCCATGGTTCCCCATGTTTAAATTTCATGCCTGGGTGAATGTGAACGCAGGCTCACCACAGATGGAAACGTGGCTACATGACCTCTTCAGAGGGAAATGTGGCAACAGGGGCCAATAGCTTAGGGTTTGCTTCTTAACTAGGCTACAGGAGGATATACTGACAGGGATGGTTCTGTACTTTAGTTTATAATGATGTTTCAGCATTTTGTTCGTAGAGAAAAACTAGTAAAAAACCACTGTCCAACAACTTCTAAAGCTTTTATATTATTAATATTTTAACTTAGAATCTTGGCAGAAACATTTCAAAATATTTTTCTGTTTAGTTTCCCTATTCAGAACTCTGTATAAATAGTTTGTACACCTCCAGAGAAGGACAAACAGATGCTTAAAGAGTTAGGAATTTGCTGAAGTCAGATGTAGCAGGAGCAAAAGTGAGAAGAGAAGCCTAACATTTAAAAAATTGTCTTTAAACTATTGAGTCACACATCTATACACAAATGATATCATTATTGATTCTGTCATTTCAAAGAGTCTAGTTAGTGCTTTAATAAATCCAGACTATATTATTTTTTGGAACCTTATTATATTCTTATAAATTGATCAGTCAAAAGTATAAGAGGTACCACAACACACTAACTTGACTGGTTGGAAATATCAAGTGGTGGCACAGTTATGGAGAAACTGGAACTCTGATGCATTCCTAGTGGGAGTACAAAATGGTTCAGCTACTGTACTTGAAAAAACTATTTTGTAGTATCTACTAAATATATGCCTTCCCTCTCAGATAGATAGATAGATAGATAGATAAGAAATATAGATATCCAAGAGAAATGAGTGCCTATGTCCAATTAGAGACATACACAAAAATGCTCATAACAGAATGTTCATTCACCATAGCCAAGAACTAGAAACACCCATCAACAGAAAAAAAAAAATGGCTAAATAAATTTTGGCATGTTGTCACAATGGAATACTACACAGCAATGAGAGGGAACAAACTACTGATATGAACAACAAACTACTGATATGAACAAGTTGTTAATAAGACAACTTATTAAGTTGAGTAAAAAAACCAGACACAAAAACTGCATGTTTCCTTTTATATGAAGTTTAAGAAGAACCAGCAGCATTAATCCATGATGATAATAGTCAGAACAGTGGTACAGGAATGGTATTGACTAGGAAAGGCACACCACCTTCTGTGGTGATGTGAATATCCTATATCTTGGTCTGAGTGATGGTTAACTAGGTGTGTACATATGTAAGGGTTGGGGGTAAGGAGATAGAGAAAGAGAGAAAGGGAGAGGTGGCAATAGGTAGCTAAAACTTATTTGCTGTTTATGAGAAATTTCCTCTAAGGTATGATGTATAAATTTGATTCTGCTTCCTTATTTATGAATCTGAAATACCTTTTGTACCTTCAGAATAATCTAAAAACAGATGTATTTTTTTTCTTCCCTGGTTTTGTTTTGTTTTTGTAGTTTGGGAAAAGATTTGCAAGAACCTCTTGATCATACGTTGAATGCCTGGTCTGTGGGAGACACTGTACCAGGCTTTGGAGATCCAAAGATAATTAAGGCCCAGTGCTGCCACTGAGTCTTGTCGGGGTGATGGGGGTGGAAGCAGATTCTTATGGTCACATCACACATCAGCAGGGGCTATAAGAGAAGTGTGCTGTGGAGGTACAGAGCAAGGAGCCTCTCTCTCTCAGAATGTTCTGGAAGCCTTCACAGAAGGCACCACTAGGCCCTGCTTCTGTTTTTGCCGTATATCAGGGTCCTCGATATATAAAGCATCTACAACGGTGATTTAAGCTGCTTTTCAATTACTGAAGAATAATTAAAATATTTTATGTAATCTGCATGTTTCCTTAGATATCATTGTAATCACTTCTTAGACCATTTATCAAAACCCTAGCACTTTCAAGGGTAAAAGAAGCTACCTGCGACAGATTTCTAGAAAGCAGCAACATTCTTTGAAATGCTTGTAAATGGAAAAGCAGTCTTTCTTCGAATTAGCCCTGAGGTAAACGCCAAGTTATACCCAAACCGGAGAGTTGCTTTTCCTTTCAAGTAGTCTTTGCATATGCAGCTACCACACTGCCCAGAACACACGTACAGCTTGAGCTCCTGAACCTAGGTGAGAAGCCTTCCGCTGGTTTTTATGTTCACACATGTATCTCTCCTGATAGCGGATGTACCTAGAAATACTCTGCAGAGTCCTTGGTATTAGTGTGGTTCTTCCTAGAAACTGAGACAGTTTTAAGAGAAGCATCGCAGCTCATCAAGAGCAAATGAATTCTGTATTTTATACGAATTTAAATAACAGAACTATATTCCCTTTCAATGATCCTTTCCTTCTCCTCCTCGCAGAGAAGATGCAAAGATATTAAAAATTCTGCAAGCATAGAAAAGTGTTTTTTAAAGAAAGAAAGAGAAAATAAAGGGCTAGGACACATGTTACCTATCAGACTCCTCTCTTTTTTAGTAATTTCGAAATCAGATCGTAAAATCTAGAGTGATGTCATCCCATCCATACAATTACACTGAGTCTTCAAACTTGAAAATATCTTATGCCCAGTGATGTGATTTTTTTTTTTTTTTTTTTTTAACTTGAGATCGATGTTATAAAATGGTGGGTGATAGTATCCAGGTGGTCCAAACTCTGTATTTTCCATTCTCCTGTTTCCACAGCTCTAGTCCTCTGTGCACTTTGCTCTTTTGTCAAGTTAAGAAGGCACCCTCTTTACATGTGTCTGCGTAAATGGATGAGGGGTGAGTCTGAGGAAGAGTCTAGCTTGGGGAACTGGTTAGAGGGGGATTTCACTTGCAGAGATAGGGAATACAAAAGAAGAACAAGTTTGGGAGGAAGGTCTTTGCCTTGGCCCCAGAGAAGGAATGTTCTGGGGGGACAGCGTGAAGCATGCCTCCAGTGATCACACAGAGCACTGCGGGTAGGGAGGCCTTCCCGGCCCGCCACCCGTGACCCTGAGTCCTCATCCAGTGACATCTTGGTGAAATCCTTTGGAGTATTATTATCCTGGAAAAAACATTTCTTTTGCTCTTGTCAGCTCTTCTGTTAAACTTACATTGCTATGGAAATGATTGTTTGGGGGGGGGGGTTTGTTTTTTGTCTTTGGCGCTCAGCGTGGCTTACGAGATCTTAGTTCCCCGATAAGGGATCGAACCCCAGCCCACAGCAGTGAAGGTGCCAAGTCCTAACCACTGGACCACCAGGGAATTCCTGGAAATGATTGTTTTAGAAATACAGACATTTAAAATTGTAATTAGGCATAAGACCAAAAAAAAAAAAAAAAAGAGCCAGTTATTCAGTCTCCACAGTGAGGAGAGTCAATCTGAATCAGATAAACCCTGTTTCAAATCTTGGTTCTACCATTTACTAGCTGATTGGGTCTTGAACAAGTTGCTTAACTTTTGGAGTCTCAGCTTCCTTATCTTTAAAAATAGAGTCACTGCAGGAAAAAAGATGCAGACGTAGAGAATGGACTTGGGGACACGGGGAGGGGGAAGGGTAAGCTGGGACGAAGTGAGAGAGTGGCATGGACATATATACACTACCAAATGTAAAATAGATAGCTAGTGAGAAGCAGCTGCATCGCACAGGGAGATCAGCTTGGTGCTTTGTGACCACCTAGAGGGGTGGGATAGGGAGGGTGGGAGGGAGACACAAGAGGGAGGGGATATGAGGATATATGTATACATATAGCTGATTCACTTTGTTATAAAGCAGAAACTAACACACCATTGTAAAGCAATTATATTCCAATAGAGATGTTAAAAAAAAAAAAATAGAGTCACTGATACTCACTTCATACCACTAAACTGAAGATGCTGTAAGGGGACAGGTGAAGTCCATCCAGTACAGTACTTTACATCTTCTGTGCCTTACAGATGTTTTCTTTCCCTCCTTCCCTAGCCCACCTCTTTAACCCCCAGATGGGGTAAAAGTGAAAAATTTTTAGAGAAGAGATCACAAAATAACACAAAACCCCACAATAATCCATGCGACATTTAACAGTTCTTCTTGTCAGAAAATACTTCCTTCTTTCCAACCAGAATTCCTAATGCTGCAGTCTAAGTCCTCTCCGTTGTGGCCTTCTCCTTTTTTGTTTGCAGTTTTAATCTTGCTAAGCAAACAGCATGAAACATCCTAATCTTCAGGAGCATATTTTCTTTAGTTCTTACCTTTAATAGCTAAAGCACAAAATATAGTGGGAGCTCCAGAATCCTCTGTAGACCTTATCTTCATTTCTGGTCACCCAGATTGGTTAGTTAGCATGCATCTCTGTGTACCTTCTAGATGAAGATGTGTTAAATAGAAACTTTGGGGAGAGTGGGTATTGCAGAATGAACTGTACCTTGGTAGTTCCTTCCAGCTGAGGAACTCCAAATCCTTCCCATTTAAGGAAGGTAGTGCCCACAGATTTCAAGATGTTGAAGAATGTTTGAGCCTGCACTTAGGTTCTAAAACTCTGCTTCCATTTCCCTCATCACTTGCACTAACCAAATAAGTTGCAAGTGTTCATTTAATGGTTTTACATGCAGCCTGTGTAAGGATGAACATAGTAACCAAGGAGGAAGAAGGCATGGACTTTAGAGACATTCAGCTGTTTTCATCATAAAACGTCAATTTGTAAACTCTCTTCCAAGTCTTGAGTGATGATGTGGCCTCCCAAAGCATATAGATTTTCTTAAGAGTTAAAAAAACAACTTTTAAAAGGAAACAATGAGCTCTACAGCCTGCCATATCCTGTGTTCAGAATAATTTTCATTTCTATTTATCTGTGAAGGTTGAAGGAATGTCTACAAATATTTGCTTGGTTTCTATGGTGAAGGCAGAGAGAGATCAAGTGTGTGATTGTTCAGTGTCAAAATCAAAACTACACTATACTGTACTTCTAAAAAGAGAGTTTGTTACTTGAAACATAATAGACATTTAGCAAGTGGTAACTATTTTAAGTTTCACAAGTTCAGGATGAAATTTAAACAATATGGCCTGAAGGAAAACATGGGCCCTTCAAGCATTTTAAAACTTCACTTTTCGAAAATAAAATGGTCCTCACACTTTATTAAAAAGTCATCTGTTGATTAAAGATAATGTTGGTGGGCTCGCAGGATGCCTTGTGTGGGTATGGGGGCATGACCATTGGTCTGTAAATTTCTGCTATACTAGAAACCCCTGCATCCTGCCCTAGGTTATCCCTCCTAAATCTGTAACCCTCCATTCTGCTGTCTTCTGGCTATGCATACAGTTTTGGAGCAGACGCAATGCTTTGCCAGGTGCTGGGGATGAAAAGTCTACTTAGAAACAGTCTCTACTCTCAAAGGGCTGATTTTAGGTCTAGTAGGCAGTAAGTACACAGTGAATGGGATACAGTGTGATAAGCGCTATGTTTCCATGTAATTGGGAGGACTAAGCAGGGCAAGATTCACAAGAATTAAGAATGGGGTGATGAGAGGACATTCCAGAGAAAGGTCTCAGTGTATGAGAAGGCCACGAGGCATGACACAGCACGCATGTTTGTACAACCATAAAGCCTCTGAGCGGGTTGAGGAAGCTTTCCCGTGAAGGAGGAACAGGCAATAAAGCCAGAGAGAGGGTGGGAGCCAGATCATGAGGGTGCCGTGGGTCAACTGCACTTGAACTTGACCCTGAAAGCTCTCAAGAATGGTTAAAGGATTTTAAGCAGGAATGGAGTGAGCACAGCTGCAGATACAGTAGAGAGGACAGAGTAGAAGGAGGCAGACTAGTAGGAAGAGACCCCAGAGGAAGCTGTTGGGCCTGCAGGAGAGGACAGGTTCATGGTGGAATTGTCAGGATCTGGTGATTTCCCTGATAGTGGGGGTGAGTGGGAACCTGGGTAGGTGGTGATTTTGCTGTCAGAGAGAGGGTATCTAAGAGGAGAAGCATGTTTCAGAGGAAAGACAAAGCGTGCATTTTGGAATTGAAGTACCTATGGGAGTACTGAGTGGTGACATCCAGGAGACAGTTAGATATGTGTGTCACATACTCTACAGAGTATGGACTTGAGGGTTATCCACAAACGATGCTCCCCAGGAATTGTGCATCACATAAGAAAAGCAACAGCCTGAGGGTATAGCCTTAGAGAAACAATTATTTAAGGGACTGATTGGGGAAGAGACCGCCAAGGAGTTACTGGAAAGTCACTAGGACAGGACCCCAGCATTCTGCACTTGTATCACTACACAGACCCAACCCACCCACCCCAAGTTCTCCTTCAGCCAGCTGATTTGACTTGCTGCTTTTCTAGTTTGTGACCACCCCATCCAGGACTAACAGGGTACCTCTCATAGAGTGGGCACTCACATGATGAACTGAAGTTCACTTGGACCTTTAAAGGCTTGATGTCTAGAGTAACACCTTTTTTAGGTAGATCTGCTTAGACATTAACAAAATGAGAGAGAGGTATAAGGCTCAGAAAGAGATGGTCAGTGCCACTGATATCATGAAAGGTCAGGGCCTGGATCCTTGAACTCCACCTTCATTCATCCTTCAGTGGGTCATTGTCATACCCCCTTGGACACAGGACGCAGGCCTCTGTCTGCTGAGTACCTCTTCCCCAGAGATACCCTTCATCTCTATCTCAGCTTATTTTCCCTCTGCCATTGCCCTTTGAGTCTTCTTACACATCCTCTGAATCAAATCAGGTTCAGCCTCACCTCCCTCCACAGATCCAGTTCCTTTTTTAAAAATTCATGATTACTGAAAGGTCCTCAATTATTATTAGACATTGTTGCCCCCGTATTCTCCAGGCTAGAGGACCGCCTCTGTCCACCATCAACACTGCCCCCAGGAGTTAGTTCCCTGTGGTTCATTCATGTATCCAATCATCAGATAATTGGTGAGCACCCTCCATGCATGACACTATATATATACTGTGGCTGGTGAATTGAATGACTGTAATGGAAAATAGAAAGGGTCAAGAGCTATAGAAGTGCAGCGGAAGTTCAGGGGCAAGCGATCACTTCTAGCTGAGAGATCAGGAAAGGCTTCCTGGAGGAAGTGATATGTGAGAATTCAGAACAGCAGAGACTCAAAGAAAGAATGTCCCACAGACAGACCCACAGAAGCAGGGGCCAGGTAGTTGGAAATCAGCACATCTAAATGGGAGCCAGTGGCCCCAGGAGAGTCTTGCACAGCTGAGGTTCTGGAAGGACAGACAGCCTTCCTGCTGGTAGTAGATGCACAGCAGAGGCCGTGATCGTAATTGGCTCAGTGCTGAGAATCTCATTTTTGTGTAGACTTTGGCCATTTTTTGTCTTGTATCAAAACATCTTTTTCTGGCCTTTAGGTCAGAAAATGCATCCACTTGAGAGGATTCCATTATTATTTGTTGCAAAGTACTTTGTGCGTTAACTTTTATTGGTATTTAACTCTTTTAATAGTTCCCATTTCACTGGCCTTATAATGACAAGACTGTGCTGGAAAGAATTAAAATTCTGATTGTTTATGATATCTTAATTTAAATGTCTGATTTTAAAGAACTGAATTGTGAGACCCTTTAGGAAAAGTCAGTGAAATTACCACAAATTTTTTTTTTTAATTTATTTTTGGCTGCATTGGGTCTTCGTTGCTGCACGTGGGCTTTCTCTAGTTGCGGCGAGCGGGGGCTACTCTTCGTTGCATTGTGTGGGCTTCTCATTGTGGTGGCTTCTCTTGCTGTGGAGCATGGGCTCTAGGTGTGCAGGCTTCAGTAGTTGTAGCACACGGGCTCAGTAGTTGTGGCTCGCGGGCTTAGTTGCTCCGCGGCATGTGGGATCTTCCTGGACCGGGGCTTGAACCCGTGTCCCCTGCATTGGCAGGCAGATTCCTAACCACTGCACCACCAGGGAAGCCCATTACCACCAATTTTGATTTTCACTTTGCAAAAGCATAGAAGTCTTCTGGAGGGAAGGAACATACATACTAGAGAGTTTTATACTGATGTGAAGCAAATAAACAGCTTAGAGAACAGCTTAGAAAGCCTTCACTTTGACAATATAAAAATCCTGAGTTATTCCATATTTCTCAGAAATCATTACAGAAATTTACATTTCAGACTTGTTGAAGTCAGCCCCAGAAGAAGAATCACCACACTGGTCCCCCCCATAAGTAATCACTAAACCAAGGGGCAGGCAAGGATGTCTTGGTTCTGTACAGTATATGCATTTTTTAAATCTTCATTACCATTGCCACATCATTTAGGGCCTCTTAGAATGCTAACAGAAGTCACCTTATAGATCATCCAGTCTAAATGTCCTCTTTGACAGATGCGAAAGCTGAGAAAAAGTCGCCACCCATGCTAGTTTCTTCATCTGCAAACTGGATGTCTTAGTCAGGGTTCCAACAGGAAATAGATGGCACACTCAAAATAAGACACTTCAAGGAAGGTTTGTTTATGGAGACAAGATTTACAAAGAAGTGGATTTAGGGGAAGCCCAGCGAATGGTACTAACTTGAGTCTTAGTTGCATCAGGCTGTTACCATTCCCGGGCTTGAAAGGAAGATGGGGAGCAGCTACTGGAGTTGGGTAGAGTGGGCTGCCCGGGATGGACATTGACTTTGTGATGGCAGCACTGCCAGCTCTGGACAACCTTGCTGGGAGGAAATCAAGGTGTTGAAGACTCAGCCTCACTCTTCTCCTGCCTAGGCTTCCCGTTGGCCAAACCCAGTAAGAAGCTGGAGGCAAATGGTAGATACAGATCCACCTGTGAGCACTGGGCCCATCCAGAGAGGCAAAAGGAAGATAACCAGCAGAATGTGCATAGCATGCTTTTCTGCTCTTGAAGCATGTCGCCATAGAATAAGGATGATTCAGATAACGTCGACTAAGGTTTTCGGGATCTTGGTGAAAGGGTACATGAATAAAAGACTGTAAAATCTAATATTAAGTAAGAATGCGTTACTCTGACATGTATTTTGAGTCAGAGTTGGCCTTGGCTCTACTTTATCTTATACTGTTATTGAACTGTTTCAAAAAAATGTGAATAGAGATCAAAGCAGTTTAAACAGATACATCCACTTGTGTAAATATCCTTGACCTCCCCCATCTTCCGCTCCCCCTCCTGTTGCCAAATCCATTCAGCACCTCTAGAGGCTGTTAATACATGTAATGATTGTAATAAACATAGTATTTGCTTTGGTTCCAGCTGGCTCCAACCACCAAACTCTGTCCATAGCTCCTATTGTTAACTTTGCTTAGTAGACAACTGCACTGTTACCATTAGAAGCCACCTTTGTCATAGATTTCTAAGTGTTGATCTTTATACATTGTATTCATTGTTTCCCTCAACATGTCTTTTGACCATTATATTTTGTGTTTAAGGATATGTAGAATCATTAAACTTAGAGAACATGTAGGTAGAAGTTAATTGATTACATTGTTGAAAATGTTCCATATTACTTCATGGGCTAAAACCTTGAAACACTTTTATCAATTTTGCCTATTCTTATAAAACTTTCAATTAAAAATTAATAAATCTTCGTACCTGTGACTTAACTGGTTTTAAGTTAGGCAGTCTTCCATCAGAAGTTTTTAGAGGTACAGAACTATAATAGTTCCTAAGGAAACAGAATTTATATTTTACTGCCCAGGAGACTTGTTATGATTTGTTCTCAAAAACTTGGAAATTATGGAAATTGTCATTATTTGAGATATTTTAAATTACAGTGACTTAAAGTAAGGATTGAGGGACTCTGGGTTAGAGAATGGACCAGCCACATAAATTAGCAAATTAAAACTGGGGAAGCTCTTGATACATGAGATAATATTATATGCATAGGGAACAACTATTAGATTTATGTATACTGCAAAAGTCAGTAATTTGTTATTTTAAATGTAGTCTCTAGGCAGTGTTGGGGTTATTTTCTTGGAGAATTAACTAGAAATGTACAATTCATACTTACTTTGGAATTGAAGCACATTGAATTCTACAAGGGTTAAACCAAAAAGATGTCTCTTTAGACAAATGCTGATAGTTCAAATAGAGTATAAACATAAACCTAATAAATGAATCTAATTCCTCTCACCTTGTTACAATGATTTACGCATAAACCAAGCAAAACTCTTAGGGATACCAAAGAGATTTTTAAATCTTAACTTTCATTGAAGTTATCAAATGGGAATTTGATGACTACATGTCACACCATACAGAGCACTGTTGTGGTTCAGAAGTAAGTTTTGAAGTTATAGAAACCTTTTTTTAAGGAAATCATTTAACCCCAAAGGGTAGTTGCATTTTTGAGATTTGTAATCTCTTTTAAAATTTCACGTTAAAATATTTCCAAGTAAATTTAAATTCTTTCTCGGTTGGTTCTTTAATTACAACCTGTATGTTTGCCTGTTGATTTGTGGATGTTTGGAATGCTGAATGAAAGGTGCCGTGTTGGATGTTGAGGAAGGAGCACAGGGTTGAAATCAGTCCCAGGGAGAATCCCAGCTCTTCCACATGTCAGCTCCATGACCCTGGCTAAATTACCCAACCTCTCTGAAATTGTTTTCTCAGCTATAAAATGTGCTTACCGACAGCAGCTGACTGATCATGTGCCTCTGAAATTGTCGTCCAGCCCTTCCTTTCCTTTCTACTTGCCACCTCCCCCACTGCCATGTTTCCATGACAGCTGTCCACTTAAAGCTTGATGTCTATGTATAGAATCCTGGCAGACATTTTTGTATGCATAAATGATTATTATATTTACACTGACACGTAATCTGTTAATAACAATTGGAAAATATTTCGTACTGCTCCAGAACTTCTCTATTCACTTAACAGTGTATCATGGACACCTTTTTATGTGAGCAGGAATGAGCAGGGTGAGAACTAGCTCATCTTTTTTGATGGCTGAATAATATTCCCCTATTGGGAATTACTGTGGAGTAAACATCCTTGTGAGTACCTCTTTGTATACCAGTCTGAATATTTCTATAGGATAAATTCCCACGAATGGAACTCTGCTTCAGAGACATGGGGACTATTAATTTCATAGATACCACCAGACTGTCCTCTAAAAAGATTGTGCCAATTTGCAATTTAAAACATACAGGGTTCCCATGAACTTATGGTTGCCAAGGGGAAGGTGGGGGGAAGGGATAGATTGGGAGCTTGGGATTGACGTGTACACACTGCTGTATTTAAAATAGGTAACCAGGGGCTTCCCTGGTGGCACAGTGGTTAAGAATCTGCCTGCCAATGCAGGGGACACGGGTTCGAGCCCTGGTCTGGGAAGATCCCACATGCTGCGGAGCAACTAAGCCCGTGCGCCACAACTACTGAGCCTGCCCTCTAGAGCCCACGAGCCACAACTGCTGAGCCCACAAGCCACAACTACTGAAGCCTGCACGCCTAGAGCCCATGCTCCACAACAAGAGAAGCCACCGCAATGAGAAGCCCACATGCTGCAACTACGGAAGACCACTAGCTCTAGGGCCCGAGTGCCACATCTACTGAGCCCACGTGCTGCAACTGTGGAAGCCCGTGCGCCTAGAGCCCATGCTCCGCAACAAGAGAAGCCACTGCAATGAGAAGCCCACGCACCGCAATGAAGAGTAGCCCCCGCTCGCTGCAACTAGAGAAAGCCTGCATGCAGCAATGAAGACCCAACACAGATGAAAAATAAATAAATTAAATAAATAAATTTTGTTTAAGTTTAAAAAAATAAAATAGATAACCAACAGAGACCTACTGTATAGCACAGGGAACACTGCTCAATATTCTGTAATAACCTAAATGGGAAAAGAATTTGAAAAAGAGTAGATACATTTATATGTATAACTGAAACACTTTGCTGTACACTTGAAACTAACACAGCATTGTGAATTAACTATACTCCAATGTAAAATAAAAATTATAAATAAATAAATAAAATAAAACTTACAGGGTTCCCATACCATGACCAACCCTGAATAGTGTCATTCTGTCCTTTCTGCCAATCAGGCAAAAATGATACCCTCTTATTGTGATGGCTTTCTTCCTTTCTTCCTTCCTTCCTTTCTTTCCTTCTTCTCTCCTTTCTTTCTTTTCTTCCTTTCTTTTTATGAGATTGAGTATCTTTGATAGTTTTTGCTTCTTTTGGATTGTCTTTTCATATTTTGTATCCATTTTTCTGTTGTATTGTTTTATTGATGTAATTTGTTTTAGATGTTTTCTCTCAGGTTGTCATTTATCCTTTACTGTATTTACAGTGTTTGCTGAAGAAAATTTCTGGGTTTTTTGGTTTGTTTTTTGTTTTTGTTTTTTTAAATAAATTTATTTACTTATTTATTTTTGGCTGCATTGGGTCTTCGTTGCTGCCCGCAGGCTTTCTCTAGTTGTGGTGAGCGGGGGCTACTCTTTGTTTCGGTGCACGGGCTTCTCATTGTGGTGGCTTCTCTTGTTGTGGAGCTCGGGCTCTAGGCACGCGGGCTTCACTAGCTGTGGCTCGTGGGCTCTAGAGCGCAGGCTCAGTAGTTGTGGTGCACCAGCTTAGTTGCTCCACGGCATGTGGGATCTTCCCGGACCAGGGCTCAAACCCATGTCCCCTGCATTGGCAGGTGGATTCTTAACCACTGCGCCACCAGGGAAGTCCAGGATTTCAGTTTTAAATAGCTGGATCTATAAATCTTTTCATCTCAAGCTTCTAGATTTCCCATGATGCTGAGAAAGGCCTCCACATCCCAAGGTCCTCTTACGTTTTCTTCTAATACATTTTTCTAGCTCTCCTTACATTTAGGTCTTGCATCTATACAGTTTCTTCTTATACATGGTGTAAAGCAGAGATCAAACTTACTTTCTTCCAAATGGGTGGCCAGTTGTCTTGCTTTCACATATTCTAGTGCATTTTCTCTCTAAGATGAAAGAGAGACCACCTATAAGCATATCTTATAAATATCTTGTAAATGTCACCTTGTAAATAAGTATCTCATTATCTTGCTGGACTTTATTCTTTTTTTAATCTGTTAGCACCTACTATTTTATTCGCTGTATCTTAGAGTATATTTTGGTGACAGAGGACAAATCCCCCTCATCCTTATTTCTCAAACTATTTTTGGCTCTTCTTAAGTGTTACTCTGCCAGAGGTACCTGATTGTCAAAGTTAACTTACTCCCCCAAATCACTGGATTGTCTTAAATTTTTGTGTTAATACAGGAATAATGATTATCTTTATGATATGGCTTTTTCCCATCTTAGTCATGGTCTGTCTCACCATTTATTTAGCTTTTATTTTATGTTCTTCAATAATAGTATATCATTTTATTTATATAGATCTTGCTGTTTTTAAATTCCTCAGTGTTTCACATTTTTTTTGTTACTATATGAATGGGATCCTTTTCCCATTATATTTTGTAACTGATTTACTAGCGTTTGTGTATTTACTTTGTATCTTATGTCTACCATCATCTAAATTTTTATTATCTGAATATTTTTTTGTAATAAATTTTATTTTCCAAAACATAAGGCCAATGTGTATAAGGCAGAAACCCTTAGAAGTACAAGGAGATTCTGGGGGAAGGAAAACACAAACTCAATTCTCTTTCAAAGTTTGACAAATAAAGTATAGAAGAATATAAGTAAGGATCTGTATGAGACAAACTCTGATTAATAAAGAACTTTACTCTTAAAAGAGAGTATTCTCCTTACACCCTACAGAACAAAAGCCAGTTATGTGCATAGTCATAAAGAAAAGAAATTCTAGGGACTCCCCTGTTGGTCCAGTGGTAAAGAATCCACCTTGCAATGCAGGGGACGCTGGGTTCGATCCGTGGTCAGGGAACTAAGATCCCACATGCTGCGGGGCAACTAAGCCCGAGTGCCACAACTACTGAGGTCACATGCCTCAACTAGAGAGGCTGCGTGCTGCAAACTACAGAGCCCACTCGCCCTGGAGCCTGCACGCCACAATTAGAGAAGAGAAAAACCACACGCCACAACTAGAGAGAAGCCCGTGCACCACAACGAAGAGCCCGCATGCCTCAATGAAGATCCTTCGTGCCACAACTAAGACTCAACGCAGCCAAAAATAAAATAAATAATAAATAAATCTTTTTAAAAAAAGAAAAGAAATTCTACAGGTTACATTCTCTGGCTGTGATGCAATAAGACTAGAAATACAGCAACTAACAGTTAACCATAAATAATCTGATCATATGGAAATTTTAAAACTCTTTTCTAAATAATTCTTCAAATTAGTTTATTCTTGGATTAAAGAGAAAATTAAAGGTAAATTACATATTATTTAAAGCTGAACAAAAATGAGGACGGTTTATTTAATAATATATAACTAAATGTTCTATCATTAATCAAAACTAAAATAATAAATTACCCAAGTTTCAACTCAGAAATAAATTTTAAAAAACAAAGAAACTAAGAGGGGGGATTTAAAAAGATAAAAGTAGACGTCAACAAATTATTAAATAAAACAGTAATCCTCCCAAAATAGAAATAAATCTTGAAGTCAGTTTCTTTTAAATAAATAATATAGCTAAACTCCTGACAAACCTGATTGATATAAAGAGAAAAAAATTTTCTTTCTCAGAAAACCAAGAAAATAGATGAGATTAAAATAATTACAAGAAATACTATGTACAAATTTAAGCCAATACATTTTAAAATCTGATTAAAGAGTTTCATAGGGAAATTCCATATTATTACCAAAACTAACTCAAAAAGAAGTTGAAACCTGAACAGACTAACTACCAATAAGAAATTCACGAGATTGTTAAAGACATAATGCTAGGAAAGATCCAGATCCAGATGGTTTTATGAGTCCTTTCAAAGGACTGATTATTATGCCATTTAAAATATTCCAGAATATAGAAAAGGATGGAAAGTCTGCATATCCTTAATACCAAACATGAAAAATTACACGCAAAAATACTATAGATCAGTCTCATTCATCAGTATAAGTTAATGTCCTAAAATAAATATTAACAAATAGAATCCAAAGGTCTAGTAAAAGAATAATAAACCATGATTAGGAATGATTTATTCCAAGAAGGGAAGGGTGGTACAATATTGGGAAATCTATTAATGTAATTAATATATCATTAATAGAATAAAAGAGTGATCAAATGGTCATTATTAATAGACATTTTAAAAAGCATTTGATAAAAATCTGTTACCCATTTTGAGTGGTCACTAAATTTTAAAAGGAATAGAAGGAAACTTCTTTAATATATCCATATTTTTCTTATTATTTTAGTTGTCTAAACACTTACTTGATGATCATAATAAGTATCACTGATTAAAGTACTGAAAATGAAGATAGTGCTACTCAAGTGTTTTAGAATGGGTAATCAATCAGAAATCACAGACTCTTTAGAACAGCTTAAAATCATGCTGTATTCAGATTAAACTTTTCATCTCATATGATGGTTAGACTTTATTTCGAACTGAAGTGAGAACATCAATATGTGATCTCACAATATCTGTGTATGTCTGTAAACCACTGGACTGGAACTTTATGGACAGTTTGCCCCTGCACTTTGGTATACAGTGTATTAGAGAAATAGGGAAGTGTTCCTCCAGCTAGAAATATTAGTAAAGCAGAAATAAATTATGTAGCTAAAAACTAGCGCCCAGAATTGGACACTCTTCTTAACAAAAGTAGTGAGTATCTTCTTTTTGGGGGTTGACTGGTAATAGAATTTTGCCCACTTGTCTTCTAGGAATGATTGCCTTAAAATCATCAATTTTTTGTTTGTTAAAACACAATTGTTATGTGCGCAGTATTATGACGGGCATTTACAGACATAATGATGGATGAAATTGGGTCCGTGCCCTCTGGAAGGACCCATATTATGAACTGTGTTACAAAGTATGATTTTTAGGTGGCAGTTGGTTCAGGGAGGTGATGATGTCAAAACTGAGCTTTGCAGGATAAGCAGAATTTCAACCTGTGAAGGAGAAAGTAGAGCTTCCCAGACTAGAACAATGTCAACAAAAGCATGGAGGCAGGAACTGGAGGATACGTTTGTATAATTGAGTGGTTCTCAAACCTAGCCAAGGGTTAGGGTTACCTAAAGAAGTTTAAACAAAAAAAAAAGAAGAAAAGAAAAAGAACTCCAGGGGCCCCACCCATGGAGATCTAATTCAGTTAGGGGCAAGATAAGGGCCCAGACACATGTGTTTTTCTAAAGCCCCATGGATGATTCTGATGTACAGTCAGGGTTGAGAGCCAGTGGTGTGGTCTCGTGTGGGAAGGATATGGAGGTACTTTATGGTCACTCACAATCCTGTGAGTTGACTGGGCTCAACTGGGCAGTTCTTCTGCTCCATGTGACATTGGAAGGGGCCACAGTCACCTGGGGGACCAGTCAGGCTGGAATGTCCAAGATGGCTCACTCACATGGCCTTTCAGCTGAGAGCTCAGCTGGGGCTGTCGATTGGAACATCTTTGTGGGCTTCTCATTGCATAGCAGCTGGGTTCCAAGAGGAAGCATCTCAAGAGCAAGCATTCAAAAAGGCCCAGGCAACCAGGCTTCCTATGACCTAGCTTTGGCAGTCTCAGATGTTACTTCCACCATATTCTGTTGGTCAAGCAAGTCACTAAGGCTAACTCAGATTCAATGGAAAGTGAACTAAACTCCAATCCTTAATGAGAGGAGTGTGCATATAAGGAAAGAAGGAAATTGATGGCAACCATTTTTTTTTTGAGAATTGCTACTGCAGTCTTTAGGCACTAAGTACTATAGCATCAAAGTACATAAACAGAATTTCAGGAAATTTAGACATCAGTGAAAGTACAATTAAGTAAAACAATAAGTAATGATAAAAAGAATCTGAATAATATAAAATGCTTATGTAATAGATTTATGTATTGAATTCCTTTATATACCTTCGTTTCAGACATCCATAGAATTTCTGCTCCCCACAAAAAAGAAGCACTTGAACGCCTATATACTCTTATAAATGTGGAGCCTTAATGATATGGTTGTGTTTGTTTTATCTATTATTATACAGTGCTCAGTATTAAATGAGGTTCTTCCCATTCTCTTCCTCTGGATGACTTTTTACACATGGTATAAACAATTGGGTTATACATTCTCTCTCAAGTTCTTCTTCATGTTTTGTTTTCTGGAAAGAGTGACATTGAAGGGGGCTTTATTTTGATTCCCCACAGTCTCATGATAAGAGTAGTTTTGACTTGTTCGGGTGCTCTGTAGACTTCAAGGTCACCATCCAGCAGCCACTGGAATAATCTTCCAATTTCCCAAAATTGCTGACGTGGGAATTGAGCTGAAATCGTTGCCATCATCTGTTTTCCATGTATTGTTTTTTAAAGCCCCTTAAGAAAGAAATAATTGTTTTAAGGTAAGGGTTTGTTTAAGTCTTTGCTTTTGCTTTCTGAAACTCAGTTATTTTATCATACTAGTAAGACACCCAGAGTCTGAGGCGGGAACCCAGGTTGTGGGGATGATGTAATTTCCTGGCCTGTCAGTGATGAGTCCTGGTTACTTACTGCTTCTATCTGTGTCCCCCATGTGATTTTAGGAGTTCTTTCCGAGCTGAGTCTTGGCACTAAACCACCCGGGATGAGGAGTCAAGCAAACAGCCGTCTCCCTCAGTAACACTCCGCTCCGTTTGCCGTTTCAGGTCGTCACGCTGTGGTACAGAGCTCCAGAAGTCTTGCTTCAGTCCAGCTACGCCACCCCTGTGGACCTCTGGAGTGTTGGTTGCATATTTGCAGAAATGTTTCGTAGAAAGTAAGAAATACCTTTTGTTTCACTCTGTCTCCCTTGGAAAGAAACGGTTCGGGTCTTGGATGATTTAAGTGGTAGCCTAGCATCCCTCTTTCAAGTAGGAACATGGTATCCAGCTCCACCTGCCTGCGGCTCCCACTTCCAAGCATGTCCTGAAACTGCCTTCTCAGTGCTTACAATGTAGTTGCGTGTGGTTGTAGCTTCCGGCTCTTGGAAACTCTGTTTGGAAAGGAACACTCCAGTGTTCGTACAATTTATTTTGTTTTTGTTGGCGATGAGAGGATGTGGCAAACATGAAGCACGTTATGGTTTTCTTGTGTGAGGAAACATCCTCAAGGTGGACTTTTCCACAAGAGGAGGACCAGGGCTGTTAAGTATGTGGAAATTTTGATGGTGGCTTGAAAAAACAGAATGTTTAGACTGAAAAGGCACAGGCAAGAAAGATGTCTGCGCCATTTCAGAATACTTTAAATGCTGTCATGCAGAGGAGAGGTTAGACATATTCAGGCACTATAGAGAGCAGAACCAAAGATATTAAAATTACAGAAATAAAGATTTTTGCTCAAAGGCAAAAAAAAAAAATCTAATGATTAGAGTTATCTGAAGAGAGGATCAGGGTTCATGAAAATAGTGCTTTCTCAATGGGTGTCCAAGAAGAGACTGGACCACTACACACTGTAGATGTTTTCAGTGGCATTCCTAGAATGGGTGGGTGGGCTAGATGACCTCCAGGGCCCCTCTGAGTCTGAAAGTCTGTGGTTCATTTGTTTGATTTTCAGGTCATAAGAAATAGCCAAACAATATAATAAAGATCTGCCAGGAAAATAATCCAGACCTGGGTACTAAATTCAGCCTGGTCAAAATTAAACAGAGAGCCTAATCATAATCTAATCTCTCTTTGTCTTCTATTTTTATTTCCATGGGAAAATGTGAGTTGGGAAGCTGAATATTTTCCCACTGGACATGTTATATTCAAAACGTAGCTACGTGCTAGCTCACAAGAAAAAGAGGTAGTCAGCCATTTCTTGCTTGTCTGTTTGTTTGTTTGTTTTAACCAAATGAAGTTTTGTTCATGTAATAAATTTGGGGAACTATTCTAGACCTCAGCAGATTCATCTGTAGCTCACAGAGGGGGATCATGGCAAGGTGATCAAAGTACACAGATGTTTAATGCAGGCCTATTGTGTGCCAATTACAGGACCAAACCTCTTCCTTGTGTTACCTTTTTATTCCTCACGATAAGAGATAACTGAGATGCAGTGGTAAATTTATTTGTCTAACATCAAACAGCTAAAAAGTATGAGGGGTATTACTCCAGAGGAAGTCTTGTGACTCTGGTGGTGTTTTTCTACCAAGGAGGGAAGAAAAAAAAAAAATATATTGAATTCAGCTGCAATGTTTGCCAAATAGGCTAAATAAGTGGTTTTGGAAGTGTGGTTCTTGGACCAGCAGTATCCAAAAAGGTGACCTTTTTGGAAGTGCAAATTCTTGGGCCTCACCCCAGACCGACTAGATCAGAAGCGCTTGGGCTGGGGCCCAGCAACCTTTGTTTTCACAAGCCCTCCAGGTGATCCTAATTCATCCTCCAGGGTAAGAACCACTGGGTTGGATGAGAGAATCAGCAGGAATGGTCAGTCGTTAAATGTGCAACTCCCAGACCTCTCTCTTGAAATTCTGATTCATTATTGGACTGAGGCCTGGTGTTCTTGTTTGTTTTGTTTTTTTTTAATTTTAAAAAATATTTTATTTACTTATTTATTTGGCTGCTTTGAGTCTTCGTTGCTGCACGCGGGTTCTCTCTAGTTGTGGCGAGCAGGGGCTACTCTTCGTTGTGGTGCACAGGCTTCTCATTACGGTGGCCTCTCTTGTTGTGGAGCACAGGCTCCAGTAGTTGTGGCATGCGGGCTCAGTAGTTGTGGCTCGAGGGCTCTAGAGCACAGGCTCAGCAGTTGTGGCACACGGGCTTAATTGCTCCGCAACATGTGGGATCTTCCCGGACCAGGGCTCGAACCCGTGTCCCCTGCATTGGCAGGCGGATTCTTTAACCACTGCGCTGCCAGGTCAGTCCTGGCATTCTTGTTTTTAAACGTGCATCATGTAATTCTTTTCATCAGACAAGTGTGGAAAATTTGGGGTTAAAGGCTTATTGTCAGAACCAGGAATAATTTACTGTCAGTATTGCAGTGTGGGAGTTGGGACAGTCATTTCAGTTCATCCCATGAATAACTTGGTGCAGCTGAGAGTTGATTAGAGAAGTATTTATTGGAATTACTTTGATGAGTCTAGGATTGTCCTCAAATGTAAAGATTGGGTCCTTCTTTTGTTATGGGGGAAGGATGATCAGTTATTTTTCAATAGTACAAAACTTGAATACCAGCCATAATTGATGATAAAAACAATCTTCTGGAAGATGTTAAAAGAAAGATGAAATTTAAGATATGTAGTGTTAAAGTGTTCTCTAGTAAGGGATGTGCTTTATTTTTAAGTATAGGTAGTCAGCACTTAGGGAACAATTGCAGCCCAAATTTTCATTTTATAGCATTAAAACATTCTCCCACTGAAGTGGTAGTATAGTTGGTAATCTGGTTCCCAGTCTAGCTTGCAGAGAATCCTGTATAACCTGGAACATATACAGAACATTATTTATCAAAACCTATTTTCTACTTACAACATTTTTTTTCTAGGGGAAAGTCCATTCTATGTTCCAATCCAGGATGACAGGAGTACCCATCTCTTCAGCCCAACATTGGGTCTCAGAAGGGAGACTCAGTATTGGAGGCTCAGAGAGAGACTCCTTTGACAGCAGCAACAGTCTGCTTCACTTTTCTGGGAAAGTGAGATGTTGGGTAGAGACCCATTGGCTCTTCAAATGTGCACAAAAGAAAGTACCCCTCTCTTGGAGCCTTGCACGGAGATAGTAAATTGAGAAATAATTGCCGGGAGCGGGAAGCAATATCAGAATCCAGGCGCGTGTGCCTTTAAGGCTGAAGGACAATGGATCCATCTGGGCCTGCCACCCTTCCTGGGGCGGGTGCTCTGTCTCTTAGGTAGTTCCTGCCGGTTTGGATGTGACCTTGAAAACAACCATGGGATCTGACCCTTGTTCCTGCTCAGTTCACGTTTGGTATTTCCTATGATAACACCCAGATATCTGAATGTGAAGCCTTCTCACTTATGCCAGCTGAGTTCTGGGGTCCAGCCACCGGCTTCACCTGCTTCCAGCTTAACTCCTGATTCAGTGCTGACCCACCTGTTGCAGTGTCCAGCTGAGAACTCACAAGCCGTGGATTCTGGAAGCAGACTCCCTCATTGCCTTAGGCTGACCCTAAATCAGGGAGTCCTGGTATGTGTCCACTCAGGGTTCCTCCTTGTTGCTATGGCAGTAGTTCCCAAACTGTGTCATCTTTTTTAACACCGTCATGGTTTTTGCTATATTCATGATAACTATACTTACTTAATTTCTTTACTATCTTAAATTAATTAACTTTTTATTTAGCCTCATCTTAAGCAAAAATATATAAAATCACAGAATTGATGAACCAGTTATTTGTCTAACATACACTAAAATTCATATATAACCCTTAAAATTAAACAATTTAGTCCATGTTCAGCCCCTGAAATCATCTCCCATATCACCCAGGTGTGTGTCACATGTTGGAAACAGGTGTTTCATTCATTCTACAAATAACTTTACTGAGTGGCTACTACTATACACAAGGCCCTTTTCTAGAGGGATAACTTACACCCTAGTGCAGAAGAGAGGCATTGCATTTGCAATTAGTCAATTAACCAGAGCTGGGGTAAATGCTGTGAAGTGTAGGTTTCTATGAATGGGTATAATGAGAAGCTTATCTCCACAGAGGAAAGAGATTTCTCAATGGAAGACTAGAAGTCAGGATTAACCTTCTTCAGAGGTCGTATCCTAGTTGTTTATATAAGAACATTGAGGAATAACCATTTATGCATCAGCAAGGCTCACCGTCCTCCCTAACCTAGGGAGAAAAAAAGAAGCAAAGGGAGTTAACAGTTGTGTCATGTGACAGACCCAGGGCCGGGCCCTTCACATCTATTATCTCACTAAAGCCACATTCTGAGGACTGTTTTCCTGTTTCTAGGTGATGAACCAAAGCCTTCCACAAGGAGTATAAATAACTTGTCCATAGGCATACAACTCTTAAATGGCAGAGCCAAATTTGAACCTAAGTCTATCTGACTCTCTAACCTTTGATTTTCCCACTCTGCCATGTTTCCACCCTGGCTGTGGTTTTATTAGGTACCATATTTTTTCTAGAATGTTTCATGCCTTATTACAACGTAGCAGCAACAATATTTTAGGGAGGTCAAGAAGCAAACCACACATCTAATAGCTTTGATTTCTAGCCTTTCCTATAGTGGAAAGGCTGCCCAATTTCTGTGATATTGTAAAGAACTGCATGCCTTTTATTCTAAAATGTGATACCTAGGAAATATGAACTCAGGAAAAAGAATCTTAGGGCAGATGGTTGACAAAGAGCCAGAGAGTTTAAATACCATCTGTCATTATTATCTGGGTTTAATAATTGCCACACTGACCTTCAATAGCATTCTACGAAAGTAGATAAGAGTTGGATCTTTTATCTTCCTCCTTTAACTCTTCGTCAATGGGTGATCCATCTTTACTCCACATTGACTTATATATATTTTGTTTGTTTGTTTGTTTTATATATATAAATTTATTTATTTTATTTTTGGCTGCGTTGGGTCTTCGTTGCTGCGTGCGGGCTTTCTCTGGTTGTGACGAGCGGGGGTTACTCTTTGTTTCAGTGCGCAGGCTTCTCATCGCGGTGGCTTCTGTTGTTGCAGAGCACAGGCTCTAGGCGCGCGGGCTTCAGTAGTTGTGGCACGCAGGCTCAGTAGTTGTGGCTTGCAGGCTCTAGAGCGCAGGCTCAGTAGTTGTGGTGCACGGGCTTAGTTGCTCCGCAGCATGTGGGATCTTCCCAGACCAGGGCTCGAACCTGTGTCCCCTGCATTGGCAGGCGGATTCTTAACCACTGCGCCACCAGGAAAGCCCTTGAGTTATATTTTAATACTAAAAAACATTGCTATGAATTTGGTCAGTAGACAACTACCCAGCTTGAAGATTAGGATGAGATGGAGGGAGGGATGGACAGATGGATGATACTGACTGCTTTTTAACTTCATGGCAAAATAGACTCACAAACGTTAACTCTCCAGGTATCTGTCCGTTGCCTTGTAGTCCTGGTCAGAACTATTGTCTGTGTGGTTTGAAATTTATGGGGTTTTCCAAGTGACGGCGAAGTCATAAAAAGAAAACGCACATTTAAAAAATAAAACATGTTACTAATTCTTTGAATATGGAGATTGTGGTAAACAGATAGTAATTCTTAGAAGTTCTGAGTTGCCAGCTCTACTGATCCCTAGCTAAGAAATGCCAAATGCCACCAAGAAGAACATACAGTCACTGTTCGAAGGAAACAAACAAGGCTTCATGGTTATACTCCCCCTTGGATGGTGGCCTCTCTAGGCTTGCCGTCATTGGTTTCTATGAATTAAACCCCCAGTAGCTGAGAAACTGACAGGGAAACTGTCCTTTGTGGCTGAGTGGTCTGTGAGCAAATATCTTTAAAATGTCACTGAGTGCCTTGCCAACTGTCCTACTGGTTACTGTGTTGGTGTTCCCCATATCTGAGCGCTTTCCTTAGTGACATCAGGGAAATGAGGCCCTTGACCAGATGCCCTGAACACCAAGACACCAACAGGCAAGCCCTAGTCTGTGAGAGGAAACCCATCACCGTAGGTTAGATCAGAACACGCGTGTGGAGACCAGGGCACTCACTGGACCTTCAGGTTTCTTGTCTTTTCTTGGATGTTTTCTTGGACCTCTTTTTTTCTTTAGAGAACCAACCAAATGAGAAGAACTCCAAAGAAACATTTTCTTGAGTGAGGAAATACCCAAGATGGGACCGAGGAAAAGATCTTGTTGAATAATGCACACAGGGTAGTTCTAAGTAAGAACAAATGAGTACTACCTTTTAATGTAATTAATGCTGATTTTTTTCTTATTCTTGATGTGTATCTTACTTTATCATGAATTTATTTGTTTTCATGGAGTATACTGAGAAGCCACCATCAGGCCAGGTCTTTCCCTGTCGGGGCAGCTCTGCAGCCTTCCAGCTTCGCAACCCTTTGCCACTCCGATCTGGCACCCAGAGTCTGCCTGCCAGCCTGTTTTCCTGTTTCCTGACTATTTGTGGACTTCCGATAAATTAATCTTTCTATTGTCACCCTTTTCCAAAAACTTGCCTTAAGGTTTTCCTCCTTAGAACCCTTGCGCTTCTTTTATTCTGGGTGCCCACCTGCCCTCTCTCATCTTCCAGAGCTAAACCTAGAAGCTGTCTCTTCAGGGAACAGACCTGCCCCTGCTCCGGCCCCCCCCGCCAGCTCCCCCCGATATTCTGTGTGCACCTGTCCGGCAGTGCTTTTCTCAGCCACATTCCGTCTGCGCGCACACGTTGTCCACACAGCTGCAGTCATTATGGGATGCAGAGCACGTTCTTTCTGAGGAGCCAGATACCTGAGTCCATTCCAGCCCTGCCTCTGCCAGCTCTGTGACTGAAGGCAAGCCCTCGACCTCTGGAGCTTAGTGTCTTTATCTGTAAAATGGAGAGGCCGGGATAAGACACCACATCCATGGCATTCAGACTGCTTCATAGAGACCTCATATTCCTGCCTCTATACAGTCCAGGAGTGCCCAGCCCTTCTTGTTCCCACACTCAGCTTTGTTCAGAGCAACTTGATTTCATCTTTTTCGTATACTGGGCTTCTGAGATTTAAAAGGGTTTTAAAACATGGAAGTAGATAATGTCCAAGTTTCACTCCAACTCTAATATTCTTTGCTTTGGGGTAGAACTGTGGCTTGGTCATTTCTGGAACTCTTATCATGTCAAGCACAGCTAACCCTTGCTGACAGAGGTTATTACACATCCTTGTCATGGTCCTTTGTCATGAGCATTTGACATACATTATTCAGTTTAATCCTCCCAAGTGACTTGCCCCAGGATCCCACATACAGCAGAGCTGTATGACCTATGACAGGAACAGTGAACTGTAATGAGCTACCCTAGGGAGCTAGGCGGGCATGAAGTTATACAGGGTTGCAGTGTAACAGTTGGCGGGGGGCGGGGTGTGCATGTGTGTACGTGCCTCCCTCTCTACCCTACTATTCCTTTCTTTACACATTTAAATATATAGATATTCCATGTGGAATGTCTATGAAAGTCTAAACCAGATCTGTCCAATAGAAAACAGAATGCGAACCATGTCACTTTAAATTCTCTAGCAGTCATTAAAAGAGGCAAAAAGAAACAAGTAAAATTAATTTTAATAGCATATTTTAACACAGTATATCCAAAATACTATTATTACAACATGGAATAAATATAAAAATATGAAATATTGAAAAAAGTATTCTTTTTCAATACTAAATTGTTAAACTCCAGTGTGTATTTTATGCTGACAGCACATCTCAATTCGGACTAGTTGCATTTCAAGTGCTCAGTAGGCACATGTACTATATTGGACACCACAGCTCTAAACCATCAAATGAAAAGATAAATTAAAGAAGAAACAGACAACTCGCCGTTTTTTGGGAAGGGGAGAGAGAATGAGTCACTGCCCTTCTACCCTAGGCTCATTGATTTCTCAGTCTTCTATCTCCTACATTGTTCTCAGTCTTCTATCTTCTACGTTGTCATCTTTTCTAGTTTGGGTGGAGGCTATAGAAGTTGGGGTCCTCGATGTAAAACCAATAGAGCTGATGTTGATGCAGCTGCCTGGCCTTTGTCCCCGAATCAGTGACGCTTGGATGCCAACCTGCAAATACAGTGTTTATCAGCACTGGCAGATCTTCCCCAACATGTCCTCTTTAAAAATGCTTGCACCTGGAACCTCAGTCTCCGCGATCTCTCACTCCACAAGCCACTTTCAGAAACAGGAATTGTTACGGGAAGGAGCAACTTAGGAGATGTAGATGCCAGGTAGCTTTATTTTTAAAAAAAAATTTTTTTTTTTAACCACAAAGTACGCTGGTAGCAAAAATGCCAAATGGCACAGAAATATAAGAAGTGAAATTGTCTTTCCTACACTCCCATCCAAAATCCACTTCCCAAAGATAACCCCCTGGATATATTTCCAGATCTCCTTTATTGCAAATTCAAAAGTGTGTGTTTACAAATACCTATATACATACACACATGCACACATCTGTCAGTTTCTCTCACAGAAATGGGCTTATACTATACACCGTACTCTTCTGTACGTTGCCTTATTCACTTTATTTTATCATGATATATTATTTCAGTTCATAGAGATCAAACTCATTCTGAAACTGCATAATTGTCAGCTCATTTATTTCATAGTTTAATTTCCCATTGATGGACATTTAGGGGTTGGTTGGTGGGTTGTTTTTGGTCTTATTACAAACAATATTGCAGTAATATCCTTGTGCTTATTTTGTGGAACATTTGTCCAAGTATTTCTGTATGGTAAATTCCAGAAGTGAAATTATAGGGTCAGATAACATGCCTATTTAAAATTCTGCTAGCTAAACCAAATTGCCCTCCAGCAAGCTTCAAGTAAACTCTGTTTTTACCTTAAGGTGGGAAATAGGATTGAGATTCTCAAAGATTAAGAAATATTGTCAAAAATAAAACAAGACAAGGCCTCTTACGTAAGCCTTGGCTTCCTCCTACCTCTGTTACCCCTTTTTAAAAATATTATCCAGAGGAAAACCTAAGTGACCATGGTAATTATAAAAGCTGCTGTTAAGTTGGTTTGAAACATAAGAGACCTTTTTCAACTGTAAAATTAACTGTGGGTTTCCTTTTTATCAGTTGTGTACGATAGGGAAGGAATCAACCTCATTTTGTCAGTTAAAAAAAAAATTATCTAAAGATAAAGTCCCAAGCAGTTTTTCAGGCTAGTTTTTTCCAGTGCACAGACAGCACGTGGAGAGTAATGTATATTGAGTTTTGCTCTCCCTTCCAGGCAGGATGTAGAGCATGTGTCCTCTCTTCCTTAGTCATCTTAGTCACCAGACCTATTCATCTTTACTTCAGATTTTGCCGTCTGGGTCTACTCATTGGAATAACTCTGGAAACCCTTGCATCAGCCCGGTTCTTGAAATAGGAAAAGAATCAGACTAATAGTCTCAGTTCTGCCTTAGTCAGAAAGTCTTAGGTCTTGCGGGTCACATCTTTCAACCATTGATTTGGATAAAAAATATTTGATTTGAGTCAAGAAGCCACCCGTTTTTTAATCATAAAACACTGGCAGAGAAAGTAGCTATTTTATACATCGAAAGACAGTTCTTAGCAGTCTGGTCTTTACTCAGTCAAAGGCAAACTTCTCCTCATTGTCCCTGGCTCTCATAAACATGAGTTGCTTCCCAGCCCTACAAAATAAAAAGTACCAGGCCTGCACAAAATTATTTTAGCTGGCGCTTGGACCTCTGATCTGAGTTGAGTCCAGCCTTAGTAATGCCTTCAAAGCATGATGTAACATTACATTTGTTGCTTTATAATGATCATGCAAATTTACTGGACAAGACAATAGATACAGTGAATAGTACAAGGTATTTCAGATAAATGTAAATTTTATGAGATTTCATTGTATGCCTAAATAATTTCCCACAGAATGGTACTAAGGTGCTAAGTTACAGTAAGTGGTACGGTGTGACAAAAGATTCTACTTGGTCTTGTCCTGTAGTGATAGGTTGTAGTGACAATCTGTTGGCAGCCCCATGTGGCCACTGCTATGGGGTCTGTGTCTGTCTGATACCCATGCTGCCTTGTTTTGCCCTGCATTTCTGCCTCCCATCTGGCCTTGCTATGGTGGCTGGAGGAGTTAATGTCTGATAAGACCCAATACTTGGCTTAACTGAGAAGCATTGGGCATTTTCTTATAAAAATAAAAGATATTACCTAGTTCTCTTTTTTTAAATGTTTATAAATGTTATTTTTGGCTGCGTTGGGTCTTCGTCGCTGTGCATGGGCTTTCTCCAGTTGCGGCGAGCAGGGGCTACTCTTCATTGCGGTGCGCGGGCTTCTCATTGCAGTGGCTCCTCTTGTTGCGGAGCACGGCCTCTAGGCACTCGGGCTTCAGTAGTTGTGGCTCGCAGGCTCTAGAGCACAGGCTCACTAGCTGTGGTACACGGGCTTAGTTGTTCTGCGGCATGTGGGATCTTCCCGGACCAGGGCTCGAACCCGTGTTGCCTGCATTGGCAGGCGGATGCTTAACCACTGCGCCACCGGGGAAGCATAGTTTTCTTTCTTTTTCTCCTTTCATCTTCTTTTCTCCTCTAACCCTCCTCCATATTTCTCTCCTCCTCTTCTGTCCCTCCTCCCTTTCTCCCCTCCACTCTCCCTCTGTCATTCTTTCCCCTCTTTCTCCCAGTTTAACTATGGAAAATACAGAGCATTCAACATGGCCTCCCATATATACCTTCTCTGATAATACGTGGTAGTATTGAGTTTCTGATTAACTGCTCCAGTTTTGCTAGATAAATTAAATTTGCAGGGATCCAAATTTACTCAGAGATAGGCTGAAGAGCTGTTGGCTACTTAGGAGTGTGTGTGTGTGCGTGTGTGTGTGTATATGTGTACACACACTTTTATAAAACCAATAATCTGAGAAATGTACTTCTGAATCTTCTTGTTTTCTTATAAACATTTTACAGAGTCTTAATATGAGAAAAAAAAGTGTTCCAGAGATAGATACAGACATGTGGGCTGTATTTACTCACAAACTGAAACATTGCAAGGGACAATTCAAAGGTTTCTGGTGAAAATTAGATTTTACTACGAGCTGAATTGGATGCTACCAGCTCTTCTCTTATCACTGGCACAATTAGACTTTGCTGGACACTCTCCAGATCTGGGAGAAGATCCAAAACTTTGGAAGTTAGGCATCAGGAGCCTGCCAAATGTGTTTGTGCTATAATGTCCCACTATTTAATTGGAAATAATTTTACATACTAATATTTCAATATTAAGAAGTAACTTGGAAGCCAAAGGCTATGTCCGTTTTGTCGGTCAGAGAGTCATATTGAATTCTCCAGATATCAGCATACAACAGAGTTAATTTCAAAGGCACTCAGTTAAATGGGATACAGCCCCAATTAAAAGTGGTACTGAACTGAAATACATAGACATTTCTCATTTTTATCTAAACTGATACCTTTTTTATACATTGCATATGAACAGTTTCTTGTTGTGTTGAATCTGGGAGCCCTCAATCAGAGCTCGTTAAAAATATTAGGAAAATATTAAAAATATGAAAAATATTAATTTAAACTAAATTAAAATTTTAGTTTAAAATGATACCTATTGCCCCTCTCTGTTTCTTACTAAAAAGACAAAAACATCCAACACTCAAAATTAAGACTGGCAATGAAATAATTAGCAAAGTTATTTGGAAGAATTTCCATTTAGCCAGAACTAGATTTAAAAACCCATTCGGTGACTCAGGTTATGTTATGTGTACCTGGAAATAGTTAGACCTTTCTTTTCCTCCCTCATTCCCTTTTTGAGAAACACAAGGTTGATTACAGTTCAAAAACTGGTCAGCTGTTCCCACCACTGATCCTGTTGAGATCTCCACAGTGGTATTGACTCCCCTCTGCCATCAGTATGATATCTCTTTCTCTCTTGGGTATGAGTACAAATACCAGAAAACCTTATGTGCAAAAAGGGATCAGGGGAGGTGAGGAGAACAAGATATTTAGTAGATGGAGACAGAGACATGAGAGCAGTATTAGATGAAACATGTGAGATATTAAAATTGATCTAAGAGCTACTCAGAGACCGTTAAATGTTTACAGAACGAGTCAAAGTAATGTCTACGTTTTGTTGACTATACATTGTTTGTCTGGGTAGATTATCCCTCTTAGAAGAAGGAGAAAAACTAAAAGAATAAAATTCTTGTGACTTTTGAAAAAATACTACCAAACAAGCAAGTACTGATAGATAAACAATAAGGACCTACTGTATAGCACGCGGAACTGTATTCAATAGCTTATAATAACCTATAACAAAAAAGAATCTGAAAAAGAATATATGTATACATATATATGTATAAATTACTGAATCACTTTGCTGTACACCTGAAACTAACACAACATTGTAAATCAACTGTACTTCGATAAAAAATAAATAAAAGAGAAACAAAAGGCAACAAGAACCAAACATTCTGAAATGTAAAAACAGTAAACTGAGATGGAAAGGGAGATACATAAGATGTGAAATTATAAGGAAATCAAGTACAGTGGCACAACTGAAATCTGAGAGGAGGGAGTAAAAAGTAGAATTAATACTATAAGAAATGGAATCCTTGATGTAAAGGACAGTATTGAGAAGTTCTCACAAAATGCTGACGAAAAGAACAAAAGGTTTTAAATGGTGAGAAAAGGACAAATATGAAGAATAGAGAATGGAATCTGGCATAAGAAATCAACGGTCTTAGTCTATGTTTTTGATTACTGCATTTCGTGAAATGCACTTCTAATCAAAACATTGACTAAGATACGATTTGAGTATGTGGATTAAAAGGTCTCACAATATTTTGGAGAAAATCATTGCAGAAGAGATACCAGTAGTTTGGGATGCTCAGGGCTGTGGGTACAGAGAACTCAATTTAGATAAGCTAAAGAGTAAGGAATTTGTTAGCTTACATAAACGGTAATTCCAGAGGTAGGTGAGCTTCAGGGTTGGCTTAATCTAGAAGCTGCAGCTCCATTTCTTTGAGACTCTTTTCTGTGTGGTGGCATCTTTGAAGACTGTCTTCCCTCATGGCAAAGTGGTTATGGTAGTTCCAGGTTTTGCACCAGGACACTTGGGCAGTGAACACATTCTTTTGTACCAGGGTTCCAAACAGGTGTGCTGAAATTCATCCTCAGGACTATTTATAACATATGCCTGCACTTAAGCCAGGGACTGACACCAGAGAAGTGGAATTTGCTGATCAGATAGATGGTGGTCTGAAGAACATCAGGTTCTGTTACAAGGAGAAAGGGGAAGGTGGATACTGGGGAGGCGACCCATGGAATCCACTTGAGACCGACATAAAGCACATCCTGGGAAATGTTAGAATTGCATGGAGAAAGAAAAAAGCCTATGAAGACCAAATAAATTTATTTGAAAGCTATACAAAACAGAGGGAAAATCAGGCTGGCCTCAGACTTCTCTTTTATTTAACTAGAAGCCAGAGGAGAACAGAGAAATATCTAGATTTGTGGGGGAAAGTCTATGACCCAAGAACTTTTGTCTCAAGTGACTTGTCCTAAATGTGTGAAGGCAACACAAAGGTTCCAATATGTAAGGATTCAGTTACTGTTTGTTTATTAAATACCACTTGGGCATACTTGAGTTGACTGAGAGGGATATCATAATTAGCACATCAAGAGTGGGTGACCACATAGCACAGGGAGATCAGCTCTGTGCTTTGTGTCCACCTAGAGGGGTGGGATAGGGAGGGTGGGAGGGAGACGCAAGAGGGAGGAGATATGGGGATGTATGTATATGTATAGCTGATTCACTTTGTTATACAGCAGAAACTAACACACCATTGTAAAGTAATTATACTCCAATAAAGATGTTAAAAAAAAAAAAAAAAGAATGGGTGACCACAGAATGTAAATTGGTATAGCCACTATGGAAAACAGTATGGTGGTTCCTCAGAAAACTAAAAATAGAGTTGCCGGGCTTCCCAGGTGGCGCAGTGGTTGAGAATCTGCCTGCCAGTCCAGGGGACACGGGTTCGAGCCCTGGTCTGGGAGGGTTCCACATGCCGCGGAGCGACTGGGCCTGTGAGCCACAATTACTGAGCCTGCGCGTTTGGAGCCTGTGCTCCGCAACAAGCAAGGCCGCGATAGTGAGAGGCCCGCGCACCGTGATGAAGAGTGGCCCCCACTTGCCGCAACTGGAGAGAGCCCTCGCACAGAAACGAAGACCCAACACAGCCATAAATAAATAAATAAATAAATTTTTTAAAAAAATAGAGTTGCCATATGATCTAGCGATCCCACTCCTGAGCATATACCCAAAGAAAACCATGATTTGAAAAGATACATGCACCCGTATGTTCACAGCAGCACTATTCACAATAGCCAAGACATGGAAACAACCTAAATGTCCATCGACAGATGAATGGATAAAAAAGATGTGGTGTATATATATACACTGGAATATTACTCAGCCATTGAAAAGAATGAAATAATGCCATTTGCAGCAACATGGATGGACCTAGAGATTATTATACTAATAAGCAAAGTAAGTCGGAAAGAGAAAGACAAATACCATATGATATCACTTATGTATGGAATCTAAACTATGACACAAATGAACAAATCTACAAAACAGAAACAGACTCACAGACATAGAGGACAGACTTGTGGGTACCCAGGGGGGATGGGGGAGGGAAAGATTGGGAGTTTGGAAGTAGTAGATGCAAACTATTATATATAGGATGGGTAAACAACAAGGTCCTACTGTATAATATAGCACAGGGAACTGTATTCAATATCCTGTGACAAACCGTAATGGAAAAGAATATGAAAAAGAATATGTATGTATAACTGAGTCACTTTGCTCTACAGCAGAAATTAACACAGCATTGTAAATCAACTATATTTCAGTAAAATTAAAACAAAAAAAAATAGAATGGGTGACCACAGTATGAATGGGCTGGTGAGATTCCCTGAGGGACTGCCTATAGGCACCCAGCTCTTCACAGAGTTCTGAGAATTGTGGCTTCAGCCGCCTTCACCTGTTTGTACTGGCCATACTAATGACCCCATAGGAATGTGGTCGGGCTAGTATATTTTTAACAACAGCATCTGGATGAAGCTTAAAAGCAGACAATTTCATTATAAATTAATAGTCCTTATTATGAGAATAGCCCTGTAATTGGACTTCAGAAATTCCCCTGAAAAAGCTTCAGGCAGGGTGTACCATCAGATTTAAAAGTCTAATTAAATGGGACTAAAATTATGTTTCATTTTAGCCCACCTATGACTACAAAGAAACGGTTTCTAAAGGCCTTTAAAAAATAGAGAGGAGTAGGTCAAAGGAAAAGACTAAAGATGAAAATAGAAAGGGAGATGAATTGGATAAGAAACAATTATAAAGACGGAAAATGGAGTAGCCAGATTACAGTCCCCTTAGGAGGCACAGAGAGCAGAATTGACACTTAGGAGAACTGAGGAAATGATGCAAAAGGCAAATTTGGTTAAACTTTCAAGTGAGTGATATATTTCTTTTAATGTAATTTCTTACATTTTCCCATAACACTGAATTTTTCTATTTAAAGATGATCTATATTAATACAAAAAAAATGGAATTGATCAAAATGTTCAACATCAGTGGAATTGCTTAGTAAATAACCATGTATCAATACAATTTATGAAGGTGGTTAAAATGTGAAAGTGTGTGCTGTTGTTTTCCTAGAAGTGAAAGTGTTAGCGCATATGTTATTCATGTCACTGTGTTGTTAATATTACGGCATCCATTACTCGTTGTTAAAATATTGACATACTTCCAGTTTTACCATTGGTAAAAGATCCACAGCCCAGAGTACCCCCACTTCCCTACATGCCCCTGCCTCTCTCCCCAGATCCCCAGGGCTTCCCTAGGATCCAACTGAAGGGTTACTGGCTGACATACCAGGGTTATCCAGAATCCTGCTCCAGCCCTTTCATGTTTTAAAAACAAATTTTTAATATTACCTCAGGCTGTGGAGATGCTTTCGTAGGAATATCCATTTGCACTAACTCCTATATTCTCTTAAATCCCCGGAAGTCATCCTCTGCTCTGTCAGTCGTTTCCTCGAGCTACCATTTACTGATATATGGGAGATCATTTTTCTCTTTATATCAAAGACCTTCCACCAGCTCCCAACCGGCTGCTGATTTTTATCCTGTTTCCCAGGCCTTAAAGGCTTCTGGAAATGGGTTAAAACTAGGAACTTAACATCTCACTGTGAAATTCTTCCTTTGCTTTGTTTGGTTTAGTTTTTTGTTTTTTTGAGGCAGGTGTTTAGCATTATCATTCACCCGTTGGCCATCTTGGCACAGAAATGTTCACCAAAAGTGGTACCCAGAATGGCCCCTAAATATGTCTAAACATGCCCCTAATTTGTTTTGTTACAATGACAAAAGGGATTTTGCAGCTATAGTTAAGGTTATGAACCTTAAAATAGATTATTCTGGGTTATCTGAGTGGGCCCAGTCTAATCACATGAGGTCTTTTTAAAATTTTTTTTTAATTTTTATTGTATATTGGAGTATAGTTGATTTACAATCTTGTGTTAGTTTCAGGTGTACAACGAAGTGATTTAGTTATACATATATCTATTCTTTTCCAGATTCTTTTCCTATATAGGTTATAACAGAGTATTGAGTAGAGTTCCCTGTGCCAAACAGTAGGTCCTTGTTGATTATCTATTTTATATATAATAGTGTATAAATGTTAAACCCAACCTCCTAATTTATCCCTCCCCCCACCTTTCCCTTTTGGTAACCTTAAGTTTGTTTTCTAAGTCTGTGAGTCTGTTTCTGTTCATGAGCTCTTTAAAAGAGAACTTTCTCAGGCTGGAGGCAAAAGAGATGGGACAGAAGGAGATGTCACAGAGATTCCAAGTGTGAGAAGGATTTGACCCACTGTTGCAGTCTCTGAAATATAGGGGCCCAATAGAACCGGAGAGAGACCTCTGGGAACTAAGGGTGGCCCCACTGACAGCCAGTGAGAAAATGGGAACCTCCGTAAAACAACAGCATGGAACTGTACTCAGCCAACAACCCAAATGAGATGAGAAGCAGATCTGAATCTCCAGAATGGAACGCAGGCCTGCCAACACCTTGACTTCAGCTTTGTAAGACTAAACAGAGAACCAGTGAGCCAAGCCATACCTGGACGTTTGATCTACAGAACTGTGAGATGAATCATGGGTGTTGGTTTTTTTTTGTTGCCGTTGTTTTTCAGTTTATTTATTTTTGCCTGTGTTGGGTCTTCGTTTCTGTGCGAGGGCTTTCTCTAGTTGCGGCAAGCGGGGGCCACTCTTCATCGTGGTGCGCGGGCCTCTCACTATCGCGGCCTCTCTTGTTGCGGAGCACAGGCTCCAGACACACAGGCTCAGTAGTTGTGGCTCACGGGCCCAGTTGCTCCGCGGCATGTGGGATCTTCCCAGACCAGGGCTCGAACCCGTGTCCCCTGCATTGGCAGGCGGACTCCCAACCACTGCACCACCAGGGAAGCCCATGGATGTTGTTTTAAGCCACTAAATTTGTGGTAATTTGTTACAGCAGCAGTAGAAGACTAACACACCAACACATAAAATAATAACAACAAAACAGAAACAAAAACCCGACAGGATGTGATGGAAGAAACAGTAAACACTGCAGAGCACACGATTCAGAATGGCTGGGGAAGTGCTTTCTGGCTGGGAATGTCTACACAGTGAGCAGCACCAGTTCTGAAGGCCAAGAGGGCCCAAAGGGATTCTGTGCTCAGCACTCAACTAAAAGTATACAAAGGATTGGGTGTTTGGGGGAAAAACACATATATCATTTTTTGTAAGAAAAGTGTTTTAGAGACTATTTTAACAAAGTGGCCTTGCACAGTGCTGTGATTCAAAGAGGGTGAGTATATTTGTAGGTTTTTGTTTGTTTTCATGTGGTTACTATTGTGTATAGTAAGAAATTGGTGAGAAGAAGAAATTATGCAAAGGGGAGATTGTTTTGACAATAGGTCCATGCTGTCCCATTTGTATTTTATTTCTTCTGGTACAACTATAAAACTTTGACAAGCTTTTCAAGATGTGTTAGCACAGTTCTGGGTGTTATTTTATGAAGGCTATTTACATAAGGCTTCAACTTGACTTGAAGGTCCAGTGAGTTGCTTTGTGATATGGATTACACTGGTCATATGGAAGTTTGCTAATATATGCTGTAATTCCAAAGGTAGCAGAGCATAAGTATTGACACTCTGGAGCCAGACTGCCTGGGTTTGAATCCCAGCTCTTTCACTGATTAGCTGTGTACTCTTGGGCCAGTTACTTAACTTCCCTGTGCCTCAGTTTCCTTTTCTGTGAAAATGAATAGTAAGTATAATAATAGTATATTGTGAGAATTTAATGTAAAGTGCTCAAAGTAGCACCTAGCACATTGATTGTCAGCAATAAATGTTAGCTATAATTATGATTGTTATGCTTGCCATATTCCTGAAACATGGAAACATTCCTGAAATTGGGTCTTTCTGACTCCTTGGATCCAAGAAACAACTGAGCCCAAGGATCCCCCAAGTGAAGATGACCTACCCATCCTGTATCAGCTGGCCAAACCAGGAAATCCAGTTAGTTACCTGGCATCCCTTTCTGTCCCTGCTCACTGTCATCTTCCACTTCAGATTAGTGGAGCTTTATAGATAATGTGGCATTATAGCTGTATATTCCTTACCGGATAAATCTTCATTTGTTAACACCTTAAAAGAACATTCTCTATCTGCCATTTTATGGAATGATGTTTCATAAGATGAGATAATAGGCATGCTGTGGTATGGTAGAATAATATTAAAATAACTTTGGAAATGCTAGGTTTAGTTTCCTTACTCAGGACTTATCAGAGCCCTTGTTATTAATGTGAATTTTGAATGCCCAAGGATATGTAGTGCATTGCTCCCCAAACATATTTGACCATGGGACATATTTTTCAAGATATGCCTCTTAGAATTTTCTAGAAGTGTTCTGCACATCCAGTTTGGGAAACAACTGCCCTAAAATATAAGCATATTTTACCAAGATTATTTAATATTTAAAAATTAAGATTTTTATGAATTGTAGCTTGTTCTAAGGGAGATTTTATCGTTCCAGATCCCAAATACATATGTATCTATGTATGTATATCCAAATTAGACTAAAGCAAGAGAGAGTCTAATTCTTATTTTGTAGATTAAAAGCGGCCCTTACTGGGTCAGATTAATGACCTTTCCCAATAGTCCTTCTTTGAGACAGAATAATGAAGATCTCATTGTAGGACACGATCCTCCACTTGGCAAAGATGGAGTCATCAAATGTGTATTGAATTGGGCTATCCAGGTCTGTCATCCATAAATTTAGTGAGGCCCTTTTTTTAAAACAGTTTGTACTTTCAGCCAGCACTGCTTATTGAGATGGTAACTTCTATAAGGTTAGTACCCTCTCTGTGAAGAAATTCCTTTCTTTTGTTCTAAATTTACCTCTCCCAAATGTTAAGGATTGCTTCCTTGGCCTGATATTCAAGATAAGTGGACACAACAAAGTTTCCTCTCACTGATTTTGTAGACTTCAGCCTTATCCCCTTCTTGGTGTTTTCCTTTCTAAACTAAAAAGTCCTCATTCTTCAGTCTGTCAGTTGACTGACACCAAGAACTGTGAAGGATCTGAGATTTTACACTATTGCAGGCTAACAAATTAGCCTGCCACAGTTTCATGGATGCTGGCAGAAAGCACAAGACTCTTGGGTTAGAGACACAGAGTACTTTATTACTCACTGCAATAGCAGTAGCTAATTACATATTTATTATAGTCCCTGGTTTAAAACCTATTTGTCCCATCACTCATGAAACTCTGGACCATCTCTATTTTGCTCACCACCGTATACCTAATACCTAACAGAGCATGGCATAAAGTGGGCACCGAGTAGATAAATAATGAATGAATGAACACGTTACAGCCTATCTAGCTCAGAGCCTATCATTCTGAGTAGCTTGGCATAAAATGGGCCAAAAGCATTATTTGGTCCATGCCTTCCTCAAAACAGTTTTGCCATATTTCTTCCTAGTCACACAATCTCAAATTTTTTCTTCAGTGAAGTTTGTTTTTTTTATATTCCCAGAAAACACTTAAATTTTAATTTAGAGATGTTACATCATTTTGCTAATTGGAATGATGTAAACATATTAAATAGATACTAGTCCTAGCATTGTTTCTTTGGGTAATTCTAATGTTTCCACCTAACCCACTTGCATCACAAGGAAATGAAACTTACTGAAACCAGGGACTTCTACGGTTTTTCAAATATCCTTTGAAAAGCTAGGTGGTTGAGATGATTCTGAGCACTGTGGGAGACAGCAAAGAAGTGAAAGATCGCATCTCACTTATACATGCCAAGGTCTGTGGCCAGGACCCCAAAGAGGTTAGAGTCTATATGAGCAAATAAGAAGAATGGACTTGATGTGTTAGCACGTAATATTGATAATAGTAAGCAAGCAGCGTTAGAATTTTGGCATACGTGAGCGCTGAGCTACGTGATACAGATTTAAATACCCGCAAGAGCTTGGAAGAGTTCAGTATTACTCTGAACTGGACTAGAATACTAGAGACTTCATGAAGTTAGCTCTGAGCTGGATTTTAGAGCTCTTAGATTGGATCTTTAACAAGAACTTCATTAGGCAAGCCACAGAAATAGCAGTGTATTCTTGGAAAAGTGAGCCCTGGCTGGAGTGGTAGGTGTCCAATGGGAAATAGTGTCTTTTGTGCACAGTCACCATTGGGCTATAAGAACCGCACACAGCCTTTATGTCTCCTTTTCCATTCAGTTTAACAGTGCGTAACGAGGAAGCCACACCTTTGGGCAAATACAGCCGGGATGAGGGGGGCCAAAAGACAGAGCCCTTCTAAGGAGGATCCATGAAGTAAATAAACTCTGAAGGAAAACCTTGGAAGGTCATCCAGTATACTCATAAATTCCAGCTATTACCAGAGATGAAAGGGAAGTGAGAAGAGCAAGGAACAATAGGCAGGGGTGTTCCCTGCTCCCTTCTAACTGCCTGTTTACAGTAGGGGAGGAGCCGCAGGGCTGCCCAGATGGCAGAGCCAAAGTGAGAATGAAGCTTCCTTGCCCTAAGACCTCTTTAGGAAATCCTGTTTGTGCCGGTGGCTTCACTGCAAAGTAATCAGGAGCTCTCCCTGTGTTATACAAGCTCACTTCTAAAACCATGAGCAACCACGGTTTCTGAAGAGTTTGAAATCTTATTATCGTGTGCGTTCAGCAAGATAGAAACTGTGTATCAGGTGAGGCTTGGATCAGACCTTATTTTGCAAGCCTTTAACTTATCTTTCTTGTGCCACTGAAATGCTGGTAACACAATAGCTTAACAAGAAGATAAGCCTCATCTTTTTTCCTGTGTGGGTATGTTAGGGAATGATGGTTTTGATGGCCTTTAAAAAGCAGGAAAAGGCAAAGCCCCATGATACCATTTCTTTGGCATTGCATTACTTCGGTAGGAGAATTATCTTAAAAGCCTGGGAAGTACAGCTTAAGATTGTTGAGAGCTGGGTAAAAACAACCTCGAATCCAAGCCAGATTAACCAAAAGGTCCACCCCCGAAAAGATCCATTTTTACGTCCACACTTGGGGTCTGCCCTGTTCTCCTCTTTTCCTGCCACCACTCAAGTGCTTTTGGACATAGGGGTGGACAACCTACTTTCCATGCCAAGCCTCATGAAATGGGATTTGTCTTCCCTCACAGACAGGTGGCCAAGCTGTTACAGAGAGGGCTCTGGCCGGCTGCTGTCCTCTCTGGATACGCGGCACTGTGACTGCTCAGCGCCAGGCCACGTATCTCTCTGACCCTGCGGCCTCCCAATCTGGAGGCCCACGTTGGCAGCCTTGGGTGGTGACAGCTCCGGTCAGTTGGTGTGGAGTTCCCCTGGCAGACAAAGGAGAGCAGGAGAGCAGCTGCCCCGTGTCACTTCTGTGTGATAGAAGAAACCTCTGAGGTTCTGGGTATTTGTGAACCCGAAAATGGCTGCCCCAATGATGAGAGTACCGGCCTTCCAACCTCTGGGTGCACCAGGCCTTGGGAAAGGAATTTGGGCCTTCTCAGACTGTACACATTACTTAATACGGCCTTGTGTACTTACTATATGCATCAGGAGCAGATTTCACAAGCCTTTTTCCTATGAGACTAGATGAGTCATTAGGGTTAATTATTCAGTAGTTAGAGGAAATATTATGATGGAGAAAATAATAGACTTCTGGAAGCCAGGAAGCAGAGGGTGTCAGAACTTCAAATTGCCCTATGAAGAGAGTAGGCACTCATTTTCCTACAGTCTTTGTACACAGAAAAATAATCATGATTTGAATTCTCTAAACATCAAAAATTCCCTTCTTGGGCTTCCCTGGTGGTGCAGTGGTTAAGAATCTGCCTGCCAATGCAGGGGACACGGGTTCGAGCCCTGGTCTGGGAAGATCCCACATGCCGCGGAGCAACTAAGCCCGTGAGCCACAACTACTGAGCCTGCGCGTCTGGAGCCTGTGCTCCGCAAGAAGAGAGGCCGCGATAGTGAGAGGCCCGCGCACCGCGATGAAGAGTGGCCCCCGCTTGCCGCAACTAGAGAAAGCCCTCTCACAGAAACGAAGACCCAACACAACCAAAAATAAATAAATAAATTAAAAAAAAAATATTCCCTTCTTAGCTATAAATGGCCTCTGGTTCCAACCCCATAATATATCATTAGGGAGTATCTCTTCTCCCAGAGAAAATACAATTGGATTCTAGTAGAAAAGGACCCTGGGTCTTCTGTGCTATTGCCTTCAGCAGACTCTACCGAATCTCTACTTGTGAGATGATAAAATTACCATTTCCAGAAATGTGAAGGAGGCGGCTCAGAACTCCCTAGTGCTGGTCCAAAGAGCCTTTTAGTTTTGAGTGCCTCATCTGACCACTACACAGCATTGACAGAAAAAAGTCTGGACTCAGTTCACTGCTCTTGCCTTCCACTCTCCCCCAAGGGCCCACGTGAAAAGCAAGTTTGGCCTCATTTCCTTAGGATCCCCTGGGCCCAATTCTTTTCTTTCATCATCTTTCCTAAAGCTGATATGACAGTTCCACAGGGAAGAAACAAATAGTACACTTGGATGAACTCTGCAAAATGCAAAGAGTTTTTCTCTTGTCCCTGATTCTGAAGTATTTCTGTATTTAAGAAAAAAAAAAAAAATGAGGATAGCTCTAGACTGAATAGTAAAATATTGTTTATATCATATTTGTGATTTTTGAACTGGGTCGAGAAAGTATTAGTGATAAAACATATGGATTGTAAGGTAGTGGTTGATCTGCTTGAAGGAACCCAAGTTGTAAACACCCTTGAAAAGTACTCCAAAATTCCAGTTACTACCAAAGATGAAAGGGAAGTGAATAGACGTCATCAGCTCTGCTTCTTCAGTGTCATCCTTTAGGTTAAATGTCACCTCCTTAGAGAGGCCTTTGCTGACCACTTTATTCTTCTTCACCGGAGCATCTTATTTTCTTCATAGCACTCACCACTTATTTAATGGTTGTTTCTCTTTCTTCCTACCTGAACTGTAAGCCCTGTAAGGTCAGGGACCACATCATTCCATCATTCCTGCATTCCCTGCACTTGGCACAGTGAAGAGCGTCCCAGACCCCCAAAAGTGCTAAAGGAATGAATGAGCTATTGAAGTCCTGTGTGGCAAGCTTGTTCCATGTTCTTAGTGGACTCAACAGTTCCTTGGGATCACCTCTTTCTTTTCTCAGATTCAACTAAAGAATGCTACTTGATCTCAACATTCAGCTTACCAAGGTGGTTTCCATTCATTCATTTTTCTTAAAAAAAAAAAAAAAACTGGAATTTTTGTTCAGTCAGAGTCTCAGGTCCACTAATAGTTCCATATCTGAAGGATACAGTGTAGTGAAGGGGTTGCAGGAACCAGCTTTGGAGCATCTAGTTTTGTCTCGGTCACTTCCTAGCTGGGTAATGGTGACTCATTATTAACCATCTCTCCACCTCCGTTTCCTCAACTGTAAAATGAGGATATTGATATAGACCCCTCACCTAGTGTTGACCTGAGGTTAAATAAAACAGCGCATGTAAAGCAGTGAGCTTTGTGTTTCGCATTGCATATGCTTAGTAAAACTTAGCCCCTATTATTTTGTTCATATTGTTAAATTACCTTGGTGTATCATTTTTCTAGAACAGGACAAGGAGTGGCTTCTTGTCAGAGGTAGCATTGGACATTAGAAGAATTCAGAGCCACAAAGCCTAGGACCTGGAGTACTGGGATCCAGGCAGAGCCTCATGCCTAAAGGCACAAAGCCTGAACTTAGGTCACAGCCGCCTGGGCGGTATGGCCAAATGACTCAATATTGAAGTAATGACTAATCGTCGCAGGGCTTCTTGTGTCTCTTCCCCTCCACCCCACCACAGTCACCACAAGGCTAGAACTGATCCTGGGGTCTGGCAAGAGGCTGAGCATACAGTGAGTTTCAGCAAACCCTTCCAATAAGATTGGAGAAACCAGGCAGGGCACTCTGGGGTGAGGGGTTTGCTAACCCCTTGACAGGGAGGAACTGGGGGCTCCTATTTTGCTTTCCTTTGTGCCTCACAGCATCCAGAGTGCAGTCCCCAATGGCTGTCAGAGAGTCTTGTTCTGAGCCACAGGAAGAAGTGCCTCATACCAGCTCATAGGGAAACTCCAAACAGTCAGCAGGAAGAAACTCAATCACAGACGAAAATGTTTTCTGTCTCACCATTTTTCTATGCAGTAATCTGAGGGGGGAAACAGGGAGACATTTGGCTATGAGACATTAATTGAACAGAATGTACTTTAACTGTTCCCTTTCATATCTGGGGTTGTGTGGCTGGCTCACTGGTCCCAATCAAGAAAAGAGCAATGACTTATGCATTTAATGATCTTACTGGACATAATTGCCTTTCATCCTGATTTGTAAGGCAGGTGCTCCCCTCTCCCATTTCAATTGGAACTCAAAGAGGAGCCCCACTGGTTTTAGTATTTCTGAACCAGGTAGGGTCAGCAATCTGGACTTTTAAAATAAATCTTACATTATGTATTGTGTTCTTTCATTTAATAAGAGTAATACATGGTTATTGTAAAACATTTTTTTAAATATGAGTAGAGTATAAGATAAGCCTAGAGCATCTTATTGTACCAGAAAGTAAGAAAATGCTAAAAAAAATAGTAATGGTAACATGGTAAAAGGGCACAGAATCTAGCTTAAAGGGACCACTAGACAATTCTGAAACAATTTGAGCATTAAATTATGTAATTATAGTAATGGGTTAAACCCATTGAATAAAACAAAAATCCGTGAGTCCATACTTTAAAATGGATAAAAAAAAAAATAGAAGAGAAGAGAAAGCTGTTTCTTACAATAAATGTCAACTAATAAATATAGACAGAATGATAGAGTTAGAAAAGCATCAATGGACGCTAAAACTCTGAGTGAACATATTTGATACAGATCAAGAAATTTATATGATCTCAAAATAGCTCTCTGGGGGCTTCCCTGGTGGTGCAGTGGTTGAGAATCTGCCTGCCAATGCAGGGCACACGGGTTCGAGCCCTGGTCTGGGAAGATCCCACATGCGGCAGAGTAACTAGGCCCGTGAGCCACAACTACTGAGCCTGCGCGTCTGGAGCCTGTGCTCCGCAACAAGAGAGGCGGCGATAGTGAGAGGCCCGCGCACTGCGATGAAGAGTAGCCCCCACTTGCCGCAACTAGAGAAAGCCCTCGCACAGAAACGAAGACCCAACACTGCCATAAATAAATAAATAAATAAAATTTTAAAAAAAAAATAGCTCTCTGTAAGATACTTATTTTCTTAAGGTGTGGAGAAAAGAAGAAGAAAGAAAAATAAACCATAAACCAGTGACCAAGAGATGACCATTATTAATGACTTAAGTGTCTTTCAGTTTTTTTTCTATATGCTATAATGTTTGGATTTTCTTATAAAAATGAGCTCATGCTTTTTTGTAACCTGTTTTTCTCATATAAAATATATCATGATCTTATGTATTTGTATTTAAATATTAGTAGGCAAGTAGTGAATATTTATTGAGTGAACTAGCTAGTGGTAAGCAGCTGCATAGCACAGGGAGATCAGCTCGGTGCTTTGCGACCACCTAGAGGAGTGGGATAAGGAGGGTGGGAGGGAGACGCAAGAGGGAGGGAATATGGGGATATACATACGCATATAGCTGATTCACGTTGTTTTACAGAAGAAACTAACACAACATTGTAAAGCAATTATACTCCAATAAAGATGTTAAAAAAAAAATTCACAAGCCTTTTTAAAGCAAGGTTATGATGTACGTTCTTTAGTACTAATTCCTGGAAGTGGAATAGTGAGGTAAAGAAGATTCCGAACCCTAAGGCCTTTGATGCATGGAGCCAAAGTGCTCTCCAGAAAGATTTTTCTACTTTATTTTCCCACCAGTGGTGTATTAAACACATGCCTTTCAATACATTTTAAGGAGGAAGACTGGGATTAATGTGTATGAAACACCCAGAGTAGGACCCAACAGTCATTAAATCAGAAAATAATAGTCATTCAAATCCTCTTCTCTCCACGTGTAGGTTAGATTCTGTAAGGACCAAAAGATGGGGATCACTAAACAGTTTTCCAAAACCTTCACTCTTACGGCATGGAGTTTTTGTTAATGTGGAAAGCTCCAAGTTGGGGTAAACCCAATTTTAGTTTAACCACTCAGAGACCATATCATACACCAGACCATCCTCTTCTAGTCTTTTTTTTTTTTTTTAATATTTATTTATTTATTTGGCTGCGCCGGGTCTTTGTTGCGGTGCACGGGATCTTTTAGTTGTGGCATGCGGACTCTTAGATGTGGCATGCGGGATATAGTTCCCTGACCAGGGATCAAACCCGGGACCCCTGCATCGGGAGCGTGGAGTCTTAACCGCTGGACCACCAGGGAAGTCCCCTTATCCTCTTCTAGTCTTTATCAGAAAACCCTATCACCTGCGCTAGACCTGGAGTCTGCTATGTCAAGGTAGATGATGAAGAGAAAAACCTGGTTCCTGATTGTGATAGGCCAGCATTGAGTACCACTGTTGTCAACACAGAACCTCCAAAAGGCCCTCTTCATTTGGACTTTGATGCTGGGTCCTTACCACGCTTGAACACCAGTATCCAGTGCAGGTTCCAGAGGTGACAGGGCAAGGTGCGGATGCACACGCACTCCACGGCGACTGAGCAGGTTGCCCTCTTATGCTCGTTGGTACCCATGGCAACCCTCACCAGCTGACGTAAGCCTCCAGCTAGTTGGAGCAGAGATTTGCATTTCCTCCTGATCCATACCTGATACTGATTATTAAGGAGAACCAAGAAGAGGATATTCAGAGAAGTACCTTTGGATTCAAAAGATGAGAAATCAGTAAAGCTATAACCATGATATGGATTTGCTTATATTTTCCTTTTTAGCTTCCACTGGCTCACGTGTTCTCAAGTGATGACAGTTGGGCTGATTGAGAGCCGTTAGTCAAATCCAGTAATAGTATTAATCTGTGGTTGGAAATGACTGTTAAAGTAAGTGCCAGGCTATTCAGTTGTGGTTTTTCTTCCAGCTCCCAGTCGTGCCAGGCTTCCAGCGGGAGGAATAGAGGCTGTGGTAAAGGAAACCGTTGATAAACGAAAGAAACCAGAAACTGTCACTACCCATAACAACGAAACAACAAAAAAAATTACAGAAAAGAGGGGGAGACAAAGGAAATTGTACAAAGCGGTTTAAGCCTGCAATCTGATGTGATCATTAGGCATGAGGCTAGCGTGGTGGTGCCTCAGGCACTGACTCCAATTTTCCAGGGAGAACAGGAAGGTTATAAGTACCAAGTAACACTGCTGAGCGAGAAAGCTTTTCGTAAGGGAAGAGAAAGACTGGAGTTTAAATGAAGCTATTTTTATCAGCTTCCTAATGTGCTCCTCAGACCACTGATACACAAAAGGAAGCTAGGGGTCTGGTCACCAAATTATGTCAAAAGAGCTTACCCCATAATCCTCTTGACTGAATTTTCCAGAACAAATGTTTAATAATGTTGCACCATTCTTTAGTTTTCAAGAAATGCATGTTGTAACTGAGAAGTGCTTAGCAGTCAATGTCTTCTATTTGCTGTTTTTATTTCGAGAACTTTAGACTGGCAGCTCGCCATGTGTGTTCACCAAAGCTCCAAGATGAGTTTTTTTTATACTTTATTTATTTATTTTTTCAAGCTGACACAGGGAATTTATTTTGTAGAAAAGCAACATCTAGAGAATGCCATACAACCCTAGTACGTCTAAAGTACTATATATAGAAATGACAGTTGCTCATAACAACAACATTGAAGCATTGAAAGTACTTTCTGAATCCAAGAAGTCAAATTATAACCAGTATGGTTTTAATGTCCTAATATATATCGAAATTCTAATACGCTGACATGTGGTAAACCAGATAACCAGAACATCCAGTAATGTGACTTGGGTGACACGTAAGTTAACCTGGTGACATCCAAGTCTTTTGACAGTACATAAACTTGCTCTTACTCATCTGGTAGATCTCCACACAAATATTTTAAAATTCCAATTTCTTGGTCAAGTGATATATTTTGCTTGAGTGTATTAAATACATTTAGATGTCTCGATTATACAAAGTTAAATGTACAACTAAATTAGTAAAAAGTGCTGAGATTTTATGGTAGCATTAATACTCTGACAAAAATGTTTATCAATGTACTCTATACTCAATATTGCCTTTTTTCATTTAAATCTAAATTTTTCCTTTCTATTTTTAAACCAGTTTTGTGATTTTTTAATATGAAATCTATGCCTTCTCAATTTATACAGTTTCTTCTCTTTTTTTCCCTTATTTCTTAGCTTAAATCCAGTTTAAGCTTTATTGGTATCTTAGGCTTCATGTGTATTGTTACTCCTAAGCACCAGCAGTTCTTCAGAGGCCTAAAATCCAGCATAGGAATTACTATATTAAATTAGTTCTAGGAAAAACATTAAAGACATTTTTTTCTTAAATATACAGAACATGTCATGCCAAATCTCGTTTATACAATAAACCAGTAATATTGGTAAATTGCATATACAGCTTATATTCCCAAAATAAAATAACTTAAATACTAAAACGTACCTTTATGTTACCACCATAACTGACCTTATAAGCATAACAAATGGCACTATCAATATAAAAATCACAAAATCCACTAACTGTAAATGCTACGTATCACAGCATACAAACTCATCTCCCTATGACCTATTCAAACTATAGACAGCAAACTATAGCTTTAAGCTACTCTAGCATTTACCCCCTAATTAGAAATTTATACGAAACTATTTTATTTTCAAATATGGAAATAGCAACATAATTCCAAAACCCAGAAGTATCCCAGCATTCTGTAAAAAGAAATATCCCCAGCGGCTACATTCATGGTCACTAGCATCATTGTACAGCATCTCAGGTACCATGTCAACCAGAGCCACATATGTGAATAAGCCCGCAGTAAGTGCAGATATCCACACAGAAACATTTTCAGCATAATGACCAGTGAAAATTCCTGTTGCCATTCCAAGATACACCAGCATGGCTGACAGAGCATTATAAAGAACAGCCTGCTTAACAGTCATGCCAGCCTTTAGTAAAACAGCAAAGTCACAACCATCCTGTTTACAAATCCACTGTATACAGTTGAGTCGAGCAGTGTGACCATTCAGGTTGGTAATAACAACACTTTTCTGAGGGTCATAGAGCACCACAGAACAGGACATGCCGAAGGCCAGAAGTCCTCCGGGCCCGGAGCTCCAGCTCAAGGCTCCCCGCACCCTGTTCGGGCAGCAAAACACGTGAGAGGTCTCCAGTACAGGTGCCACCATGTTGCTGGCTGGTCAGCAGCCCTTTTCATACTTTACAAAGGAAAAAACTGTCAGTAAATATGTATTCAGTGAGCTGAAAAGTTAAATGGTTCGATAAAGGAACAGAAGGTATAAGTTCCAGAGTAAAATCAAAGAGCATCTGAACACAGTACACCTGCAGCATTTCACTGTCTCCCAACAAGAAAATAGCAATTTTCATTGCTACCATGTTTCACATATTGCACTTTTTTTTTTTAAAAAAAAAAGACAGCCTTGCTCTATCTTTATTAAAGATGCAGTAAGACACAGTTAAACAACATTTAGCCCTACATCTTAGCTTCGGGATATGCCAGTGGTTCCCAAACTTTGTTGCACGTTGGAAACACTTCAGGATATTTTTTTTTTAAATACTAATGCCTGGCTCCTACCCCCATATGTGTTAATAAGGGGTACAAATTGGGCATCAGGGTTTTTTAAAGCTTCTACCAGTGAGTCTAATACGCAGCCAAATATGGAAACCACTGGGCTACCTACTTATCCAGTGAGGAAGGATGCCAGTTGGGGAGAAGCAGTGTACTTACTATAACTTGGTCAAATCCCTTAAGAAGCAGCAGGGACTGTGTGTTGGGAAAGAAGTTTTAGATAGCCTCCCAGGAAAGCCTGAGAGGAGAGGCAAGAGTTTGGTATCGTTCTGGAAAAAATCAGGTCCACAGAGTTGAAAGGTGGTGATGATGAATCAGTTTTGATATTTTATGCTACTTAAGGTAGAAGGGCTTAAGAGGTAAACAGGAAAGATCAACAGGAAATACAGAAAAGTCAATTACATTCTTAAAATAGTAGATGGTAGCTGTCTTTTAGAGTATGTGTTAGTTTAATTGCCAACCTTGGATGGGTTAGCACAAAATGGAGATTAAGAAATACTTCACATTATTACTGAAGAGCAGACATAGCTCTTTGAAGCAGTTGAACCATTATGGGATAAACTGGTGCAAACTCTTTGCCTTCTCTGCTTTTTACTGATTGAACATAAGCTTCCAGGGCGCCCCTGAGCCTGTCCTTTTCAGAGGGATGATCATCCAGCCACTGGGAGACGCGTGCGTGGGACCACTCGGCCCTCTGGAAGGGGGATCTCAGCTCAGGGGGTGCTCTTGTGAACAAAAACTGAATTATGATGCTGAATGGAATAACGTCCCCCAGTGCAGGGCTGCTGGCCATGTGTTCACTTGTCTGGAAGAGCAGTGGTCTGAATGACCTCAGCATTCGATAGGACTTTCCTAAATCAGATACTCTTCTGCAGCGGTCTGGTCCAAAGTGGCTAAGTTGCACCAGGATCCAAAGGCCCCTCAGCAGCTAACTTCGTGGAGCCAACGGCCCCACCCATTTTTTCCATTTTTGATTATTTCTAGTATCAGGATGTAAATTGGAATCAGTTGGTAGCATCTTAGGTTCAATGAAAGATGGTGGTTCTGCTTAAAAAGCAAAAGTTAGTAATTTTCTGCATATCATTGGTGTCCAATGGCTGGTTAACTCTGGGAGTCAAAAGACAATTTTAAGCACTGGTAGGGAAAACGCATTTAATTTATGGACTTTTTTTTCTTCCGGTTTTATTGAGATATAATTGACACACATCACTGTGTAAGTTTAAGGTGTACAGCATAATGATTTGACTTACATGCATCATGAAATGATTATCACGGTAAGTTTAGTGAATGTCCATCATCTCATATAGATACAACATTAAAAAGTAGAAAAAAATATTTTTTTTTCTTGTGATGAGAACTCTTAGCATTTACTCTCTTAACAGCTTTCATACATAACATACAGCAGCGCTAATTATATTCATCATGTTGTACATTACATCCCTGGTACTTATATGTCTTTTAACTGGAAGTTTGCACCTTTTGACCACTTTCCTCCAGTTCCCCCTCCCCCGCCATCCTATCCCCACTCCTGCCTCTGGTAACCACAAATCTGATCTCTTTTTCTATGAGTTTGTTTGTTTGTTTTTGAATATAATTGACCTACAATACTGTGTTAGTTCCTGGTACACAACATAGTGATTTGTATTTCTCTGCATTTCAAAATGATCACCATGATAAGTCGAGTTACCGTTTGTCACCGTACAAAGATATTATGTAATTATTGACTATATTCCCCACACTGTACATTTCATACCCATGACTCATTGATTTCATAACCGAAAGTTTGTACCTTTTAATTTCCTTCACCTATTTTTCTGCTCCCCCCAACCCCCGCTCCTCTGGCAACCACCTGTTTGTTCTCTGTATCTGTGACTCTGTTTCATTTGTTCTGTTTTTTAGACTCCACATATAAGTAAAATCATGCAGTATTTGTCTTTCTCTGTCTGACTTATTTCACTTGGCATAATACCCTCTAGGTCCATCTATGTTGTCGCAAATGGCAAGATTTCGTTCTTTTTTATGGCTGAGTAATATTCCGCTGTGTGTGTGTGTGTGTGTGTGTGTGTGTGTGTGTATACTGTATGTATACTGTGTGTGTGTGGACGACTTCTTTATCCATTTTTCTATCAGTGGTTACTTACACTGCTTCCATATCTTGACTATTATAAATAATACTGCAGTGAACATAGGGGTACATATATTTTTTCGAATTAGCGTTTTCATTTTCTTCAGATGAATACTGAGGAGTGGGATTGCCGGATGATACGGACTTTTTAAATTATAATTTAGTATGTAAGTGATGGTCTTTGGGGCATTCAAGGAATAACCCAAAGAACCTAAGGCTGAGAGTTAGTGTTGCCCTCGTTGGTCACTACCCGCCAATGGCGATGGCAGAGCGGGACAGGGGTCTGCCCAGCCTGGATGGTCCACACAGGGTGTGTTGTCCTGCCGCCTGTCAAGAGTCCACACCTTACAAAGCAGGACTCTAAGGCAAACCCCACATTTGCTCTGAAGTGTCCTTCTATCTGGGCACTGGCAGAACTCCCAAACAAGTGGGGAAAGGTACCAAGTTCATCCTCAGATGAGTGGATCAGTTAAACATGAGACAGTAGAACATTGTTCCATGAGGGGCCGTGGGATTGGTGTGGCTGCGTTCCCCAGCTGCTCCATGCTCAGCCTGCAGACTCTTCCCTGGTATCGAGGTCTTCCTGCTTTCAGGTGCCAGGTTTATCTTTTAAAATAAACCATTTATTTTTAAAATAGTACTGATGCTAATAAAATAATAAAATAAAAATGCCAAAGATATGCTAAATATATAGTATATTTTGGTAAATTAATAAAGAGGAGCAGTTCAGTTACCATATAAAATTTAAATTTAAATGTCTTTAGACTTTTTAACATGCAAAACCAGAGTAATCTAAAGTGTATATTAGTTTTGTGCTAAAGCTGCACAATTTGAAAACGCGTTTTATGAGCAAAGCATACAATGTGCATTATCAAACTATACCAATATTTTATTTTTAATATATTAGATACTCTCACCTATAATGCTTTGTAAGCTTTAAAGGGCTGTACTTAATTAGCTGAGATGAACACAGTACAAACTTTCAAGTTTTTAAATTTATTTTGGGCCTCACTTTTTTGTGTACTTTCCCAAATTACGATAATCACCTTGTATGTGTACCATTGGGTTTGCTGTCTGCTGTTTATTACCTAGTAGATGTGAGAGTTTTACAATTTGATATTTGATCTTAACCTCTCTAAGCCTCAGTTCCTCCTTTTAAAAAGAGGATAATGATATGTACTTAGCAGAGTGTTTTTACAATTAAATGAGATAATACATGTAGAATAGAGTAAAGCAGCTCCTGTTCTATTAGATGTGCTTGGTAAGTTGCATCTGTTATCAATAGCCATCAGTGTTGAAGAAGAGTTACCTACTTAACATTTTTTAGGTTGCACTGGTTTTTATCTACATAATTTCTTTAAGATAATGGTCTTAAAGGCTAAGGTTTCTTATATACTTCCTTAAAGTTCCTTTCAGTTTTAATCTAGCCAAATGTGGTCAGAAGATTGTTTATAGGTTGAAAGAATCTAAATTCCACTTTCAAGGAAAATGTGTCCCTCAGTTACAGTGCTAGGCCTACCAGTGATGATCAAGAAGTCCAGATGGTCAATAAGTAATTATACTTTATAATCAGAAAGTAGACATTTATTTGCTTAATATCTAAAATCTGACCAGAGTATTTTCTGAACTCAGAACCAGTTTTTGAGTAAATGTTCATCTGCAATTTAAATCTTCAATTTAGTTAAGAAGTGTGTGAAACCTGATGTAACCTGACAGCCCCTTGTGGCCACAGTCTTAAATATATAAAAAAATACCTCCCAAAGCTTTTTTTTTTTTAACATCTATATATTCATCTTTTTCTAAGACCATAAATTTAGAGATGGCAGACCATGACTGGATTTTTACTTCTCATTTTTAACAACCTTTATTGCATTGTTCCTCTTAAAAAGTAATACGTTAGCAAAATTTTAGAAAGTTAGATTTAGGAAAATGCAGAGAAGCAAAAAAGACAGGGTGAAAATTACCTGTAACGCATAGATAGGTAGCATATATCATAACATTTTCATTATATCCTTCTTTCTAGTCTTTTTGATATATATTTTTATACAATATCAATATGTTTTATATTACATAAACATTTAATATGTATTTCCAGTTTTTAAATATATAAATATATAGAAATTATTACTGTACATATTTTTTACTAGATATTTCCTTTGTATGACTGACAAAACTTTATGCCCATGATGTCCTTCTCTTGTAGTTGTAAAGTCAATTGCATGGTGGATAGAGTCGTACCTCTCTAGAGAATGTGTACTGCAAACAGATCATAACTAGAATATGCCTTTAACCTCCTCGTTCTTATAAGTTCATTTGTTTCATAAATAAATTAAGTAAGGCCAAAGATTGACCTTAATACCTCTTTTGTAACATATTTTTAAATGTGCTGCAGTAGATTGCATTTAAATATATGATATAATAATATCAATAAGAAATCATTAAGAATATTGATTCCAGCTTTTGTACTTACCACATATATGACTGTGTCTGTTAAAGTTACAAAACCCTCCTAAGCCCCAGCTTCCTCATCTGTAAATTGAGGAGAGTATTGCCTGTGCTTCAGGATTGTTTGTAAGGATTAGAAAAATATGTTTTACCTATCGTTCCTATCCCATTTCATGAGGCAAAATTATCTGGCTTTGTTTGGCAGTTGAGAAGTAGAAATTCATAGAAGTATTACCAATGGTGAATAAGCATAAAAAGTGTTCAAACTTACCACTAATCAGGGAAATAAACATTCTAACAACAGTTTATTAATGCATTCAGAGAGAGAGGGTATTTCATTTACTACCATATTCCTAGCATCCAGAACAGCATCTGACACTCAGTAAATATTCTCTGAAGGAATGAATAAATGAACAGATGAATGAACAAAATATCACACCTTGAGCAAGTCATTTAATCTTGCAGGACCTCAGTTTCTTCATTAATAATATAAGGAAAAGACCATATTCAAGCTCAACTGGTGGGGGTAGAGAGGGATGCTCTAACTAATTAGCCTTACTGCCATGGGTACTGAATAAGGAAACACATTTTCCCTCATATTTGTCATTGTCCTGACTACATCATCTTTAAAGTTTTCTGAGCCAGTGATCTTGGTAAGTAGCACAGCAGAATATCATGGGTAAATTACATTCAGAGATTTGGTCCAGAGGTAGGGCCAAAATAATAGCACTGAATTTTTCTTTGCATATTTAGCCATAATGAAACAAGGAAAAGAAACTGCCAGTAGGGAAAGGGGTAGGAGGGAGAGGGTGGGATGGAAGATAATGCAGTATGAAGCAGAAAGGAATAACTTGGAATGAGTTAGAGTTCATCATATTTGCTACTTTTTCTTTTTGGAGTATAGTTGATTTACAATGTTGTGTTAGTTTCTGGTGTACAGCAAAGTAATTCTGTTATACATATACGTTCTTTCTCATATTCTTTTCCATTATGGTTTATTACAAGATATTGAATATAGTTCACTGTGCTATACAGTAGGACCTTGTTGTTTATCCATCCTATATATAATAGTTTGCATCTGCTAGTCCCAAACTCCCAATATATGTGCTTTTTGATTGGCATTACTTTTACCGAAGAGCTAATTTTACTTCCCAGCAGTTCTGATTTGTCCACCTAGTTTATTATTTTTGCAGCACATCTGTGGTATAAGTGGGACAGAAGCTGTGATATCGGTTCTTTAGCAAATGAGCAGAGGTTAAGTGGCTGGCCTGCCTGCACTCAGTGATTTGTTAATCAGTTACAGAGCCAGCATTAAGAGCTGGGTCTTCTGTCTCCTGGGTTATATACTCCTTTCCATTGCACATGGCTCAGTGCTTCTGTCTTGTTCTGAAGAAGGCTCTACAGGGGACACAACCTTGCCCGGTTCTAGAAATAGCATCATTACCTGACAGGTTGGTCTGCCAGGATGACCATTTTCATGTATTTAGGAGGCTAGGGTTTAACCATTTTTTTCCCAAGAGGAAGTAGCCATAACCATGCACCAAAAATAACGCCTTAACTGCTAAATTCTGCTTAGTAGGTGGTTTCCCAGAGATGATCCAATGCAATGAGTCATCACTCTGAGCTCTTATTAGCACACTATTTCTCTTTTTCACTAACCTCTGGTGCTTTTGGTTACATGTTTTTTAACCTTTAGAGCCTTTCTGAGAGGTTCACAGTCTTCATGCTATGCATATAAACCATCCCCCACATGTCCCTCTTTTCCTTCTGCTTCCACTTTTCAAATCTAAGGTAACCCCTGATTCAAGAGAACAGTCAGGATCATGACCTCAGACAAAAGAGCAACAGTTTCTCCAGTTGGAAGCAGCTCCATCTCACTCCCAGTAATAATAAAAAATGTAAATCAATGTAAACAAATGTGAGGGACCCATATCAAGAAAACTTTAAAACTTGATTGAGAGATATAAAAGACTTACGTAGATGTAGAAAATATTTGAATATTGGAAAGATACTACATTTTCCTGAAAAGATTGAATATTCAAAGGATACAAGATCTTTCCAAATTAATTTATAGGTTTATGCAACTTCAATCAGAATCCCAGTAGGATTTTCTAAAATGCATTTGGAAGAGCTAAATTGGTGGAAATAGCCAAGAATTGTTTGGGAAAAGTTATAAAGGGAACCTCCTACCACCAAACACTAAAATGCATTATGCAGCTACAATAATAAAAAAATTTGGTTCCAGCAGAAGAAATGACAGACATTAATGGAACAGAATAGAGAGCCCAAGAAAAAACTCCAATTTCGGAAGTGATATAATTTATCATAAATCACAAATCCTGGAGGACAGAATAGCTTGTTCAACAAATAAGATAAGGTAACTGGTCGACTCGTTGGGGGAAAAAAATGGTAATCTGATTAGATTCTCTCTATTCTTTACCACAGAGCAAGTAACAGATGGCTTAAAGACTTAAATATCAGTAATGAAACAAAAAAAGGATAAAGAAACTATAGAAAATATTGATGACCCTAAAATGGAGATAAACTTTCAAGGCATTAAAAAGTCACAAAGAAAAATATTATTATATTTTTGTAATATAAAATATTATATTGACTATATAAAAATTGAAAACTTCTGTTCATCAAAAAATAAAAATACTGCAAAGTGAAAAAGCATATGGTAATCTTGGAGAAATTGTTTGCAATGAATATGACAAAGACATAACATCCTTAATGAATAAAGAGCTCTTAAAATTAATTGGGAAACCACTAGCACATCCCAGTGTAGCTGTACCACTTTCCTATCACATTATGTACATCACAGTGCTACATGGTTTTTTGTTGTTGTTGTTGTTTTTAATTTTTATTTATTTATTTATTTTTGGCTGTGCTGGGTCTTCATTGCTGCATGCGGGCTTTCTCTAGTTGTGGCTCGCAGGATCTAGGCAGGCGGGCTTCAATAGTTGTGGCTCGCGGGCTTAGTTGCTCTGCAGCATATGGGATCTTCCCGGACCAGGGATCGAACCCATGTCCCCTGCATTGGCAGGCGGATTCTTATACGCTGCGCCACCAGGGAAGCCCACTACATGGGTTTTATAAACAGAATACAGTTCAGATGACACAAGTGAAAGAAATTCAGATCTTATTTTCCTTTCACATACTCTTTGTTCAAAGGCAGTTTAAAGAAACTACACATCATGCTATAAATACTTCAGGACAGTTTGTCCACATTGACACTTCCATTTCCTAAAATGAAACCCTCACTGGCCCACAGGGAGAAAAAAAGGCTGGCTTTGTTAACCAGCTTTATTTCAACAAGCACATCCATATGGTAAGAACTTCCTCTGATGAGTCATCCACGGTTGTTAAACACCAACTTTCCTTTGTTTGACCCATGTAGAAATAAGATCTGTGGAAGCATAACGCAAGAGTATGAATCATTTAATTGTGTTATATTCCTAGCTGAATTTGCAACTGTCACAAACCCACTATGTCCACCATGAAAAATTGCATTCTTCAAATATCACTGAAAAAAAATCCTATTCAAATGGGTCTGTTCTGTCTAGATAGTCTGTGAAATTTCTAAGGAATGTTGTGGGCTTTGCTTCCTGTGCTGAATTGTTGAGTTATCACACATTACTGGATTCTACCCAAAATGTTCTGGATAGGAATATTATATTCATACAGGATACCAGTTGTCTTTACCATTTAGAAAGGAATAAAGGGAAAGGTTTTCCTGCTCCTTGTTGTAAGATATAAACTCTAAAAGGGTAGGTAGAAATGTGTGTACAAATAACATTTTTTTAATATGTCCTTGATTTTTTTCTTCATAGAGGCTTGAGTCATAGTCAGTCCCAGCTTTGTTATGACTGCTAACCACTGTCTTGTCTTTTTGTTCTTATTCAAACCAAGGATTATACAGCCAGGATTCCGATCCTGGTCTGGAGTATGGTGCCATCTTTGTTTGAAAGAGAAGAGACCTTTAGAGATCCCATCTAATCCATTTGCATCTAAAAAGAGAAAAGAAATGATGCTGTGTTATTTCTTCTTTTTACTTTTCTCTATTTTCCAGACTTTCTACAATGCATATATATTTCATAATCAGAAAAATTATTTTTTTAAAGTAGCCACCCATCATTAAAAATATAAATGCAATAAGTAAACCTTTTAAAAAATTAAGCTGGCTCTTAGGTCAGTAAAAATTTATCCTGAGAAAAGAAATGCTAACTTTTGTTGATTGATCCCATTAATCTCTCAGTACTAGAGACATGTAGACAACCTCACTGACATTCAGTGACCAGTGCCCATGTTTGTACACTAACCAGATTTTTTTTTTTTAAGGAAAAAATGAGAAAATCAGTTTTCCACTGTTTGGAGTATTTTTAACCGGTGATTGAATCCAATTTGAGGATATTTTTGGGTCATTTGTAATACTGTATGAGTGATACTTTTGGTTCCCTCTTGAGCAAAGCTGCTTTTTTTTTTAAAATAAGCCACTTCAACCAACAGACATGTCTGTTGCAGAAAATTTCTAGTGATTATGTTCCCCCAAAATCAACATTAAAACTTTTAGCCTTGGATTATGCATCATTTTGCTGACAGCTGGCTGATGTCAATATTAGAGTGTTTGCAAGAGAGAGCATATGCATAAGAGCATAGAGGTGATCATGATTATCTACTCAGAGACACACCCACATTAGAGCCCATAAAACTCTTTGGCAAAATTGCTGTGTCAAAGACAAGACCAGTGGATTCAAAGATTAAAAGTAAGAGTGTTTGTTTGTTTTGTTTGTTTATTTATTTATTTATGGCTGAGTTGGGTCTTCGTTGCTGTGCGCGGGCTTTCTCTAGTTGCAGCGAGTGGGGGCTACTCTTCGTTGCGGTGCGCGGGCTTCTTATTGTGGTGGCTTCTTTTGTTGTAGAGCATGGGCTCTAGGCATGCGGACTCAGTAGTTGTGGCTCGCAGGCCCTTGAGCGCAGGCTCAGTAGTTGTGGCGCACAGGCTTAGTTGCTCCACAGCACGTGGGATCTTCACGGACCAGGGATCGAGCCCGTGTCCCCTGCATTGACAGGCGGATTCTTAACCACTGCGCCACCAGGGAAGTCCCAGTAAGAGTGATTTTGAAAGCCACGTATTTGTTACCATAATTTAAGTAATATTTGTTACTGGAGTATGTCACTATTACACGAGCTTACTTTAACGTTTTCTGACTTTTACTCCTTGTGTATTGCTTTGATGTCAGCCTATCAGAAAGAGAAAACTTAGCTCACCTGTGTCACCTTGGTTCACGTGGCTAGTCTGTTTTACATGGTATGGGTTGCTGATTAATCACAGTACTCTCTTCTACTGCACCTATATAGCACTTCAGAATCATTCTCAACCTAGCTCACAACCTGTTACTACCAGTCAGACTGGACAAGACGCATTCTCTTTGTCATCCTAGATGTGTAGTAGCTCCACCACAGTCTCTATTGGTGGTCTCCTCTTTAGACCATGTACTTCCCTCAGACTATTACATTAACCATGTGGATTAAGCCACAGGCAATGCTCTTTCCCTAGGCAAAATGTATATGGTTTTACAAGGTCTTTTGCTAACATAGAGGAATAGCAAGTTGAATTACGGTTTGTGAAGGGAGCTACCAATGGTCTAGTCCCTTATTGCATAGAAACAGTGAGTTATTAGGAAAGACAAGAATGAAATCTGTCTATCTGGACCACCTTCATTCTTATTGTTTTGAGATGCTCATCTAATATTTTAAAACCATCCTCTGAAATAACAAAAACACTTTGTTAAAGATGACTCTTTTTTTTTTTTTCCAATTTCCTTTACTATAACTTCTTGTACTGGGTCTCCTGGGTAGGGTGACCAACCATCCTAGTTTGCTTAGGACAAAGAGGTTTTCCTGGATACAAGATTTTTAGTGCTAAAACTGGGACCATCCTGGGCATACTGGGCCATTTGGTCAACCTTTTCATGGGTGCCCTACCCAAATAGCCAGTATTGAGGAACATGGGTGCTAAGGTTCGCACTCATGGACCAGCAGCCCTGATACAGGTTTTCCTTCTCTCCCAGGAAGGCACAGTATAAAGAAAGGCTAGGAATTGTGGGACAGGGTGTTTTATTATGTGATATGGTGAGGTTCTAGTTTGCTTAAGTGATGGCTCTGGTTCACATTTCTGCAGAGTGAAGGTAATTGATAAGCCCTGGGCCCAGTAAGTAAGTAAAGCCTGACTAATCAGTCTCTGGCACTGATTTTGTCAGGTGTTCCTGGTACTCTCTGATAATCCGTTCTATGTCTCTACACGCCACCATCACCCTTGCCCCAAATGATCTTACAGCATGTCGTCATTAAAGGTTTTCAATACCAAGCCCAGCTTAAAATATAGTGTGTATTATTACAGCTTGAATTTCCATATGGGAGGAAGAGAGTCATCCAAGCTCTGTGGTTATGTGAAGAGACAGAAGACACCCTTCCCCAGGGCACTGAACCAGAGATGTCTGACTGTTAAAGAAGCTTATTGCCCATGGTGAGAGATGTGATTCCATGGAAGTCCCAGACCCTGGACTTGCCTCAGTTTCCTAGTAATTAGTAATACTAATCCAAATGCTTTTCCCTTGCAACATATCACTTCTTAGGTTTGACTCAGATTTCTTTTTCTGGTTCTCAAACTTTGTTTCAAATGCAAAGTTATTTAGTACTTGCTAGTTGTCTGACTTTAGGGTTAGAGTGGGAATGAAAATGCAATAATATAGTGAGGAACCCAGGCTTTAGAAAGTGCCCACTACATGATCATTTCTTTCCTGCCTTAAGAACTCCCCTGAGCAGCGTGATTAGAGAGTAAGAGATAAGGTAGGCATTGGAAGAGTAATAAACATGTAATTTGGCAAGAAAAATTATCAGAAAGTTTATTAAATGAATACCTGAATCCCAGGCACAGAATGAGACACATCCTGTTTGTTGCTCCTATTGGATCAGAACATGCCTGCCCAGCTTTCTAATTTTAAAGGTATGAAAGGTATTGTATTTAGTAACATGAAGAAGGAAGTATTGTAGACTGAATGTTTGTGTCCCCCCCCCGCCCAGAATTCAGACGTTGAAGCCCTAACCCCCAATTTGATGGTGTTTGGAGATGGGGCCTATGGGATTTAATTAGGGTTAGATGAGGTCATGAGGGTGAAGCCATGATGAGATTAGTGCCCTTCTAAGAAGAGACACCAGAGAACTCGCTCTTTCTCTACCATGTGAGTACGCAACAAAGAAGGTGGCCATCTGCAAGCCGGGAAGAGAGTCCTCGTCAGAAATCAATCATGTTGGCACTTTCATTTAGGACTTCTCAGTCTCCAGAGCTGTGAAATAAATTTCTGTCATTTAAGCCACCCAGCCTATGGTATTGCTGTAGCAGCCCAAGTGGACTAAGACAGGAGGAAATAGCACTGGGAGAAGAGGAAGGCAATTCTTTGATTAAATAAGTATACACAAGAAATAATGATTTCTGGCAAATGGTAGATACTCAACATTTGTTGAAGTGATCAGAAATGATTTTTTTTTAATCTTAATGACCACTGAGGCTTCTGGAGTCATATATAAAATTGACTAAATCAGTAAATATATTAATTGGTAAGTTTTGTAATGTTTCAGAAATCTCACGTGGTTTGGTGAGCTCTAGTTTAATTTTAATTGGCAATTCTGAATTGAAAACCATTGGGGTTTTCCTCTCTTTCTCTCTCTCTCTCTTAAGGAAGTTACTCATAGTCCAGTAAATATGAGTCTTCTGTGGAGAAATAAATTATTCACAATTGGTAACAAGTGAAAATTAATTCAGCTATTTACTTTTAAGGAAATTACCAGACTCAGAGTCCCCTGCTATGGACAGATATGGCAGCACTCTCTAACTTGTGTTCATCTGGTCTTTGCTGTAAGTAGCACCTTCCTTCCCTGGTAGAGGTTTTTTTCTGTCAGTCTATGTCTCAGTGACAGAACTTCATCTCAGATTCTTTTTGCCCCAGTCCTTCCCTTTTATTACTTGGACTTCTAATTTTTTTTCTCCTGTGCTCTTTCCCACCAGCCCTTCTTCCTTTCTGGACTGCTTTCCTTCAAGCTCCTCTTTCCCCTCCACACCCTCTTTAATCCCTCACTCTCTGTTTTGCCTTGCTACACTTTCTCTCAACACTTCTCTTTCTTTGTCTTCCAAGGAGCCCTTCCCTGTCCTGCATGCTTGGGTAAAGTAAGCCCCTGAGGGCAAAGTTCCTATCCTACATGCCTCTTGCTGCTTCTCTGCTGGTTTTGACAAGACTTTAGATTTAGGGGACTAATTGTCAGACCACCTGGTTTTTAAATACCGATTATTTGCACATATTGTCTAGTGCCACAGAGCAGGTAAAGCATAAATGGATACAACAATGTAAATCAAATCCAGTTTCAGCTCTGACGGTGTATACATCTATTCATATATATGTATCTGTGCAAACACACATGCTCACACTTGAATTACCCAGAGGTGAACCAAGGAAGCAAATTTGAGACATGAGAGACTGAAGCTTATGGAAAGAAGAGAGAGGAAAGCCTTCTCAACAGAAGGAACAGTAACCATTGAGTATGTATTTAATGAGTGCCAATTATGGACAGAAAATTATGTGCTCTAGATATAGAAGCAAGTAAGGGTTGACCCTGTCCTCAGGGAGCTTCCGATATTGGCTGTAGAGACCAGCAAGTAAGTGAGGGATAGAAGTCGGTTGGCACAGGAGTGGGGAATGAAGAAGTGAGGTGAACAGATCACGTACATGCAGTATATGGCAAGTAGCCGTGTTGGGGCCTTTTCCTTCTGATTTTAAAACTAACTGATGGTCATAAAATGGTGAGTACAGAATAATAGAAAAATGCAGGAAAAAAAAAAAACCCAAATCACCCATAATCTCACCATCCAGAGGAAATCATAAGATGGTTTTTTAGACTGTCTTTTTTTATCCATACACATTTTGGGGGTTTATTATTTAATCCTAATCTGATAAATCAGGTGTTTGGGGAGATTCAGATCATATTAGTAGATTATTCAGAACTTCCAGAGCACATCTCTCCAAACGGGTACTTGATTGAATATATGGTAGAATAAATGTTTGTCACTGTACTGTAATACGATGTACTTAAGCCTTTCATATACTTAGGCCTAAAGCAGTTTTCTTAGCAGATTTTTACTGTCCTGAATCTGTAATGTTTGCTTGGAAATATAATTTCTAAACTACTTTTTTTAAAACAGCTTTATTGACATATAATTCACATACCATACAATTCACCAATATAAATTTTACACTTCAATGGTTTTTAGAGTAGTCTATCCAGAGAGTTGTGCAACCATCACCACAGTCAATGTTAGAATATTTTCATCACCCTAAAAAGAAACCCCATGCCCATTAGCAGTCACTCCTCATTTCCCCACAAGGCCCCCGTCCTAGGCAACCACTCATCTACTTTCTGACTCCATAGATTTGCCTCTTCTATATATTGGAATATGTGGATTCCAATAAATGGAATCATACAATGTGGTCTTTTGTGACTGGCTTCTTTTACTTAGCATAATGTTTTCAAGGGTCATCCATGTTGTAGCAGTGCTTCATTCCTTTTTATGACTGAATGATACTCCATGGTATGGCTATACCACATTCTGTTTATCCCTTTATCAGCTGATGGGCATTAGGGTTCATTCTACTTTTTGGTTATTATGAATATGAATATGCTATGTACATTCACGTACAAGTTTTTGCATGGACATATGCTCTCAATACTCTTGGGTATATGTCTGGGTGTACTTAACTACCTTTTTTTGCCTATTTTTTATTTTATATGTTATTTTTATTTTAAAGGAACACATCCAAAACTAAATTAATTATCTTCCAATTTCCTCCTGCCTGTCCCCCACCACCCTCTCCCCACCTTTCTCATTCAGCCTGGCTTTACTGGTAATGCAGACTTCAAGTCATGCTTCTCCTTCCAAGTCCTGTTCAGTCTTTCACCAAGTTCTGATCCCCTCCTGTTCACCATCTTTGCATCCCGGCCCATTTCCTCGTCCACCTAGTGCAGGTCCTTGTCATCTCATTCATGGCCTGGCCTTCCCATTGGCATCCCCAGCTCTATCTCCATCCCGGCCAACTGACCCAGTGAACCTCTGTCATATTAATCTTTCTAAAACACTGCTTCTATTTGCTGCTCATTGGAGTCACACAGACCAGCTTAGCCTCTTACTGGGCTGTGTTTCCTCGAATCAGTTACTTTACTTCTCATTGATAAAAGGAGGTTAATCAGACCACCTCCCAACATTCTAGTAAAGATTAAATGATTGCCCTGGGCTTTCGGCTCCCACCAGTCAAATGAGAGAAACTTCTCTACTTCATGACCCTGCATTTGTATATCTTGTCTCCTGTGTGGGCAGGGATCTTTATGGTACTATGTATTATAGGTATGTATATTTATTTATAAAGTCATAAATTTGTATTTTAATATAAATTTATAATGAATTTATACTATTATATACATATATAATAATTATTTTATTATAATATAAATTTATAAAATATATATTATAATTTAAATGTATGTTTATTATATATTTTTAAAATTTAGTTACTTTATTTATTTATTTTTGGCTGTGTTGGGTCTTCGTTGCTGTGTGCAGGCTTTTCTCTAGTTGCAGTGAGCAGGGGCTACTCTTCGTTGCAACGCGCGGGCTTCTCATTGTGGTGGCTTCTCTTGTTGCGGAGCATGGACTCTAGGTGCACAGGCTTCAGTAGTTGTGGCACGTGGGCTCAGTAGTTGTGATTCACGGGCTCTAGAGCACAGGCTCAGTAGTTGTGGCGCATGGGCTTAGCTGCTCCGCGGCATGTGGGATCTTCCCGGACCAGGGCTCAAACCTGTGTCCCCTGCACTGGTGGGCGGATTCTTAACCGCTGTGCCACCAGGGAAGCCCTGTTTATTATATATTAAGACCATACATTATACAATCTAATTTATATTTAATATTTATTTGGGCGGTGGGGGGAAGGATAATCTCCTAGCACCTAATGCAGCCCTTTGTGCTTAGTAGGTGATCACTCAATTAGTGTTTACAAAGTAAATCAATTAATTGATTTTCTGCTTAATCTGGTTATTTGAATAGGTGATAATTGTAAGGTGATAAATTGACATTTTTAACTTAACAGATAACAGCTTTGGAACTGAACATGGGTTACAAGTATTAAATAGCAAACATTCCCCTGGGTAATATTTTTCGAAAGGTCATTTTATGAACATGGAAAATTCCTCTACTAATCAAGAAAGATAGCAGCTAAAGCATAGCTGCAGTTCAAATGCAGGTTACAGAGGTGTTCTATAGGGTGAACCATGACTTCCTCGTCTTTTTAGTACAATGAAAGTACTGTAACTAGACAAAATCTTTCATCTTCCATTATGCATGAATCATTTCCTTTCTATGACAGGTATATCAGCATACACGTCTCATCTGCTAGAAAACATACCCCACTTTTAAATGTTGTTTTGCACTATTCATTGAGATTATGAATAATATTTATATGTTCTTTTAGTTGTTTGTTTTAAAAGGCATGAGTCTGAAACTTGGTCCCCTTTGTAATTTGACCCAAGCAAATTCACTTCACTGATAAGACAATGGTGAATGAGTTTTTTTGCTAAGCCTACATTCAGAATCGCCAATTCAAAATGAATTAATCTTTATTGGAAATTTTGACATTCATTCTTTCTTTTCTTTTTTTTTTTTTTTTAAGGTTGTTGACCAAATTCTTTTTTTTTTTTTTTTTAATTTTTATTTATTTATTTATTTACTTATGGCTGTGTTGGGTCTTCGTTTCTGTGCGAGGGCTTTCTCTAGTTGCGGCAAGTGGGGGCCACTCCTCATTGCGGTGCGCGGGCCTCTCACTATCGCGGCCTCTCTTGTTGCGGAGCACAGGCTCCAGACGCGCAGGCTCAGCAGCTGTGGCTCACGGGCCCAGTTACTCCGCGGCATGTGGGATCCTCCCAGACCAGGGCTCGAACCCGTGTCCCCTGCACCGGCAGGCAGATTCTCAACCACTGCGCCACCAGGGAAGCCCCATTCTTTCTTTTCTTGATGATAAAGGTATAAGAATTCTAACAGGTGTAGCGAATATATACAGTGACGCCAGAGGAAGGACTATTAGGTTTAAGTTTGACTTGAGCACCCACCACACAGTGACAAATGTCCTCTTCCTTTCTTGTTCACCATGTAAAATATTTTACCTTATCATCTGTGTGTAATAGCAGCCAGGAACCAGAAATATCTACCATGTATAAGTGTGAGAAAGTGTGTATATTTAGCTGCCGCATATTATAGGTCTACTACAAACTGGACATTTTACAGATGAAGCGAGCAAGGTTCAAAGAGACTAAATGACTTTCTAAGGTCGTACAGGGAGAAGTGGCTGAGTAGGGGTTCAGTCACACCCAGGACAGCCTATCACCAAAATCTGTGCCCTCTCCCCAGTCGGCAAGTATCCTGAAACATCAACGTGTCGCGGAGCGGGGAATGTTAAGGTTTAACCTCTCACAGATTTAAGAAAGCCTTGGGGAAATCCTTGATTAAAACCCCAAGGTCTACACTTGTTTTGGCACAGCAGTGCCTAAGGTGAGATGAGAAGAGAACTGACTCTGCTGTGGTTTGAAATGAATGCAGTTTGCCATTGTATTTTGCAGGAATCTCCCTTTGATTAGGGAAAAAGGAAAAAAAACATATGTATGTGTTTCATAGAGTTTATTTTATCAGCATTAACTATTATCAAGTATAATGGTGAAGAAAGATATTTGAGGAAAATACTTGGAAATAACCTAAAATCCTCTTTCATAAAATCATAGCAATGTTCAGTTTCAGATATTGTCCCCCAAATATTGCTTACCTTGTCAAATAAGTTGCCTTCCAAGGGTAGCATGGCAAAGTCCTTCCAGTACGCTTCTCTGGAGTTTATGTGGGAATTCATAATAGAAAGAGGCTCAGGGGCATGAGAGACAGAAGGAGGGTTTCTGCAATAGAATGTTAAAGTCCCAGAGAGTGTGGAGAAAATCTTCTGAAGAAAAATGAGGATCATAAGCAAGGGGAAGAGAAAAGAAATGTAGGTATAATATGGGAAATGGATTCGTGAAACTTAGATTCAACAAAGGTCTTTAGCGATGATGTTTGTGTGCTGTTACCCAGCCACTTGGTTAAACTACTGAAAAGTATCTAAATGAAGTGATTACTTGCAGTTTTTGATGTAGTAAAATGCATAAGAGTTACTGACCTTCAGTAATGTTCTGTATAATAAAAGGATTTTTTAACATGTTAATTCAGTAAAGCAATTGCAATCTTCATTTTGCGATGTTTTTGGTAGGAGTAATCTTTCCATTTTATTATTTAACCCCCCCAACCCAAAAATGTGTATATAAGAATTTTTTTAGAAATATAAAAACAGCCTTCAGAGTTACTACCTTCAATAGAATATCTCTGTTGTTAACTGTATTTTTAAATAATTAGTTTAAAAGAATTCCTAAGTATGTCACCTGGGAGGCTTATGTCTAAAAACAGACAAGATAGGATAGCTTTGTGGATTTCTCCCTGCAGTGACTTTTTTCTAAAAATGCATGATGTTTTATCTTTGGTGAGCCTCTGTCTCAGGATATATACTAGAGCATTCCTCTTCCATCTTCCATCTCCGTGCAGGACCTCTGTACGTAACATCCTAGGATTTCCAGGAGAGGTAGATTCTTAGGCAGTGGGAAGAAACAGAGTTTAAAGTTATTGTGAACCTTCCTCAGGTTGTCTCTGTCTGGCCATCTCTACCTCAATCTCAGTCTTTCGGTCTTTCTGTGTCTTTTAATCTCCGCCATTTTGCTCCTTCAACCCTCTACTTCCTTCCAGCTCAGCTCTGTGTCTTGGTAATAAAGAACCAGCCAAGTCGGACTCATACATGTGTGTGTTTTAGCCAAATCATCCCTCAATTATACGGTTATTCCAGGCAGTAGAATTAAACTCTCCCTCATCACTAAACCAAAGAATATAATCAAAGATTATGTTCATATTTGTCCACCTAAAATATGCCATAAATTATATGAATTGAAGCCTCTTTGGCTCAGCTAATATGAGGGAGGAAGAATATTCAAAATAACCTCAATGAAAATACCGGTCCTGTGTGTTTCTTCAGTTCATGGTGCACACATACCTGATACAGCCAAGACTTCTTACCAAAGAGCCTTCTTTAAAGATAGAATAAGGTCCTTAGGGTGGTCTCATTCTTACGTCTCCATACTCCACCATAGCACATCCAGGAGTTCATCCTGATGAAAAGGTTTCGTCTCTCCTCTAAATCCATTGCACCTCTCCATGCTCCGGGTGTTCATAGCATCCACTATCATGAAACCAGCTCATACAAACTATTCCAACTTTTCAGCTGAAAGCTGAGTAGATGGTTCTAAGAGTTTGATCAGATTCATGACCAACCTCTTGGTCAGCTGAGAGTACCAGCTCCAGTTAGGCCTGTTGCCCCTTCACGTGACCCATTTCTCTTGTCTTGTGACAAGATCCATCCAAAGATCCATTTTATAGGAGCTAGCTGCATGCAGTCAGGGTTCAGTAGCTCTTTATAACTCAAGCCAACCCACATTTGCTGCAAAGACAAGTTAATAGACCCCGGAGTTGCATACCAAGTCTTCCTAAGGTGGCAAAAGGCAATCTGAGCTCTACACCGAATTGCAGGCTCTGAGTTTCTAGTATCCCCTAGCAGGTTTTGCTGAGTGTTCACAGAAGAGTGGTTATGATTCAGGCCTTCTGCTTGCTGCCCTCATTAAAGGAACCAAACTGATGGGCCAGTCCTAACTCAGGGATGGCAGGCACATTTCATTTTGTGGGCCAAGTCCAACCAATAGAGATACGACTTCAGGCTCTTGCAGTATGGTAGACCACATGACTTGCAAGTCCTCTGCTAAAACATGTAGCAAATGTAAGATAAAATAGAGCAAACTTAAATGCACAGCAGAACTAGCAAAAAAGTTAGACTATTGCCAAGGGACAAAGACAAGAAAAGAGCTCAAAACCGAAACAGTAGGGACATGAGCCACTGCTGCAGCTGCGATTCAGGCTGGGGTCTCAGTGCCCACCCCAGGAAAGAGATGTTCTTACGCCTTTGCCTGGACAAGTTAGTCTGCTTTGTTTGTTTCCCGATAGCCATGCCAACATATTTATTTTAAACTGCTCCATAATCCTCACAAGTAATTTCACTCATGCTTCTGTGGATACCAGTCTTCTTCATGAAGAGTGAGGGGCTTGGCGTGTTTACATAGCGACTTAACCAGCTCAGCAGATTAAACTGATGCTCTCTGTTCCCTCTGTGCTTACTGACCTGGCACACTCACCACTCCAGCCATTTGAGATACTTGCTTAACAAGAAAGGGTCATTTGTGTTTGTTCCCAAACCTCATAATGCCGGCTATATTTAGTTTTATAATTTCATACTTTATTTTATTTTTAATTTTTTTAAATTTATTTTTGGCTGCGTTGGGTCTTCGTTGCTGTGCGCAGGCTTTCTCTAGTTGCGGCGAGCGGGGGCTACTCTTCATTGTGGTGGCTTCTCTTGTTGTGGAGCATGGGCTCTAGGTGCACGGGCTTCAGTAGTTGTGGCACGTGGGCTCAGTAGTTGCGGGCCCTAGAGCGCAGGCTCAGTAGTTGTGGTGCACGGGCTTAGTCGCTCCGCGGCTTGTGGGATCTTCCCAGACCAGGGATTGAACCCACGTCCCCTGCATTGGCAGGCGGATTCTTAACCACCGCACCACCAGGGAAGTCCCAATAATTTCATACTTTAACATTAAGAAAAATAGATGAGTGTGAAGAGAAAGAGAACTGTTGATTCTTTGCAACCCGAGTTTTACTATGCTTTGGAAGGAATTTTAAAATGGTGCATCAATTAAGATGTGTGAGCTAAACAGCTATAAAAGATTGGGCTGTAGGAAGATTTAAAGATCTGGAAGGGCCATCATCAGTTAGTTTGTGGAGAGACTAGAGAGCCTCAATCTGGTGAATTGCTTTGTTCCTTGTTAAAGTAGAGAAAGACTTTAAAGACATTTAGACACTTGCAAAGCCATCTGAATAAGAATCCCATAGGCACCCGCCTATGAGACACCAGGTTCTCTACAGAGTGCTCTTCACAGGGTCCCTGTGCTACTTCACCCCAGAGGCTCAGCTAAAGTGACTGTCTGTGATTGCAGAGAACATTAGTAACCAAAATAAAAGTATTACGACATAATAATGAAGCATACAGGCTTTGGGGCAAGGCAGACCTGGCTTGAATTTTAAGTCTGCAACTTGTTATGTGTCCTTAGGTAAGTCATGAAACTTCTCCAATCCTCAGTTTCCTCATCAGAAAATAGGGATGATAATAATACTACCTTGCTCCTGGAGTTTTTGTGAGAATTAAATGATATAATGTTTGGGGAGCATGTGGCACTATGTCAGGTATAACACCAGTGCCCTATAAATAATAGCTGTTAAGATTCCATTGTTTAACTTTTGTAAAACTTTCGCTTCTCACCTTGCTATCTTTCAAGACCTGTCTAGATGTCTTTTAGAATCCAACTCCATAATTCTTTATTAATTTGGCTACGTTAGTGATGTCTGTATTAGTTTGCTAGGGTTTGCCATAACAAAATACCAAAGACTAAGTGGCTTAAACAACAGAAATTTGTTTTCTCACAGTTCTGGAGGCTGGAAGCCCAAGATCAAGGTGTCAGCCGGTTTGGTTTCTTCTGAGTTCTCTCTCCTTGGCTCACCTCCCTGCTGTGTCCTCACGTGATCATTTCTCTGTGTGCACGCATGCCTCTGGTTTGGATTGGGTTAGGACCTACCCTAATGGCCTCATTTGAACTTACCCATCACTTTAAAGGCCCTCATTCTGAGGCATTGGGGTTGGGCTTCAATGTGAATTGGAGGCACGGGGCGGGGGGACACAATCCAACCATAACATTCACACAAGTAAATTATTTTCCACTTCATTTGAAAATAACCACCTTCAAGAATCATGGCCTGAATAGAAAGTATGGTTCAGTGTCTCCTAGCCACTGAAATGCCATGACTTTTTAGGAGTCTCCATATATAACGTATATAGCAAGTTCATTTATTGTGTGTAAAAAATATTTAAGAGGTCTGGTTTAAGGCTTTATAAATTGATATATAATATTTCTAAAACATGATCTCTGATAATAGGCTGCACATATTTTTTAAAACACATTATTGTTGAAAAATACTTTTTTATGTCATTTGTTGAGCGAGGAGTTAGGGAACATTTACATGTGTACCATGGGTATATGTAAAATCAAATAAGATATGTATTCACTGAGCACCTGTTCAGGTAAAGCACTAAGCCAAAGGTTAGGGGCAAACCTAGAACACTCCCTGCTCTCTACTTAAGAAAATGCCAGAAATGTCACCAAGTGAGTTCATTTAATTGTCAGTTAAATGCTCAGTATAGATAATGAGTCTTGTGTGTTCACAATTGCCTCTGAAGCCCAGAGTTAGGATTTTGAACTTGTGATGGTTAGCTACCATAATATCGGGAGAAAGGGAAGTGGTATAATCAGAAAAATAGACCCATAGGTAGCTCACTGCAGCATTAAGGACAAGTGGAAGGAGAGAGACCTGTGAGGAAGTACTGTGATAGCAGAGTGGTTTTGTTTTTTTTTTTAATAAGTTTAAGCTAACTTTTGTTTATTTATTTATTTATTTATTTATTTATTTATTTTTGGCTGTGTTGGGTCTTCGTTTCTGTGCGAGGGCTTTCTCCAGTTACGGCAAGCGGGGGCCACTCTTCATCGCGGTGCGCGGGCCTCTCACTGTCGCGGGCTCTCTTGTTGCGGAGCACAGGCTCCAGACGCGCAGGCTCAGTAGTTGTGGCTCACGGGCCCAGCTGCTCCGCGGCATGTGGGATCCTCCCAGACCAGGGCTCGAACCCGTGTCCCCTGCATTGGCAGGCAGACTCTCAACCACTGCGCCACCAGGGAAGCCCCAGAGTGGTATTAAGAAAGGGTGCTCTGTCAGAAAACAAACTTATGGTTACCAAAGGCGAAAGGGAGGGGAGGGGTAAATGAGGAGTATGAGATTAACAGATACAAACCAGTATACGTAAAATAGATAAGCAACAAGACCTACTGTGTAGCACAGGGAACTATATTTAATATCTTCTAATAACCTATAATGGAAAAGAATCTAAATATATGTGTATATATATACATATATGTGTATATATATAGTTGAATCACTTTGCTGTATACTTGAAACTAATACAATATTGTAAATCAACTATATTTCAATTAAAAAAAGGAAGGGTGCTCTGAGAAGGATCTGACCAAGGATAATATCAAAGAATTCCACATACCTCTGGTTTGAGCCTATGATAGTGATGTGTTCCAGCCTACCACAAAGTTAAGTAGAACTTTGAAGCCAGGGCCTGTATATGATGGTGGCAGTGTTGTTACAATGACTGAGAATAGGTTACCCAGGATTATCAAGTATGGGAGTCAGGCACCGCCAGATATTCATAAGAGATCTTACCGTAAGGGGAATGCAAGAGAAACCTTCATTTACCAAAGGTTACTTCTTCCCCACACATAGAATATTTTGATTCCTGTTAAATAATGATCAAGACAAGTATGATTGAAATGTAACCAGAGAAAATTCCTTGTTTAATTTGTATCTTTATTCTTTCAGGCCGCTTTTTCGTGGAAGTTCAGATGTCGATCAACTAGGAAAAATCTTGGAGTGAGTATTAACTGTAATTTTACATCTGTGTCTGTAGCGTTAAAACATTACAGTGACCTTCCTCTGACGTTCATATAATATGTTTATCTCTTGTCTTTCCTACCCCAAGCTGCTGCTGCTGCAGACAATGTTACTGTTTGTGTGGTGAGTGGGGACATGGTAGACGTCTGCTGTTTTGTGCAGAGCCCATCATGCCTTGTGGCCTGATTGCTCTGCTCTGGAAGCTTTTATGTTGCTCGTGTGGATCTTTTGACAGCTGCCCTTCCTCTGCTTGGCTGAGCTCCAGTTCTTTAAGTTCAGCTGTGTTGTCTGCTTGGGGTCATTTCAGATGCTTCCACTCAGAGGTGGGGCGCTCAGTGACCAGGTAACCCATCCTTACCCACTGGGCTTCCCGTCCCCATTGAGTATCCTGTAGTCATCCAGGTTGGTTTTACATTGTTTTGTTTTGTCTTCCTGGGCAAAGGATGGTATGCTACACAATCCATTTTTCTTTGGAACACTGAAAAAGGAGATGAGAATCCTAGGTTTCAATCCTATGCCTGTGGCTAAATAACTGTGCAGTCTTGAAAAAGTCATTTAAAACACCATGTAGAAGACTTACACAGCGCCTTGTACATAGTAAATGCTTTAAAAAAATGTTAGCTATTATTATAATTCATCATTAATTGTTTAACCTTTTTGTTCCTTAACTTCTTCGCCTGAGAAATGAAACTTTAAGGCTTTCTTGTGCTCGAATTCTTTGGTTCCAGTTGTCTGTGACGTAGCTCCTTGATGTTTTTCAGAGTTCCATTAGCGTACATGTTTGTGCATGTGAGAGTATGGACGCTTTCATGTGTCTAGAATGGGAAGAAGAGGCTTTTCTTCTCACAGAGCATGCAGTACAGCAACCTTTTGGGATCTGTGTGGTTGCCAAGCCCCATCAGGATTCGGGTGGAGTAGGAAGAAAGTGGGAGTTCTAGAACCAAAAATAGCCCTGATCATTGCTCTGTACCATTTTATAGGCATCCTAGTAATTTTTATGATATTTGCAGCCTGTAAAACTGATGAAAAGTCCCCCTAAAGAAAAGCATTATATTTTAACACTATTTTCTCATGCATAACTGCTTAAAACAGTCGGAATAAACCCGGAACCTGAGTTTGTTCTTTCAGTGACTGGAAGCAGCTCCAATAGGCTTCTGTTAGTGCCAGAGTCACTGCTGAGTCAGAACCCAGTGGCTTTAGGGCCTGAAAAACATTTGCTAGTTTTATTGTCTGGGGGCTTCCTGGGTCCAGGGCGGTTGCCACGACGGCTGCTCCTGCCATTGCTACTGTCCGCTCTGTAAGATGGACGAATTCAGGACTAAACTTGCACATTACTCTCTGCTTCTGGGTGTCACGTTCTTTGATCATTCAGTGATGAACTCCCATCTGTTCTTCCCTATCCCTGTTGAATCTATTTTATGTGCACGTGATTGTGAAGAGGGAACTGTGAAAGTCAGGCATACCAGTGACTCTCTTGTTAAAAGTAAGAACAACCTTGACTGAAACCAGCTTGCCGGACACTGAACGTCCTTCACCTGCTTTTCCTTGCTGACTCCACCTGGGCGTTCTGTCCACCTCTAGCACCGACGTCTTCAATCTCGTTAACACTGCTGGTGCCCCTTAGTACGTGAAGCCAGTGGGATGGACCAGAAGGAACCTTTGACGAACACGTTTGACTTGCTTCCAAGGGAAAGCCATTTCCACTTTTGGCAAAGGCCTAAGATCCCAGGTTGCCAGCAGAAAAGAAGCCATAAAGTTTGATATGTTTTGTGCCTTTAGATTTTACTTCTTGGTTTCTGGCATTGTTTCATTAAAATTATATTCTGTTTCCTCTGAATGTATTCATTGCTTTGGCAGAGAGAAGAGGGACAACGCTGCACCCTAGTGTCACTTCTGAAGTACTTGAAAAATGATTTCTGTCTCAGCCGTCACTGCCATTTATAGGTTTTGTGCTTTGTCAGTCTTTCCAGTACAAATGTCAACTTTTAAGGCTTATATTCAGCTTTGTCCAAATGCTGAAATTTGATGCAAGCCCTTTTTAACGGACCTATCAGAATTTCACAACACTCATATATAGGCCATAAACGTTCACACTGGGTATTAAACTGAATATTTTTTAAAAGAAAGCCATATTCACATTCTCTTAAGGGGAAAACTGTTTCTGTGTTTCGGAAGATTTATACTTTCAAAGAACAGTAAGTACTTTGAAAGTGAAACTGAATGCTTTTAGCCTGTGACATTTTAGAGCATTTTTAAGAGCAGAGTCATAGTTAAATGGAAACAAAATACTGGATTTGGAATACGTTCGCTCCAGGCTCTGGGCTGAACTATGTGTGAATTTGGCAGTTCATTTTATTCCTCATCCTCAGTTTCCCCATCTATATAATAGAAATAATAATACCTGACCTACGTGTCTCAGGAGGTGGTAGATTTAAGAACACTTTTATAAGTTATTTATATAAACAGATATGTATATGTATGTATGTATACATCACACATATACATACAGGGACACTGTTTTTCTGAGAGCTTTTGGCATTCAGCTGCCCACATTGCCAGATTTAACTCAATATAAATATATTCAAAACTGCAAATAAAAAAGATTTTAAACTTGTACTACGAGTTGTTATAATCGATTTCTAGGTGACTGGTGATGATATGCAAAAATATTGATATAAAAATGGCTAAAAGGCCAAAAATGACTGAAAGACAATTTTTTGAAGTTATTTAGTAAGCATTCTTCTGTTCTTCCTCTGCCTGTCCCATTCTATCCAAACACACACACTTTTTTTTTTAATAATAAATGGTAATGTTTTTGTTTTCTCTTTTTATTCTTATTCTAGATCTTGCTGTTAAACAAATTAGTATGTTGCTCAAGTTGTCATTTCCATTCATCTGTCCCGTAAACATGTCCATGAGTCTGTTTTTATCTACCTCAATAACCTGGCTCTCCCCACATGTCTGACAGAGGTAGGATTACTGTGTCTTTCCCCAGACACCCAGTGATAGGTGTCTGCTCTTCCCAGGTGAGGTCTGTTACCTCGGCTCTGTTGGGGTGAGGGAAGGGGAACAAAGCCCTACAGAGATCTTGTGACATTTACCACCATGTGTTCTGCACCCTGGAGGACTTGTTCAGGAGGACATCCCCTGGGCCTTAGTCCCAGCGAGTGCAGGCCAAGAAGACGACGATGCAGGCCAGCACCTTTTCTAACTGTAGTCAAAAGAGTTTGCTCAGTATTTGAATAGTCATATAGTCTGTCCATTAAACAGCCTGTGCTGTTTTTGTATCACTTGATGCTCTCTCTACCTTTCTGATCCCAGGATGGTTTTCAGGGGGAACATAAATGATACTGTTTTTATTAATTGTTTGCTCACTTTGTAATAGCATAAAATGTTATATAAAATATGTAAATTAAATTATGTAAGTTAAATTTGATATTAAATTATAAAATGGTATTGCATAACATAGGACTAACATACCTTTTAGCCCCATTTTTTTGGTCTGGTTCCGATTTATGTAATTACTGTGTGGGGAATTATTCTTTAACCAAAAATGCAACCAAATTTATGTGTAAACAAATCATGTTAGATGAGTATCATAAAGGCATGTCAGTACAGGAGTGTTCGATCAGAATACGAAAAGCACTCCTGGGCATAAAGGAAAATATGATATACCCATGCGGGTCTCCTTTGAATATATAGGTCCTGCTCTGTCAGTATTTCAGGGCTTATTGGTAATACAGTAGTTTCCAGTTCTGCATGATCTCTTACATTTTGTCTTCCGCCAGAGTAATCTCTTATCTCTCCCCAGTGGTTTTTACAGTTCTCCTGTGAGATTACCCTATTGCAGTACCTGATTACCCTGCCATGGTCACCGTATTGCAGTAGGACAGAGAGAAATGAGAGTCCCAGTCATACAAGTGATGAACTCCTGAGGCTCTGTGTCCCCCATGCCTGCCCCTTGGGCTTTACCTTCTTCTAGAATTGGTGGAGAAATAGCTTCAGCACAGTAGCTAATGCTTACGTTCACCTGTGGTTCTTTTGCAGCGTAATTGGACTCCCGGGAGAAGAGGACTGGCCTAGAGATGTCGCCCTCCCCAGGCAGGCTTTTCACTCAAAATCTCCTCAACCAATTGAGAAGTTTGTAACAGATATTGATGAACAAGGCAAAGACCTACTTCTGGTAAGTTCACATGATGCAGAGTTGGTCTGCACTGTGCTCGTGAGAGACTTGCCTTGTCCACACTGGGCGCTGGGCACAGTGTCAGTTCAACGTCATGTGCCACAACCACACGGGGCAGAGGCCACAGTCTCTCTGCAGCTTTCATTTCCAGCCCTATAGCAGCTAGTGGCTTTTGATTCTGCAATGTCTTCAGGTCCTATAGAAAGAGAAAGAGGGACTTCCCTGGTGGTGCAGTGGTTAAGAATCTGCCTGCCAGTGCAGGGGATACGGGTTCGAGCCCTGGTCCGGGAGGATCCCACATGCCGCAGAGCAATGAAGCCCGTGCGCCACAACTACTGAGCCTGCGCTCTAGAGCCCACGAGCCACAACTGCTGAGCCCGTGCGCCACAACTACTGAAGCCTGCGCTCTAGAGCTTGTGAGCCACAACTACTGAGCCCACGTGCTGCAACTACTGAAGCCCGCACGCTTAGAGCCCGTGCTCCACAACAAGAGAAGCCACTGCAATGAGAAGCCCGTGCACTGCAACAAAGAGTAGCCTGCACTCGCCACAACCAGAGAAAGCCCGCATGCAGCAACGAAGACCCAACACAGCCAAAAAATAAATAAATAAATAAATACTATGTATCAATAAATGCAGTCAAAATTTGAAAAAAAAAAAGAAAGATTCTGATCCACACCCTTTCAGTCTGCCATCTTCGAATGTTCTTTTGAATGCAGCCTTAGAATCCTCTGGGTTCGTCTAAACACATGCTTCTTTAGAAGTAAATATTATGTTTCCTTGTTTACACTTTCATGCTACTTTAAGCAGCTTGTTTGGCATTTTAATGTGTCTTTTCTTAAACAGGCACATCTTTAGGAAGATGTTTTTCCAAAGGAACTGGATAGCAATACTCCTTTAGTTATTGATTTATTTAATAAGTATTGAACGTGCCCTGACATATAAAATGCCTCACTGAAAATAAAGACTTCTGTGCCCTGTTTGAGAGTCAAACTCATAATACTTGGCTTTGAACATAATTCTTTGTATTTGGAGACCAAAACAATAAGTAGAAGAAAGTACCTATGGGGCTACTCTTGGTGTTTGGAACCCAATGAGTAGTAATGAGTGTATCCTTTACCAGCTGAATTAACAACCTTTGATATCTAGGCAAGAAAGTGCTCCTAGACTCAGAAGCTTACTCCCATTCTGTCAGTATACTATGAATTTTAGATATAGACCTAAGAGTCTATAGGTCCTAGTAGACATGTTATGTATGCTTCAGCTCTGTGTGGACACAGCCATTGATCGGCATGTCTGCAGAGCCAAGGATTTTCCCAGTGAAAGCCCTAACTCCATCTTCAGCTGATGGTGGCTTATTTTCTGATGCTTAGGCAAAAGTTCCCTCCACTGCCAAATTATAGACAAGGACAGCTCTATTCCTCCCCACTGTTGATTTGTAAGACACTCACTAGTGTGGCCTGGAAATGGAAAGCCATCCAGAGTGTAAATGCTCTGTCTCTGTCCTGTGCATCACATGCTCTTAGCAACTCTGCTTTTCTCTGCCCTTTTCTCCGCCTCAGTGCTTCTTTTCAGTCCTACTGTCTGCTCCCCTAACTTTAGCTGGTCCCTTGACTATCAGAACTTCAACTAATTCACAGATCCTTTCAGCTCTAATCCCACTGCTAGCATTTGCCCTGTCACTGTTTCCTATATCAGATTCCTACAAGGAGGAACCTGGCTGCCATACCTCACCCTTTTTTGCCAAACCGTGATAAGGGTTGCTACCTACGGCCAGGCTGTACTCCTGGCCCAATCAGCTATGCCAGGAGAGGGTGAGAACCGCGTGTTATAAAATATAGCTACGATAGGATTTCCTTTTCAGCAGGAGCTTTGAATGAAATGTTCCTCTTAGTAGAGGATTCTGGACAGACCGTGACAGTGATGAACAACTTTGGTAGTGAAGTAGCCCAGTCCTTCAGCTAATGGAACATCCAAAGACAACCCAAAAGATCTCCTGGCTCCAACATTATTAGGAATCACCAAGAAGAACTTAAAATGTAAAGATAACAGACAATGCCATGTGTTCATTCAGGGTCCCCCACTAGAGGTGGTGGCTTCCAAAGTCGGACCACACACTAGTGCTAATCTGAAGAAGTAGCAGGAGACAAAAAAGAAAAAGGAGCAAAGAAACCTACCAAAGAGAGAAGAAAGTAGGTAGACAAGGAATGGCAGCAGAGATTAGAAAAAGGAGAGGAATAAAAAGCAGAGCCAGTAACATCATGACCAGGTAAAACTTAAGCATGGAGCATAATATCCACAGGCATGCAGGGAAAGGACAGTCCAAGACCTTAAACCTCAGCACTCTCTGAAAGCTCTCACTGTTTCATCCTAGAGGGACACAAGCTAGAACTCTAAAGCAGAGAAGGCAGGCCATTCGGTACAAGAGAGGCAGCTGAGATCCCAAAAGTAACTGTTGCCGCTATTGAAAATTTTTTACTAAGGAAGAAAAGTAAAGAGTATTTTAGAAAGTTGTTTTATTTAAGAAACAATTAACATTTAAAAGTTTAGCACTTTTAAGAGTTATCCTTCATTTTAATCTGAAAAAACAGTTGACTTTATAGAATGCCTCAATCTTTCACATATGGATGTACATACATCAACATCTATAAATGCTCTTATGTAGATATATAAGTAGTGTGCAGTAACAAGACAATTCAGGGGAAGAATTATTTTTAGCAGGCAAAACCTACATATCTTTATAAGTTTTGTACCCTTCATCATGATTAACTTGGGAGGCTGGGTACTTACTCCAAATATGATGCTCTTGCTGAAAAACGTTTGGGAGTTCTTGCTATCTAACTGCTTTCAGAGCCTGAGGTACGTTTTTTTTTTTTTTTTTGGTCCTTGTATTAGTCCGTTTTTCTTTTGTTTCTTTTTTATTTTAATTATTTATTTATTTATGGCTGTGTTGGGTCTTCGTTTCTGTGCGAGGGCTTTCTCTAGTTGCGGCGAGCGGGGGCCACTCTTCATCGCGGTGCGCGGGCCTCTCACTATCGCGGCCTCTCTTGTTGCGGAGCACAGGCTCCAGACGCGCAGGCTCAGCAATTGTGGCTCACGGACCTAGTCGCTCCGCGGCATGTGGGATCTTCCCAGACCAGGGCTCGAACCCGTGCCCCCTGTATTGGCAGGCAGATTCTCAACCACTGCGCCACCAGGGAAGTCCCATATTAGTCCGTTTTTGATGCATAACAAACAACAAAAAAAAAAAGTCTCACTAGCATACAGCAATAAGCCTTTGTTTCTTGCTCATGTGTCTTCACATTGGCAGAGACAGCTCTTTGAGTCATCTAGAGCAACTCTGCTTCAGCCGGTGGGTCAAGTACTGGTCTTCTCCATTTGTCTCATTCTGGGGCCCAGGCCCGAGGGCCTTTGGCTCCCTGCGGCATGTTTTTCTCATCCTAGAAGGTAGGTGCTCCCAGAAGGGCAAGCAGAAACCTACGATGCCCCTGAAGGCCTAGGCTTGGAAGAGATACCCTGCCATTTCTGTCCACGTTCCATTGGCCAAAGGAAGTTACATGGCCAACTTTAATAGAAGAACGAATACTCCTCCCATGGAGAGGGGGAAGGAAAGAAAAGGAATATGTGTTAGAAAATGATCCAGTCCACTGTAGTAGTCAACTCTTGACTAGGTGGTAATTCAAAAGCTCATTTTTTAAGGCAGTTATTTGGCAAGCAAATTATTTTTTTTTGCAGAAACAATATTATTATGCAAGATTTTAAAATTAGTTCTTAAAATAGCCAATTGTTCTACTGACATAGAGCAATAATAGGATTCAACCATCTTTTCTAACAATGTTTATAGGACAAAATGTATTACAACCTCCAACTTGAGATTCTCACACACCTCCCACCTTAAGCTAAAGATTTCTCCTTTTCTCTACCCTCTTCCCAGCCCTAAGCCATCCATGTAGTGTGGGAACAGGGCTTCCTCTCAGATAATCCTCTAGGGACTTGTCTCTCTATCTTGGACATATTTCTACAACTTTTTTTTTCTTTTTCCTATGTCCTGGGAATTAAACTGGCTGCTTCCTTTTCTAATGCCACTACATAATTTTTTCCTTCTTGGACTCTGGGAAGAAAAAACTCAAGCTCAAGAATTTTGCCCCTGCTTTCCTGTCCTTTGGGAATTCAGCCCTTGCAAAGCTTTTCTCAAGATGTTTATTGCTATTAGAGACAGTAGAACCATTCTAGGAACAATCTCCTTCCTCTGCTTGTCGTTTGGGTCTTTGATTTTCAGAAGACGCTATGCGCAGGTTGGCGTCCATGGACCGGTAGGGAGCTCAGGATGAATAACATTTCAGGGGACCCAACAGTTCACCTGAAGTTAAGTGTAGAATTTTCTGTTTGTATGTGTTTTTCTAGCTCAGTTGCATTCAGCACAGTTTTAGAGGAGTCCCTAATCCACTCAGGACCTAAGACTGTGAGATACTTAAGCGCAGAAACCCAGATTAAATGGAAGAGGTCTACATAACCATGATAATGTTAAGTCTAGATTACACAGAGGACTGAAATCAAGAGAAATTTCAGATCCCCAGCCCACTTCAGTAGACACAGCATCACAAGGATGGAGAGGCTGGTATAGCTTCTCTGCTACATGTGAGCTCCTGGGGCAGAGGGCGGGGGGAGACATTACTCACCGTTAGTGCTTGCCACCTGCTAGGCATGCTGGAGGAGTTGGTGGAAGGAGAGGAGGAGGATTTGAAGAACGAGATTACCTGGGGTTGGAGTGGAAATGGCACTGAATTAGGGAAATGTTGTGACTGATTATGTATCAACAGCTTGGGAATGCAGATTGCTGCTCCAGAGTTCACCTTACCCTCCTTTCACCTTCTACCTGCACTTGAGTCAACGCCTGGAACAGAGTTTAGTGACTTGACTTGAATCTGATGGTCTCCTTGTAGGGCTGCTGCTAGCCCATATGGCACCTTGACATGAATTAGAAGGAAGGCATCTCTTTCTCTGGGTGGCGCAGCCCTGGGGCAGTGGATCGGGATGATTACGGTCTAGGCTTTAGCCCTTACTTGTTGCCTCCTCCACTGGCCCTGGGTTCAGTAATTATCCTTTACACCTGAACAAGACAACCCCCTTCCATTCCCTGCTCATTGATAAAATCAGGGTAAAAAATTAGGGTGAAGATTCCGACTATAGCACTAAGTTTGCTAGCATCAGAAAAATCACTACCCTAAATAAAGTTATTTGCATGCTGTAATAATAATATGATTGGGTTGGAGAGAAATCCTGGGTGGGTAACAGTCCACAGGCAACCCAAAAGGTGTTGCCTTTTCCTGAGCAGACATATATGAGTACTGTCTACATTGTATTTAGTGTCCCTTGAAGTAGATATTCACTCTCATTAGAGATACATGTAATATGTGGCAGTGAGCAGATACATAACTATGTGTGGCAGTGAACAGATACATAACTATGTAAGCACATTATTTAAATGGATATGTTTTATGTCAATCTGTTATTTTGTCTCTATCACAGAAGTGCTTGACATTTAATCCAGCCAAAAGAATATCGGCCTACAGTGCCCTGTCTCACCCATACTTCCACGACCTGGAGAGGTGCAAGGAAAACCTGGATTCCCACCTGCCGCCCAGCCAGAACAGCTCAGAAATGAATACAGCCTGAGCTGCCTGGAGCTGATCATCCGGAGAACCTCCTTGGTAGCTGATGGGTCCCCTGAGTAAGCCCTGCAGAGCTGCTGAGGATCACTGGCTGGAGACCTTCTAGCTGCCGTCTTCTGGATGGGCTCTGCTTCTCTGAGGAAACCGCCTCGTTTACTGTTTTGAAATCAATGCAAGAGTGATTGCAGCTTTATGTTCATTCGTTTGTTTGTTTGTTTGTTTGTTTTAAGAACCTGGAAAAATTCCAGAAGAGAAGCTGCTGACCAATTGTGCTGCCATTTCATTTTTCTGATCTTGAATGCTGCCAGTGTGAAGTGAGCAATCCGGGCACAGCTGAGTTATGATATAATGTCTCTGCAGGTGCTGGAGCCTGATTTGGTACTTTTGAGTGAGTGTATGTGCGTGTGCATGTGTGTATGTGTGTGTGTGTGATTCTTGATCTCTTAAAAAGTGTTACTTTCTGTAAACAACAAGAATAATTGAATTTTAAAGGCTCAAAGTGACGGCTAAATAACAGGTGTCTATTGACTAAAGGTGATTCACCAAAATGGGCTTCTCAAATTTAAAGTTGAGCCTATGTCCTTAGCATTTCTTTTCTGGCCCAAAGCAGTAAATTTGCTAATAGTAAAAGGTTCACTATCTAGGTGAAGTTTTATACACACAGCAAAAAGAAAAAAAAAAAATTCTAGTATCTTTTAAGAAACCTGTTTTTTGAAGCACAAATTCTATTTACTTTTCAAAAAGCTCATTTACTCCTTGTAATTTTAACGTGTATAATGTGCTTTATTGTTTCTTTTGAAAAATACCTATAAGCTTTTTCTTAACTTGCTATAGATTTAGGGAGTGTACCTCAACTAGGTAAAATCGTCAAAAAATAATAGAGAAAGCCTTTATTTCCTGGTTTGGAATTTATTTTCTTTTTGGTTTTTGTTGTTATTTTGTTTTGGTTTTGATTTTAGGAATTTGTCAGAAACTGTTTTCCTGTTTGGGTTTGGAGGATAGTTCTCTCTGACTAGAGACAGGAATGCCATTTAAGTTTTCCCCCACCTATTACACTGTACTTTTTCTACCGTGCACTGCCTCATTTGCAAAGTATCCATCTTATCTATCCCCCAGCGCATCTAATATGTATTACTACCCTTACATAATTAATAACAGATTGCTTAAGCTGTTCTCATGCACCTCCTACTTTCTTTCTTTCAATGAACCTTTCATAAATAGTTTGATTCAGATTTATGGCTTATGGCTCCAATTCCACAATCCTAACAGAGTCCCATATGTTCTCCCTCTACTGCAATCTTCCTGCCTGGCATTTGGCATTCACGGTTGTTACCTAGGTAATGAGTAGAAGACTGGTTCTTCTCAATCACCAGCAAGTAGATTGCTTTAAAGTGTAACTTAGTGTTTTACAGCTTTATAGAATATATTGTCAGTGTAGTATCTGAGGGAATGTCCTTAACTATTTTTTAGAAATATATATTTACTCTATAAAATTACCTATTCTCCGTCGCCAGGCTGTGCTTGTTTCTAGTGCCTTAACGCACATGCCTGCTCTCTGCAGAGCCAGCCTGACCTGGGCATTGTGAACAGCTTTACTTTTTCTCTTGCCATTTTCTCTACAGTACTTTATATTCCATATCATCTCTGCCTTCTGTGTGGTTAGTGCTCAGTTGGCTCTAGTAACCAGAAGACATAGAGATGAAGTATCTTTTGGTAAGTTTAGCTAATTTCGCTTCCTGATTCATGTTTTACGAGCATGCAACAGTTAGACTGTGTTTAGAGTTAGGGTTTTCAAAGAATGGACATTGCTTCCCTCAGAAGAAAATGTGCCAGGTGATGTTTATGCATAATCAGGCCTTTCTGAGTTCTCCACAGCTTAATATTGTATATGACTATCTTTATATATATATATATATATATATATATATATATATATATGGTTTAACATTGTTCTAATTCAGTAACTTCAAGAGCAGGAAAATTTTTCTAAAGCAAGATATGAGTGAGAAGATGGGCCATAAGAATGTTTTATACTTTCTTCCGTGTGACAACATCGATTATGTTTTGTCATCTCTGTAAATGCTTGAGATATAATGGATCCAGAGCATTCAGGTCAAGCATACTTGCGGTCTCCCTGGATAAATGAGTTCTGCCTTTCCTTCGATCGGGGGTCAAAATACAAAGACCAGGGGCCTAGAAATTGAATTTTAAAACTCACTGAACTAATCCATCATGAGCTTTTCAGTTAGTATCCATGGTTAGAATGAACATGGGTTTTTGTGAAACTTGGGTTTTTGCTTTTGCAAAGGTTTTTCATAAGTTCACTTAAGAAAAATGCAGCTGTTCTAAACTGGAATTTTTCAGCATTCTTCAGCATTTTAAACATGTAGAGAGTTCAACTTTTATTTCTAACATATGCTCCTGATTCGTTTCTTGGTAGTGTTTATAAAGAAAACTTAAAGCACAAACATTTTGACATTAGATACTTGCCAGATTCCCCTCTGAGAGGCAGAAGGAGAGGGCTTTTCAGCCTCTCTGAACTTGTTAAAGAGTCTGTCCCCAGCTCTTCCATCCGGGTGGTTGTTGCACTTGAGTGATTACTCTCGTTTTATGTCTTTTACATCCGCCTCACCACTTCTGAAATCCAGATCCCACACAAGCACCCTTTGCCATTAGGGCACTTTGAAGCACAGAGCAGAATACAAGCTTACTGAATACGGCTTATTCTTCTGCTACATATGGTTTCAAACATGTTTGCCAAAAGCTAGGCAGTGGTTAGCTGAAAAGGTCATATTGCCCCAGGGCTATACTGAAGCAGCTTATAGCAGTAAGAAACAGGATGACAGGCTTGAACTCACATTTGAATTTCTTACTAGGACTGGGGCAAGAATATGCCTGATAGTTTCTATATGATATTTAGTTCTAGTGGTCCAAGCTCTGGGAACTGCTGTGCTGGGGTGGAGTTGTAACAACCTGCATTTAAAGAGTCCATTTAGGCATCATAAGCTATCACGTGGCAAAGCTAATAAGGCCCTTATAACCTTAAAAACACAATCCCTGAGAGCTTGTCAGAACCCAGTGCGTTGGGGCCTCCCACTTTGTCTCTCCTTTGAAGTAGCTGGGAACTCAAGGAGCAAAGAACCTGTTTCGGAAGAAAGCTCCAGGCCATTTCTGCCCCCTGTGTTCTCATGATTTTCTCTCAGGAAACACACACTTTTAATGGCAGACTTTTCATTTTGCCCCAGGTGACATACTAAAAATTGTTCAAAATATTCACCTAAGACCAGAATCTCAGCCTTTTAGTTTTAGGTAAAAATGAAAATTTTGGAATGCACAGGATGTTAATATCTTAAATAAAACATGTACCTTTTAATAGAGAAACTTACAGTCTGACTCCAGAATGTGATACTATCCATCCTGATGGGAAAAAACTTAAATATTACCAAACTTTTGAATCTTAAAATATGTATTTAAATTGCGTTTTTAACTAACTATAGCTGCTTCTCTTAAAAGTGGTACCTATAAAAGTCAGTAATGGCAATTCTCATTCCTTAATGGAAATTAAATCATGTAAGCTTCCTAATATCATAAACATATTAAAATTCTTCTCTCTAAAGAATTGCTTCTTTTTTTAAGTGACAACTTTACTGTAATTTTTATGATAAGCACATGAGAGTGTCTCACATTTTCCAAAAACAGGCCTGTGTTGCATAGGTGGGTCTAGGAAAGAATAATGTTGAAAGTTAGTAAGCCACTGTAATTACTTAATTGTGTTAGTACAGTTTCTTGGAAAGAAAATATTGAAATATTATAAATTCCTAGATATTGATAGAATTCAAAAGAATACATAAAGACATAAAATGATGTCTTTATTTTATAAAAAATAAAGATGTGATATGATTTCTAAATCTTTAAAAACCATAAGACACTAGGCAATGGATAGAGGAAATTCTGGAGAAAATGAAGGTATTCAAAGATGGATAGTTTCAAAGTTATGTATATTTTGACGGGTATATATTTTATTAACATGTATTGCAAGAATTTATATTCAAGTCACTTGGCAACTATGAACTTGATATGGGCAGAAACAAATTTTATGGAAAAGTCACTCCAAACAGTTACTATTTCAAAGGTTGAGCTAATCATACTAAACTATCCCTATTCCTTCCTCATTTCATGGAAGGAAGCAGCCATGTGAAGCTACACTTGTTATGCAAGCCTAAAAATGTTTGTTGTAAAAAAATAAATAAATTTTTTAAAGGTGTGTTTCCTATGCCACCAGGATTTTTGAAAACTTGTGAAACCCAAACCATTTATCATGTGCATTCAGTACATTCAGATGTATGATTAGGAAGATAATTACATGTTCCTTCCCCACAGTGGAAAAACTTCTCAAGGCTACCAAAAACCTGTCAAGCAATGTAAGTCCTCAGATAATTAGTAGTGGTGTTTTCCTCAAAAGCATAAGAAAATAGCATTTTCATTTTTTATCAATGCAATTTTCAACCTGGTTTTGTTACATACCTATATCTCAAGCATTTCTAACTTGTACTTTTTCAGAAAATAAACCAAAAATATTCCTTTGGCCTTTTCCATCTTCTGACCTTTGTTAACAACAAAAAATGGAGAAAGAGGAGGGGTCTGATTTTTACATGTTTTTCGCGATTAGTTGTTTGTTTTTTTTAATGAAGTGCAAACCAGCTTTTCAAAATGTTTTCTATTTCTTAGCATTCCCAGGGAGTTAATTTAGATAAATGAATGGACTTCCATCAACATATTTATGTTTCCTTGATACTGGTGCTCTGGCCTTGAAGAAGAAAACAAGACTCCTGAAAATAAATACAGGTTTTTTCCAAGCATCTGTTTAAATACTATTACAGCAATTTGAACTCAATATGGTAGGAAAGGGAGGCGGTTTTTCTTTCAAATGTCTGTTTTAAAATTCACACTGTCCTAAGGGATGAACTTTCTTATTTTATTCTAGTATATTCCACAAGGTGGCACTTTGAAGGGGGGTGTGGAATCTGAGCAAGGCTTCTACCTTTATTTTTCTGCACACATTTGACTCTTGCCTAGCGCTTGTTTTTCAGGATGATTAATAATCTTCACAGTGTTCTGTAACTCAGATATTTTAGTTGTTAGCTAAGTTCTGAACAACTGTCTGCAAGTAAATTGTTCTTGAGGATGAATAATACACCCGTTTTGATTATTTTAGTGTATAAAGAGAGCCTAGTCATTCATTTGGTCATGAAACATTTTTTGAGGTAACTAATTACCTCACTTTTCTAGGTGCAAAGTTACAAAGATGGACATGCTTATTACTCAAAAGGCAACACTCATCTGTGAAGAGGATAGTTTTGTTAGGAGTGTAAAACTCCTACAGAGGCCCTAGGCAAAATGCCATATCCCCTGTCAGCTGCTTTCACATTCCCTACCATGGTGGCTGTTAGACCATTAAATTTAAAAATACTAATTTAAAAAATCAGATGCGGAAACTAAGTAACGCATCAGTTACTATATAGACAAAACTATTTTTTCAAAGAATTGCTATGCTGAAACAGAGCCCTAAAATACTAAAAGACCTGGTAATTTTTACATTTGTATAGTCACAAGTGTAAATTCACAAGAAATTGTAATTTTTAAAAATTTTCATTAAGCATATGAGCTAATAACTTAGGAGTATACATAAGTGTTTGATTTCTCCACTTGTGAAGTTCTTTGGCAACTTTACGTTATATAAATATATATGTACATACACTTTTTTCCTACACTTTTGTTTTAATTCACAGATCCGCTCAGAGACCCATTATCCGCCACATGATTTTAGTTAATTTTAGAAGTCATTTTCTTTAACAGTGTCACTGAAATTTAGGAGGAAGGAAATTATATTATTTTTTCAGAATTTCCTTAGCACAACCCAACGGAAGGCAGTTTATTCCTTCTGAGTGGCAGAAACTCCTTAGTGCCTGCTTCACTTTCCTCCGGAGTAGCCAGCGGGCAAGTCTCAGTAATTCATACTGAATCAAAATACCGCACACACTAGGGGCTGTCAAATCTTCGGCCTCATCCCTCTGCTTAAAATCCCACTGAAGTATTTAGATTCCAGTTTAAGCCCCTAAGTGGAAGGCCGAATTCAAACCTCGAGTTTGTTATCAGTTGGGCCAGTCTGAACTCTTATCTGCTCGCATTCAAAATTTCCCTCCCACCGAAAGCCTTCCGGGTGCGTTGCGCCGTCGCCCCGCCCCTTTGGCAGTAGAGTGGCAGTGGGCGGAGCTGGCTGGGACCCGCCCGCCGCTCACCTGTTAGTGCCTGAAATGATGTACAGACCCGGCGGGATACTGTCCGAGGTCCATGTGCCCTGCTGCTGTCTCAGAGGCATCTGTTCTGCAATCTTAGGAAGTAAAATATCCCTAGAAGCAAACAGGTGTCATCTGTGCGTAAATAAGTACAACACAATTCTCCGAGAGTTCGGGTATAAAGAGATGCTGCTCTGTATGAAGCTATCTACCAGGCATCTCTCAAGCTCTAAGCTCAGCTTTTTTTTTTTTTTAAAGAGAAGATGTATAATTACAGGAAAGATTTTTTATTTTTTTATTTTCTATCATTCTACATATATGATGGCAAAAGATATGCCTGGAAAAGTTTTGTTTGGAAGATTTGTTTATTTTCTGCTTCATCCTCAGTTGGCAAAAGCTCCTAACTCTTTAGTTTCTAATTTCTTTCTCTTTTTTTCTTCGTCAAGTAGTTAAAGATATGTGAGCAAATTATCTCATGTGGGAGGGAGACTTTCCTGTTTAGAGGAACCTTTTGTGTGAATTGTTTTGTCAAACAAATAATCAACCCCTTCTCTATTTAAGGAGTTTGGACTGTCAAATGTAGGTTTTCTTAAAGGGGACACATAACTGTACATAACGCTATAAAGAACTATGACCGTAGCACTAATCAGCAAGCATAAAGCCACAAGATATATCATTTCTAACTCTGTGGTTTCTAGCCAAATCCGTTGAAGTGCTTAGGTTACAGTCCTGAAGAGACCTTTCGTACCCTTACTTGAAAGTTTCTAATCTTAAGTTTTATGAAATGCAATAATATGTATTAGCTAGCAATATTTCTGTGATCACCAGCAACTCCAAATTTGACCTTGAAGTCTCTGGATAATGACAATAGATCCCAGCAGTAATACACTTCTTGAACACCCCCCCCCACCAAGTGTATTATATATCTTTCTCATTTTGATCCTGTGTTTGCAACAAATGTATACGGGAATATTTTAGTTCCTTACTTTGTATTCATTTATTTTCCTATGACCAGTAATAAATATACTAGTTAGTACATGGAATCAGTAGCATCAACTACTCCTAGGATCAGCACTTAACAAGGTGGGAAATTTCTATTTCAAGTTGTTCTACATTTGCATAAATTATTTCTATTATTGTTCATGTATATTATTTATTTCTCAATCACACTAGTCCTGTGAAAGTGCAACAGAAGGCAGACCACATTAGGATTTGCATTAAATGCTCATTATCATGGTCTTGACGGAACTCAGAAAATTAAAATTAGACTAAGCCCCCAAATAAGCTGCATGCATTTTAATATGATTAGTAGAATTTAAGTCTAGAGAGATAGTATTTTTGTGTCTAGGTGTTTTATCATTATGTAAAGGAATTAAAGCAAAGGACTTGGTAGTTGTTCTTTTGTCAAGTATGAATATACTATAGTGTGAAATACAGCAAAACTTAAAACTGCAGGTAGCAAAGCATCAAATACTGCCTTAATTTAGGAACTCTGCCAGGTGGCCCTCAGAATAGATGCCAGGCAGAGACAGGTGCCTGGGTGGCGCCTCCTCTTATCTGGCCTGGAAAAGAAGCTTCCCCCACACCATCTAGTACCCTTGTAGGTGGTGTGTCCTATAGTGGGAACAGGTAGCACTGTTGAAAGGAGAGCAGTGTGAGAGTTTTCTGTAGAAGCAGACCCGTCAGCATGTGCCTTGAGGCTTCCAGAACATGCCAGATGGAGAAGTCCAAGTTTCCATGCTTCAAGCAACTTGGTTTTGTAGAGAAGCAATCCAGTCTGGTAATTAAAACAAGGATTGCGTATACAGTAGTCAACAATGGGGTTTTAACAACCAACAGTCCCCAACACCTCAAAAGCTTGTTGCATTTCTGGTATTTTAAGTTTTGATCTGAAGGTTAAATGGCAAGTGTGTCGTAGAGAAGAGCAGTATGTGGCAAGAAAAGCACAATGTCGGTTCCCGTAGAGTGCAGATTAGAACTAGAGGGTTTTATAGGCTTATCATTTCTGAGATGTGTAAAAGCACGTTTTCACTGTAAAATGTATTAATGTTTCTGCATTCCTATAGGGCCTAGTTAAAACTTTATTCTAGATTTCAGCAAGGGTGTCACAGCCAGTGAGCTATTTTTTTGCTTTTTTTTTTTTTTTTTTTTTTTTTTACTTATTTTTATAATAGAAGATATTTTAAAAGTAGAAGAAAATCTTAATTTGGACATTTGACTTGTTGGTTTCTGTGTTTGAAATCACGGTTCTGGAGATGTAGAGATTGTGCATGTGCATGTCAGATACTAATCTAGGCTGTGTGAACCAGCCCAGGATAACTGATACTCCGCCAGCCTCTGCATCCTTTCCTCCCTTCCTCTGAAGTGCTCCCTGCCCACTTCCTGGACTGTCCACGTGCTGCTCTCCATCCTCCTCTGCTGTACTTTGGGGTCAGGGACATGATGAGAGATGCTTTAGGCATCCCAGGTATGCCTGTCCAGGCTTGGCCACCACCCCTACTTGACCTTTGGCTGGCCACAGTCATGAAGAGAAGGTTCCTGGTGCTGAGCACAGAGCATGGTCAAGACACCAATCACAAATACCCTCTAGCATCTTCGTATATGTCTTGATTTTTAAACCAAGTCGTGCTACAGAGCATTCTGTTTTGGCTGTGGTGCAAAGAAAAAGACTAACCAAGAATATAAACCACATTCCAGGCTGCTGTTTTCTGTCCATCTACAGGCTATACTTTTACTGTATTTCTTCATACTTGAAACTCATTCTGCTATTTTAATATCAGGGTACAGACATAAGGGTGCATGTTCCTTAAAGGTGCAAAATTACTCTCATTCCGTTTGCTTATATTGCTACAGAATGCTCTGTTTTGGTGCTTTGGGTTCAGCAGGTCAAAGAAGCAGTGTGGAAATTCACTGCCTGGAACACAGTCTTACAAGAATGCTGGCAGATGGCTTGGTGTTAGATATTGCTTCTGCTTTTTTCTCTGTACACAAGATTGAGAGTTACCACACTGGTCTGTCAGTTTCACCTGGGTATCCTTCCTCACAGGGTCCATAAACCCTGTGCTCTCCCCACATGTGGGTGCAATGCCGCTCTCTGAAAGCAGGGATCTTCCTACATATCCGGATCATTTACCCCTCAAAGAAAAATGGCCTCGTGTGCAGACAGGAGGAAAATGGGAAGAGCCGTCTCACTCTAGCAACCATCCATGTAGAAAGCCCTCCTGAGGCCAAAAAAAAAAAAAAAAAAAAAAGGAAAGAAAAAAAAAAAAAAGAAAAGAAAGAAAAGGAAAAAAAAAGAAAGAAAGCTGACCTGTAAAGTTACCCTCCTCCTAGGGTCCTGAGCTGAGTGATCTTGCTTCCTTACTTTTAGGTAGATGAAAATATAGGTCAGTTTACCTAGGCTCTTCCCACCTGAAGAGAAAAATAGAAAAGTAGGTATTTGTGTCATGTGAAATATGTAATCCAAGGACCATCAAAACTTACATTAAATACCCCATTGCTAGCCATCAGTTTTACGAATTAGCTCAAGTAAGTCATGCTTGATGACCTGGGGTTTCTGAGGGCAGAGGTAGCTCTTCTAGCATGCACCTTACGCTTAAGACTTGTTTGGAGAGGGAGGACTACCAGTGGTGACTGTGACAATGGAAAAGGTAACATGTCAGAAAATTCAGAGGGTTATAGGTCAAGAATCCTTTGGAAACTGGATGTCTTACTGGGTGCTAGGATGCAAATTTAGGTGTTTATTGTCAGATAATGGAATTCATTGTTTTTTAAGAATTGGTGTTGAAATGTCATTGTCCAGTTCATTGTTTTCACTTCTGCACAAGCTAAATTGAAGCAAAAAGAGAAAATGGTTTGTGTATTTGTCATACCTTTTGTACTTCTTACAATAAAACTGTTGGTAGCAAATAAAAATAATAAAAACAGCAATTTTAACCTGCTTTCTTGGAGATGAATTGCTATTCTAGCTATTTTTCTTTTTACTCTAATGTAAAATAAATGTAATTGCAGTGAGTAAAGTAACGTATAATTAAATAGCAAGTTTTAGCAGAATATGTTTCAAATTCTTGTTTTAAGAGACTCCTTTTCAGGCTTCAGATGTTAGAAAAAGTAGCAGGTCATTGAACTTAAAAGTTCCATAACAAGTACTTAGTAAGCTCTTAATAGTTGACTGTGGTAAACACTGAAGACCCAAAACATGAATAAGGCACAGGCAGTCCTTTCTGAAGCTTACTGACTGAGACTGTGAAAAAGGTTTGTGTAACCAATTGCCGATAACCTGGGAAGGAAAAAAGATTTCACATTGGAAATGATGCTTGAATGGATTCAAAAACAAAAGTTAATGCTGGCCAGTCACACAAGGAGAAATACTTTGTGTGTGCAATGGCCTGCAATTATGAAATAGCAGACAGGAAAGGGTAGGAAGACTGGTGAGGCCACACCTGGGGCAGTGGCTTTCCAACATTTGGATCATAACCTATAGAAAGAAATATAATCCAATAGCGTGGCTGGTGCACACAGACACACATGGACACATGCAGACATATATCAGAAACTTATATTCCACAAAATGATGCTGTGCGCCCCACACATGTTTTCTTTTTTTATTTTATTATCCTCCATACTCTGAAAATACTGGTGGCAAGCCACGAAATTCATTTCACAACCCCACCAACAGGCCTTGACTTAATGTTTTAAAACAATTAGTAAGGGGCAGAGGGGTGGTGAAGGAGGAGGTGAGGTCCAGAAGTGCTTAATATACCATATAAAGGAGTTTGGAGCCACTGAAGGATTTTAAAGAGAGATCATTTCTGTTAATGTGTGCCTATTTTTGTTCGCCTTACATACTAGACGAGAGTGATAGACGAAGCAGCTCCTGAGGTGCTACAGGCAAACCAAAAGTGGGACTGTAGTTGCTGTCTGATATTTATATTCCCATCTTTGTGTACAGTATCAGGTATTTTAACATTAGTCCTCCAGAATTCCTTGGGAGCTCTCATTAGGACTTGCCTTAATTTTTTTTTAACAGACCCCAGATTGCATCTAAATTTGTAAAATCTACACAGAATATTCAGAAGGGATGATACAGAGAGTCAGGAATTTGATCTTTATTAAGTTAAGTGAAAGTTTGTAGTTTATTAAGAGGTCAGTCATAACTACCTGTTTCTACAAACCACAGGTATTTACAGCCAGGTTTGGCGGGACCATTGTTTTCAAAATGGTTTATAAAAGACCTTAAGCTAGTTAGTTATCTCTAGTTATCTCTGCTGTGCTCACTTAGAACCTCAGTCCATTGAAAGCCCAGTAGGCCTTTGCCACTGATCTTGCCCTCTGGAGTGTGAGCCCAATTTGCACCTCCCTGTTCTCTAGTGAAGAACTCCTCGTGGATGGTGATGGTCATATTTGTTCCACATATGCCATTTTTCTGGACATAGCAGATGAAACAACCAGAGCATCCCATGGGACGTGGAGCCAAGCAGATGACCGTGTGTCGCTCTCGTACACGTCTGGAGCTTCTACTGCCTGTACATTCCGAGCTGCGCGTGGCCACATTTCTAGATTCGAGAGATGCAGCAGTGAACAAGACAAAAAGGTGCTTGATCTCATGGAGCTAACATTTTAGTGGGGGAGACAGAAAATAAATTTAAAAAGTGTATAAGTACATTATGCTTAATGCTATAAAGGGAATAAACAGGTCTTGAAACAAAGTACTTGGAACATGGTGGTCAGGAAAGGTTCCGTGAAAGCTTTGAGTTGAGGCATAAATTAGCATGAGACTGAGGAAGCCAGGCGACGTGCTGAGGGTAGAAGAACTGAAAGCCTCACTAGAGTGGATTCAATAAAGAATTGGTAAGTGAATATGGGAAATGCCCAACATGAAGTGAGAGGTACGAAGTGTAAAGTAAAAGGTGTGAGGGGTAAAGTGTGACCTGGTACTGGATTGAGCCCAAATAGACTTTGACAAGTTCAACATACTTTCTTCCCAAGATCAAGAACAAGGCAAAGACGTCAGCTTTCACCACTTCTATTCAACACTGTGCTAGGGTAATAAGCAAGAAAACAAAAGGCATAGAGATTGGAAAGAAAGCAAAGTTGTCCTTATTCACAGACAACTTGAGAGTCTCTGTAGAGACTCCTGAAGAATACCTTAAAAAGCTACTAGAACAAATACATTTTGCAAGGCTAGAGGATACAAGGGCAATATATTTTTTTAAATGTATTTCTATATACTTTAAAATTGCAAACCCACATTTAAAAACCAATTACGGTAGCAGCAAAAAATGAAGTCATCCTGGATTCAGGTGGGCCCTAAATCCAATGACTGTTAAGAGGAGAGGGCACATGGAGATGCACACAGAGAAGACAGTTACGTAAAGATAGAGGCAGTGATTGGAATTATGCTGCCACAAGTCAAGTAATGCCTGGAGTCATCAGAAGCTAAAAGAAGCAAGGAGGGGACTTCCCTGGCGGTCTAGTGGTTAAGACTTTGCCTTCCCATGCAGGAGCTGTGGGTTCCATCCTGGTTGGGGAGCTAAGATCCCACATGCCTCACAGCCAAAAACCAAAACATAAAACAGAAGCCATATTGTAACAAATCCAATAAAGACTTAAAAAAAAAAAAAATCCACATCCCCCCCCCAAAAAAAAAAACTTAAAGTAAGGAGGAATTCTTCCCTAGATCCTTCACAGGGATCATGGCCCTACTGACACCTTGATTTCACACTTCTTGCCTCCAGAGCTGCAAAAAGATAAATTTCTCTTCTTAAGCCACCCAGTCTCTGGTAGTTTGTTGTGGCAGCCCTAGCAAACTAATACAGTAATTCAATGTGGAAAGGACAATCTTTTCAACAAATGGCTCTTGAAAAATTGGATATCCATATAGGTAAAAAAATGAACCATGACCCTTACTTCACACCATGAAAAAAATTCAAAATGGGTCATGGACCTAAACATAAGAGCTAAAACTACAAAACTTGCTGAAGAAAAATAAGAAAAAGATCTTTGTGACTTTGGGTTAATATCTGTAAAGTTCCTGCAATATTAAAAACATTATCAATAAGCCATGAAAACAAACTTCCTCTTGTGCATACAGAGAAACCTGTCTTTGGTCAGAGAATCCCCAGCTTAAGTCAGGGGTGATGGAGGAGGAGGAGGAGGAGAATTGAAAGGGTGGAGGCCCAATTTATAGTAAAAAGCAAAGTGGGTTACTAAGGAGAATGAACTTTCAGTGCAGAATAGAACCACCACTGGCTGCATTTGAGAGAGTCTGGGAAAGTTCTGAGAGATAAAATGGGAGTTGGCATCATCTGTTGTGCGATGCAGCATGAGAAAGGGAGGGAAAGACAAATTGGGAAAGATGATTTTAAGGAGTTCTCATACGTTTGAGGATAAGCCCATTTTGCCATTTTCCAAGAGCCTAGAAAAGATCCAAATCGATTTTCAATGACTTTCTAATGATGTTGCACTGAGATGGGTCCAGCTTTATCCAGATCTATTAATTCTAAATAAATATAATGACACCTTCTCTGAAGCCCAGACCACCTCCCTTGAAGTTTTAGTATTGTACTGACATTATTATGACATGCCATGCGGTAAAGTTGACCCTGTGTATATCTATCTCCCCTACCAGGTTACAAACATGCCCTTTGAAGGTAACACTTGTGTCTTATTCTCATCTTTGTGTTCTGCTCCATATCCATCTTCCACTCAGTGAATTACACCAAGTAGATGTTCAAAAATTAGTGTGAAATGAATGCATGAGTGATGGATGAATGGAATTTAACTTAAAGAGCAATTTCTTTAGCAACATCTATGACAGCAGTGTCTTCTCCCCCACCGCCTGATGGACTCTGAGGGACCACGTCTGTCCTGGTCCTCATTTTATCCCCAGCATTTGCACTATGCTAAGCACACCATAAGCGTTGGAATAATCATTATATCCTAGAAAGGATTTCAGCGCATCAGGAATGGAAGAAAGCAAAACAATCCCAGGCCAAACGGAAGTGAGCTGCCTGGGCGAGGTTGTCGTACTGGGTTGGTGGTAAAGAACAGGAATCCCCAGGCGAACCCTGGGAACCGCGGGTGAACGCGGGCGCCTGCCTCTCCTCCGAGGCGGTAGGTGGCGCCGTGGCCGGGCGTGGCCCCCGAGTCGGCGCGGCGCCGCTCTCTGGACGGGGTGGGGAGTTGGCAGAAGGACTTGCGGCGGGTCCGCTTCGGCCGGCGCTGTGGCCTGGTCTACCCCAACGGCTGACTGAGCGCTCAGTGCGGCACCATGGGGAAGCGGGACAATAGGGTGGTGAGTACCCGGTGGGGAAAGCAATGCGGCGGCGCGAGGCACGGCGGCAGGAGAGCGGGACCCCTCGCTGTTCCTGGCTGGGCCTGAGAGTCAGCGGCGGTGCTCGGACCTCGAGCCAGGAGACCCAGCTCCCCCTCCCCGCTCCGGCCCCAGACGCGCGTGCGCCGCGCACGAAGTTGGCGCCTTCGGCTCCCCCACTCTCTTTCCTCTTCTCTCTAGTCTCTCTTTTCTCTACACCCCGTCAACCGTGCCGCACCCTTTGGCAGTGCTCTCTGGCATCCTTCCCTTCCGCACTCGGGCCAGCAGTGCCCAGTTTCTAGAGCCCTGGCGTCCCCTGTACCCTCCTGTAAATAAGTCCGAAGTCTGAGGCCCGTGGAGGTGCCGGGACTCTCCCCCTACGCACCGCGACCGGGATCGCGCACCCAGGTGGGACGGAGGCCATGGACGTGGTCCCTCCACCCGGGGGCCTGCAGGGCGCCCAGTTCTATCAGGAGTCGGGCTCGCATTTGAGAACCAGGATCAAAGCATTTGGCTTCGGGCCCCAGTGCCCAGCACTGCCTGGCACCTAGTAGGCTCTGTAAAGGAACGAATGGCCTGGTAATGTTGACTCTGGAGTCAGGCCCAGACTGGAATGTCAGTTCTGGTCCCTCGGGAGTTGGGGGACCTAGGATAAGTTGCTTTTCTTCTTTGAGCCTCAGTTTCTTCATCTGTAAGAGGGGATCAGTGTTGCCCATAACTTTGCAGAATAGTTGAGAGTGCAAAAGGCAAGGTGGCCGGGCGAGTGCTTGGCATGAAGGTTATTCTAGTAAATGAGATCAAAGAGATGCAGAAGTAACTAATTGCAGAAAGAGTAAGAAATATCTGTAAGTAAGAAATTCGAGGTTCTGAGAGCATTTTGACAGGCAGAGATGGGAGGAAGGCCTTCTAGGTGGCTACTAGCTTGGTGTGGACAGCCTAGGTTATGAATCAGATTGAATGGGCAGTAAACAGAAGGGATTAGCAGTAAGCTTAGGTTTCAGCCTTACATTTCCCAGGCTTGGCTATGATAGAGTTTTAAACCACTGAGCAGCAAAATGAAAAAAATAAATGCCATTGAAGCTAATGTACTAAATTTAATGAACTAGCTTTTCAAAAATTAAACGATTATTTCCTTTGCGGTTAGGGAGTGGGGGGAGATGGGGCGAGGTACTAAAAGAGCTTCACTTTTATGAAATATTTCCTGTCTTCATAATCAAAGATGTCTAGGAACCACAGTGGTGAACTTTGATTACAAGGTTGAGGAATGTTCTTTTCTCTTGCTTTCCTGGCTGTAAGTCAGACCTTGTGGTATTCTGATTCTCATAGAGTTGAAATGGTGTTCTCCTGGAGCATCCTTAGGCTTAAGGTGTTAAGAGTGTTTGGGTTCTTTAATGACCTTAGGCCTTAAATGCTTAGAAATTACCGGACCTTGGGTACAGTTTTCATGCAGAGGCCTAAGATGTTTTGTTTTACTGGCAAAAGGTGTTGGTTTACATACACTTTTAAAGCATTTGAAAAAGTTTCCAAATTAGTTTCATTTACTAGAGCATTGTGGTAATTCTGAGCTCTACTTATTACTTGGTATGTTGTCTTGGCCCATGGTGGTTCTGGTAACATTTTATATGCACTTCAAAGGTTGTGGAAAGGAAAACAGGAAATTAAGAGGTAGAAGACAGAGATCTTCTAATTCAGTCTCCTCATTGCAATGGAGGAGGAGATGGAACTGTTTAAACTGGGACAAAAAAAAACCTTGGGTCATCTGATAACTTAGTTTACTATTTCATAACTCTTGATTTTAAGTACAATGAACATGTGCCTCTGAAAATAATGGCTTTTTTTTTTCTTTTTACATTGATGATAAAAATCATGGTTTTAGAGATGACAGAATTGCTTTCTAAAATGCCATAAATTTCAGGTTGAAGTTTTTGTAAAAATAGGCTTTACTTTTTAGAGCTGTTTTGGTCTCAAGGCAAAATTGAGCAGAAAGTACAGGAGTTCCCATATGCTCCCTGCCCACAGACATGCTCAGCTTTCCCTACTTTCAACTCCCACACCTGAGGGGAACATTTGTTACAGTCAATGAGCCTACATTGACACATCATTTTCACCTGAAGTCCTTAGTTTACATTAGGGCTCACTCTTGGTATTGTACGTTCTTGAACAGCTTTTATTTTTTTTTCACTGAACATTTTAATTCTTGAGATTTGTAAAGGGCTCTTTAATTCGTGATGGCCACCCTTTGTGCCCATTGTTTTCCAGAAGTTTCCTTCGTGTTCTTTTCTGTTACTAAAACAGATGTATCCTCTAGATAAAAATAGGTAATCAAAGTAACAAATGAAATTCTGCACATTTTGTCCTTAGCAGTTTCACTGCATTGCTCTTTTCCTAGCTTCCCACTTATATATTCCCTTGAGCTCAATTTGCCATCCTAAGTTTCAAAGACAAATTGTTTTCTGTTACCCAAACTCAGGCAGCAGTTTGGAGCCACAGACAGTTCTAGTTACATATGAGTGTGAGTGTTTGCTTTAAAAGGGCATAGTATTTAAAGTGATTAAGTCATAGGCATCTTAAGAAATTGCAGTTTCTTTATTTTGATTGATGCCCAGCCACCCACCGCCTAATGTTAGAGCATTATTTTTCACACTTACACATAATAAGTGAAAGAGCTTTACCTTTGTGAAATACTTTTTTTGTTTTTAAAACCTTTCTGTTGTGCATAGTAAAAGGAGCACTGTTGCTTAGTAATTATGAGCACAGACTTTTGCAAGGAGCTTGTAAGATGTGCTTCATAAATATTGCTATTATAATTGAAATAAATAATGGAGATATTTAGAGTGGTTGAATTTTTCTCATTTTGTTTACTATTAATATTATGGCAGTGTTTGCATGTAGTATTTTTATTTTTGTTTTATAAAGGTAATGAGTTATTTTTAAATTTTTTCTCCAGTGTATGAAATTATGAAAGTAGACGTCTTCCTTTACATTTTGGTGCACATGCATCAAAAACTTTTTTTAAAATTTATAGCTATTTATTAAAATGGTATTTTTTTTTTTTCAACTTGCTTTTGCTTTTCACCTGAGAAATTTTGGACATCTTCTTTTTAATGGCTACATAATATTTCCTTTTGGGAATATAATGTATTAAATGAATCTCAAATTGACGGCTATTTGGGTATTTTCAGTTTTTCCTATTTTAGTGATAACAGTTTTAACATCCTTGTATATATTTACAACTTTGAAAATAAAGTTTTTACAGTTTTAAACTTAAAATATTTTACTATTAAGTACTGCTAAAATTATGACATGATACCAAAGAAATGAGAAGGTGATAGATATTATAGTTTTTAAAGTAATGATCTTAGCTTGCACATTGTGCTTGCTTTTGGTTATGATGATTGTCAGTGTCATTGGTTGGGCCAGCAACTGCTCTGTTGTGGCCTCTGTTGGTTGTCATTTCCACATGAACTGATTGAAATTCTCAGTAGAGACAGCTGAATGAAATATTTGAGGGCATAACATTTGATATAAAAAATAGGACTTTATGCCTCGGTCTTAAACGTTGCATTTGATATCCACATGTAACCCTGATTCTGTCAACATCTCTGACCTTAGGAGCTCTAGCATTCATTCCTGCTAGTAAGAAAATTATATTAAAGGTTTAACTTTTTCATCTCAAGTAAGTAGGTGGTATCCAATTGAATGGAAGTAGTTCTCGGTATGTGTTGTTTATAGTGGTTTTATATTGTTTATTCTGCCAGAGTAATCTAGAAATATATAACATATTTGTTATGAAGGTGGGCAATTTTGTCATCTTTAAAGATATTGTTAAATAAAATGCAACAGATGCATTGTACCCTTTCACTTCTTTTCAAATGTTAGGTATTAAGTTTAAAATCAACCTTGGTAATAGTCATTTTCAACCAAAATTCTTTTTATTTATAAAGTAGAAGAGTTTTTATAAATGTTGACTTGAATTAAATTTGGAAAGCTGAATCATAGGGTCAAGAGGTTGAGACTGAATTAAAGACCAGATTTTGTATGTTCTAATGTGAATTCTATTTAATAAAGCAACACCTCTTTGCTAGACACTGTCATTAACAAAGAAATATTCTGCTTTATTTTATCTCAGTGTATTTTGGGGGAAAGTGTCTAAAAATGTGTTTTACTGCTATAGTAAGTGTAGTATACAGAGCATAATATAATTTCTGTGGTTTTTTATTGTTCAAAAATATGTATAACATAAAGTTCACCATTTTAAGTGTATAGTTAAGTGACATTAAGTACATTCACAATGTTGTACAACTATCACCACTATCCATTTCCAGAACTTTTTCATCATCTCATACAAGAAGCTCTGTACCCATTACACAATAACTCCCAGCCCCTGGTAAACTCTATTTTCTGTCTCTGTGAATTTACTTATTCTAGGTACCCCAAATAAGTTGAATCATACAATATTTGTCCTTTGGTGTCTGCCTTATTTCACTTAGTATGTTTCCAAGGTTCATCTGTGTTGGAGCATGTGTCAGAATTTCACTCTTTTCTAAGGCCGAATAATATTCCATTGTATGTATATATCACATTTTGTTTATCCATTCTTCCATAGATGGACATTTGGGTTGTTTCCACCTTTTGGCTGTTGTGAATAATGCTGCTATGAACATGGGTGTACACATATCTGTTTGAGCCCCTGCTTTCAATTCTTTTTCAATCCTACTTAGAGGTGGAGTTTCTGTTTAACTTTTTGAGGAATCATCAAGCTTTTCCAAAACAGCTGCACCATTTTTTATTCTCACCTGCAATGCTTAACTGTTCCAGTTTCTTCACATCCTTGACAACACTTGTTATTTTCTGTTTTTGATAGTAGCCATTCTAACTAGGGTGAGGTGGCATCTCGTTGTTTTGATTTGCATTTCCCTAATGACTAGTGACATTGAGTTTCTTTTCATGTGCATATTAAGACATTTGTACATCTTCTTTGGAGGAATGTCTAAGTCCTTAGCACATTTTTGAATTGGGTTGTTTGGGGGTTTTGTTGTTGAGTTGTAGGATTTCTTTATGCATTCTGGATATTAACCCTTGTCAGATACATGATTTGCAAATATTTTCTTCCATTCTGTGGATTGTCTTTTCCGTCTTTTGATAATGTTCTTTGATGAACAAATGTTTTTAATTTTGATGAAGTCTTGTTTATCTATTTTTTCTTTTGTTGCCTTGCATGATTTAATTTTTGATGTTAACAATTCGAGTATAAAATTGCTCTCAGCATGGCACAGTATTTCCTGAGATAGAAGATATAGTAGAATAAGCAGTGAATTTAGAGTTAGGTCTTCTTTAACTTCTTTGGAATCGAGTTTCTTCATTTACCATTGTGCATAATATTATTACCCTCTGAGCTTTATTGGGCTTCAGGAGAAAGCACTATAAAGCCATCTTAGAGTAAGAGAGGGGTGTCATTATTATTTTCATCAAATCTCTGGTAAAAACACACTTTCTGTGAAATAGCAGTATTACTTATCTCCCAAAGTTATGAGGCTTAATAGAGCATTAAATCTACTTTTTGTAATGAAAAGTTGGTTAGTCAGATTGTTCATGCTTAGTTGGACATAGTATGCATTTATAATAAAGATTGCTTTATGAGTATACAAATGTACTTTTGTGTTTTCAGTGGTTATTTTAATGGAGTTAAATTTTTGTTTTTTCCTCAAGGCCTATATGAACCCAATAGCAATGGCCAGATCAAGGGGTCCAGTCCAGTCTTCAGGTCCAACGATCCAAGATTATCTGAATCGACCAAGGCCTACCTGGTATTTGTGAAACAAATTTACCTATATATAAGGTTTTCATAAATTTTTTAAAGGTTATTTTTACAACTTTTATTGATTGCCAAGCAGTTGCAAGATACATAATTTTTTGAAGTGGTATTTGATATGTGCTTTGCTTTGAATGTATAAAACACATGCATGACTGTAAAGCAAACATTTGAGAACCCCCCACCCAATATAGCTAAAGCGCTGCCAGAGAATCTTTTATACCAAGCACATCTTTATGTCTTAAAAGAGACCTTAACCTTGAAGTGTTCTAAGCTATTTAAAATGGTAGGTTTGAATAATTTCGCCCTTCTTCGGGGTGTAACTAGGTGTTGAGAAAGATGACTTTAGACCTTGTTTCTAGTTTTATCTGCTGGCTTTTCAAAGAGTTAGGATTTCCCATTGTAAAAGTTTTGTTTTAAACTTTTTGTTTGTTTTGCCCTTGTTGAGTGGCTCTGATTTTTTGTAAATAAAGTATCATAGCACTTACATTATTGTTTTTTTAGTATGTCTTATTATTAAATACCCATACTCCTGAGGTAACATAAGGCAAGCTTCAGAGTTGTTAACTTTGGACTCCTTCTAAGGGCCCCTGATAGCTGGGCAACTATAGTTGAAAGTTGTATTTACATACAACAGGGAATCTTTCCTTTGGGTTAAATAGGAAGTAAGCTGTGTCTGCCTCTTAGAATGTTCTTGAGTGCTATTGTTTATTGTTGCAGCATACCAAAAAATAAATCATCTCAAAACAAAGTAGATTTTATCTTTAAAATTGGGGAGACGGGATGAATTTTAAAGGGGAAGTGCCTAAGCTAGTGGATTACATGTATGGTCAGAGGTCCCCAAGACAACCCTCAGGTTGGGTAATTGCTAGAAGGACTCATAGATAGTCGTACTCGTGGGCAAGATTTATTATAATGAAAGGATACCAGGCATAGTCAGCGAAGGAAAAAAGCGCGTGGGTTGAAGTCCAGGGGAGACGGGACGCAGGCTTCCAAGGCTGCTTCTGTGGAGTCATACAGGATGGATTTCATTTCCTTAGCAATGAGTTGTGATAACACATGTGAGGTGTTGCCAACCAGTGTGATTCAGTGTGTCCAGCTTTTTTAATGGCGACTGATCAGCCTCTGCCTGTCAGGTGCCAAAATTCCAGGCTTCCAGAAGGAATGAAGGTGTTCATATAAACTCTATTATTTGTGTAGACAGGCACAGTAAGCCACTCTTATCGGGGCGGGGGGAACCAAAATCTAAGTTCCCAGATACCAGCCAGGGCTACTCTTCTTAAAAGCAGGTACGTTGTAAAATGGGTGATTTAGTAATAAATAGACTATAGTAATTCAGTCATATAGATCTTAACTCACCCTAACACTGAAACTACTAGCTTTGTGACCTTAGGCAGATTTTCGTCCCTTCCTCAAGCTTCAGCTTCTTTATCTCTAAAATGGGGATAATAATACTACCTTTTCTCACAGGATTGTTGTGAGGATTAAAGGAAGATGTATTTAGAACAGTGCCTATTGTATGGAAGCGCTCAAATGTTTGGTGTGTTAGTTCTTATAATCTGTGTTTAGAAGGGAAGTGACTAGTGTTATCTGATAGGCTTTATTATGATAATTGATTTACAGGCTTTATTATGATAATTGATTTACAAGGACGTGAACAAAGAAATTTAAAATGTAGCAGCACTGGAACTAGAATGGATGTTTATTAGGATATTAAGAAAAATTTATTTATGAACTTTTTGTTGCCTTGTTTGTAAGCATCCATCTCGAATTTGAATTGCTTGAAAACTTACTTGTACATTCTATTTTTTTAAGGGAAGAAGTGAAAGAACAACTAGAAAAGAAAAAGAAAGGCTCCAAGGCATTGGCTGAATTTGAAGAAAAAATGAATGAGGTTTGTAAATTGTGCCTTTAAAAAAAATAATCTTTTTTCTTATAATAAAAAAAATGAAATCATTTTTTTTTTTTTTAATAAACCAAGAGTTTGGGCCTACCTCTTTAGGTTAAGGGTGCTCTGTATTGTAGAAGTGTTTTTGTTATATTGAATACGGTTTGTGTATGTTTGATTTCTTAAGAAAAGAAATAGAGAAAAGCCATCTTACAGTAATTTAAATCATCTTAAGTTTTCTAAATGTTAGGTTCTTCCCTTCACTCCCCTTATTCCCAGGCCCCCATCTTACCCTGGGATTTCCATGGTGATGTTTGCTTGTTTTGATTACAAACATATATGTAGTATTTCAGCCACAGTATAGATTAATTCAACTTTTACTGTCTGGAAAGAGAATCTCACCACCGTTGTTAAAAAGAAAAAAGTTCTCAGCCTCAGTAATAATACCTACTCTTCCTTTCAATATACAGTAAAGAACTCCCACGTCATAATATCCTTTTTGAAAGGAGCTCGTAGAGGCTCCTTTGGTGACAGGGTAAAGGATTCTGGCACCTGCAGTATCTTTTGACTGTAATTAGAGGCTGCGATGAGAGCGAAGTAGTAGAGGATGGAAGGAAGAAAGTAGTGGCTGTCTCTATATGTTTAGGTGTATTAGAAGGGGATAGGTAGCCTCTGATGTGTTTATAACTTTTCTGCAGAACTGGAAGAAAGAACTAGAAAAACACAGGGAGAAATTATTAAGTGGAAGTGAGAGCTCATCCAGAAAAAGACAGGTAATGCCATTTTTAGTTTATTGCTATTCTTAATCTCAGAGTTGGGTTTTCATAATAATGCTGTGTACTACTATTAGATACATTTGAAAACACCACCTTATTTAGATTTGTACTTGTATTTGTTTGCTTTTAGAGAAAGAAAAAAGAAAAGAAGAAATCTGGTAGGGTGAGCAAAAGTTTTCCATTTTTCTAAATGTTATAATCAAGAGCCTACAAAAAAAGTAAGAATAATTGATATAACCTGTACGCTAACTCTAGATAAGTCAAGGAGGTCCTTTGGTGGTTACGGGTGGTTTTGTTCTATTAGTGATAATAAAAGAGAGGTGCCAACCTCCTTATAACCTAGTTACTCCTTCATTACTATTAAAGAGGGAAAATTGACTACTGTTGCTACATCTGTTGTTACCTTGTGTGTGTGTATGTCTGTGTATGTGAGGGAATGTGAGATTTGACATTTTAGTACTTAAGTCATGAATATGGCATCTGTTTCTCAGACACTAGATTAATTTTGTTAAGTATTTGAGAGACTTAGTAAAAGAAAAAAATTCCTGCATCTCACAAGCTTTAATTGTTTTGTGCTTGGTCAAGTATTCATCTTCTTCATCAAGCTCTGATTCTTCCAGCAGTTCTTCAGATTCTGAAGATGAGGTAATGTTTGCCTGTAATGATTCATGAAATAATATCTCTGATATCTTTAATGACAAGTGGAAACCCATTATGAAATATCTGTTCAAAATGTTTACTTCCAGTTTTTGATTAATCATCCATAACTGAGAGCGCTGATTATGAATAAATAACTAGGTATTTAAATATTGGTAAATGTGTTTTTTAGATTCCTAAATTTGTCTTGTTCATTTAAAAATATTAGTAGAAGAAATGGATTTAAAAATCAAAAATTCTATTTTAGCTAAGAATTACATGTGACTCATCACTTAACATTTTTTAATAAAACAAAGTGATGTAAGTTACATTTTAAATATTAATTATTAAGTAAAACATATTTACAAGCTGGTCCTTTCATTAAGTTTTGTTCATTGATAAAGTTTTGATGTTAATGAAATGCAACGATTATATTTTTGAAACAGAAAGCAAATATTTCTGAAATGTTTTATGTAGGATAAGAGACAAGGAAAAAGGAAAAAGAAAAAGAAGAGCCGTTCACATAAATCTTCTGAAAGTTCCATGTCAGAAACTGAATCAGACAGTAAGGTAAAATCATTTAAATGAGCAATATTTTGGATAGCAGACATTTAATTAGGTTCTTCTTTTAGTTCTTCCTGTCTTAAATTGCTCTCAGTTTAGAAATGTGATACTGTTTTTGTACTTTGATGCTCTGTGTCACTTAATTGATGTACTTAATATTGTACATAGGGCATTTAATTGTTCTCTAAGTACTTTGATATATAGGTCTCCACGTCTCAACATTTTTATGACAGCTTTATGATAAAGCATGGCAGACATTATTTTTCCCATCTACATAAAAAATTTGTAGTGCAGATGAAAACATCTTGCTTAAATTCATACGGATAGTATTAGAATTGGAAGTTGAATCTATCTTCTAATATCTGATCCAGTGTCCTTTTTACTGTACTGTACCTAAATCTGTTCTGTACTATCCAGAATTGTCAGATGCAATTAACTCTCAAACATTAGTGGTCATAAGAAATACATGCAGGTTATAATAAAAATGTGCATTCCTGGGCCCTGTCTCCAGAGTCTGATTTAGTGAGTCCGATTAGGATCAGAAGTCTACATTTTAAACAAATGGTCCCTGTGATTCTGATGCAGTGCTGTCCATGGGCCACAATTTGACGAGCACTGTCCTGGGGTCCCAGGAGAACAAAGCAACTATTGATATATGGTTTTATGGCAGATATCTACTTGCCCTACTGAGACTTCTTTTGATAAAATGCCTGGCTATATAAAGTATTCAGTAGATGTTGGTTTTGTTTTTTAAAGCCAAAGAGCCAGTCTAATGATACTGATAGCTAACGTTTATAGAATGCCTGCTATAGATTGAGCCCAGTTCTAAGCACTTGACTTGTTAACTCAGTCCTCTCAACACCCCTATGAAGTAGTTTTTTGTATATCCCACTTTATGGATAAGGAAGGCTCAGAGGTTAACAGCTAGCACTGAGGGATTCAAAAGTAGAAATTCTTGCTTCCCCACTTTATAAGGAAGAGTAGGGAAATCAGATTGATGTCTGAGCATGGTGTGAATTACAACTTCAGTGCATATGATCACTACAGGTAAAAATAAGCAATAGCATAAAGTCTTATTTTAAAATAAACCCTGTGGTTATACAGATAACGTCCGTTGTTTTAGGTGTACAGAGATTTGATATACAGCCAGATAAATGAAGTCTCATTTCCTCATAAGCACATATATACACAACCTGTATTTCTCCCGTATTTTCAGAATAAAATTCTGGAAGTAAACTTTTTTCAGTCATAGAGTAAATCATTTTTTTGGTATCTTTGTTCCTTCTGTCATAGTGCTGTATCTTTCACATTTAAGATTGATATATATATTTTTTTTTATTTGTTTAGGATAGTTTAAAAAAGAAAAAGAAGTCAAAGGATGCAACTGAGAAAGAAAAGGTAATTTATACTTTACAATGCCTTAAGATACTTCATTTACTTCAAGAATTGCTTCAAAAAATTAACATTAAAGCATTCCCCTTTTTACCTTAAAAGATTTCTTTTGCTTATTGGGTTCGTTATTGAAGGTAAAAGATCAGAAGAAGCTTCCTGCAGAGAATTTGAATTTGTATAGATAAATGTATTATCTCAGTTTCAAATTCAAAATAATGAAGATTTTAAACATTTCCTTTGTTTCCTCAAGTCATTTTAAAGAAGGTCCTTTTAATGAAAGAACATGGACTTCTGTTTCAAATTGAGTGTACCATAGCTAAATTTGAAAACTTTTTTCTACTGTAAATAGATGTTTTATCTTCATTTATAGCTTATCTATACTTAATGCTTAATTTATCCCTACCTAAGTTTCTGGTTTATATTTTTAGATCTTTCTGATTATTAAAAATAAAAGCCTAAAGAAAGCAACTACTAATAAAAGGAAAATAAAGACCAGTGTCACTGTATTTTATTCAGTCTTTTTGTATCATTTCTTAAAAATTGAGGTGAAATTCACATAATATGCTATTAACCGTCTTTAAATTACAGTTTGGTGGTATTTAGTGTATGTACAGTGTTGGGCGTTGTTCACCTCTGTAGTTTCAAAATTTTTTCATCATTCCATTGAAAACAACCCATAGTCATTAAGTAATCAGTTTCCTTCTTCCCTCCCCACTCCCAATCTCGTGATAGCCTCTAATCTGCTTTATGTCTCTATGGATTTGTGTATTCTCGATATATCATATAAAGGCAGTCATACTATATGTGACCTTTTGTGACTGGCTTCTTTCACTTAGTATAATGTTTTCGAGGTTCATTCAAGTTGTAGCATGTATCAGTACTTCATTCCTTTTTATGAATGCATATAATATTCCATTGTATGTATATACCACAGTTTGTTTATCCATTCATTCATCGATGGACATTTGAGTTGTTTGTACCTTTTGGCTAATGTGAATAATGCTGCTTTAAATATGCATGTTTCTGTATGGACGTATATTTTCATTTCTCTGGGGTATATACCTAGAAGTGTTTTTTTTTTTTTTTAATCAGTTTGCAAATAAAAATCCATTAACACACTAAAAAAAGAAACCATATTGACATAGTTGGTTTAATTAATTCCAAGGATTCAAGGATAAGAAATTTATTAATATAACTTGCCATATTAACTGGTCAAAGGAAAGAAACCGTGTGATTATTTTAATAGTTGCCAATAGGGTGTGATATAATTTCAACAGAACTTCCTGATTTTTCAAAACCGTTATAAAATAAGAATAATTGGTTACTTTCATGTTTTAAAAAAATTGTAAAGCTAAAAACTGGCAATTTACAGACGTGAAATACTATAACAACTGCACTGTGATTTTTGAAGTAATTCGAGATATACAAAGTATAGAGTAATATACACATATATAAAAAATAACCCATATGCATACCAACTAGAGTTAACAGATGGTTTAAATTTTGTCATATTTGCTTCAGGTCTTGTTTTATGGGGGAAAAAAAAAAGTCCCAGGCACTTTCTCCTTCCTTAGAGACAGCTGTTTCTGAAATTACTGTACCTCCTTCCCATCCATATTTATACACTTTTATTAACATAAGTATGTGTTCAGAAATAACAGAGTATTTTGTATTTTTAGAAGGGTGTAACCATGTTTCCTCTGAAGCTTGTTTTTTTCTCTCAAAATTAGTGTTGACATTTATCCTTGTTGATACTCTCAAGTTTGTTTCTTTTGCTTACAATATTCCATTATTTTAACTCACCACAATTTGTATCTCCATTCTCCTGTTTGTGGACATCTAGGTTATTTTCATTCTTCAGTAATGCAAACAGTGCTGCAATGGCTATTTGTTATCCATTTCTCCTTTTCCTTAAGTTGTCATTAATTTTCTGAGGTATACCTGGGAGTATAACTTCTAGGTCCTAGGATATACATACGTTTCACTTGTCTACATTTTGCTTACCAAAGTGCTTGTTATTAATTTACATTCCTACTAGTAATGTATGACAGTACCCTTGTTCCTCATACATACTTGTCACACTGTGAGACCTCCCTTTTTGCCAGTTCAGTGTGTAGAGATGTTTGAGCCCCTTTATTTGTTCATTAGCCGTTCAGATTTCATTTTCTGTGAATTGCCTATTCATGGTCTTTGCCCATTTTTCTGTTTGATTGTTATTAATCTTTCTGATTCAGAGGAGTTACATACTTTGGATGCTAATCTTTCAGACAGGTAGTTAACATCTTTTGGTCTATGGCTTCTGTTAATCCTGTTTAGGGTGTCTGTTATAATCTTACATGGTTTTAATTTTCAGTTATATGTATCAGTCATTAGTTTTATTTTATTTATTTATTTATTTATTTTAATTTATTTATGTTTGGATGCTTTGGGTCTTCGTTGCTGCGTGTGGGCCTCTCCCTAGCTGCAGTGAGTGGGGGCTACTCTTCGTTGTGGTGCACGGGCTTCTCATTGCGGCGGCCTCTCCCGCTGCGGAGCACGGGCTCTAGGCGCGTGGGCTCAGTAGTTGTGGCTCGCAGGCTCCAGAGCACAGGCTCAGTAGCTGTGGCACACCGGTTCAGCTGCTCCGCGGCATGTGGGATCCTCCCGGACCAGGGCTCGAACCCGTGTCCCCTGCACTGGCAGGTGGATTCCCAACCACTGCGCCACTAGGGAAGCCCCAGTCATTAGTTTTAGCTCCATTTTTATTTTAAATTGTTCTGAAAGTGCTAGGCAATGGAATACCTAATTAGAAAATATAGTGGAAGAAAATATTTCATTTATGATAGTAACAAAAAACATATAAGAAAATCTTAAAGAAGTGAGCAGGACTTATTTGAAGAAAACTATACAGATCTATTCAGAAACGTGAAAATTTAATAAACGTTCCTGGGTATGACTTGCCCTGCTAGAAGTTAAAACATTTTTCATATGCTTTGATGAAAACAATGTTGTATGATCCAGGAATAGAAAAACAATGGAACAGTGTAGAGTCCAGGTAAAAATTTGTAAGTATTTGTGGAATTTAATATATGATAGAGGTGGCATTTCTTGGACCAAAATGACTAGCCATTTGGAAAATATAAAGTTGAGCACTCCTTAAGGCCAAATAAATTCCAGATAAGTGAAAATTTTAAATGTATGAAAATGCAACTAGAGAAAGACATGAGTGAGAATAACATTGGGATGGGAAAGGCCTTTACCTCAAATCTCATGAACTTTTGACCACGTAATTCAAATTCTGAATGGCAAAAAAGACATATAGGTTATAAAAAATAAGCTATGAACAAAGTATAAATATAATGAACAGACTAAGAAATACTACTAGGAATACATAAGACAAAAACTTGATCTTCAGTAATTAAGGGAAAGAGAATACCTCACATACACATAAAAATAAGTAAAATACATGTTGAGGCAATTTTTAAAGAAAATATGAACTATATTCTAATAATCTGAGATTGATATGGCTGATAAAAGAATCTGATGAAGAGGCTTTTTGGTGAAGTGTGATTCATAAATGAATGAAATAAGAAACAATTTTGAGGATTATGGGAGAGAGTGAGAAAATCATTTGGATGAAGGCTGCTTTGGTCTTTGATTGAGTCATTATTGTTAGATAAAGATTTTGCCCTCACGTACCCTTTACTATATTTCAACTTTGTTTTTAATAGTGAGGAACTCATATGCCTGCCCTCCAGAAGGAGATGGGTTAAGTAAATTGTGGTATCTACTTTCAGTGGTATATACTGTCAGTGAATGTTAAAGGCAGCCAGAAATGATGGTGTAGTTGACATGGAAAGATACTGTTGGGTGAGAAGAGTGGGTTCCGAACAAGTATTTATGTAAAATTGTACATACACGGAGATGTTTCCCAAAATCCCTGTAGTGGGATTTTGGTGAATTTTCTTAAAATGAACATTTATAATTTCTACCAAAATAATAAAGCTGTTTGCAGAAACAAATCACCTGTAATCTACCACATATATCATCACTGTTAATTTCTTTTCTTCATTTTTAAATTTATTTATTTTATTTTATTTTTTGGCTGCGTTGGGTCTTCGTTGCTGCACGCAGGCTTTTCTCTGGTTGCGGCGAGCGGGGGCTACTCTTCGTTGTGGTGGACAGGCTTCTCATTGTGGTGGCTTCTCTTGTTGGGAGCACGGACTCTAGGTGCACGGGCTTCAGTAGTTGTGGCACACGGGCTCAGTAGCTGTGGCTCGTGGGCTCTAGAGTGCAGGCTCAGTAGCTGTGGCACATGGGCTTAGTTACTCCGCAGCACATAGGATCTTCCCGGACCAGGGCTCGAACCCGTGTCCCCTGCATTGGCAGGCAGATCCTCAACCACTGTGCCACCAGGGAAATTCCCAGAATGTTTTATTTCTTAAAAAATGTTTTATTTCTTAAAATACGTATTTAAGCCCCTAAGTACTCCTCCCCAGAATTACACATTTTCTCATCATTAAATACTTAGAGATTAAGTTTTGTTTGTTTTGTTTTTTAATGTGAATTTAATACTTTAAATGCACTAAGGGAACTACCGTGCAGAGACCTTTTTAGGCCATCACAAATAATTACCCATTGATTTTCTTTTCTGTAGCACTAGGCCTGTCTGATCCAACCCAGGGTAGAAACAAAAAGAGTTAAACTGCACAGGACCCAAATCTTATACCATATGTTTTCCTTAACTCTTTAAAACTTCATCATGTATAATTAAAGAAAATAAGGAGGATATTGCATCTAAATGGATGTATAGGTATTTCTTTTCAAGTTATTTAATAAAAGCATTGCTTTATTGGAATTAGAAACTGATTCCTGATAATTGTCACCAATTTTAGACGTTTCTAAAATGAAAATGGATAATTTTTGTGATAATTGGGAAAATTCTTAAATAGAACTTAAAAACGTAAAATTCGTGTGGCATAGTATTATATCTGAGTCGGCATACATGTATTTATTTTTCATAGGACATTAAAGGACTCAGCAAAAAAAGAAAGATGTATCCTGAAGATAAACCTTTATCATCTGAGTCCCTGTCAGAATCAGATTATACTGAGGAGGTAAGTCTATAATCAAATCCATTTTCTTTACTTTAAAATATTTAGTTATTTGATTTAATAAATATGAATTAGTAAAAAGAATTTTCATAAGATATTTGATTTACTCACTTTTCAAATATGTAAAAGAGATGCCAGATATTTGATTTACTCACTTTTCAAATATGTAAAAGAGATGCCATTTCAGAATAAGTTTTGTATTTTTACAGAAGATAGTTATATGGCTTTTATTTTGATAATCATATTCCCAGATACCTTTCCAATCTGAGATCTTTTATTTTTACCCTTCTAGTGTTTTCTTTTTACTACCATTTTGATGACATGAAAGATACTGTGTAGCATGTACCATATTAAAACCCAAGCATTCCCTTGTTTTTGTTTGGCGCTCCTCTTTAGGGAGTAGAAAGGTGATAAGGTGGAGCAGAAATGTTGACGTGACCTCAGTTTTCCTATCCATAAAATGAGGGAGTAGAATTAGGTCATCTGTACAGTCCTTTTCAGCTCTAATATCCCTGTCTTAGATTTTGTATTCTCTTGGAATTAGAGTCCATTCTTAGTTAATTTTAGGTTTATAAGTTATCTTTGAAGTATTTCTCTGCTTGGACTTGATTTCCTCATTTGTAAAATAGGACCTCTTGTCCCCATTTGTAGCAATATTTTGTAATACTCCTTTAATGAAGTTTGTAGCTAATATAGGCTACCTATACACATTTTTATATTAGTATCCTCTAAAGAAATAAAAACGAATACAAGAGAATAATATATAATTTTATAAAATTATATTTCGATGCAGAAGTACTTGAGCCTAATAACACTAGAAGACATAAAATATTAAGCTGTGACAAAATTCACGCTGTAGCAGGTACGTTGACCTATGCCCTTCAAAAGCCATACAATAGCATTGTCACCAATGACATTTTCCAAAATGGTGGACAATTCCCAGTAAAGCTCTGAATGAAACAAAATACAGTCTTCCCTCTATTTATGTGATATAGCTGTTCTGGAACATTCACTGTACTGTCATCCTTCGATATCTGCAGGGAATTTGTTCCAGGACCCCTGGGGATACCAAAGTTCACAGGTGCTCAAGTCTCTTACATAAAATGGCGTAGTATTTGCATCTAACCTATGCACATCCTCCCATACACTTTAAATTATCTCTAGAGTACATCTAATACCGAATACAATGTAAATGCTCTATAAATAGTTGCTGGCGTGTGACAGAGTCAAGTTTTGCTTTTTGAAACTTTCTGCAATTTTTTTTTCCCCCAAATATTTTTGATCCGTGGTTGGTTGAATCCATGAGCGCTGAACCCACGGATATGGAGGGCCGACTGTATCTTAAAACCCAGTACAAAATACTCTGTGTTCATCTTGTAATAAACTTAGATTTTATATTATAATTGGGTCCATTATATGAATGTCAAGCAGGCTATTCTAAAGTTATTTCCGGGCTCCTTACATTGCCTGACGGCACTCCCTGTCCTGGCCCCACCCCCTCAGTCACTGAGATGACAAAAATAGCCACCAGAAACGATGATTGCATTCTCTAAGCTCTTTCTGGAGACAGCTACCGCTCCTATTGAAAGTTAATAGTCTTTAATGCTTCTGTGTTCTATTCCTTCAGTCTACTTTAGTTTATTTGTGCTATTGTTAGTTACATTTTCATGTATTTAACATATAGTAACCTAGCAGATAAACCAAACAATTCAATATTTCGGCAATTTTTGTGCTTTAGTATTATGTTGTATTAATTATGTTTGTCTTAATATAAAATATGTTACATTTGGATTTAACATTAATACACATCAGCTTTAGCAACTTTGAATTTAATGTAAATCCAGTGTATCACACTTTAAAATATTGAAATAAAATGTTAATGGGGTAATAATTGTTACTTGAAAAGATTTTTATCAGTTCATTGATACTGAGTACACTATATATATAAAGCCACCATTTGTTAAACACCATAGGTAAGAGGAACACCTACTGTATTCCAGGCATTCCCCCTTGAGGGTGGATATTACCTACATTTTACAAAGACGATGAAACTGAGGGTAATACATAGCAGAGGTAGGATTCAGAACTTGGTCTGTTTTATTTCAGAGCCCATGTTTTTTATCTACTGTACCTCACTGCTGTTTTTAGGTGCTGAAAGAAAATCTAAGAGAAGCCCTCTAGAGATTTAAAATTTTAATTTTCTTTCCTTTAAATGTTTTTCATTGAATCCTCATTGTGATATAATAGAGGTTTGAGGTACAGCAAGGCATTTAAAATGTTATTTGATTGTCAAAAAAAGTTTTTTTACATAAAGGTATATTAGTGAATGAAAAAAAATGCCTTGGGTATAAGTTACATATTTATCTTCTGTTCTCCACAAAAATTTTAATTTTGTAGATACGAGCAAAAAAGAAGAAAAGCAGTGAAGAACGAGAAAAAACAACAGCAAGTATCACTTATGTTTTTACATGACAACAGTATAGCTGTTTTTGTTTAATATAAAATTAGTCATTGTAAAGCATGATTGCACTTACTAGAACTAAATAAATATTTATTGGGAAAGGTGTGGTGTTCAGCAGCTTCACTTAATGGGTTGGAGAAAATTAAGTTGACTCAGAAGAAAGGAAGCATATCCTGGTAGCAGACATCTCTGTTTCAATTTCAGTATTTTACTGTTAGAAATGTAAGCTTAAACTGTTGTTTGACTTTCTTAAGCTGTAACAGGAAGTATGAGAGTAAAGTATGGTGATTCCCTCCATCTTCGATAGTAGATACTCCCAGATCTGCCAGACCTGGTAATAATAGAAAAAGGCTCATGAAGCACACACTGCAATGAAAAATAAGCAGGAATGCGACAACATAAATGATTCACTAATAAAGATGATTCTTTCAATCATTTCTAAAGCCAGCTGTGCTATTATGCAGGTTGAGAAGTAGAGGAGAATAGGAAAGTGGAAGTGGTATCCAATGAGAAGCAGACCAACCTAGAGAAAGTCTGTAACAAATTATCAAGAAGAAACGCAGATCATATCAGCACAGTAATTTAGGAGCACCCACATAAGTGTGGGCTATGGCCTTTGAAGGCATTTTCTTAGTGAGGAGGAGAAGAAAAATGAAAACAGCATCCTTTGTAGGTTTGAGAGTAACTACCCCTTCCCAGAATGTCCCTGGCTTTTAAAATGAGGGTCCTTCTCTGAGAAGGTTCACCTGATAATGTGTGATTCAGAAATAACATTTTATATGCTTCAAGACCAAGGAGACATTTAAGAGACTTTTTTCCTGAGTGGGAAAATAATTTGGGTGAAGACTGCATCTTTGGTTCAGATTATTAAGACATAAAGTTAATTTTGGATAATTCTAATTTATATTTGCATACTTTACTGTTTCATGCATTCAGCTAGCATGTATTTATTAAGCTTCTCTATGCAGGCACTGTTCTGTCTTGGTAGAGCTGTTATAATGGAGTACGAGGTAAATAAGAGTGTGACAAATGAGAGGCTGACTCAGGGAGAGAAAGCCTCTTTGAGGACATAAAATTAAGCTGAAATCTGATTTACAAAAAAGAGCTAACCATTCGAAGATGAAAGATAGAATATCCTAGACAGAGAGAAGAGCTCAGAACCTATGGTGGGAGTGAGCTTGATATGTTTGAAGAAGTGAAAAAAGGTAGGCTTGGCTTACACATAGTAGATAAAGAGGATAGCATATAATGAGGTCGGGAAATAAGCAGAGGCCATATCACAGAGCACACTATTTGGGTTTTAATCAAAGCAAACAGGTGACCTAAATCAACTTTACATTTTAAAAATATTTTGGCAGAAGTGATGACTGGACCTAAATGAGGAATGCTGTTGTTTGTATTACAGTGGTAGTGATGGAGATGGACTGGCATGATGGATTTGAGATATGTTTTGGCCTTAGGTGGTAGGACTTGCTTGGTGCTTCAGGGGTGGAGAGTGGAATTAAAGAGTAGAGTCAAAGATAGTTTAGATTGTTTGGCTTAAACAAAATGATGAATTAGTGGTGCCATTCACTAAGATGGTTGAGAAAGGATTTGGAGGGAAAAATTAAGCATTTTTAATAACTAGCATGGTAGAGCTAGTAATAAGGCACTTGCAGTCTTGAGTTTAGAGCATAGGACTGGATATAAAGATTTGGTCTGTTAAGTGGTATTTAAAGCATGTTACTGGGAGAGCATGTGGAAAAGAAGGGAAGGAAGCCCGCAAAGGTTGAGCAGAGGAAGAAGAGCCAGCAAACAAGGTCTTTGTGATAGAAGGAAAGCAGCAGAGTGAGGTGTCATGGAAGCCAGGAAGAAAAGTGTTTTAAGAACAGAGTGGCCAGCTGTCCTTTTATGAAAAAGTAACCTGTACCCAAAACTTACTTTTAAAAGCCCAGATATAAGATTTTTGACTCTCTAAAAGTCCCTGCGTACCTGGGCTCATAATGAAAAGAACAGTGAAAGTTTGTTAGAGTCACAAAGTGGTAGGGGCCTTAGGGAAGGCGGGGGGTGGAAAGTTCCAATAGATAAGGAGATGGAGAGGAAGTTTTATTTTTGCCACCCTTATATGGCTCTTGCCTTTTCTTTTTACTTTCTTCTACTGAATATCAACAACTAGTATATTATTTGATACTATATTTCCACATATCTGTTTCTAAAAGTTCTGCCTTCTCTTTTACATCAGAAAGTCAGGAGAGTCAGGGTTCAGCAGAATTCTAGCTTCCTTTGTCTAGTCACAGTATGACTACTTTTACTAGGCTTCAGTGGCATTTTCCTCTAAAAACCAAGCGTCCATTTTTCTAAGCTGAATATACTTTTCAACTGTACATCAGTATTTTGTACCAGATAGTTGTTAACTTAATAATTAAAGTAGCGCTACCAGTCTAAGCAGTACCTAGTACCTGTTCCTATTTACTTAAAAGTAGCAGGTTTAATGTATTTGTTCTCTAAAAGCTATCATTTTACAAACAATCGTGTTTTGCTGTGGTATGACGATTCCTTTGCAGTAACTAAAATTATTTCACCTTTAAAATTTTTATTTATTTATTTATTTATAGCTGTGTTGGGTCTTCGTTTCTGTTCAAGGGCTTTCTCTAGTTGCGGCAAGTGGGGGCCACTTCTCATCGCGGTGCGCGGGCCTCCCACCGTTGCGGCCTCCCCTGTTGCAGAGCACAGGCTCCAGACACGCAGGCTCAGTAGTTGTGGCTCACGGGCCCAGCCGCTCCGCGGCATGTGGGATCCTCCCAGACCAGGGCTCGAACCCGTGTCCCCTGCATTAGCAGGCAGATTCTCAACCACTGTGCCACCAGGGAAGCCCCTTCACCTTTAAAAATTAGATAACATGAAGTATAACAGTTGATACCATAATTCAGTTGAATTTATTTTCTACAAGAAATTTTGTTAGAAGCTACATTAATGTGCTACTGACTTAGAGTTTTCCTTATCTTTTGAAAATTGACAAGCACTCTCTTAGTCCTCATACAATATTATTGAGACTTTTCGAGAAATGTTTTCAGTAGCTTACTTGTTTGTGTGGATTGTTAGAAATAACTATACATAGTAGCTTAGAAGTACCATGGTGAAGTTGTTGTTTTTAATTTGCGTATTTTCATGTAGCTATGTCTAACATGGAACTATCTTTTCAGGAAAAAACAAAAAAGAAAAAGAAGCATAAGAAACACAGTAAGAAGAAGAAAAAGAAGGCTGCTAGTTCAAGTCCTGACTCACCATAACATTAAGAAGAATCAGGATTCACTTATAAAGAAAGTGCAATGTCTAAGGAAATTTCAACTGTGAAAATTATGACATATTTACTAAAATGCATGAATTTTCTTGTTTTTAGAATTATTCCTGGACTATCAGTAGCCACTCAGATGCCGCTGTGTGAAAGGGCCATAACTGTTGCCTGCTGCTTGAACATCTGTTTTTTTCTCTTCCAGTGCTTAATAACTTGGAGATAACACACCGCAGTCATACTAGTGGTTAAGATATTTGGGAATAAAGTTAATATTTTTGACTAGGAGTATCTAATGATAAATCAACAGAAACTGAATCTGGATACATCATTAAGATGTAATCAGAGATGACCAGATGACTCTAGTTAACATTTTTGAAGTAGGGATTACGTTGATGTTTCAAAATCCTTACTCTGTAGATAAGCGTATTTTAATTTTTTCCCCTTGTATACTTTTGTTTACCTGGGGAAGGAGCTTTTAGGGGTGGGGGTGGGGTTTGATATCACTTCAGCTAGCAGAATAGCGTGCCTTTATCCTCACACATCTTATTTTTGTGGACACAGTAGCCATGCTTCATGGGGAGGTCAGGGCCGGGTATGGCAGTCTTGCCCTTTACTGAGCTTAGTGACATCCTTGGACTCTGTCGTATGCTACTTTGAGTGAACCAGAGAAATAGCCTTTTGCAGCATGAGAATGCCCCAAAAGCTCTGGGATTTACCTCCACTTCAATAATACTGAATGTTTTTTAGCATTAGAATGTGTTATAACATTTGAACTAATTTTGACTACACTTTGGCTTTGAAAAGGAATCATTTCAAATGACACTGGTACTTTTTGAACTTGATAGCTAAAGATTCTAAAATGCATGTTTTATACTGTTAGGTTTTAACCAGTCAGGAAAATTTTATGTAATCAGTGATAGTTCCTTTATTTTTTGTATGAGTTTTGTTTAGGCTGTAATGTTTAGCTTTTTATTAACTCCTTATTCTTGCTATTATAAATTCCTTACTGTGTTTAACAGCATACTTGCCAAGATATTTAGCATGTAAAAAGCAGGTTTTTTATTTCTTTTTTTTTAACAGCTTCATATTGAAGCTGAGACTTAACCATAAATAAGTTGAGTGACAGGCCTGGTATGCTGTGTCTTGTTACACAAAACTATTCCCAGAATCTTAGTAAATATAACGTTTTAAAGGTTTGTCTTTGTATATTCACAATGGATTATGACAAGTTAAATTTAAGTGAGAATTACGTATTTGCTTTTCCTGTGTCATATTTTACTAAGATTTTGTGCCTCATGTCTCCTGCTGAATTGTTTACTAGTAATGTTAAAAAGAATTGATAAATCATTTTCACTTTACATTTTTATATAATCAGGTAACATGAAATATAATTTGATGTACAATTTTGCGTGTTACAGAGGGTGTGCTAATTATAGTGGTATATGCACAAAACATTTTGGCATGACAAGCTGAATAAATAGCTATTTTACTTAAAAATAGCTGTGTTCTTATCAGCTCCCTTTGAGTCGCAAGTTTTAAAGATTAAGGAACACTACCAGGTGTTAAGTGCTAGGTGGATAAGTCATGTCCCCAAGTTTTTAGCCATAAAATATAATACATTTCTTGGTAAATTTTCCTAAATTTTATGCTTAAAGCTTCATAATCTTTCCTAATAAAAGAAATCTATAAGCTCTTGAGTACACAGCAAGTTTGGGAGACATTTTTTATCCAAAAAGAAGTTTCTCGGAATTGTTCGTGAAAATGCTAAAAGATAAGGTTATCAGGTTATCTGTTGATCAGTTTTTCCATGACATAAAAGTGTACCTTTGCAGACTGGTCCAGTATATGATGATTATGTCCCATTGGAAGCAGCAGTTCATTTTATTAAACTGGAAAAGAAGGTGATTTGGCAAAAATTGTATTCTTTCCAGGTTGTGTTGACTGCCTGAGAAACACCTTTTTCATCATTATTCTTGTGGTAGCCTTAACAGTTTTCTAATAAGGTATACAAAGAAAATTTGACCAGGTGATATTATGTGCAAGTTAATAACATCTCTTTCTCCACCAAACCACCCTTTTACTTGAATAATTATATACTAATTTTATAAACACAAAGCATGTTATTTGGATAATGATGCCAGGGTAACTGCAACAAAATTGATGAATGTCTGAGTAGAAAAATTGTATTTATACCTGCTGCTACCTTTTTCTGGTTGTTTTGGATTCCTTGGGTTGCCCTTAGTATATTTAGGTATTTTAAATACCCTAAGAGTGTCTTGAATTTATTTTATCCAGAGTATAGATTCGTATTCCTCCAGTCAAGATGTGTTAAAAGCCTATTTCCTAATTTTCTTTAATTTTACAGAGAACAATAGACTAGCCACTAAGAACAGTTACTAAAACTTGTCAGTTTTCAACTTAAAATCTATGAACGTTTGGTATTTCCTTAAACGTTTGGGGAAACTTTGTTTTGTTTTTTCCCAGTTGTATTTGCCTTATTTTAAAATTTGTTCTTATGTGTTATTTAAAATTTAGTAAGAATACAGTGTCCTAAATTCTAAAAATCATTTTAGTACTTTTTTTTTTGCCTTGCCACAGTGAAGGCCAACAGACGTACACAAGAAGATGTTTGTTCTTTATACCAGGATTTGACAATGGATATGAGAACAGTTGCCATCTTGGCCAGCTTTGGCATAATCATACCATGTTTTCCTAACCAGTCAGTCAGATACGTTGGAGGGGTAAAAGTGAGGGGTTTTACGTTTCTCTAGAAGCTCCCAGATTGAGGCCTCTGTTTGCTTATTATGAGAACGTGCTTGGTTAGAGTTTTCAAAGGAGATTATTATAACCTTTGAAGGAGCTCTTTGTAGCCTGGGAAGTTATTTTATTTCCACTTAAAGAATCAGGTCTTTATAGTCTTTACTTAGTTATTATGTGTTCATCCGTAAACATTTTCAACTCTAGAATTTGTGCTCAAGAAATATAAGTGGCAATAATATAAAATACCACTTTAAGTGGTGTGTAACCCCAAAGAAGAGATAAATGTTGGAATTGCTGTAATATTTCAGATCACATCATTAATGAAATCACTGCTGTTACACTGAGTGGTAACAATCATTGTTGCATATTTTTCCAATTACTTGAGAACCTTCAGTGTTTGGTTGCTGGAATGTTGCCATGGTCACGTTCTGTGCTGGGTATGGAGTGGTGCACTGTGGAGTCAGTGGCAACCCAGGACGCCCAGGCTTGGAACTAGTCTATCTGAGACGTCTGCATTGTGTTGAAGCCACACTTGACATGGACCAGAAGATTCTGAAGAAACTGGTGGAATCCCATCAGTAATACTGTCAAGAGCTGTAAGTACTGACCAGATATCCAACACTGCCTGAACACATCATTCAATCAAACAGAAACGTTGGTAGACATACTAGTTGGATATTAACGAGTGCTTTGTAACCCCAGAAGTAGGGTTGCTCTATTTTCTATCTAATATTTTGGCCATTTAAAAAGAATAGCAAGTAAATGATTATCCCTGCACTTACACTGAAAATGTTTTAATCATCAGGTGTCCTAAAATACATTGCATACGTGGGAAGACTAGCTTGAGAATTTACATGACATCATAAATGCTAAAGGATTATCAGCCAACCAAGTACTGATTTTATTAATGGTCTGAAATTTAACCAGAGATTTCAAAGTATAAAGGTGTACTTTGACAACTTCCCTGAGTTCTCTGGCACAAAAGCCATAGAGGCAGATGATTGCTGTACTTCACAGTCCTGATAGAGATATGTAAGATACTTTAAATGTTGAAGAAATATCATGGTGCTTTTGCACATGCCAAGTGTTTATTAAAACTAAGCTAATTTAACAGATTTTTTTAGGATTCCTTGCCCTGCCCGACCTTAAAAAGTAATCTTGTGAATTTTTGTTTCTCAAGCATGGCCACAAGCAATCCTGACTGATAATTCTAAGAATTTGTTTTTATACTTTAAGGAAATTACTTTTATTTCAGCCGGCTTTACAGCCTCGTTATTGGGTGCTTCCATTTTCCATTGTGTGACCTTGGCAGGGTAGTCACCACCTTGTCTGAGAATCTCATTGTGGACATAATTCAGTTTTTTCTTTTCTCAGTTGGATTTTAAATGATCTAAGCTCCTCAAGCACTTCTGGGTCCTGTTTTCCCATCCTGCTGTTATACTACCCTTTAAAATCCATCCAGCAGATTTAGACAATATTGAATATAGTAAGAAATGCCTGCTGTCATGTGCTACTTTCTTAACAGCCTGAGTTTTATAACATTCAAAAGGAAATTTTGCATGCTTTAAAAATCTGACTCCTCTCCCCATCCTAATGAAATTATTTTTAGCAGTGTCTGCTACCCATATGTGTGTTTAATACCGTTATTTGTTATTTGAAAGCAGTTTCTGAAATAGTCTGTAGATATAAGTATGTAATACTTGATCAGACCCATATCCCTTATAGTCTTCTACAAAGAAGATAACTTATAGCTGTTTGAAAAAAGGAATAAGTTGCATTCCTTTCTTTTTCCAAAGTTTTTGACACTTACTGATTCTTAAGTTATTGTTGAAAGTTCAGGCGCTAAATACCGAAACATAGCTATTCACCAGTATAGCCAGATGACTAGATTTCTAACAGCTGATGTTTATTGAGCTCTTCATTGGCAAGACAGTGCAAAATGGTTTATGTTCATCATCTTTATTCTCAGAACAAACCCAGTGAGGTAGGGGATGTTATCCATGTTTTCAGGTGAGGAAACCTCATCTTAGATTGTTTGTCTAAAGTTAACAGTTAGTGGACTTTTCTCGTTGAGGCCAAGCTAGTCTGATGCAGAGTCTGCACTCAGTCTTTATTTTTCAAATTAATCCTACTGATCAGCATTATAGTCCCTCATGGTCTTTCTGTACAGTGCTTTCACATAGTAAGGGGACAATTAAAATTTGTTCAAATCAGTTTAGTTCTTGAGTCCTTCCAGTTGAGACCAGGATAGACACTGGTCCTCTCATGACTAGAATTTGGTTATTAATGGGTAGGAGAGGGAAGGACTAAAAAGCTAGTGCTGCCTTGACCTTCTCAAGAAGAGACTGTCTTTATTTCTCTTGGTGTACAAAGTTCTAATAATTGCTCTATGTGGCAGAAAGTTGAAGTGATTTTTCCTGGGCTTTGCTTTAGAGCTTCTTGTTAGTCCCTCATGTGCCACATGGCCTCTTTCAGTCCAAGCCACTACCATTGCATACTCTCCTCTCAGATCCTCAGCCGGTTTATCCTCAGTCCAGTAGCTACATTTGACTATTTAAATGTAAATTAAAATTAGGTAGAACTTAAAATCCAGTTTTGGTCACACAAGCCATTTTTCAGGGCTTAGCAGCCACATGTGGGTTGTGGCTACCAAATTGGACAGCACAGATACAGAATATTTCCATCACCTCAGAAAGTTCTATTAGACATTGCTGCTCTGGAGTCATGCAAATAAATCTATTTCCTTTTCCAAATAATAGCCCTAATCTGGTGGGAGAGGCAGATACTGAACCTCAGGGTATAGTACATGGCTTCATGGTGTGTGTAACCTGTGTGTTCTCATAGGGCCCCATGCTTAGTTTAGTGCTCTGCTAACACTGACTTAATTTTTTTAATAAGGGGCCTGCATTTTCATTTTGCATTGGGCCCACAAATTCTGTAGTTGACACTGGCCATGCCATGTACCTCTTATTTGTAGTATGGTAGGAGTATTTCCACCATCAGAATCACCTGAAGGTTTATATTGAAGATGTAGATCCCGGAGTACCACCCTTCGTATAGTTAAAAAAAAAAAATCTCTGGAGGTGGGGCCAGGCGTCCAGATTGTTAGCTCTGTGTGTTCTTAGACACTGAAGTTTGAGGGACCTGATCAGAATTGTCTTTTCCACTTGAAACTTCAGCTCTGTCAGCCAAATGTCAGTCCCAGTTTGATTGATGGTGAGTTGGGAATTGACCCAGTCTTTTTCACACAGATTGTCATTTTTATACTTACGTACGTTAATGAACTTTTTTAAAGATAAGTGAAGAATTTTAAAATTATTCCTAGTAATTTCATGTGGTTTGATTCAACTGATCATTTTGGCATCTCAAGGTTACTCTGGAGCTTGACTCTCATCCAGCGTATTCCTTAACTTCTCCAGTTTACAAGTGATTGCTTATCATTTATTTAGCAAACATGTATCGAGAGCCTTCCACTGTACTAGGCACTACTGGTTACTGAATAGATATTAACATAAGAATAAGAGATTTTGCTAAAATCCCAAGTATTTTGTGAACTGCATTTCTCTGATCCGTTCTTATCAAGTGGAGGAAATAGTTAAATGTATGATTTGACCTTGTGAATTCATGAGCCCGTCTTTTCTGAGCGCTCATGAGTTTTTAATACAACTGATCATCTCTTTTAGGACTCAGCCCAGGACCACCTAAGGTCCCACTAGTCCAGTATTTGGCTTTTTCTGTATTTGTGAGACATCACATGGGCCACGATGTGTGCATACATAGGTTAGTGTACATACATATTTCCTAGCTATGTCTGCTAAACAGGCTTAGAAATATTAGCACCCCAATAGTGATTAGCATACCCAGTGACTAGACCTTGGTTTCTAAATACCAAACTCTAATAAAAGAACCAGATTTCCTTGAAAAAATAGCTAAACAGAGCATAAAGGAAAAACCTACACTACTCCTGCTTTTCTTTAACACTACTACCGTACTCAGTTCTCCAACTGTGTGGAGGTTTCTCCCAGCAAACAGTTCTCTGTGACATTAGCTGGGTGTCCCTACAATTTAACTCAATTCTGACACTACCTGGAGAGCGTCAGATTCTACAGGTTAAGAGTTCAGTCCTACAAGACTGCTCCTCACCAGATGCCAATCACAAGTCCAGGTTATTACCTGTGCTTCTGACCAACTGGCTATCAATCAGAGGTTCCCACGACCCCCTCCTTGTGTTCAGTTAGTTTGCTGGAGCAGCTCACGGAACTCAGGAAAGCAGTTTACTCTCTAGATTACCAATTTATTATAAAAGTATATAATTGGGAATGGCCAGATGGAAGAGATGCATAGGGCAAGGTATGTGGTAAGGGGTGTAGTTTCCAGGCTCTCTCCAGGCACCTTTGTGTGGTCACCAACCCAGAAGCTCCCCGAACCCCATTCTTTGGGGATTTTTATGGAGGCTTTATCACATAGGCATGATAGATCATTAACTCAATTTCCAGCCCCCCTCTGGAGAAGGGGTGTGGGCAGGACTAAAAGTTCCAAGCTTTTGAACATAGCTTGGTTTTTCTGGTGACCAGCTCCTGTCCAGGAACAACCAACAGTCACCTCATTAGAACAAAAGACATTGCTATCAACAAGGAAATGGCTAAGGGATTTAGGAGCTCTGTGCCAGGAACCAAGGGCAGAGACCTATTTTTGTTTCCTGTTTTCTCACACAGGGATAATACAAGATGAGCCTGGCAAGTAGTGCCAGAAAGCAAGGCAGTGTTGCAAAAGCAAAAGGATGAACGTATGTGAAAGAGACAGGAGTCAACTTGAAAACTCCCGATGGCCAAAGCTGAAACAATTTGGGCAGCAAAATTAGTAGCACAGTATTGGTCTAAAATAAATACATGTGACTACATACTGAAAGAATTGAATAAATAAATGGAAAAAGAGACAAATCTTCCTTAGAATAAATTAATAGTATAAATACTCCTTTCCTAAGAAGTGGAGCTTAATTCCCTTTACCTTGAGAGACTGGCTTCTAAAGAATAGATTATGGAAAGGGAAAGTAGTATCAATAGATTCAGTGGAGAAACCTGTAGACTCACTTAACCGAGTGATCGAGGTTATCAGCAGTGATAGGTCATGTTATTGATAATACTGTGTATCTCCTGATACAGGACAAGAACAGCACTTGTAGTATTCTTCCCCAAAACACAGTCTAATCATGAGGAAAACGTTAGGCAAACCTAAATTGAGGAACTTACGCAAAATAAGAAGTGTCAAGGTCATAAAAAGGATTAAGACTGAAAATTCACAGGTTGGTGGAGACATGACAACCAAATGGATCCTGGATAGGATCCTAGAACAAAAAAAAGAGTGGAAAAACTGGTAAAATCTGTAATTTAGTTAATAATAATGTGCCAACGTTAGTGTTTTAGTTTTGACAAATGCACCATGGTTATGGTGTTAACATAAGATGTTAACAGGGAGAAACAGCGAAGAACCCTACTACTGCATCTCTTATATAAATTAAAATTATTCCAAACTAAAAAGTTTAATAAATAACATGGGCCAATCTCTAACATATCAACTCCATTCTCATTACCCACAATTTCTCAAGTATCATTTACAGTGGTTCCTTGACCACATGTGTAAGGTCTTTAGATATAATGAAATGTGAGCTGTATGGATAAAACTCAGAAAAATTTACTAGCTTCTGCAGATTGTGTCTAAAATCCTTGATTGTTTTGTTCGATGACTTGTCAGTATTTGACTCAGAGCAGCTGCTGACGCTGAAACCTTGCTTTCTTCGGGGATCCATTTTCACAATGCTGTTGCACTCAGATGTTGATTCTCCATCAGAGTTGAACAGGACTAGTTTCAGGAAAGCATTAATATACTATGCACTCCATACAGTGTGTCCACGCCTAAGGTTCTTTTTTCTTCATATTCCATAAAAGAAAAAAAAACACTTTCCAAGTTTTTGTCCTCAGAGCACCCCCTTCTATGACCAAGTCTTGAAAAATCACATTGCTTTATTTCCACCATACTCTTGGTTAAAATGGTCAAAAATCCTCCTGGTTTCAAGTGGAGGAGACACAAACCCCATCTTTCTAAAAGAGGGGTATCAAAAGTCTATTGTAAGAAGAGCATATGAGATGGGATAGATTGTTAAAATCGTCTTTGGGAAAATACAACCTGTCCCATCTGGATTCACCATTCGTAAGGTAGTTTCAAGAATCTACTGCCAAAGTGATCTTCGTTAAATGCAAATCTGATCCTGTTAACTTGCCAACCAAAATTTTTCAGTAAGCCCCTCGTAAAGTCAAACAGTTCTGCCACCTGGCCACACCAAACTTTGTGGCTCTCCGAACATGCCTCCCTGCCTTCAAGCTGCCTCCTCTAGCAAATGCTTACTCCTTTGAGGGCTTTAGCTCAAGTGACACTTCTTCCTGGAGCCCCTTCTTAATCTCTTATTGCCTCCCCCCCGTTGATGATGCCTTTCTTTGGGTCACTACCAAACACCATCAAGCATAGTGTTTGTGATACTTTATTGTACTTTATCTCTTGACCAAAGTGTAATAACTTTGAGGGCAGGAACCATGGTGTATTCATTGCCCGGTTCATGGCAGGCCCTTAATAAACGCTTATTCGATGGATAAAAATGACCTTTATGTCAAATTTGGAGCTATGTGTGAAGCCTGAGAATCTAATTCAGTTCATAAAATAATATTACTAGGTACCTTTGTAATCGCTTATTCTATAGATTTATCAACCATTACTCTAAGAGCCAAGTCATTCTCTGACCACATTAGAAACCCTAATGTAAACTGCATATTTGCTAGGGGTTCTCATTGGTTTCGGTTGGGTAACTTGAAATCATCTCAAAGAAAAAATCTAAAACTATGTCTTTGCCCCCACCTCCCCCCCGCCAAAAAAAAAGAGGGAGGGAGGAAAAGGAAGAGAAAAAATAGTAATAGTAACCAGCTTTCCCTCCTAACTCTTTTAGTTCTCTCAAATAATCTTTAATTCATAGAATCAGACTTTTAGAACCTGAAGGAATCTCAGAGATCATCTAGGATAGTACCCAAATTTTATAGGTGAGGACTTGAGGCACAAACAAGCTGAATTGTCCTAAGTCAGCTATATAGGACAAGAAATGGAAGTGGAACCCAGATACTTAAGTCTAGCCGAGCCACAAAGCCTAATCCCTTCGTTTTCCGTCCTGACTGCGTTAGAATCACTGTGTGCTGCTTAAGCAGCATCTCAGGCTCCCTACCTGCTTTCTGGCTTCATTTCCACCTCCCTAGCCAAAGCCCTATCACTCCAAGCCTGGCTTCTGTGCTTCCAGTTTTCCCCTTCAGTACAACTTCACCAGATGTGTTTCTTAAACCACTTCCCAACCCTTAGAGCATAGAAGAATCAACTGAGTTCTTGTTTCAAAGCTAACCCCTAGGCCCACTGTTAGCAATTCTGATTTAGAAGGTCTGGGGCAAGGCCTGATAATCTGCATAATTAACAAGTATTTAACAAGCCATGAGGGGGGATGATTTTCACGCAGAGGGTCCAAAGATGACACCATGAGAAACCCTGCTCCAGTAAAATAAATGTTAATCTTCTGACGAGGTATTCAAGGCCCTCTACCATCAACCTGTCCTCTTCAATCTTGCTTTTCACTTCTTCCCAACTTGCTGTGCTCCCAATAAAACATGTTCTACCTCAACCCCAATTCTTCCTCTTTCCTTTACTCATGTTACTCCTCTTCCTGGAAGTCTCCACTTCTTTACCACCTTCAATACATTCCTTCCTGTATAAATACTATGCATTCTTCAAGGCCCATTTCGAAGTCTACTCCCATGAAAAAAGCACAACTCTTCTTTCCCATACTGATTCCTCTTTATATGTCTATAGTGGTGAGTGTTATACCACATAATTTATTTATATACTGTCTTATGAGGGTTCTGAGTAAAGCCTATCTTGATTGTGTGAGCTCTTAAGTAGCAAGTCCATGTCATACTTTTTTTTGGCTGCATTGGGTCTTCATTGCTGCGTGGGCTTTCTCTAGCTGTGGTGAGCAGGGGCTACTCCGTTGCAGTGTGCGGGCTTCTCATTGCAGTGGCTTCTCGTTGCGGAGCACGAGCTCTAGGTGCGCGGGCTTCAGTAGTTGTGGCACACAGGCTCAGTAGTTGTGGCGCACGGCTTAGTTGCTCTGCAGCATGTGGGATCTTTCCAGAGCAGGGATCGAACCCGTGTCCCCTGTATTGGCGGGCGGATTCTTAACCACTGAGCCACCAAGGAAGTCCCTGTCACACTTTTTTAAATCACTAGAGCATCTAGAATCATAGGAACAAAATAGCTGCTTAGTAAAATATATTTAATTGGGTTGGAGTACTCAATGGTTAAATCTAAGTTGTATTTATTTGTATTTTCATTTTACAGTAAAAAAAAGTGAAGTAGAGTGTCTCATAAGAATTTTTCACAGCTTGGTGGAAAGAGCTGTTATAAGACTTGATAACACTGGACTAGATCATAACACATTTCGAGCCATCCTGCACAGCATATTTGGAATGACTGATGATATGCTAATGAATAGGGGTAAGAAGTCATGGAGACTGAAATGGGCCAAGCTGAGATGGCAAATATGTATATATTTATTTATATATATATGTTAATACACGGCAAGTTTTCACCAAAGACTTTGCATTTTTTTAATACCAAAATTAGAAAGACAATTCTGGTACTGCTACCAATTTAAAACAGTAAATTTGATTTGATTGTGAGGATGGTTTTTAATATAAACTCACTCAGAATTTCATATTTCATAGCTATACCACTTTGAGAAAGAACCAGTAATGACCTAAATAAGCTAGCAGTATTGGTTTTTTTAAAAAGATAAGCTTGTGGTTTCAATTGTCTTTGGAGTCATATGCTGTGTAGACATGTGAATTATTTACTACTTCAGCACAAAAAAAAATGAAAATTACTCATTATATTGAAAAAAATCAAAGAAACAATTTTATTTTCAGAATAGGAAATTTAATGTGATCCAGTCAGTCTCACTAACAGATTTTTAGTGTTCAATTTGATATGTCTTGATGTATGTATACACCATTGAAACCATAACCATAATGAAAATAATTAATATATCCATCACCCCCAAAAGAGTCAATAATATTTTATAGGATAATTCTAAGATTTCACTAGTAATTTTAAAAATAATGTGTTATTTTGGTAATTTAGGTATTATACAAATTCTTTAGAACAGGATTTTGCCACTCTTTTTAGAATAAAAATTATCACATTGATTATCTCTACTGTTGGTCTTTTTTTGCTGATAGTAACTGTACAAAACATCACAAGTGAAGCTCATAATTGACCATGGAGGAGAATGGCTTCTTTCTAGAAAAATCTGTTGGAAATACATTTCCAGTAATTTTGACTCTTTCAAGAAAGATTGTGTCAAAAACTTTTTTCCCCCTCAATTTGGGAGGAAAGATTTTTTTAATCTCTTCATAATACTCTTGAATTATAAAATAGCTATAAATTACAATACACTTACATGTTCTTTTTCCTTCAGTATTTTTTGCATTTGACAAAGACAATGATAACTACATAAATGTGAAAGTGTGTTAAAGGATTATCAGTGTTTCTTCGAGGGACTTTTGAAGAAAAGCTGAAGTGTAAGATTTCTATGTTATTATTAACTTAGTAATATATATTGTCAAATTTGTATTTAGTTAATCCTTAAATATATATATATTTATTTATTTATTTATTTTTGGCTGCTTTGGGTCTTCGTTGCTGCTCGCGGGCTTTCTCTAGTTGTGGCGAGCGCGGGCCACTCTTCACTGTTGTACGCGGGTTTCTCATTGCGGTGGTCTCTCTTTGTTGCGGGGCACGGGCTCTAGGCACGTGGGCTTCAGTTGTGACACACGGGCTCAGTAGTTGTGGCTGGTGGGCTCTAGAGCGCAGGCTCAGTAGTTGTGGCTCACGGGCCTAGTTGCTCCGCGGCATGTGGGATCCTCCCGGACCAGGGCTCGAACCCGTGTCCCCTGCATTGGCAGGCGGACCCTCAACCACTGCGCCACCAGGGAAGTTCCTAAATATTTTTTTAAAATATAAATTCATTGTTCTCTGTATCGCCCTTGCAAAAATAATTCATGAGAGTTAAAAAAACAAAAACAAAAAACAGATGAAATGGGTGGCCTATTTTATAGGAGAGTCCCTAGATCCGGAGTCTCCAAACACTTCCTTCACTAGTTCTGTAATACCCCAGTGTCACCAGGACGGCTCTTCGGCTTAAGGCCCAGGCAAAGGACAGCAACTGAAGTTCAGGACATGTGCCAACTCTGATCAGCTGGCAAGGCTGAGGTTTCTGGGGCTGCCTCTGGGCTCAGCAGGAAATGGCTTTGAATATCGGGCAGCATATGGCTATTCCTTGTCATTCCATCAGAGAAAATGTGAGGGATTGACACAAAACAAGATAAAACACACAACCCTCAGACATCAATACTCTAGTGTAGAGTAAGTGTAGATGAATAAAGAGAGGGAAGAAGGCTGAGACAGTGAAAGCCCAAAGGAAGGAGGGTTATAAAGGGAGTTTCCTACAGAAAAGGACCAGGGATTCCAAAGACAAAGAGCTCCCAGTTCACAATTTTGTAGGAACAGCTCTGGCCTCACCTCACCCTTACCATTGATGTGATGAATATTTTCTGTGTTTTACACCTCCTGTGCCAGGATTTGGGGTGTGAAACCCTGGAAAGAGAATAGGAACAATTTTAAGTAGCAGTTTTGAAGGGAGCAAATTGCTTGAAGTGTCAAATTACTTAAGAAAAGACTGCAGAGTTCTGAGTATATAAGCAAATTTTTATCTCTTCTTGTTCTTCCACTTGAATTTGGATTTGGGATGTTCAAAAGAAGATCTCTAAATTAAACACACGTTTCAAAAATGATAGCAACATTTTAAAAACTCACCAACTTTGCTTGACATTTATGACTTTTTTGTTTCTCTGTTTTGTGGGGGAGTTTCCCTTTTTTTCTTTTTTCTTTTTTGCTTTTTTAAATTGAAGTATAATTGGCATACAACATTATGTAATTCTTTTTTTTTCCTTACAACATTATGTACTTTTTTTCCCCCACTTTTCTCCAATCTAATTTTTCACGGGATAACACGTATATATAGTTGTCACTTAAGTTTCTTATAGTTGCAGTGTTCTTATACAAAAGTCTCACTGAGAAATGAAAAGTTAAGTTTCGTGGTTGTAAATTCTTGTGAAAGTGGTCGTGACACAATGCAGCTAGACATGATTGAATAGCATCACACTATCAAGAATTTTTTCCTCCTCTAATCCCACTTCCTAAAAATGTTTCATGTACATTTCAAGATATGTTAATTTGGGGAAAATACTACTTCTAGTAGGGTTGTGTCACAAACTCATATATGCTATATATTGGAGAAATGCAACAAAAGACAGAATTAATCTGATACTTCGGAATTTTATACCTGGTTCTTTTTCTCCCCCCACCCTTCGTCCCTTCCTATCTTTCTCCCGCTCTCTCTCCCTCTCTCTCTTTCCCTCCCTCCCTTCCTTCCTTCCTGTCCTAAAACATTTAACTAGATTACAAACTCCGCAAGAACTCCTTCACTGTTATATTCCCAGGACCTGAGTAAGGTCATTTGTGTGATGAATGAATGAACTGTAGTAGTGCTTACACACTGCAATGGAAGTTGTGGAAATCACTCTCTAGGGAGAGATGGATCATTTTGGATAGTGCAGATGGGTAGGCCCCAAGGAGATGACAGACTGACTACCCAAATATATTGAAAAATGTTCTTTGTCAATGATATAGTGAAGTGTACACACTAGTTTTTGCACTCTATGTAAGAAGGAAATTATAACATTAAGATACACACACATATGTATATGTGTATATATATATATATATATATATACACTATATATGTATGTGTAAAGTCTTTCTTTTCATATCCCCAGAGATATTTAATCTTGTGGAAAGATTTATAAAATTCCTCTACTATGTAGAATGTAGGTTGTATAAATTGTTTTTATCCTTCTTTAATTACATATTGAAATAACTAAGGAGAAAACTAATGACATTTTAACTGTTCTTATCCAAGTCTTTAAATTTCATATGCTTTAAAAAGTCTGTTTTGAAGTTTATTATTTCAATGGTGATGGTTACATTTCTCGAGGGAAAATGTTGGACATGTTGAACAGTCTACACCAACAGTCACCTGAAGAAGAGACTGATGAAGGAATAAACGAGTTGGTGGATATAACACTGAAGAAAATGGTAAGAATAAAAAAAACTGTAATTCATTATATCTAATCAAATGGATGTTAGATAAAGCTAAAGATGAAGAAATGATTTATTTCCCTATGTAATGAACGTAACCATTATGAGGGCAGGAGTTTGTTCTCTGCTCTATCCATTGCCTAGAACAGTGCCTGGCTGATAGTGGCTACTTAAAAAATATTTATGGAATGCCTGCCTGGGTGATTAAATGAATGTTAATTTTATTATTTTAAAATATTTTACTATCAGTAAAACCTCATTATTTGGGAAGTGGGGTGACAGATTCAGTTCTTTTAAAATTGGGTACAAATGTAGTCTGTCTTCATGACTTTTGCTCTCTAATCCATCTAAACACTCATTATAAAGTAATAACAACAATAAAAATAGTTGTCCCTTATAAATTGCTTACTATATGCCAAGCCTATCACAGAACTTTAATATATGAACTCATTTTATCCTCAAAACAACCCTATGAAGTAGAAATCATTATCTCTACTTTGCAGATGAGAAAACTGAAGTGCAGATAGGTTTATACAAGGTCATGATAGAAAATGAGGCGCAGAATTCATCTTTCAATGAAACTAATAATACCTCTTTATTATGGACATAGTGATTTCTCTCTTTTTCTTACTGTGACCCTAAACTGGATACCAGTGAAGGTTTATGACTCTAAGGCGGCCCGGGCTCAGCTCACCTCCATTACTTTGGAGCTCAGGAAAGTAACAGATGATGAGGTCTGCCGAGTCTCAGATTCAGCTAACTTCAGGGTGTCTTCTTCCATTAGAAATAGTCAAGAGCCCCAGCTAGGGCTGAGGGTAGACTTCTTGAGAGACAGTATGCTTCCCACTACCACACCCACCCCCTTCTTTTTTGAAAGAAAATGTTATGGAGTGAATCTTTTTCTGAAAATTATTCAAACCTTTCTTTAAACTAGACTCTCAGCAACCCTGATTTAGTTATGCCCAGAAGTGAAAAAACCAGGACCCGTCAAATCAAATCCGAATTGGATTAAGCCGTTAAAGGTATTCATAATCTACACACATGCTCCCTCCATGATTTAATTTTCCATAGTCCCTGTCATGAATACTCCCTTCCAGGCTGGTCTGTCTTCTTCCTGACTTGCATTCCTGCTGTCATAATCCACGTTGGGTCATTCGTCTGCATTTCCTCCTGACACCTCTCCACCTATCTAGATCCCAAACATCCTTAACGGCCTAACAGGAATCTGCAAGCTTCTTCTCATGACCCTAGTCCGTCTTGAATTATTACTGTTCTCTCAGTGCCTTGCTCCTTATTAAGCAACTTCACTTTTATACTTTTTACATTATATCCTTATCTCAAGTAAGAGATCCTTTGAGAAACAAAGCTAAAAATTAAGCTTAAGAATCTTCGGCACTTATTTTATCACAGAAGTATTATAATGGGCTTCCTCTAATTTTCTGTCTTATTTCCCCAATTAGGGTATAAGTCCGTTAGGGATAGGGTTTTGTATGTCTAAGGTAATTCGGGTATCTTAGCCTGCTTGGGCTGCTGTAACAAAGTATCATAGACTGGCTGGCTTAAACAACTGGAATTTATTTCTCACAATTCTAGAAACTGGGATGTCCAAGATTAAGGTGCCAGCAGATTCACTTCCTCACTGAGGGCTCTCTTCCTGCCTTGCTGACAGCCACCTCCTCAATGTGTCCTCACATGGGAGAGAGGGAGCTTTGGTCTTTCTTTCTCTACTCACAAAGACACTAATAACATGATGGGGCCCTACCTTCATAACCTCATCTAAATCTGATTTACCTCCCGAAGTCCCCCACCTCCAAATAGCATCATATTGCAGGGGTTAGAGCTTTAAGACATGAACTTGGGAGATGGGGAGAGACAAACATTCAGTTCATACCAGGTATGCCTATTAGACTAATAGGAACAAAGTAAGTGGCCTCCATAAATTAGTACCTTTTGATTTGTGTAAGTAGTGCCTATAGAAGTGTGAACTTACAGTTTGACTTGGTAAAATCTTTTATTCTAGACAGTTATTTTCCATGCAAAATTTAAAACTCTATCATTTATCAAGAAATTATCTCCTCTCCAGGATTATGACAGCAATGGCAAGGTATCTTTTGCAGACTTTGAAAAAGCAGTGAAAGAAGATAAACTTTTGTTTTAAGTGTTTGGACCATGTTTACCAGAAGCAAAGGTACAGTGCCAGCAGCCAAATTGGTTGAGGGAAAATTTCAAAGGATCAGAAAAGAAACACTTGCTAGACACTTACCTCTGTAGGACTTCAACACACTACTGAAGTTTGGGCAACCATGAAGATCTCGGCCCCATCCTAACTTTTGGGACCCAAGACAGTAGTGACTATTTTATTATATTCAAGACTTTTTTTGAGCTTGTAACCACCTTAGCCATACACAATTCCTAATTTCCTGTATGTTAATATTTTCCCCAAAAAACCCCGAGATATATTGGCTTGCTTAAGGGATAGAACAGCAAATACAGAGTGGATTCAGCAAGTACCCACCATAAACTGCTTGGAGAAAACTTCATCTTTTTCTCTTGTTTGTTGTCAAACAATGAGAATAAATTAAGTTTTTAAAATTTTGGACACGTATAGTACTTTATAGTATTTTATTTGTGCTCATGAAGGATTTTCGAGTATGAATATGACAAAGGTTTTCTGAGCCAGAAGAGTCAGCCTGATAATTAATTTCACTCATTAACATTTCCTTTCTTAATTCTTCCTTTGACCAACTGTGCTTTGCAAACATGTGATATAGGAAGAAACTTTTTATTCTCTGCAGTAATTTAGATGGTGATTTTGTGAATGAATTTGCATACTGTTAAGCTATCCTTAGCTATCTCAGCTCGTCTAACTTGTCCCGTTGTCGTTTATTCTCATGTTTTAATTTTGTCTGGGAACCTGATGGGTGAAAGAGTTTAGAATAATGGACTAGATTGGAGTAACTGCTTAGGTTCAGATGGAACACCAAGGGTTCTTCAGCTGCTCCCCAAGTGTTCATCTGTAAGCCAGTTATCTAGAGCCTTACTACTCAAAGTGTAGTCTGTGTACCAGCCGCAACGGTATCACCTAGGAACTTGTGAGAAATGCAGAATCTCGGACCCCACCTCAAACCAGCTGAATCAGAGTTGTTTTGTTTGTTTTTTTTTTAAGTGCTTGACACAAGAAAGGTTTATTTTTTCTCTCATTATGGTCAAATTTTGTGTATGTTGGCAGGGACAAGGAGTGCTGGCCTTCACACAGTCACAGATCGGGAATCCACTCAAGAACACAGAACCCACTTAGCAGCTCCTCCCTTTAGGGCTATCAGAGAAAATTTTTTTTTTAATTGAAGTATAGTTGATTTACAATGTTGTGCTAATTTCTGCTGTATTGTGGTAAAATACACCTATCATAACATTTACCTTCTTAACCAATTTTATGTGTACAGTTCAGTAGTGTTAAGTACATTCATGCTATTGTGCAACCAATCTCAAGAACTCTTCTCGTCTTGCACAACTGAAACTCTATACCCATTAAACAACTCCCAATTTCTGCCACCCACCAGCCTCTGCCACCACCATCAGAGTCTGCATTTTAATAAGACCACAAGGTGGAGATTCACAGCACCTTAATATCTGAGAAGCCTGATCCAGAGAGCAACTTGCTTTTTCCAACTCTATGCTGAGGTGACTAATATATTTTTTTAACTGAGAGTGCAGCAAAAAGTATAGTTGACCCTTGAACAAGATGGGTTCGAACTGTGAGGGTCCACTTGTATGTGTATTTCTTTTTCAATAAATACATACTACAGTACTGCATAATCCATGGTTGGTTGAATCCGAGGATACAAAACAGCAGATATGGAGGGCAGACTGTAAAGTTATATGTGGATTTTTGACTGTGTGGAGGGTCAGCAACCCTAACCCCGCGTTGTTCAAGGGTCAACTATATATCTAATTACCTCACAAGGAAGTAGAGCCAGACAGACACCTTGCCTGCAGCTTCTTTTAATACCATCCACAACTAAGTGCCTTCCTAGCAAGTTTGAATCAGTAAGTCATAAATGAAGATGGAACTTCCTAACCTTTATATTCAAATTCAATCCATTAGGCAAGAGGCCCTTAAGGACAGGGAGAAAAACAGACACCATTTGGTATGGGCCTCCTCAGGTTATTGTTATATCAGTAAAAAAAAAAAAAAAAAGAAGAAACAGCCTGGACATACTTGGATTTCCAATTATGTGATCCACTGACAGGAAAAAAAATGTGGATGTGCTAAAAGTAGTGGTAAAAGTCTAGCATTTACAAATACTGATTTGTTTCTGCCATAGATGAAGTAAATTACTCTTTGAAGTTAACTAAAGCATATAAGCTTCTAATTTTAGCTTTGTTCTAATAGTTTAACTTTTTTGCTTTATAGAATTGTCTTGATTTTCAAGCCCTGGCATTCCAACACATCCTGACTTCTAGTTTTTGAATGTGAATTACTCAAAATTATTAAATTCAGAAACAGATCCTGGTTGCCTATATTTATATTGTAAAGTTTCTATATTTGCTTCAATTAATTTACATACAGTGACTGCAGTGTGAGAGGTAATAAGAATGACTTCTGTAATATTAAGTATGGATCAAAATACATCTATGCTAAGTAATGATAAACTAATTAATTAATTTGTTAAGTTAACCAACAACCTGAGATTTGGGGGCAAATACTGTGAATCAGCCATTCACAACCCTCTTTTCTCTTGCTTCCTCAACCACAGAAGTTGGAAACCCAAACATTCAACATTCTAGACTCCTCTATGAGGAACAGCCACGGGCCCAGTTCTAGCCAATAAGATGTAACGAAAGTCACTGGCTGGAACTTCTGGAAAACTTTTAGTTTTTTTAAGGGACATAATTGGCTGGCATGTATTTTGTCCATGATAAACTAATTTTAAAAGATGAAACTATATGAGACAAGTAGGTTGAATGAAATTACAAAGAGGAGTGCATTAAAAAAAATACCAGCAGTAAAATCTCTTTAAGAATTAAAATGACAGCCTAAAAATAAAAAATAAATAGGCTTTTAAAAATATTAGTTTACTGCAGACAATTTATATTCTTCTTCTTTGTTTTAAAGGATGACTTCCACGCACATCTTCCAGCTTGTCCTCTGGAGGCTTCGGCACAGATGAAATTACCTAGTTTAAAAAAAAGAGAACCACCAACACTATAATTTTTATAGTACAAGAGTAATAAACCATTAGAATAGGTAGGATATACATCCAGTAGTTTAATCCTTGCCATCACATTTAAGGCAGTTAGCCCAAGTTCAAGGTGCAGCTTACAATCTAGGCACAGAGCAAAGTTTTCTGTCCAAACATTGCTGGGAGTAAAATTTCTAAAGCCATTTAACAAGAAAGAAATTTTGAGGGGAGAAAAGTAAACATATGCTCTACTTTAACATTCCTTTATAGATGTTATTTTATGATGAAGTCACTTGTAATTTTATAAATACAGATAGATACCCTGGTTATGCATAACTTGAAACACTGATAATATTTGATATATTTAGAGACATGGAGGCTCCAGTGGGGATGGGGGATGAAAAATTTAAAGAAATAAGCAGAAAATGCTAGACTCCTCAATTTCTTAGGGAACAATGAAATCAAATACATCAGAACAAGGTAGACGGTATAAGTTAAAGCACAGTAAGACAGTCTTCACTTAAAATGGAAAATTATTAGAAACTGTAGTAAACTGTATTTAGTGTTTCTCCTTTTTGTTGTTCTACTATTTCTATATCTAGGATTTGGACCTAACTTTTTTTTTTCTTGAAAATACAGTCAGCTCTGGCTAAGATAGCTATGTATCTGTATCTAGGTCTCAGTTTAGTTGTATCTGAAGGAAGGATGCCAGTACAAGCAAAAAAATTCTTAAAGAGGCTTAAGCATAAAAATTGTGTACATGGATTTTTATTATTATAAAACGATTCCTCATCCTCAACTGGATAATAATTTTGAGGTTAAAAAAAGGTACATAAAAGAATCTACCTTAGCCTCTCTTAATTACATTGTAAAATATATGTACAACTATGTGAAAAGCACTTTCTGAACCTGAGTTCAAGTATAAGAGAATGGTCTTTCTCCAGCAGATTATGATTTCTGAAAGGCTTGCCCCACGATAAGGTATTTTTCAAACGCTAACTCAAATGTTAACTTTCTTTTATTTGTGCTTAGAAAATGGAAAATGGTTATGTAAATAACATTAAAAAATTGCTACCTAAGTAGAACAATCTAGCTCTAAACTATTTAAGAAATTTAAAATTAAAATTCAGACCTTAAGGCCTAATCTTTAGAAATCTCACCTTCTTCTATGGCTATCTGTATTAAAGAAGCAAAATAAGCATTTAAATTTTATATGATTTTGAACTTGAGAGATAAATTGTAATAATTTTCCCTCAATGCAGTAGTTCTCTACGTTGGCTCATATTAGAACTATCTGGAGAGCTTTTAAAAAAGGGAGGGCCTGGGCTCCATTCTCACAGATTGATCTAACTGGCTAAAACTACTGCTTTTATATTTTCTACTTAGAGTGATATAAAATATGTTTAAAGCAAGGATTAAAGGTATCAAAGCAAATACATATCTGTGAGTCAAATTCAGTTATTGTACTTCAATAGAGAATTGTAGGAAACACATCTAAAAAGTAAAAATGAAAAAAACAAGAATGATAATACCGTAGTTCCCAGAAATAAGTCTACATTCAGTTGTTAGTCCTGTAACCAAATCGTCTCTTAAAACGGTTTTTTTTTTTTTTTTTAAATGCTCTTACCTCTTTAAGTTTATTCCGAATTAAACTCGCTGTTGTATTCAACGAGTCATCATGCATGTCCACTTTAGGAATGTCTGGTAACTGAGGGCCAATCATAACCTCATTACTACTTGTACTTGCTTCAAGAAGAGTACCATGTTTACAATCATCTTCTCTTCTTCTTTTCCGCTCCTGCAGTTGTGTTGTCCTAGGCATAAATCTGTCAACTGCCTCTGAAGGAGTAATAGCCTTCTGTGCACCAGGGAAGGCCACTGAATTTTTCAAAGTTTTCATCTGCATTTTCTGCAGAGAGTCATAGTGGTTACAACGCTCCAGTGTTTCATCATGGTTTCTACCATCCTGAGAGGAGTTTGATGCTCTGTCCACATGTTCTCCTGATGAACATGTACATTTGGGGGAGAAATAGCACAAAGGCAACTCACAAGAATAAGGAAGACAAAGGTCTGAGTTCCCAGTAGATGTGTTCAAAGAGGCTGCAGGAAATCCAGAGGTCTTCGAATGGAAGTCCTGTCTAAAATCTTTTGTATCTTTATGCTTCTTTGTCATGTAATGATCTTTATATTAGAATTTAAAAGGTGAGAGAAAGGGAAACAGAAATGGTTCATTTATTGTTTTCATCATTCAGAAACATGTAATTTTATAAAAAGAAACATTACTTTAAGATGTTAATGAACGCTAACCTAAAAAATTTACTTCTTGAGTAGGGAATACATTCACATGGTTTAAAAGCTAAAAAGGATATTTGTCCAATATGTCTTACCTTTCTTCCTCCCACTTACCCCTCTTTTTCTCCTGTAATACCCATTTTTCTGAACCTTTCTGCTTTCCAGTTAACTCTAAATCTTGGGGAGTTTTTCCATGTCATTACATAGAAAACTTTTTATGGCTTCAAAGTATTTTACTATATGAATGTATCATGCTGCTTAGTTTGTATTTGTAGTTTTTAAAGGAGACAATACGCTGGGTCCATATTTTATCATTTCTTTGGTCACACATACAGGTTTTCCTGAAGCTAGTTATTTACACAGGTTAAAGTTCAGTGTTTACAACTGACCAGAGACTCCCAACAGCTCTTGCCAAAATTTCAGGTAAGTTTTCCACTTTATTTCTCTCTTCACACTGCCACATGCCCCTTACTCAATCAGCCATAAACTCATCATATTTGATAGCTGTCTGGACCCTGTCTTTGTCTTTTAACCAAAGGGTGGAAATTTGGTAATTTGAGCCTCTGGAACTATTCAGATTTCAGACCACACACATTATCTTAGTCCAATTCTGACTGCTCTAGTTCTACAATCCATGTGCCAGATCCTATGACTCCACTCCGTGCACTGGGAATTTGTGTCTAGGGCAACTTGGATGGGCATATTGGGCATCTGGCCAGCTGGTGTTCATCAAAAGTGGAACTTATCCACTTTTTGCAGTTGTAACTGGTCTGCACATCAGAGGTGTTTCTCACTGCCTTTTGGTCAAAGCCTTAATTCCTCAGCATGGACACAGGCTTTTCAGGCTTTACTTCCTGTCTCCTTTTCTCTTATCTCTCACCGAAGCTGTGTTGTGGTTATCATGTACTACTCACTGTTCCTTAAAATGCATGATGCTCATTTATTCCTCTGGCCCATCTTTCCATCTCTTCCTCTCCCCTTCTGAGTAATGTCTACTTACCCTTCAGAACTCAGCCACCTCTCTCATCCTTAGGAAGTCTTCCATGAAACAACACCTCTCCCTTCCCAGCCCACATTACATAGCATTCTGTAAAGAACCCTGTAGTTTACAGATATTGAAAACTGTGATCCTTTACTTGTCTGTCTTCTCACTAGACTGGGAACTCCATGATGATAAACCTAGCAAAATGCCTGACACATAGGTGTTTAGTAATAGGCTTTCCATACCTTTATTTTTAGTAGTTCTTGCTACATAAGCATTCCTCTCTTGTAATTTTTCTCTGGTTTCTTCAACTGTCTCAAATTCTGGAGCATAGCACACATGAAGCAATCCACCAAAGAAACTTTGTTCATCCATTTTTCTCTTGGCTATCCTAAACAGAAATACATATCATGGTTTACTAATCTAGATTTACTTAGGATGAAAGCTTAACTAGTATACAATACACTGATCTAAAGAGCAAAGTCCAGCTTTTGCTGTGTATATATATTCTATAGCTTGGGAATTAAGATGCTCTGCTTGTGGACGGTATTGACCCTACTGATCCACTGCATACTCTTTTAGAGCCTTTCCTCCCCTCTCCCAAGAGTCCTAATAGGTTTTAAGCTAAGTCATCTATACAAGCGAGATTCCCTTTAACCAATATAGGATCCAGCTGGTTGGTCTGAGGTACACAATCTGTGGTCATGAAATAGAGATTTTTCTCTGTTAAGTTAAATGGCCCTTGAGAGTTAGCTCATACCTAATTTAGCCTTTTCAGCACAATGTTTTCCTATAATGGGATTCACATGTAAGAAATTAGTTTAAAATATTGTTACTGTAAACCTTCAATAATGGAGGAAATACTGAATATGTAACAATCGGTGAGAAAATGAGAGGATGGTATTCATTCAACAAATACTTATTAAACATCTATGACTGGCCAGGAATTACTACAATAATTAAGTACTTCTGTGCCCAAGGAAAATGATAAGAAATATTCATTGAGATTTTACCACGTGACAGGCAGTGTCCTAAGTGCTTAAATGCTTCACTTGAATTAACACTTTACAACAATCTTATGATGAAACTAAGACCTGGGGAGATTTATAACTTGGCCATGCCCACATTGGTTTGTGAAGCTAGGATTCAAATCCAGATGTCACACTGCATGGTCTACTGTCCTAGGTGGTGTGGGAGATGTAAAAACTCCTTAGAATGAATGCACAATGAGAAAATATGCTTCCCTCACCATGAGGAGCTGGCAAGTTGGTTAGAGCAGTGAGATTATACATAAGAGCAACCGGACAACAATACATGACCCCGTGTACCCAAGTGCTATTTGTAGCACAGAAAAGAAAATAAGAATTGTAATAGCCATGGAAGGATGGGTCTTGGAGTGTATTAGTGACAAGAATAGGAATCAACATAAAAAGAGATAAGGCATTTCACATTTCAGCCTTATTGGAGCAGAGAGTTTATGTTATATATAGAAGGATAGAAAAGATGGGGTCAATTCACATAGGTGCATAACAATAAGAAACTCAACAGCTAATTTTTTTAAAAGATTTTTTTGATGTGAACCATTTTAGAAGTCTTTATTGAATTTGTTACGATATTGCTTCTGTTTTATGTTTTGGTTTTTTGGCTGCGAGGCATGTGGGATCTTAGCTCCCCGACCAGGGATCGAACCCGCACCCCCTGCACTGGAAGGCAAAGTCTTAATCACTGGACAGCCAGGGAAGTCCCTCAACGGCTAATGTTCATTGCATTCTGAACAGAAGGCATTTGCTAATCCCTTTACGTGAATTATCTCATTTCATCCTCACACAACTTCAATAAGTAGATCCTTTTACCATATGGATTTTACAGAATACGAAAACAGGTTTAATGGGGTTGAATAACTTGTCCAAGGTCACGATGTTAGTAAGCAGTGGAACCTGAAAACTTACTCCAAACCCAATCTTTAATCTACCATACTACACGACAGAATATTGTTAAGTATGGGAATGACCTGATGGACAGAGTTTTGGTAAAGCTAACACTTAAGAAAACTGGAGAAAAATAATAACGGCCATGTTAGGTTATTGGGTAATTCAGGAATGAATGAGGGAGGCCAAAATGATACCAATGGGAATGGAGAAAATGAGACACTGCTTAACTTGCATATTACCTTGCACTTTGTAAATTAAGAAATTTAATAAGATAAACTTCTGTAAAGTCTTCTGCTGGGTATTCGTCTAGAGCATTATACTGTTCAATTGCACCATATAAAGCACATCGCTCAACTAATTCCTTCATCGCTCCCACTGCAGGAACTCCTTGTATTAATAAGTACCGAGATTCCAAATTGACTGTATATACCTAAAAGAAATGCAGACACATTAAATGTATTTCACAAATAAGCCTAAGACAAATCTGCTCCTATTAAAAAAAAAAATTGAAAACAAGAACTATTCTGTTCAGAGGGTCTGCAAAAAAAAAAGAATCTAAAAATTTGCCCCTCTCTCTGCATAAAGAATTCACCCTACGTGTGAAGGCCTCTAGCTAAAGCACCTAATAGACTACCTTCAATCGACACGTTTTTCCAGAAGTTGGCTCGGTAGATACGACAGGAAAGAGTTAACATAGTCATTGAGCCTTACAATGTGACAAGGACTAGTGTAAATGCGGATGATACAATGACTAAAACACAGCCCTGTCTTCACGGAGCTGAGGTTCTAACAGTTGACTAAAGAGGTCGCAAGAATATCTGGTACCTGGGTACCAGCGTTCCTCACACTCATATCCAGTGAATGGATGTGACCGCAGCCTTGCAAGATTTTATTTACGTAAGCTAGGCATGTGAAACTAGAGCTCACATAAAGCTACTGAGGATAGCGAATGAAGCCAAAATCACTTTACCTTGACAGCGCGAGGCCGTCGCCCCTCCCGATACTTGGCCCGCGAGTCGCACACAGCCTTTTGGACGTGGTGGTCGAATACGCCCCCAAGATCCCCGCCACTCGACGCCATGTTGCCGGTTTGGGCCCTCGCAGAGACGACAACATCCGCCTCGTTGCCCTCTTGTGCATCCAATAAGAGAGAGGGAGGGGTCAAGGCGTGCCGAGATTGGCTGAAGAATCGACAGAGTCAGCCATCGTTTCCTGTGAGCGAGGATTTGGTAAACGAGGTGCCGCCCCCCTGCGGCGCGGCGGAGAGGCCCGGAGAGCCGGAGCAGGCTTCCATGCCCCCACCCGCCCGCTACAGATGCGCGGCAGGGCAGGGGGCGGGGCTAGGGGCGGGGCCGATCGATTTTCTCCGGCTCCGACGTCCTCGGCCTGCCGGGTTAGCCCCGGTCGGCTAGGGTGTGCGGCCGCGGGAACAGCGCTTGCGGATGATGTGGGGCAGCGGTCGCCTGGCGGGTGCTGGGGGTGACGGGGCGGCCGTGACCGTGGCCTTCATCAACGCTCGCGACTGCTTCCTCCATTTGCCGCGGCGCCTCGTGGCCCAGCTGCATCTGCTGCAGGTAACGCGCCTGCCCCGGACGGGCTTCCCGGCCCCGAGTCGGGGCACCTGGTGGGCAGTCTGCGGTCGGCCGGGACCCAGGTCTATTAGGGGCGCAGCGGCCGCTCAGGCCTCTCCCGGCGGCGGGACGCGGGCTGCTTTCCCCGGGCCGCCGACCGGTTCAGAGGCCAGACTGTGGGCCGGTCTGGGCGGTCTTTGCAACCACACCACGTCTAGTGCAGCCCCGGGCCTTTGAGTTAACTTGCCGCATTCCAGGTCTTTTACTCGGTGAAACTGGGCTTTCAGACATCCTGATATTCTGCCACTGCGTTCAACTATTTCTCACTCCAGGTTGGAAAAGCTTTTGAGAAGTCGGGTTTGTTTGTCTTTTTGGGTTTTGTTTTGTTTCATTTTTAAAGAGTGTTTTTCCTACCAGTGATCTCCAGGTGCCTTCACGGCTGTGGCCTGGGCCTCCAGAAGGAGGGGCAGACTTGGTTTGTGGAGCCCCTGTAGGTTAACAGAGACTGAGCCCTGTGTCCCACCAGCGGGATAGGTTAATAAGATGAAGGTTCTTCCAGCGTCTCCGTTGCTCGGACCACCTCTGAGGTGTGCTGGGAATGTGCAGTGGGATTATGCATACTTGGACGTATGTAGTTAGGATTACTTGAACCTCTGCTTTCAGTTGCCGTCTGAACATTGTGATTGTGGTAGTTCATAGCTCTAACCACATCCCTACTTTCATTATTTTAAAATAGAGGCACCTGGTCTACGAGTTTGAGTGTGCTTCTGGGGGCAAAAGGATAGAATATTCGAAATCTTTGAAAATCCTGGTTGCCTAGTACCCCACTACTGGCTAATCCTTGCAGGAAATATTTAAGAGTTTGCAATAATTTCAAATGTCCCACCTTTCCATTTTAGTAACTACTTTTCTAGATTATATTTGCCCCGTCTTTCAAAGCATGTTAATTTCAACAGATCCTGCCATTATTTCTTTTACCATAAAGTAGGTAGTCTCTTGGCCCTGATGAGCTCCCTTCATGGCAGGAGATGAGTTAGTTATGTCACCAAATCCCAGGTAGATCCTGCCTGCCCTGTGCTCAGTCAGCTTTGATGGAAATTGTCCACAGTGCCTTCAAATCTCCACCTAATGAGTTTTATAGGAAACACTCCCCACCTAATGAGTTTATAGGATTGCTTCCTTACAGTAGCTCTAAAATGTGGATGCTGTGTTACATTCATCACTATTTAGGAATTTAGTGGTCTTGATCTATTTTTAAAATTTTTGGCCTTCAATAAGTATTAATAAGAATTAATTCATAGATATATTTTTGAAACTTAAATCTCTTTAGCCTTGGAACAAACTGTTGTTTCTGTCCAGCCTATATCAGCAGAAGAGGCCAACTTTTCTCCCCAATTAGAAAAGTAATACATGTTTTATAGGAAATTTGGAAAGCATGGAAAATTATAAACAAGAAAATAAAGTTACCCATAATCCCCAAACCTAAAGATAACTAATGTTAACAGTTTGAATCAAATCTTCTAGTTTTGTTTCTAATCTCTATTTTTAACAGAAATGGAGTCCTACACACACCCTTATATGTAGTTTTGTATCCTGATATTTTCCCTTAGTGTTATTATAAGTGTTTTATTTTGTTAAAAGGTAATTGTCATTTTTAGTGGCTAATTAGTATTCTGTCATAAGTTTGCCGTTATTTAATTGTTCACTGTGATGGAACGTTTATATTGTATTCAATTTTTAGACATTAAAAGTGATACTGTAATTATATTTTAATAAAAGTTAAAAATAACATATCTTTGTTGTATAATATATAATAAAACATTGTTTTATTTTCTGGTTATTTAGGATAGGCTCCCAGAATTATTGAGTTAGAGGGCATAGATAATTGTTAAAGTAGAAAGTCATGAGTTGGGAGTTAATAGGTTGAATTACTTTACTTTAGCTGAAGCGTTGAATACGTAATACAGGTAATACTGTAATGGGTAAAGAGTCAGAATGATGATTTTCTGGCCTGTGTCAGATTTTCCTTTTTTTCTTTCAGTTTTGAGATATAATTGGCATACAGCCCTGTGTAAGTTTAAGGTGTACAGCATAATGATTTGACTTACATGCATCATGAAATGATGACCATAGTTGGTTTAGTGATATCCATCATCTCATATAGATAAAAAATTATGGAAGTAGAAAAAAACGTTTTCCTTGTGATGAGAACTCAGTGTTTACTCTCAACAAGTTTCATATATATTAATGCAACAGTGTTCATTGTATTTATCATGTTGCAAAAGGCTTTAAAAATACGGATGTTCTGGTTCTTCCTCAGTCCTACTGAATCAGAATCTTGGGGAGTGGGCTTCAGGCATCTGTAGTTTTAGAAATAACTTAAGGCTACTTGGATGCACAAAAAGTTGAGACCCGCTGTTCTAGAATCATAGAATGTTGATGGTGAAAGAGACCTTAGGTATCTAGGTCATTTCTGTACTTTCATGCATGAGCAAACTGGCCAGTCCATTTCCCTGCAGTTAATTTGCCCTCGTCTGTAACTCACCTGCATCAGCCACCCTCGCCTCCTCGCTGTTTCTTCCATAACCCAGCTCCTTCCCACTTCTGTACTCTTACTCAAGCTATTCTTCTTCCCTAAAGCATTTTTCCTCATTCCATGCTTTTAAAAACAGCATAATTCTACCTCCTCCACGTAGTTTCAGATTCTCTGTTGCCCACATTTGTCTCCTTTTCAAAACTTCACTGCAGTGTTTATGTGACACAGCTCACTTGTTATATTCTGTTCTGTGTTTTAAGTATTGTCTTCTTTTGTTTATCCAAGTCCTGTTTCAGGACTGGGTACCCAGAGGATGCTTTAACTCAGGATTTCTTAACCTTGGCACTACTGACATTTTAGGCTGGGAAATTTCCTGTTGTGGGGGACTGTCCTGGGTATTGTAGGATATTTAGCTGCATCTTTGGCCTCTACCCACTAGATGCCAGCAACACCCCTTCTCCCGGTTGTGACCAAAAATATCTGGAGACATTGCCAAATGTCTCCTGGGGGAGAAAATCACCCTCAGTTGAGAATCACTACTGTAGCTTAGTTACTTTGTCTGCGTTACTGAAACAGGGGAGAGGATTCATATCCACACTGAGAGCAACCAAATGAACCTAAATCACCCTCCAGAAATAGCCATTTTGTCATTTCCTTTGTGTTACCCAGGCCTCGGACCTGGCGGATCCTAAGGCACTGCAACCTATGGTTTCACCCAGCAATTCCCTTCAAGTGATATGGATACCATGGGTTTGGGCAAAAGCAGGTCAGTCATTTGTTGATTAGATTGAACTCCTGGAAAAGGGGCTCCTTTCTCTCTAGGCTGTCCTTTTCTTCTCTCTACCTGAGGGCCCAGGGGCTCTGTGGTCCACGTGAATGATTTTTGACGTAAAAATGAACTCAGAACATTAGTCTGCAAAGTTTACTGAATCTAACTGAACATATATTATGACTTTATGGGGCTGATTACTACCTTTTGACCAAATGAATAATTGAAGTATTTTTCATATTTAATGAAGTTGATTTTTCCCTTTTCCAGGGAGTTGGTGGATTCTCCTTTTTGATATTTCAGGGCATATTTCATATTTCCTTATTTAACATCTGTGGTTTTAAAACTTTCTTCATATGAAATAGGGGAATTGATCTGCATTATATGTCAATGACTGATGAAACCCCATAGAAAGTTTTTGGGGGATTGGGCACCTTGACTCTTATAATCTCAGCTCACATAGTTACAGCTGACCTAGTAACTTTGGACTTTGACTCCAAATCTGAGTCTCTTTCTACTGTATCACATTGTTCTCGGTGGAAAGATTTTGTCAGCCAGAGTGGTTGAACTGTCCTGTAAAGAATTGTAAGAAGGACTTCCCTGGTGGCGCAGTGGTTAAGAATCCGCCTGGCGATGCAGGGACACGGGTTCGAGCCCTGGTCCGGGAAGATCCCACATGCCACGGAGCAACTAAGCCCGTGCGCCACTACTACTGAGCCTGCACTCTAGAGCCCATGAGCCACAACTACTGAAGCCTGCGTGCCACAGCTACTGAAGCCCGTGCGCCTAGAGCCTGTGCTCCACAACAAGAGAAACCACTGCAATGAGAAGCCCACGCACCACAACGAAAAGTAGCCCCCGCTCACCACAACTAGAGAAAGCCCTCGCGCAGCAACAAAGACCCAATGCAGCCAAAAATAAATAAATTAAAAAGTATATAAATTTATTTAAAAAAAAGGATTAGCCAGAAATAGACTAACATGGTTGATATTCACATGGGAATATCAGTAATTCCTTTTTTCCCTTCCAGGTTTATATATTTCCCAAGATTTCTTTAATAGGTTTGTAATTTTTAAATCATAGAAAACATTTTTTAATCCTTAAGCACAGACATACATATTTTATATAATTGCTCTTAAGAAGAATAAGTTTTATACTTTGCTTTCTTTTACTTATGTTTCCATAGTTCAAGACTTTTAAAAATTATTATTTAAGAAGCTGCGTAATATAAAACTTTTGGAATGTACATAAGAAGCTATTAACAGTAATTACCTCTGGGAACAAGGACCAGCCCTAACATTTTATGCTTTTATACTTTTTGTGCTTTTACCATGTATTACTCTTCTAATAAATAAATACTATTACATTTTTATTGATAACATGTTTCAACTTATTGACTTACACTTTACTAAAATGGTAAATTTACAGCTTATTTAGTAATTTCCATATTGCTAGATATATAAGACAGTCCTGAGTTTTCACAAAGAAAATACTGAAGAGATATGTTCTGGTGTAGTTTTTTTCTTCTTTGAATCATTAATTCTAAATAAGTAAGTAAGGTCAAAGGCTATTAAGTTCATTGGCTACCTGTTGCCATTGTAAATTCTGGAATGGTTGAATTAATTTATAATGCCATCATAAGAATATAAGGGTATTGGTTTCACCCATAGCATCACCATCATTGGGTACTGGAAAAGATTATAGCTTTTAAAATGCTATGACAAATGTGGATATAACAGAGTGCTATCAGCTATTTATAGAACTCTTTTTGTATGTGTGGATTGCAATAATAGTTTATCTTTTATGTGAATCCAGAGAAGCATGTAAAAACTTTCAAAACTTTTCTCCCCCACTTCTTATTTTTTGAATAAATAGAATCAAGCTATAGAAGTAGCCTGGGGTCATGAGCCTGCATTCTTGAGCTGGGTGGAAGGCAGACATTTTAGTGATCAAGGTGAAAATGTGGCTGAAATTAGCAGACAAGTTGGTCAGAAACTTGGACTTTCAAATGGGGAACAGGTAAGCACAAAATGTGATGACAATGACTTTCTTCTGATGTCACGTAATACAGCAATAGAAATAAAAGTTCAGATATATTTTTTAAGGTGGTAAGACGACACCTAACTTGTGTGCTGCCATAACCAATCCAGGATGTTCAAGTTGACTATAACTGTTGTTAAGTCACTATCTACCATATACTCCATTAAGTCATTATCTAGTAGTCTCCCATGGTCCCTAGTTGATTTTGTATTCTACTATTTTACTCACTTTCCAGGTTCCCTAATTTTGTTTTTTGTGCAATTATTTTTGCTATATGAGTTCATGAGTTTTACTTAATATTATTGAACTTCATTTTATTTCTGACAGATTTTCTAACCTTCCAAGGTCATAACTTGATTTTTAAAAATCTGTCCTACAAAGAGTGTTGTTATTTTTCCAGTTTCGTCTTGCCTGTGAATTTCATGTGCTTAGATTGTAAACTCTAAAGCTTAAGGACTCATGTTTCTCTTCATTTTATCATATTCACCCGTTTATGGTTTTAACTATTTTAAACTGCAGAAGTAATACATATTCAGTACAAATGTTTTACAGTTGAGAAAGTAGAAAATGTTTTTCCCTTTCTCTAACCCCAGCCTCAGAATGATTGTGTACTGTGGGATCTCATTAGACATTTAGGATTTAAAGAATGAGATCATACATATTTTCTGCAATTTTTTCCCCCACAAACTATATCAGAGATCCTTTCCACATATTACAGACAATATACATTGAACATGTCTGTATATGTATGAAGTGAAATAAATATTAAAAATTGAATTGCCAAGTCTAGGGCACTGCACATTTAAAAATTTGATAGACGGGGCTAAATTGCTTTCTATTACCAGTTTCTCACAAGAATACTGAAGAATATCACATCTTTTTAACTTGTTTAGAACACAGACTAATTTTTTTCATGCATGTTTCTGATAATGAGAATAGGCCACTGATGAGAAATCCATAGGCCTTGCACTAGTCTTTTGCTTACCTTAAATTTTTGCTAGAATCTTAAAACTTTAGCAGCATAGTGACCTTAGAAATCACTAACTTTGGTGCCTTGCTCTGCAAACCTAGGGAGATGGACTATTTTGCCCAGGATTGCATAGCAAGTTATAGATCTGCTCTCTGAGTATATGGCACTTCCCTATGGGAAACATCAACTTCCTATTCCTGATCTTGATGTCTTTATCAGCACCTTGAACAGTCCTGCTTGTTTTTAATTCCCATTTGCTTCAAAGTGAACTTCTATCCAATTTTCTGCACATTCTCTGTATTGTAACAACACCACTAAGGCACTGTCTCCCAGACAATCACTGATAGGAACAGAAAGTGGACTGGCTTGGCCAGGATGATAGCTTCTTGTTTTGTGCTTCCTCAGAGTCACCCCTTTCAAGTAGGGTATATGGGAGGTACTGAGGGAAATAACTGAGGAACAGGTGAGGCACTTGCGGAAAGTCTGCTCCAATCCACAAAAGGCAGAGAAGGAGCATTTAATACTTGGTGCCTTTGGATTTTACTCCTCTAAGCCCCAGAAATGCCCATAGAAGAGGAAAGAAAGTAAGAGGGTGAATTCCAAATTCTTGAGAGACACTAGGATTTCCTGTGTATCTATAGACTAGAATGAGGGGATATTTGTTTTACTATACTTTTAGCTGTGCATGATTATGCTTCAAAATAATTGGTTCTGATCTCTATTTCAGTGTGTTTTTTACTTTTCCAGAAACAGCATGGCTTGAAGTTAGTTATAAAACTAAATTGCAGAACTGCTAGAAATAATAGTATTTATATACAAGATCAAGCCATGACTTCATGACTTAATTGTTTTTTCTTGCATTTTTTAACTTATATTTCTTTTCTTTAAATGGCTATCTTTATTTTATATATTTTTTAAAACTTATATTGTGCTAGAATGTATTTTCCTTTATTTTATAATTAGTTGTGAAATAATTTTTTCTAAAATGCTGAGTATATCAGGCCTTAGGGCCTACCTAAGGACTACACACAAACACACACACACACAAAATTAATTACATAGCTAAAGAGAGAACTTATTTTCTAGGGATATAAAAAAGGCTTTTAATAGTAGTTTTGTACTTTAATTTTTTCCAGGTGTTTCTCAAGCCTTGTTCCCATGTGGTGTCTTGTCAACAAGTTGAGGTGGAACCCCTCTCAGCAGATGATTGGGAGATACTGGTAAAGAAAACAAAATGAGAACTATCCCAGTTTAAGGTTAAACTATTTCAAAATATCAGTGTCTTTTTTTTTTTTTTAATTAAAGTATAGTTGATTTACAATCTTGTGCTAGTTTCTGCTGTACAGCAAAGCAATGCAGTTATACACATATATACATGCTTTTTTTGTGTTCTTTTCCATTACGGTTGATCTCAGCAGATTGGATATAGTCCCCTGTGCTATACAGTACAACCTTGTTGTTTATCCATTCTAAGTGTAATAGTTTGCATCTACCAACCCCAAACTCCCAGTCCATCCCTCTCCCTCCCCCTTCCCCCTTGGCAACCACAAGTCTCTATGTCTGTGAGTCTGTTTCTATTTTGTAGATAGGTTCATTTGTGCTATGTTTTAAATTCCACATATAAGTGATATCATATGGTATTTGTCTTTCTCTTTCTGACTTACTTCACTTAGTATGATAATCTCTCGTTGCATCCATGTTGCTGCATGTGGCATTATTTTGTTCTTTTTTATGGCTGAGTAGTATTCCATTGTGTATATGTACCACATCTTCTTTATCAGTTCATCTGTCGATGGACATTTAGGTTGTTCCCATGTCCTGGCTATAGTGAATAGTGCTGCTGTGAACATTGGGGTGCATGTATCTTTTTGAATTATAGTTTTGTCTGGGTATATGCCCAGGAGTGGGATGGCTGGATCATATGGTTGTTCTATTTTTAGTTTTCTGAGGAATCTCCAGACTGTTTTCCATAGTGAGTGCACCAACTTACATTCCCACCAACAGTGTAGTGGGTTCCCTTTTCTCCACATCCTCTCCAGCATTTGTTATTTGTAGACTTTTTCATGACGGCCATTCTGACCAGTTAGAGGTGGTATACCTAATTGTAGTTTTGATTTGCATTTCTCTAATAATTAGTGATGTTGAGCATCTTTTCATGTGCCTACTGGCCATCTGTATGTCTTTGGAGAAATGTCTATTTAGGTCTTCTGCCCATTTTTCAGAGGGGTTATTTATTTTTTTGTTGTTGCGTTGTATGAGCTGTTTGTATATTTTGGAGATTAAGCCCTTGTCTGTTGCATCATTTGCAAATATTTTTTCCCATTCTGTAGGTTGTCTTTTCGTTTTCTTTATGGTTTCTTTTGCTCTGCAAAAGCATGTAAGTTTGATTAGGTCCCATTTGTTTATTTTTGTTTTTATTTCTATTGTCTTGGGAGACTGACCTAAGAAAACATTGATACAATTTAGTCAGATAATGTTTTGCCTATGCTCTCTTCTAGGAGTTTTATGGTGTCCTGTTTAAGTCTGTAAGCAATTTTGAGTTTATTTTTGTGCATGGTGTGAGGGTGTGTTCTAACTTCATTGATTTACATGCAGCTGTCCAACTTTCCCAGCACCACTGACTAAAGAGACTGTCTTTTTCCCATTTTATATTCTTTCCTCCTTTGTCAAAGATTAATTGACCATAGGTGTGTGGGTTTATTTCTGGGCTCTGTATTCTGTTCCATTGATCCGTATGTCTGTTTTTATACCAATACCACACTTTTGATTACTGTAGCTTTGTAGTATTGTCTGAAGTCTGGGAGAGTTATGCCTCCTGCTTTTTTTCTTTTTTACCCCCTCAGGATTGCGTTGGCAATTCTGGGTCTTTCATGGTTCCATATAAATTTTTGGATTATTTGTTCTAGTTCTGTGAAAAATGTCATGGGTAATTTGATAGGGATTGCATAAAGTCTGTTGCCTTATTGATTTTCTGACTGGAAGATCTGTCCATTGATGTGAGGGGGTGTTAAAGTCTCTTACTATTATTGTATTCCCATCAATTTCTCCCTTTATGTCTGTTAGAATTTATTTTATGTATTTGGTGCTCCTATACTGGGTGCATATATGCTGACAAGTGTAAAAATCCTCTTCTTGTTTTGATCCTTTTGTCATTATATAGTTTCCTTCTTTATCTTTCCTTATAGCCTTTGCTTTAACATCTGTTTTGTCTGATATGCGTATTGTGACCCCCACTTTCTTTTCATTTCCTTTTGCACGAAATATCTTTTTCCATCCCCTTCACTTTCAATCTCTGTGTGTCCTTTGCCCTAAGGTGGGTCTTTTGTAGGCAGCATATTGTAGGCTCTTGTTTTTTTAATCCAGTCTGCGACTCTGTGCCTTTTGATTGGAGCATTTCGTCCACTGACATTTAAGGTAATTAGTGATACATATGTTATTTATTGCCATATTAAACCTTGTTTTTCAGTTGATTCTTTGCTTCTTCCTTTTTGTTTTTCCTTTTGTGGTTTGATCATTTCCTTATTTTATTTTATGTCTGTGTCCTTTTCTTTTTGTTTTTGTGAATCTATTGTATGTTTTTGATTTGTGGTTGCCCTGTTTTTCAAGTATGTTAACCCCTTCCTATATCTGCTTGCTTAAGACTGATAGTCATACAGGCTCAAACACATTCTAAAAAAAAAAAAAAAAAAAAAAGAATCTGTATTTTTGTTGATGTCCTTTTTTACATCTTCATGTTTATCCTTTTGCTGTCCCTTGTATTTATCATCACTTTCACAGACAGGGTTTGTTTTTTTTTTTCTCTTTTTGATCTATATACTGGCTAATTTAAGTGGTTTATTTTCCAATCATGATTTCTTCCTTCCTATATCTTCTTCTTTTCTACTTAGAAAAGATCTTTTAATATTTCTTTTAGGATAGGTTTAGTATTGCTGTATTATTTTAGTTTTTGCTTGTCTGAAAGATTCTTTATTTTTCTTTCTATTCTAAATGATAATCTTGCTGGGTAGGATATTCTAGATGGCAGATTTTTCCCTTTCAAGACTTTGAATATATTTTGCCACTCCTTTCTGGCCTGCAGTGTTTTTGTAGAGAAATCAGCTAATAGCCTTATTGAGGTTTCCTTGTAATTAACTCTTTGTTTTTCTCTTGCTGCCTTTAGAATCCTTTCTTCATCTTTAACTTTTGCCATTTTTTTATAATATGTCTTGGTGTAGGTCTGTTTGGGTCCGTCTTGTTTCTGTGCTTCCTGTATTGGGGTATCTGTTTCCTTCTTTAGGTTTCAGAAGTTTTCAGCCATAATTTCTTCAAATACATTTTCAGTCCCCTTTTCTCTTTCTTCTTCTGGAATCTCTATTATGCGTAGATTGAGATGCTTTATATTATAAGTCTCTAATATTGCTTTCATTTTTTTTCATTAGGCTGTCTGTCTGCTGTTTTAATTGGGTAATTTCCATTATTCTGTCTTCCAGATCACTTATTCTTTCTTCTGCATTATTCATTCTGCTATTCATTGCCTTTAGCTCAGCTTTTGTCTCGGCAAATGAATTTTCTAATTTGTCTTGGCTCCTCCTTATAGTTTCTATTTCCTTTTTACAGTAATCTGCATTTCTGTCTCTAGCCTTTCTTAATTCCTTCAGTATTTTCATTACTTCCTTTTGAAGTCGGTGTCTGTTAGACTGAAGAGGTCTGTTTCCTTGTTTATTCCTTCAAGGGAATTCTCTTGGTCTTTCAACTGGGAGCGTTTCCTCTGCTTCTTCATTTTGCTTATATTTCTCTTACTCTGTGAGTTTAGGAGAAACACTTATCTACTCTAGTCTTGGAGGGCTATTTATATGCGGAAGCATCCCTGCATAGCTTGTGTGGGTTTAATATTTTTTTGGCATGAGGGCTGTTTTTGGTTTGGGTGCTTGCCGTCTCTTTCCTCAGCGTGCGCTGGCCATTATCCTCTTGATAGGGGGTGTGCAGGTGCGTGGCCCACGCACGCTCCCAGGAGGGGAGGGGCGGTGGTTGGTGCCCAGTCGTGCGACACTTGGTGGCGGCAGCGGTCTGCACCTGCCTCTGCAGACCAAGTTGGCAGTGGCAGCTTGTACCCGCCCCCCGAGCTCACGTAGGCTGTACCCTGCTGCCTGAGAGTGTGCATATGGAGAAAGAAGCTCCAGTGGTAGTCCTGCCCCTCTCCTTGCACGCCCCCCAACAATGGCGCCTTACCTCTCTGGCGGGCCCAGGCTTATTCCTGTACTCCCTCGGTTGTGGTGCACCACACCCTAGCCCCCCTCAGGCTGTCTCCATGCAGCCAACCCCAGTCCTCTGCCTAGGTCTGACCTCCAAAGCCCAGGCCTCAGCACCCAGCCCCCAGCCCCCATCTGCCCCAGCGGACAAGCATCTCAGGCTGGGGAGTGCTGGGCAGCGCACTGACCGTCTGTGCGGGAATCTCTCCGCTTTGCCTTCTGCAAACTGGTTGCTGCGCTCTCCTCCGTGGCTCTGAAGCTCCCCCTCTGTCCCAGCTGATCTCCCCACCAGTGAGGGGACTTCCCAGGGTGTGGAAACCTTTCCCAGTTCCCTCCCGGGAGTGCAGGTCCTGTCACAATTCCTTTCTCTCTTTTTTTTTTTTTTCTTTATTCTTTTGTCCTACACAGTTACTTGGAGATTTTCTTGCCCTTTTGGAAATCTGTGGTGTTCTGCCAGCATTCACTAGATATTCTGTGAGAACCGTTCCACATGTTAGATGTATTTTTGATGTATTTGTGGGAGAAGGTGAGCTCCCTGTCCTACTCCTTCGCCATCTTGATCTGATCCTCTAACATATCAGTGTCTTTAGATTTCTCTTCTGTGACTGGCATTATATGTTCTGAGTTGGTTTGATTTATAAGAGTGAGTTGAGATTTCCTTACTAGGCCTGGAATAGACAAAATGTAAAGTGAATTGATCTTTTTGTTTATTGGTTCTAGGAGCTGCATGCTGCTTCCCTTGAACAGCATCTTCTAGATCAAATTCGAATAGTTTTTCCAAAAGCCATTTTTCCTGTTTGGGTTGATCAGCAAACTTACATATTTATCCGGATTGGTAGGTGCCATTGTAATATTTTCCATCATACTCTTCACAGTAGCATTGAATCCAAAGCAGAGGTAAATGCACACTAATGACCTTTATTTTCTACACAGTTGCATTAATACCAGCTGCTCCTTATGGAAGGCTGGAAACTGATAGCAGACTCCTTATTCAGCCAAAGACCCACGAAGCCAAAGAGAATACGTTTTCAAAAGCAGATAATGCACATGGAAAATTTCATAATTATGGAGGAGACCAAAAAGGATTGACAAGAGAACTTCGAACCAAGCAACTTCAGTCAAATACTGTAGGAGTCGCTGGGTCTAAAGAAACAGATTCAGAGGATACAGTTGACTCATCCTTAATACCAAGCTTATGGACTGTGATGGGAAGCATTTTTTCTTTTGGGTCTGAGAAGAAACAAGACACCTCCTGGGGGGTAACTGAAATCAATGCGTTCAAAACTATGCAGTCAAAAGTTGTTCCTCTGAACAATATTTTCAGAGTGTGCAAATCTCAGCCGCCCAGCATATGTAATGCATCAGCAACTTCTCTGTTTCACAAACATTACACCATTCATGTATTTCCATGGGACCAGGAATATTTTGATGTGGAGCCCAGCTTTACTGTGACCTATGGAAAACTAGTTAAACTACTTTCTCCAAAGCAACAGCAAAGTAAAACGAAGCAAAATGTCCTGTCACCTGAAAAAGAGAAGCAGATGTCAGAACCACTAGATCAAAAACAGAGTAGCCCAGACCATAGTCAAGAAGGTGGCAATGCCTGTGTGCTAAAGGTAGTCTGGAACGGGCTTGAGGAATTGGAGAATGCCATTAAATACACCAAAAACTTAGAAGCTCTTCATCTTGGGAAAGTTTGGGTTAGTATAAATCTTTTTTTTTTTTAATTGAAGTATAGTTGATTTACGGTGTTCTGTTAATTTCTGGTGTACAGCAAATGGGTTAGTATAAATCTTATAATTAGGGAGGAAATAATTTTATGTTGCTTGAACTTCCCCAAATTATGAACTAAAGTAATATTTTATATACAAATTGAAAACCAGTATAATAAATAGTATCTAAAGTTCCTGCAGGGACACATTTCTGGTTGCAGGGTAAAGTCCTTGTTTGGGTAGGGTTTGTATACTTCCTCGCTAAGTAAACTTGGACAGGCATAAGCTAAGATTGGTACAGGCCCAGAGAGGTCAAAATTATTTGCCTGGGGTTATTAGCTAGTAAGTAGAACTAGGATTCAAACCCAGGCAGGCTGACTCTTGAGTTCATGCTTTGAATGGAGTGCCCTACAAAGCCTCACATCTTTAATGCCTGCAGAAGATGTGTTTCCAAGTTCTTGAAAATAAAGGAAGGACTTGTTATGTATTGGGGGAAATGCCCAGTGTAGGGAGAAACCCACTACGTGAGATGACCTGGATTCAAATGTACCCAGAAGGTCCTTACCCTGCTGGTATTGGCTCTTTAACTTGTGTGTGTTGGAGAGCAAAGTAGAGCAACTAGCGTTTCACCTTCTCATCTTGGCCTCAAATATATATTTTTTAAAGATTTTTTTTTTTGATGCAGACCATTTTTAAAGTCTTTATTGAATTTGTTACAATATTGCTTCTGTTTTATGTTTTGGTTTTTTGGCCACAAGGCATGTGGGATCCTAGCTCCCCGACCAGGGATCGAACCCACACCCCCTGCATTGGAAGGTGAAGTTTTAATCACTGGACTGCCAGGGAAGTCCCTGGCCTCAAATATTAACACGAATTTTATATGAAATGAGTCACCGACCCCCTTTATTTGAACCTAATTTTGAATGATTGTGAAATGAAACTTCAGGGTGAGAAGGGAGGAAATTGTTTGGACAGGGAAGAACAATGGGAAGGAAAGGGGGTCTCCTTTGTAGTTTTCTTTCACAGTTTTACCTATGACCTTTATGTAGGCGACTTACAAAATTTTAATCTCTCAGCCTACATCATTTTCTAAAGCTCCAACGATGCCTCATATTTTCTGTTAGCTTTAATCTCTTACTTAAGAAGATCCCACTGCATCTTCAAAATCAAATTGTCTTAACACTGAACTTACTATGACTTTTCTCTTTCTATTAATGGTTCTGCCATTAGGCAGGAAATACCATTATTTCCTTGATATTACATGGTGAGGACGGGGTGAAAAAGGGATAATGGTCAAGTCCTGGAGACCAGGTAAGATGGCAGTGAGGAGCCTGCACTTCCCATTCTGCTTTAAAGGTTGGGAGAATGACCAGTGAGGAGTGGCAGTAGCTGCCATCAGGTACTCAGGTACTCAGGCTTGACTGGATAGATCAAAACTGATCACCTTCTGAAGAGGATGTTAAAAGAAACAAATGTAGGGGAAAAATTGAAATGTTTGTGTTATAACAGTACCTGAACGCCCATCTGGTTATACTATGAATCATGATAGCGTCTGTCGTTCGCCTGAATTGATAGAAGTTCACATCAGTATTTATGCTATGGAGTATTTCTTAATCAAGCTTCTAACGTATTTATATTTTTAATTTATTTTTATATATTTCAGATTCCAGATGACCTGAGAAAGAGACTAAATATAGAAATGCACGCAGTAGTCAGAATAACTCCAGTGGAAATTACCCCTAAAATTCCAAGATTTCTAAAATTACAACCTAGAGAAAACTTAGTGAGTTCAGATTTAATGTTACATCACAGTTTTACATGTGTTGTAAAATTTCTAGTTGCTTTAGTTAAGTAATAAGAATTGTACTCCTTTATGCTAGAAGGGCAAGGAAGTCTTTTTTTCTTTTTATTTTATTGTGGTAAAATATATATAAGATAAAATGCTATTATAACCATTTTTAAGTGTGCAGTTCAGTGGCATTAAGTACATTTATAATGTTGTGAAATCATCACCACTATTTCCAAAACTTTTCCATCACCCCAAGCAGAAACTCTGTGCCCGTTAAGCCATCACTCCCCATCCTTCCCTCCCCCAGTTCCTGGTAACCTCTCATCTGTATTCAGTCTCTGTGAATTTACTTATTCTAGATCTTATATGTAAGTGGAATCATACAATATTTGCCCTTTGTGTCTTGCTTATTTCATTTAACATGTTTTCAGAGTTCATCCACACTATAGCATATATCAGAACTTCATTCCTATTTATGGCTAAATAATATTCCATTGTATGTATATACCACATTTTGTTTATCCATTCCTCTGTTGATGGACACTTGGGTTATTTCTGCTTTTTTAACTATTGTGAATAGTGCTGCTGTGGATGTTTATATACAAGTATTTGTTTGAGTCCCTGCTTTCTTTTCTTTTGGATACATAACTAGGAGTTGAATTGCTGGGTCATATGGCAATTCTATGTTTAACTTTTTGAGAAACCAAGAAGTCTTTAATAAACAATACACGTATATATTGTGCCAATGCAAATATGGATAATTTGACTTTTAAAAGATTGATATTTTTGCTACATCTGGGTAATCTTTAAAAAAATTCTCGCATGTTGTTTCAGTATTAACATTGCAGCATAAAAGAGAGCTAGATTGTTTTACTTTTCAACACTGTTAATTTAGTAGAATCTGATATGGTCAGGAAATGAGGTATAGAACTTAACTTTAAAATCTTTTTAATAGGATATCATCATCTGTACCAGTTTAGATTACCAGTTCTCAGAGAATTATAATACAGGAAAATTATTATATGTTTAAAAAATTCCAGACATAATTTAATCCTTCTCTGATCATTCAAGTGATACTTCTGGATCCTCTGGATATTGATGGTCATTATGTCAGGGTCATGATATAACCATTTTAACAGCTCTTTCTACTTGATGAAACCCCAGGTAAGATAGCTTATATTTTCTGACTAGAGAAGAAGAAAACAAATAGAATAAATGCCATTTCCATAATAGTATGCAACTGAGCATTTAACACATTGGCTGAACAGTATACAGTGATTTGTAGTTTTCTTTCAACTTTTTGGTTATTGATCTTAGGGTTTTTTTAAATTTTTATTTTATATTAGAGTATAGTTGATTTACAATGTTTTGTTAGTTTCAGACGTATAGCAAAGCGATTCAGTTATACATATACGTATATCCATTCTTTTTCAGATTCTTTTCCCATATAGGTTATAACAGAATATTGAGTAGAGTTCCCTGTGCTATACAGTAGGTCCTTGTGGATTATCTATTTTATATATAGTAGTGCGTATATGTTAATGCCAAACTCCTAATTTATCCTTCCCCCCCACCTTTCCCTTGGTAACCATAAGTTTGTTTTTGAAGTGTGTGAGTCTGTTTCTGTTTTGTAAATAAGTTCATTTGTATCATTTTATTAGATTCCACATATAAGTGATATCATATGATATTTGTCTTTCTCTGTCTGACTTACGTCACTTAGTATGATAATCTCTAGGTCCATCCATGTTGCTGCAATGGCATTATTTCATTCTTTTTTATGGCTTTTTAACTATATTCCATTGTATATATATATACCACATCTTCTTTATCCATTGCTCTGTCGATGGACATTTAGGTTGCTTCCATGTCTTGGCTATTGTAAATAGTGCTACAGTGAACACTGGGGTGCATGTATCTTTTCAAATTAGGGTTTTGTCTGGATATGTGCCCAGGAGTGGGTGGGATTGCTGGATCGTATGGTAGTTCTATTTTTATGGAGGTTTTAAGGAACCTCCATATGTTCTCCACAATGGTTGTACCAATTTACATTCACACCAACAGTGTAGGAGGGTTCCCTTTTCTCAACACCGTCTCCAGCATTCATTGTTTGTAGACTTTTTGATGATGGCTCTTTTGACTAATGTGAGGTGATACCTCATTGTAATTTTGATTTGCATGTCTCTCATAGTGATGTTGACCACCTTTTCATGTACTTTTTGGCCACCTGTATGTCGTCTTCGGAGAAAGGTCTATTTAGATCTTTTCTACTCATTTTTTGATTGGGTTGGTGGTTTTTTTTTTGTTTTTGGGGGGTTTTTTTTGATATTGAGCTGCATGGGCTGTTTGTGTGTTTTGGAGATTAATCCCTTGTGGGTCGCATCACTTGCAAATATTTTCTCTCATTCTGTGCGTTGTCTTTTTGTTTTGTTTATGGTTTCCTTTGCTGTGCAAAAGCTTTTAAGTTTAATTAGGCCCCATTTTTGTTTTTATTTTCATTACTCTAGGAAGTGGATTCAAAAAGATATTGCTGCGATTTATGTCAGAGAGTGTTCTCCCTATGTTTTCCTCTAAGAATTTTATAGTGTCCAACCTTACATATAGCTTTTTAATCCATTTTGACTTTATTTTTATGTATGGTGTTAGAGAATGTCTAGTTTCATTCTTTTATATGTAGCTGTTTAGTTTTCCTAGCACCACTTATTGAAGAGACTGTTTTTTCTCCATTGTATATTCTTGTGCCCTTTGTCATAGGTTAATTGACCATAGGTGCGTGGGTTTATTTCTGGGCATTCTATCCTGTTCCATTGATCTATATTTCTGTTTTTGTGCCAGTACCATACTGTTTTGATTATCGTAGCTTTGTGTTATAGTCAGAAGTTAGGGAGCCTGATTCCTCCAGCTCCGTTTTTCTTTCTCAGGATTGCTTTGTCTATTTGGGGTCTTTTGTGTTTCCATACAAATTTTAAAATTTTTTGTTCTACTTCTGTGAAAAATGCCGTTGGTAATTTAATAGGGATTGCATTGAATCTGTATATTGCCTTGGGTAGTGTAGTCATTTTGACAGTATTGACTCTTCCAGTCCAAGAACATGGTATATCTTTCCATCTGGTTGTGTCATCTTCAATTTCCTTCGTCAGTGTCTTATAGTTTTCAGAACAGAGGTCTTTTGTCTCCTTAGGTATGTTTAGTCCTATGGTAAATGGGATTGTTTCCTTAATTTCTCCTTCTGATCTTTTGTTTTTAGTGTATAGAAATATAAGAGATTTCTGTGTATTAATTTTGTATCCTACAACTTTACCAAATTCATTGGTGAGCTCTAGTAGTTTTCTGGTAGCCTCTTTAGGATTTTCTATGTATAGTATCATGTCTTCTGCAACAGTTTTACTTCTTTTCCAATTTGGTTTCCTTTTCTTTTTCCTTTCTGATTGCCATGGCTAGGACTTTCAGAACTATGTTGAAAAAAAAAAAAATGGCTAGACTGGGCATCCTTGTCTTGTTTGGGATCTTAGAGGAAATGCTTTCAGCTTTTCACCATTGATTACGATGTTAGCTGTGGGTTTGTCATATATAGCCTTTATTATTTTGAGGTAGGTTCCCTCTGTGCCCACTTTTCTGGAGAGTTTTTATCATACATGGGTGTTGAATTTTGTCAAAAGCTTTTCCTGCATCCATTGAGATGATCATATGTTTTTTATTTTTCTATTTGTTAATGTGGTCTGTCACACTGATTGATTTGTGGATATTGAAAAATCCTTATATCCCTGAGATAAATCCCACTTGATCATGGTGTATGATCCTTTTAATGTATTGTTGAATTCAGTTTGCTAGTGTTTTGTGGAAGACTATTGCATCTGTGTTCATAAGTGATATTAACCTGCAATTTTCTTTTTTTGTGATATCTTTGGTTTTGGTATGAGGGTGATGGTAGCCTCATAGAATGAGTTTGGGAGTGTTCCTTCCTCTGCAACCTTTTGGAATAGTTACAGAAGGATAAGTGTTAACTCTTCTCTAAATGTTTGATAGACTTTGCCTGTGAAGCCATCTGGTCCTCAACTTTTGTTTGTTGGAAGTTTTTAAATCACAGTTTAAATTTCAGTACTTGTGATTGGTCTGTTCATATTTTCTATTTCTTCCTGGTTCAGTCTTAGAAGATTGTACCTTTCTAAGAATTTGTCCATTTCTTCTAGGTTGTCCATTTTATTGGTGTATAGTTGCTTGTAGTAGTCTCTTACGATCCTTTGTATTGCTGTGGTGTCCATTGTAACTTCTTTTTATTGATTTGAGCGCTCCTTTTTTTTCTTGTTGAGTCTGACTAAAGATTTATCATTTTTGCTTATCTTTTCAAAGAACCAGTTTTAGTTTCATTGATCTTTTCTGTTGTTTTCTTTGTCTCTATTTCACTTACTTCTGCTCTGCTCTTTATGGTTTTTTTCCTTCTACTAACTTTGGGTTTTGTTTGTTTTTCTTTCTCTGGTTGCTTTAGGTGTCACGTTAGGTAGTTTATTTGAGATATTTCTTGTTTCCAAGGTAGGATTGTATCGCCATAAACTTCCCTCTTAGAACTGCTTTTGCTGCATCCCGTAGGTTTTGGATTGTCATGCTTTTGTTTTCATTTGTCTCTAGGTATTTTTTGATTTCCTCTTTGATTTTTTTCAGTGATCCATTGGTTGATTAGTAGCATATTGTTTAGCCTCCATGTGTTTGTGTTTTTTACAGTTATTTTCGTGTAATTCTAATCTCATAGCATTGTAGTGGAAAAGATGCTTGATATGATTTCAGTTTTCTTAAATTTACTGAGCCTTGCTTTGTGGCCCAGCATGTGCTCAATCCTGGAGAATGTTCCATGTGCACTTGAAAAGATTGTGTATTCTGCTGCTTTTGGATGGAAGGTCTATAAATATCAATTAAGTCCATCTGGTCTAATGTGTCATTTAAGGCCTGTGTTTCCTTATTGATTTTGTGTCTGGATGATCTGTCCATTGATGAAAGTGGGTTGTTAAAGTTCCTCACTATTATTGTGGTACTGTCGATTTCTCCTTTTATGGCTATTATTATTTGCCTTATGTATTGAGGTGCTTCTGTGTTGGGTGCATATATATTTACAATTGTTATATCTTCTTGGATTGATCCTTTGATCATTAATGTAGTGTCCTTCTTTGTCTCTTTTAACAGTCTTTATTTTAAAGTCTATTTTGTCTGATATGAGTATTACTACTCCAGCTTTCTTTTGATTTCCATTTGCATGGAATGCCTTTTTCCATCCCCTCACTTTCAGTCTGTATGTGTCCCTAGATCTGAAGTGGGTCTCTTGTAGACAGCATATATACAGGTCTTGTATTTGTATCCATTCAGCCAGTCTGTGTCTTTTGGTTGGAGCGTTTAATCCATTTATCAATACATTTAAGGTAATTGTCAATATGTATGTCCTTATTGCCATTTTGTTAATTGTTTTGGATTTGTTTTTGTAGGTCTTTTTTCTTCCTTTCCTCTTTTGTTCTCTTGTGATTTGATAGCTATCTTTAGTGTTGTGTTTGGATTGCTTTTTCTTTTTTTTGTGCGTATCTAGTGTAGATTTTTGGTTGGCAGTTCCCATGAGGTTTTGATATAGCAGTGTATATATATATATACAAGATTGTTTTCAATTGCTGGTCTCTTAATTTCAAATGTATTTTCAATATCCTGCATTTGTGCTCTCCTCTTCTCATGATTGCTGGTTTTGGTATCATGTTTGTATGTGGATGATTCCCTACCTTTGCTCTATGTTTGCCTTTACCATTGAGCTATCCTATTTATAATTTTCTTGTTTCTAGTTGTGGCCTTTTCTTTTCCATCTAGAGAAGTTCCTTGAGTATTTGTTGTAAAGCTGATTTGGTGATGCTGAATTCTCTAAGCTTTTGCTTGTCTGTAAAACTTTTGATTTCTCTATCAAATCTGAACAAGAGCCTTGCTGGGTAGAGTGTTCTTGGTTGTAGGTTTTTCGCTTTCGTCATCTTAAATATATTGTGCCACTGCCTTCTGGCCTACAGAGTTTCTGCTGAAAAATCAGCTGATAACCGTATGAGGATGCCCTTGTATGTTATTTGTTGCTTCCCCTTGTTGCTTTTAATATTTTCTCTTTGTCTTTAAATTTTGTCAATTTGATTAACATGTGTCTCAGTGTGTTCCTGCTTGGGTTTATTCTGCCTGGGACTCTGTGCTTTGTGGACTTGAGTGAGTGTTTCCTTTCCCATTAGTTAAGGAAGTTTTCAGCTATTATCTCTTCAAATATTTTCTTAGGCCCTTTCTCTCTTCTCCTTCTGGGACCCCTATAATGTGAATGTTGGTGCTTTTAATGTTGTCCCAGAGGTCCTTAGACTGTCCTCATTTCTCTTCATTCTTTTTTCTTTATTCTGCTCCGAGGCAGTGACTTCCTCCAATCTGTCTTCCAGCTCACTTGTTCATTCTTCTGCCTCATTTATTCTGCTATTGATTCTTTCTAGTGTATTTTTCATTTCAGTTATTGTATTGTACATCTATTTGTTTTTTCAAGCTTCTAGCTCTTTGTTAATCATTACTTGTACCCTCTCAGTCTGTGCCTCTATTCTTTTTTCGAGATTTTGGATCATCTTTACTATCATTACTCTGAATTCTTTTTCAGGTATATTGCCTATCTCCACTTCACTTAGTTGTTCTTCTGGGGTTTTATCTTTTTGCTTTGTCTGGAACAGGTTTCTCTGCTGTGTCATATTTTCTAATTTTCTGTGTTTATGGTCTCTGTTCCTCAGGCTACAGGATTGTAGTTCTTCTTGTTTCTGATGTCTGCCCCCTGGTGGGTGAGGTTGGTCCACGGGCTTCTGCAGGCTTCCTGGTGGGAGGGACTAGTGCCTGCCCCCTGGTGGGTGTAGCTGGATTTTGTCCCTCTAGTGGGCAGGGCTGTGTCAAGAGGTGTGTTTAGAGATGGCTGTGGGCTCAGGAAGACTTTAGGCAGCCTCTCTGCTCATGGGTGGGGCTGTGTTCCCACCGTGTTGGTTGTTTGGCCTGAGGCGTCCCAGCAGTGGAGCCTGCAGGCTGTTGGGTGAGGCCAGGTCTCAGTGCCAAAAGGTGACCTCTGGGAGAGCTCATGCCATGAATATTCCCTGGGGCCTCTGCCACCAGTGTCCTTGCCCCCAAAGTGAGCCACAGCCAACCCCCCACCTCCCCAGGAAACTCTCTGAGACCCGCAGGTAGGTCTGGCCCAGGTTCCCGTCGCGTCACTGTTTTGCCCTGGGTCCCAGTGCATGTGAAACCTTGTGTGCACCCTCCAAGAGTAGAGTCTCTGTTTCCCCCAGTCCTGTGGAGCTCCTGCACTTAAACCCCACTGGCCTTCAAAGCCAAGTACTCTGGTGGCTCCTCCTCCCAATGCCAGACCCCCAGGCTGGGCAGCCTGATGTGGGGCTCAGAACTCTCTCTCCTGTGGGAGAACCTCTGCAATATAATTATTTTCCAGTTTGTGGCTCGCCTACCCAGTGGGTATGGGATTTGAGTATATTGCAAAAGCACCCCTCGTACCATCTCATTGTGGCTTCTTCTTTGTCTTTGGGTATAGATATCTTTTTTGGTAGGTTTGAGTCTTTTTTCTAGATGGTTATATAACAGTTGTGATATGGGTGTTTCCTTGAGAGGAAGGTGAGCTCAAGTCCTTCTACTCCACCATATTGTCTCTGTCTAGTTGCTCAGTATCTTTTTTAAAAATATGTGAAGGAAATTTAACATTGTCTTGATAACTCCAGGATTTTCAAAGTCAGATATTTTGCTTTCTATATATATTACCGTGATATTCTTAAGAAATCTTTAAACATGTAGACCATATTATAAAAGTCTTTGGAACAGGGGACTTCCATGGCTCTTGACTTTTTTTAAGTTTTCTTTTTTAAGTTTACAGGAGCTCTGCTTTTACCTCGGTTATTGATCTTGGTATTTTTTTTCAAAATTTAGGTCTTATGTACGAAAATAATTAGCCACTGCTCATTGTTTTTTTGTTTTTTTGTTTTTTTCTCGTGTCAGGAATGGAATATTACTACTGAATTTCTTTCCTGTCCTGAGTTGCATACTTTAGTGGAAGCTTTATGACCTTGGAAGGTCTCTCTGGGCTGATCATATCACTTAGGACTTAAGGATTTAAAAAAAATTTTTTTTATAAAGTGACATACGCTTTTTTTTTTTTAAGGAATTCCTTTATTTTTATTATTTATTTATTTATTTATTTTTGGCTGTGTTGGGTCTTCATTTCTGTGCGAGGGCTTTCTCTAGTTGCGGCAAGCGGGGGCCACTCTTCATCGCGGTGCGCAGGCCTCTCACTGTCACGGCCTCTCTTGTTGCGGAGCACAGGCTCCAGATGCGCAGGCTCAGTAGTTGTGGCTCACGGGCCTAGTTGCTCCGCGGCATGTGGGATCTTCCCAGACCAGGGCTCGAACCCCTGTCCTCTGCATTGGCAAGCGGATTCTCAACCACTGAAAGATGTTTGATTCTAGAGGAGCTATGAGTTGCTTTCAGATCCTAAAAGTTTTGATTTTAAATAGTTTTCATTTTCATTTTATGACTTCCTTTAGGTCTTTAATCCCATTGCCCAATAATATTCAAAGAAGTAACTGACTATTTCTGTGATTTTTAAGAATGGGAAAATGATGCCTTTTCTTAGTTTAGCTTGCTTTTGGTGGTAAGCATATTCTCAACTGAGCTTAATCAGTGAATCTAAGCTTGACTCTGAATGAAGAGAGATAACAGAAATGGACCAGTTGAGAAATGGTGGAATAGAGGTTTATTTTCCTAGGCAATATTAATTATCTTTCACATATGAATTTTTGTTATTCCCTTTTTAATTTCAAATAGATTTTTAAAACTTAATAATGTTAATCTAAAAGCATCAAAAATTAGCAGTGTTTTTCTCAGAATTTCTTAATACCTTTTGAACAATTTATTAACACTCTACTTGTTGAGTGCATCGGCCATCTTAACAGAAAAAAAGAAAGAAAGTGGCACTAACATATAAAACGTTTATATTTCTCATGCGCAGAGAAGTTTGGAGGAGCTCAAAGGGGTTAAAACATGTAACCAAGGATCTAGGCTCCTTTGGTCTTTTTCTTCTGCCATCTTTAGCCTTTGCCTCTCCTCCTCTTAGATGCAAGACATTTGCAGTAGTAATAGGCATCACGTCTGCATTCTTGGGAGCAGAAGGAAAGGCACAAAGCAAAATTCTTCTCCTTGCAAGGTTTCTCTACTTTTATTAGGAAGAGAAGGCCTTCCCATGGATTGCTGATTGTAAAGCATTGGCCAGAGTGCAGCCACATGCATGCACACATAGTTCCAAGCTGGGAGTAGAGGAGATTGCTCTCCCACTGTAGAGTTTGCTCTACAGTACAGGGAGGCAAGGGAGAATGGGGCTGGAATGGTTATCAAGTGAGCTAGATTATGGTGTGTGTATCACTGGGCATAGAGAAAAGAAGCATTTAAAACTTTGCCACTTGTGTAAATGTTTCTTCAGGCTGTGCTGTACTCGTAACGTCAAATCCCGAATCTGTGCCTATGAACATCATTTTATTGGCAAGATAAGGTGTTAAAATAAGAATGTTAAGGTTAAGTACATGTATTAGAATATCATTACTGTTCTTTCCTTTCCTCTGGCAGCCTAAAGACATAAGTGAAGAAGACATAAAAACTGTGTTCTATTCATGGCTACAGCAGTCTACTACTACCACACTTCCTCTGATAGTATCAAAGGAAGAATATATTAAGTTGGAAATGAAAGATGGTGAGTATATTTTATTTGTTATTTCAATACTTTTCCTATTAGAGAAGTCAGAAAATTTTTCATTGTTTTTCCAACTTCTGATATGTATGAACAGGAAACCTAATAATGATAATTAAACAGTAGATTTTACGTATCAAAGAATGCCTCTGTTTAAATTTAAATAAATTTAAATTTTAAGTTATTTCATCTCAGCTTCAGTACTAACTACATTTATTACCTTCCTTTTAATAGGGTTGAAGGAGTTTTCTCTGAATATAGTTCATTCTTGGGAAAAGGAAAAAGAAGAAACTCTTTTTCTGTTGAGTACCAATCTGCTACAGAAGATGACAATAGAAGTAATTACATACTATTGAATATTTAATGAAATAATATTTTCACATGTGATTGATTCTAAAGTATGAATTTACCTGTTACCTTGCATCCTAAAGTGTATTAGAAACTTGAATGATAAGAGTAAGGAATAACTTGATTTAAAATATTTTATTCTATAATCTCTTTAACTTATCTAAACAAATTGTTGATTTATCCTAAATTTGAAATTGATGCCTCCACACAATTAAGTTTTAAGAATAGAATTGATCGTGTTAACTAGCAAGTGGATCATGATTTTAAAATCTTCTAGTACTGAAATAAATGAAAACTTAGCTTAGGGGGTTAATTTTTTTAATTCATATTTTTATTTGCAGTTTTGCTGCACAACCCGTGTTATTTTGTCAGTTCTTTATTTCTCAACTCTTCACAAATATTATCAGATCACTTTTCTTCCAGAAATATTTTTAAAGTGCTCCTTTTAGAATATTATGTCTTGGTTAAGATATTCACTCTTGTCCTTATAAAGATTCTCTAGTCATTTAGAATTTCAGTGGTTTGAAATTAGACATTATTTGTCTACTTTTTTTTTTTTTCTTATTAGGCATCAATTTTATACACATCAGTGTATACATGGCAATCCCAATCGCCCAACTCAGCACACCACCATCCCCACCCAACCGCAGTTTCCCCCCCTTGGTGTCCATATGTCCATTCTCTACATCTGTGTCTCAACTTCTGCCCTGCAAACCAGCTCATCTGTACCATTTTTCTAGGTTCCACATACATGCGTTAATATACGATATTTGTTTTTCTCTTTCTGACTTACTTCACTCCGTATGACAGTCTCTAGATCCATCCACTTCTCAACAAATGACTCAATTTCGTTCCTTTCTATGGCTGAGTAATATTCCATTGTATATATGTACCACAACTTCTTTATCCATTCGTCTGTTGATGGGCATTTAGGTTGCTTCCATGACCTGGATATTGTAAATAGTGCTGCAATGAACATTTGGGTGCATGTGTCTTTTTGAATTACGGTTTTCTCTGGGTATATGCCCAGTAGTGGGATTGCTGGGTCATATGGTAATTCTATTTTTAGTTTTTTAAGGAACCTCCATACTGTTCTCCATAGTGGCTGTATCAATTTACATTCCCACCAACAGTGCAAGAGGGTTCACTTTTCTCCACACCCTCTCCAGCATTTGTTGTTTGTAGATTTTCTGATGATGCCCATTCTAACAGGAGTGAGGTGATACCTCATTGTAGTTTTGATTTGCATTTCTCTAATAATTAGTGATGTTGAGCATCTTTTCATGTGCTTCGTGGCCGTCTGTATGTCTTCTTTGGAGAAATGTCTATTTAGGTCTTCTGCCCATTTTTGGATTGGGGTGTTTATTTCTTTAATATTGAGCTGAATGAGCTGTTTATATATTTTGGAGATTAATCCTTTGTCCGTTGATTCGTTTGCAAATATTTTCTCCCATTCTGAGGGTTGTCTTTTCGTCTTGTTTATGGTTTCCTTTGCTGTGCAAAAGCTTTGAAGTTTCATTAGGTCCCATTTGTTTATTTTTGTTTTTATTTCCATTACTCTAGGAGGTGGATCAAAAAAGATCTTGCTGTGATTTATATCAAAGAGTGTTCTTCCTATGTTTTCCTCTAAGAGTTTTATAGTGTCCAGTCTTATATTTAGGTCTCTAATCCATTTTGAGTTTATTTTTGTGTATGGTGTTAGGGAGTATTCTAATTTCATTCTTTTACATATAGCTGTCCAGTTTTCCCAGCACCACTTCTTGAAGAGACTGTCTTTTCTCCATTGTATATCTTTGCCTCCTTTGTCATAGATTAGTTGACCATAGGTGCGTGGGTTAATCTCTGGGCTTTCTATCTTGTTCCATGATCTATGTTTCTGTTTTTGTGCCAGTACCATATTGTCTTGATTACTGTAGCTTTGTCGTATAGTCTGAAGTCAGGGAGTCTGATTCCTCCAGCTCCATTTTTTTCCCTCAAGACTGCTTTGGCTATTCGGGGTCTTTTGTGTCTCCATACAAATTTTAAGATGATTTGTTCTAGCTCCGTAAAAAATGCCATTGGTAATTTGATAGGGATTGCATTGAATCTGTAGATTGCTTTGGGTAGTATAGTCATTTTCACAATATTGATTCTTCCAATCCAAGAACATGGTATATCTCTCCATCTGTTGGTATCATCTTTAATTTCTTTCATCAGTGTCTTATAGTTTTCTGCATACAGGTCTTTTGTCTCCCTAGGTAGGTTTATTCCTAGGTATTTTATTCTTTTTGTTGCAATGGTAAATGGGAGTGTTTCCATAATTTCTCTTTCAGATTTTTCAACATTAGTGTATAGGAATGCAAGAGATTTCTGTGCATTCATTTTGTATCCTGCTACTTTACCAAATTCATTAATTAGCTCTAGCAGTTTTCTGGTGGCAATTTTAGGATTCTCTATGTATAGTATCATGTCATCCGCAAACAGTGACAGTTTTACTTCTTCTTTTCCAATCTGTATTCCTTTTATTTCTTTTTCTTCTCTGATTGCCGTGGCTAGGACTTCCAGAACTATGTTGAATAATAGTGGTGAGAGTGGACATCCTTGTCTCGTTCCTGATCTCAGAGGAAATGCTTTCAGTTTTTCACCATTGAGAATGATGTTTGCTGTGGGTTTGTCATATATGGCCTTTATTATGTTGAGGTAGGTTCCCTCTATGCCCACTTTCTGGAGAGTTTTTATCAGAAATGGGTGTTGAATTTTGTCAAAAGCTTTTTCTGCATCTATTGAGATGATCATATGGTTTTTATTCTTCAATTTGTTAATATGGTGTATCACATTGATTGATTTGCGTATACTGAAGAATCCTTGCATCCCTGGGATAAATCCCACTTGATCGTGGTGTATGATCCTTTTAATGTGTTGTTGGATTCTGTTTGCTAGTATTTTGTTGAGGATTTTTGCATCTATATTCATCAGTGATATTGGTCTGTAATTTTCTTTTTTTGTAGTGTCTTTGTCTGGTTTTGGTATCAGGGTGATGGTGGCCTCATAGAATGAGTTTGGGAGTGTTCCTTCCTCTGCAATTTTTTGGAAGAGTTTGAGAAGGATAGGTGTTAGCTCTTCTCTAAATGTTTGATAGAATTCACCTGTGAAGCCATCTGGTCCTGGACTTTTGTTTGTTGGAAGATTTTTAATCACAGTTTCAATTTCATTACTTGTGATTGGTCTGTTCATATTTTCTGTTTCTTCCTGGTTCAGTCTTGGAAGGTTATACCTTTCTAAGAATTTGTCCAATTCTTCCAGGTTGTCCATTTTATTGGCATAGAGTTGCTTGTAGTAGTCTCTTAGGATGTTTTGTATTTCTGCGGTGTCTGTTGTAACTTCTCCTTTTTCATTTCTAATTTTATTGATTTGAGTCCTCTCCCTCTTTTTCTTGATGAGTCTGGCTAATGGCTTATCAAGTTTGTTTATCTTCTCAAAGAACCAGCTTTTAGTTTTATTGATCTTTGCTATTGTTTTCTTTGTTTCTATTTCATTTATTTCTGCTCTGATCTTTATGACTTCTTTCCTTCTTCTAACTTTGGGTTTTGTTTGTTCTTCTTTCTCTAGTTTCTTTAGGTGTAAGGTTAGATTGTTTACTTGAGATGTTTCTTGTTTCTTGAGGTAGGACTGTATTGCTATAAACTTCCCTCTTAGAACTGCTTTTGCTGCATCCCATAGGTTTTGGATCGTCGTGTTTTCATTGTCATTTGTCTCTAGGTATTTTTTGATTTCCTCTTTGATTTCTTCAGTGATCTCTTGGTTATTTAGTAACGTATTGTTTAGCCTCCATGTGTTTGTCTTTTTCACGTTTTTTTCCCTGTAATTCATTTCTAATCTCATAGCGTCGTGGTCAGAAAAGATGCTTGATATGATTTCAATTTTCTTAAATTTACTGAGGCTTGATTTGTGACCCAAGATGTGATCTATCCTGGAGAATGTTCCGTGCGCACTTGAGAAGAACGTGTAATCTGCTGTTTTTGGATGGAATGTCCTATAAATATCAATTAAATCTATCTGGTCTATTGTGTCATTTAAAGCTTGTGTTTCCTTTTAATTTTCTGTTTGGATGATATGTCCATTGGTGTAAGTGAGGTGTTAAAGTCCCCCACTATTATTGTGTTACTGTCGATTTCCTGTTTTATAGCTGTCAGCAGTTGCCTTATGTATTGAGGTGCTCCTATGTTGGGTGCATATATATTTATAATTGTTATATCTTCTTCTTGGATTGATCCCTTGATCATTATGTAGTGTCCTTCGTTGTCTCTTGTAACATTCTTTATTTTAAAGTCTATTTTATCTGATATGAGTATAGCTACTCCAGCTTTCTTTTGATTTCCATTTGCATGGAATATCTTTTTCCATCCCCTCACTTTCAGTCTGTATGTGTCCCTAGGTCTAAAGTGGGTCTCTTGTAGACAGCATATATATGGGTCTTGTTTTTGTATCCATTCAGCCAGTCTATGTCTTTTGGTTGGGGCATTTAATCCATTCACGTTTAAGGTAATTATCGATATGTATGTTCCTATGACCATTTTCTTAATTGTTTTGGGTTTGTTTTTATAGGTCCTTTTCTTCTCTTGTGTTTCCCACTTAGAGAAGTTCCTTTAGCATTTGTTGTAGAGCTGGTTTGGTGGTGCTGAATTCTCTTAGCTTTTGCTTGTCTCTAAAGCTTTTGATTTCTCCATCAAATCTAAATGAGATCCTTGCCGGGTAGAGTAATCTTGGTTGTAGGTTCTTCCCTTTCATCACTTTAAGTATATCATGCCACTCCCTTCTGGCTTGTAGAGTTTCTGCTGAGAAATCAGCTGTTAACCTTATGAGAGTTCCCTTGTATGTTATTTGTCGTTTTTCCCTTGCTGCTTTCAATAATTTTTCTTTGTCTTTAATTTTTGCCATTTTGATTATTATGTGTCTCGGCGTGTTTCTCCTTGGGTTTATTCTGTATGGGACTCTCTGCGCTTCCTGGACTTGGGTGGCTATTTCCTTTCCCATGTTAGGGAAGTTTTCAACTATAATCTCTTCAAATATTTTCTCTGGTCCTTTCTCTCTCTCTTCTCCTTCTGGGACCCCTATAATGCGAATGTTGTTGCGTTTAATGTTGTCCCAGAGGTCTATTAGGCTGTCTTCATTTCTTTTCATTCTTTTTTCTTTAGTCTGTTCCGCAGCAGTGAATTCCACCATTCTGTCTTCCAGGTCACTTATCCGTTCTTCTGCCTCAGTTATTCTGCTATTGATTCCTTCTAGTGTAGTTTTCATTTCAGTTATTGTATTGGTCATCTCTGTTTGTTTGTTCTTTAATTCTTCTAGGTCTTTGTTAATCATTTCTTGCATCTTCTCAATCTTTTTTTTTTTTTTTTTTTTTGTTTTTTTTTAAAAGGTCCACCTCGGACAACGCACTTTTTTTTTTTTTTTTTAAATTATTATTTATTTATTTATTCATTCTTGGCTGTGTTGGGTCTTCGTTTCTGTGCGAGGGCTTTCTCCAGTTGTGGCAAGAGGGGCCACTCTTCATCGCGGTGCGCGGGCCTCTCACTGTCGTGGCCTCTCTTGTTGCGGAGCACAGGCTCCAGACGCGCAGGCTCAGTAGCTGTGGCTCACGGGCCTAGTTGCTCCGTGGCATGTGGGATCTTCCCAGACCAGGGCTCGAACCCTTGTCCCCTGCATCGGCAGGCAGGTTCTCAACCACTGCGCCACCAGGGAAGCCTGCATCTTCTCAATCTTTGCCTCCATTCTTATTCCAAGGTCCTGGATCATCTTCACTATCATTATTCTGAATTCTTTTTCTGGAAGGTTGCCTATCTCCACTTCATTTAGTTGTTTTTCTGGGGGTTTTTTCTTGTTCCTTCATCTGGTACATAGCCCTCTGCCTTTTCATCTTGTCTATCTTCCTGTAACTGTGGTTTTTGGTCCACAGGCTGCAGGATTGTAGTTTTTCTTGCTTCTGCTGTCTATCCTCTGGTGGTTGAGGCTATCTAAGAGGCTTGATGGGAGGCTTTCTGTAGTCACTCGAGTGGAATAGTAGCCTCGGGAAAAAAATGAACAATGACGTTTACAGGACTACAGATGAGCGTAGACCAGCAGCAGCCACGGGTAGATGGCGGGCTCGGCCCCCACGGGCGACTCCAGCCTCAGCTTCTCCCCCATGTCTTCGCGCACGCCCCCCGCACCAGGCTAGTCTGGTGGTTGGGGGAGGGGCGGGGCACCTATTCGTCTACTTTTGAAATATAATTTAAGGAATACCATTCAGAGAAGATACAAATTTAAGATTGTGAAAAGAAATAAATGTGACACAAATCAAAATTGCAAATAAAGATATATCTGTAAACTCTATTAAGAAGATGACATTCTTTACTGCTTGTTAACCATAAATATTTATATTCCTTGTGTGAGTAAATTATTATTGTTAGGGCTATTTTAAGTTATAATCTTGCATGTACAATATATCTTTTCTCTCTGGTGTAACAGAATCAGCAATTCAGTTTCCTGGGACCCAAGAAAAACAGGCTAAAGGTATAACTTTGAAATGTAAAATTGATTTTTCCTTGCTACTATAGGTCCTTCTGGATCCTATGGTAAAAGAAGAAAACAGTGAGGAAATTGACTTTATGCTTCCTTTTTTAAAGCTGAACTGCTTGGGGTAAGAAGTTATGGCCAAACTAGCACGTTTAGACACATGTTTGACATTATCTTTGCCAGGGCTTTTATGTGTAAATGTTAAATTAGATGTTAATATCATTGACTAGTCTTACTAATGCAATAGTAAATATTTTTTTCAAGGATTGTTTCTGTTTTCACACCTGGCTTAGTAATTTGCCTTCTTTTCTTAGATAACTAAAAGTCTGGAACTTATTAGAAATTTTACTTTGAGATTTGATTTGTGAAAAGAGAGCCAACTAGATATGACCTGGATCACACATGCTTGAATAAAACAATAATCCTTTAAAATTAATAAATTAATTTTAAAAGTTAAATCCAAAAACATTAGTTGAATGTTTAAAAATATTTCAAATTAAGTTATTCCTTCACTATCTTACTGATGTACTGATTGGGGTTATTAGTGTTTTCCTCAACTTTAAGACAAACAAATCTGAAAAGAACCTCCTCAATTTCTTTAGCTCTTAATACAGTATAAGAATCTCACATAAACATTACTTCTTAGAATTCTTCACAGAGGCCTTTAGTAGATATAGTAGTAGTGATTTGATTTCCTGTAATAGTATAGTCTATAAATGTTTTAGTAAAAGGATTAAACTATAAAGTAACAATGCTTAAATGTGGCATAATATTCAAGTATAAAGTAAAATCTCTTCGGTTCAGACTAATTTTAGGAATTTATGATATTATCAGAAATAAACTGGCAGAGTTAGGAAGTAGGTCAAAGTTCATATTTGTATAATCTACAGATTGAAACTGGATTTCAAAAATGACGTTTAAGAGGAAATAAGTCTTCAATTATGCTAACACTTGAAAAGCACTCATTTGTGATAGTGTTGGATGACAAACCAGAAATCATTTTCAGGGGGATATTTGTATGCAGTAAGACAAATTCCTTAAGGAGTACTATTAGGGCAAAACTTTTAGTTACTGCACATGTTTGAAAGTAATAAAAATAGTTTTAAAATCTGTGACTCAGATTTGGCACTAATTCATTTTACTTTCAAGTAAGGGAGCATTTTTAAGATTTTACTCTTTTTATTAACTCATTAAGTAGCCTGGGAAGAAAAGTTTCAGAATTTTTTATAGCTAGATTTTACCCTGTTTCAGTGTTTTATCATGCAATTTACATGTTTGCAGAGGAGTGAACTCCTTAGGCGTCTCCTCCGTGGAGCACATCACTCATAGCCTCCTAGGACGCCCTTTGTCTCGGCAGCTGATGGCCCTTGTGGCAGGACTTAGAAACGGAGCCCTTTTACTCACAGGAGGAAAGGTATGTGGTTAAAATGTGCTCATTTTCACTAATTAGCAATTTTTAATTCCTCTCTTTGGGTTTTGATCATCTATTATATAGGGTTGTTGATACCAGATATGGAAAGCATTCATTCATTCACTAATATTTTTGAGTGCCTGCTGTTAGATATTGGGAACGTGGTGATGAATAAGGTGATGGTCTCCCTGCACTTTTTCTATATCAATTGATATGATTGTATGCATTTTCTTTTTTAGGATGTTGGTAGGGTGTTAATACGGTTGATTGATTTTCAAATGTTCAACCAGCCTTGCAAATCTGTAATAAATCCCACTTGGTCGTGGTCTATTATTATTTCCATAATATCTTATGGAAAAACCAGAACGAACTTTTTGGCCAACCCACACATTGCTGGGTTCTGTTTGCTAATATTCTGTTGAGGATTTTTGCATGTAAGTTCATGAGCAATATTAGCCTATAGTTTTCTGTTTTTGTACTGCGTTTGTCTGGATTTGCTCTCAGGGTAATACTGGCCTCGTAAAATAAGTTGAAAAGTGTTCCCTCCTGTTCTGTTTTTTTGGAAGAGATTGTATAAAATTGATGTTAATTCTTTAAAATGTTTTGTAAAATCTTCACTGAAACCATCTGGGCCTAGAGATTTCTTTATAAATTCTTTATAAATTCAAAGTCCTTAATTGTTTCATTTTGGCAGGCATTTGGTAGTTTGTAGTTTTTGAGGAACTGGTCAAATTTATGAGCATAAAGTTGTTTGTAGCATTCTCTTACTGTGCTTTTAATAGGTGCAGAATCTGTTGTGACGTCCCATTTCCTGTCATTGGTGATTTTTATCTTCCCTTGTTTTAATCTTTGTCAGTCTTGCGAGAGGTTCCCTGCCCTTTTAAGGGGCTTACAGTTTTATTCTCTACCAATGCAGTATTTTTTCCAGGGCTACAGTGTGGTCTTTGTGTGAGTCTTCGTGCTGTTTTTCAATTCAAAATTATAAGGCTTTTTCATTTCTATTCACTTTCAACTCTAGTATAATAACTTTTTTTCCCTCTTACTAGCCCAGTTGCTCACTTTTGATTCTTACTTAAAATATAGCAACTACTCCAGTAATCTAAGTTTCCACTTTAGGAAGCTAGAAAAAGAAGAACAAATTAAATCCTATGTAAGCAGAAGAAAAGAAATAATAAGAATTAGAGCAGAAATCAATGAATTGAGAACAGGAAATCAGTAGAGAAAATCAGTGAAACCAAAAGCTGGTTCTTTGAAAAGGTCAGTAAAATTGATAAGCCTCTAGCCAGGCTAAGAAAAAAAAGAGGATACAAATTACTACAGATCCCATGGACATTAAAAGGATAATAAAGTAGTAATAGTAATAAACAACTCTATGCCTAAAAATTTGATAACCTAGATGAATAGACCAATTCCTTGAAAGACACAGTCTGCCAGAACTCACACAAGAAGATATGGACAATATAAAAAGGCCTATATCTATTAAAGAAATTGAATCAGTAATTAATAACTTTCCAAAACAGAAAGCACCAGGCCCAGATGGGTTCACTGGTGAATTCTACCAAACCCTCAAGGAAGAAATTATACCAATTCTCTACAGTCTCTTTCAGAGGATAGAAGCAGAGGAAATACTTCCTAACTCATTCTGTGAGGCCAGCATTACCAAATAACAAAACCAGACAGATGCATTACAAGAAAACTACAGACTAATCTCTCTCATGAACATAGATGCAAAAATCCTCAACAAAAGATGAGCAAATCAAATCAACCAATGTATTAAAATAATTATATACCACAATCAAGTAGGATTTATTCCAGGTATGCAAGGCTGGTAAAATACAGCAACTACTCTACATGTTTTCTAGATTACCTGTGTCAGATTTCAAAATATATCATCATGGTAGAATATTTATTTTGAAAAACAATATCCTATTGATTCAGAAACCAGAGTTCCACTGTCTCACATAGAGGTAGCGTGATTAATAGAGCAAGTAGAAGACCTGAATTTGAGTCCCACCTTTGTTATATACTTACTGCCTGTGACCTCAGGCAGTTTTCAGTTTCTTACCCTGCCTTTTAGGATTAACCTCACTTAAGAGAAATAATATATATGAAAGGTGCTATACAAATGTGAATTACTTTGAGTGAGAGAAAAGGCCCTCTGATTAGGCAAAAAGTGACAGGTGGGGCCTACACCCCAGCACCCCTAATTTCTTTATTCTTTGGGGTCCAGTGACTTTAAATATAAATGCAGTTCTGTAAACTATAATGATGGTAGTATTGTTGAATGCCTGCTAAATTTCAGACTTTGCACAATAAGCTTGGCTGTTTTTCCAGTTCACAGTAATGAAAAGCAAAATATTAGAGCTGGTGCAGGGGTGTTAAAGCTAGACAAAGCAACAATGGTAAGAAATAGTAGTAGATTGGACTTCCCTGGTGGCACAGTGGTTAAGAATCCACCTGCCAATGCAGGGGACACGGGTTCAAGCCCTAGTCCAGGAAGATCCCATGTGCCACAGAGCAACTAAGCCTGTGCACCACAACTACTGAGTCTGTGCTCTAGAGCCCGTGAGCCACAACTACTGAGCCCGCGTTGCACAACTACTGAAGCCCGCACGCCTAGAGCCCCTGCTTCGCAACAAGAGAAGCCACCACAGAGAGAAGCCTGTGCACCACAATGAAGAGTAGCCCCTCCTTGCTGCAACTAGAGAAGGCCCACACGCAGCAACGAAGACCCAATGCAGCCAAAAATAAATAAATTTATTAGGGGGAAAGAAAGGAAAGAAATAGTAGTAGATTGAGGGAGGAAACCTGTATTAAAAGAATTATAAAAACCTAACAGTGGCAGACGTAGAGAATGGACTTGAGGACATGGGGAGGGGGAAGGGTAAGCTGGGACGAAGTGAGAGAGTGGCATGGACATATATACACTACCAAATGTAAAATAGATAGCTAGTGGGAAGCAGCCACATAGCACAGGGAGATCAGCTCGGTGCTTTGTGACCACCTAGAGGGGTGGGATAGGGAGGGTGTGAGGGAGGGAGACACAAGAGCGAGGAGATATGGGGATATGTGTATATGTATAGCTGATTCACTTTGTTAGAAAGCAGAAACTAACACAACATTGTAAAGCAATTATACTCCAATAAAGATGTTATAAAAAATAAAATGAACACAGAATCCAAAAAAAAAAACTAACCGTGTTCAGTCTTCTAAGGGGCACTTATAGCAATGTTTAGCAAAATTTAAATATGTGTACCTTTTGATGTAGTAATTACACTTCTAGAAATTTATTCTGAAGGTATAATCTGACAAATAAGTAAACATATATGTATGGATATTTATTTTAGCTTTACTTACAACAGTTAAAAAGTGGGAGTAGCATAAATATACACCAGGAAGGGTCTTGATAAACACATTATGGTCCAGTACATCCTCACAGTGGTATTGTACTAGGGAGCTGATGCAGCTCTATATCTGTTGATAAAGAGGACAATGATTTATTGTAAACCCTCAGGAATACTGTAATCCCATGTTCATAAATTTGCATAAAATGTGTGTGGAGTGTCTGCAAGGATGATACAGCAAAACAGTTGACAGTAATTAATTCTGTGATGTGGGACGATTACAGATTTTTTTTGACCTTTCTCTACTAAGTATTTACAATTATCTCGTATTTTTTAAATGTTATTTTATAATCAGGGATGTGGATTTTCTTTTTTTCCCTGGCCGTATTGAGATGTAATTGTTATATAACATTGTGTAGTATATACTTGATTGATGAGGCTGAATCTTGGTGGTTATCACAGTGACAGAGGCTATATCTGTGACTGAATATATTAAGAGTTCTAATTTAAGCAATTATTTTCTAGGGGAGTGGAAAGTCAACTTTAGCGAAGGCAATCTGTAAAGAAGCATTTAACATATTGGATGCCCATGTGGAAATAGTTGACTGTAAAGCTTTACGAGGTATGAATATGGTAATACTCTACATAAATCTTTTTTCTGGGAGAAAGAAATGTTACTATTTAATGCTGCTAATCTAATAAGTACAAATATCATTTAGTCATTGAAATTACTTAGAAATTTTAAATCTTTGGCTTTCTAATGTTTTTAATGTTTCTAATAAAAATTTTAAAACTCTCCATATTTGATGGAGGCCTTTTTTTTTTTCCTAGCCAAAACTCTTTGTAGACTATATTCCTGAAAATTCCAACTTACACCACTCTGAGAAAGTTAATATCTAGAATATACTCTAATGGGTATAGATTCCCTCTGACTTGCTTTGGGACACTCGTAGGGTGGCTGCCTCAGGAGAGGGAAAGTGGGTGGCTAGGGACAGCCAAGAGGAGACTTACAATTTATCACATACAGCTGACCCTTGAACAGTGTGAGTGTTGGGGTGCCAGCCTCCATGCAACCAAAGCTCTTTGTGTAACTTAGAGTCACAGCCCTCTGTGTACGTGGTCCCTCTGTGTCCACAGATTCAGCCAGCCTTGGGTGGTGCAGTACTGTGGTATTTACTGCTGGAAAAACCCACATATAAGTGGACTTGCACAGCTCAAACCCGTGTTGTTCCTGGGTCAGCTGTACACTTGTACTTTTGAAAGTCTTTAACATTTATATTATTATCTATTCAATTTTTTAAAAATCAGAAAGATTTTATTGAGTAGTTAATTTTTCCCCCCTTGGCTACCACTACCGTACAGTCCCAACTAGTCATATTCTGTTTTTTAATCTAGTATATGATAAGAAACTAAGAAATGGCCTTTGAAACCCCATTACTTCATATTCTATAAATGTGGTTTTAGAGACATTGTCCATCTCTTTAGAGTCTTGCTTGAAGCCTCATGTGAAAATTTTGTTTGAGAACTAAGTAACAGGAGCTCTTTACATTGGTTTATGAATTGGTATGTTCTCTGTTCTTTGAAAATTAAAAGTTTGTAATTCACCAGGAAGATTGAAGCCAAATTAATGATTCAAATATAGCAATTCTAGGATCTCTAGGTGGCTACCTTTGTGTTTGATTTTATCTGACTTGTGATCCTCTGCCTTCATTTATATTTTCCCACATCCTGCTTTTATTTTACTGTTTTGTTGCAAGCCATCTGAAATTCTCCATGGAATGAGGCAAGGATAAATAAATACATATGTATAGAAATTATAGTAGCATATTCCTTTTTTCAGTTTTATAAAATTCAATACTTAGTCCTTTGAGGCTGTATTATTTAAACCATGTTAGTGGTTAACAAATTTTAGTGATTGGTATATATATATATAACAAAATACTGTACTGATTGAATTTTCATAGTCAAATCAATATTGAACTTTTCTAATGCTTTTAAAGGGCAGCCTGAACTTTCCCAGCCCTCAAATAACAATAAAACCATTTCATATCTTCTGTGTTAAGGAAAAAGGCTTGAAAACATACAGAAAGCCCTAGAGGCGGCTTTCTCAGAGGCAGCGTGGCGGCAGCCTTCTGTTGTCCTGTTGGATGACCTGGATCTCGTCGCTGGCCTGTCTGCTCTTCCAGAACACGAGCACAGTCCTGAGGCTGTGCAGAGCCGGAGGCTCGCACATGGTAACGTACCGCGTTCACTCGCTGGCTGCAGGCCCTTGTCCTTTATCAGACAGCATTTCCAGCCTTCATAGTAAATCTGCTCTCTTTAGAGAACAGAATATGTGCTATGTAATGTGTTGCTTTTGAGGCCTCTGGTAGCATTCTAAGGTTGCTCTGTATTAGCAAAATCAGTAGAGTCAGAGCAGTGTGAAAATTCTGCAACTTCATCATTAGTCTTTGGGGCCTTTTCATTCTCCTCCACTTATTAGAAATTGCTGAATTGTACAGATTTACTCTTGCTTTGTTCATTTGACAGATATTTCTGTGCACAGTCTATATTCTCAGAGTCTTGGAGAGGAAATAAAAGTAAACAGATATAATGTTAGTACAGAAGACTGATAGTCATAATGATAGCTACCATGTGTTGACTGCCCTTTTGGGGCTAGGGGTTGCTTTGTACTCTACATGCAGATATTCTCCTGGTTTTACAGGTGAGTAAATGGAAATTCAAAGATTATGTAATTTGACCAGGATGACACAACTAGGAGGTAGGTAGGATATGTTCTCCTAGAAGTATGTACAGGGTGTGATAGCACATATACTAAATTGAGGGTGGTGTGGGAAGTTATCAGGGTCTTTTGGGGGGAGTTCATAACTGAGATGAGTTTTGTTTTGTTGTTGTTGTTTTTTTTTTGGCTGCCTTGGGTCTTTGTTGCTGTGCATGGGCTTTCTTTAGTTGTGGCGAGCGGGGGCTACTCTTTGTTGCAGTGTGCAGGCTTCTCATTGCAGTGGCTTCTCTCTGTGGAGCACGGGCTCTAGGCGCATGGGCTTCAGTAGTTGTGGCACGTGGGCTCAGTAGTTGTGGCTCGCGGGCTCTAGAGCACAGGTTCAGTAAGTTGTAGCACACGGGACTTAGTTGCTCCGCGGCATGTGGGATCTTCCCGGACCCGGGATCAAACCCATGTCCCCTGCATTGGCCGGCGGATTCTCAGCCACTGCGCCACCAGGGAAGCCCCCTGAGATGAGTTTTGATGGAGGAGTAGAAGTTATTATGGAACAGTTTCAGGCTAATGAAGATGCAAAGGAAGTGTGGTCCACAGGCAAAGGTACAGAGGTAGAAGAAATCACAGTATGTTAGACAATACTCTTTTGCCTGGAGCTTAGGGTTCAAGGAGAGGATGGGGCCAGGGTGGGGGTTGGAGGATTTCGCAGCCTTCCGCTGGCTGCCTCGAGGTTCTTAAGAGGTGAAATAGATAAAAAATGCAACCACAGTGGCTTGGGTTACCGTAAAATGGTGTTAATCTCACATTTGGAATCCTGTAGCGTCTGCAAGACTTGTTAGTCTAGTGTTTAAGGGAATGCTACAGATTTCTAGGTCAGGACTCAGATATACGTTATTAATGCCTGTTTCAGTTCTAACCTCATACCAGCCAAACCTTGCAAAAGCTAGGGTAGAAAGAGATTGTTCAGGAAGTCATAGGAATATGAGCTGTACTTTGCTTATTTAAACTTCCATGTTGTGTTCTATTATCATCCTTCTATAATATTTATTTCAATCCTTGTATAATATTTACTTCAGCGCCTCCTTTTCATTTACTTAATAAGATCTAGAAGAAGGAACCTCACTAGGCATTGTTCTGAGTATACAGAGTTTACAGTGCTTCCTATACCTTCATTAGATTGACTAGAGCCTGGCCAATATTAAGTCCTCAGTAGATAAACTGATGAATGAATGGAAGATTTAACTTTTAAACGGTAAAGAGGAGCCATTCCATTCATACTCCACCTTAAAGCTCAAGTTTAGGTTATTATTTTTAATGAAGGTATGATTTTAAAATTTCATGCTTTTGTGTACTAAGCTTTTACACTATATTACTTAATTCTAGCTTTGAACGATGTGGTGAAAGAGTTTATTTCCATGGGAAGTTTGGTGGCACTGATTGCTACAAGCCAGTCTCAACATTCTCTACATCCTTTACTTGTTTCTGCTCAAGGAATTCATATATTTCAGTGTGTCCAGAATATTCAACCTCCCGACCAGGTAACATACTACTTGTGAAGATTATTGAAATATGTCCTTTTTTTTTTTTTTTGGCTGTGCTGCGTGTTATGCAGGATCTTAGTTTCCCAACCAGGGATTGAACCCATGCCCCCTGCAGTGGAAGTGTGTAATCTTAACCACTGGACCGCCAGGGAATTCCCATATGTCACTTTTTATATAAATTACATATTTTTCAATTTTATTCATGATTTATAGCTTTAAGGTAATGCTTATGTTAGTGATCTTAAGGGTACATAAAAATTAACCTTCAGTGAATGTTTTGCTATTAGATGCACAATTTTCACTTGTAACCATCTGAAATATTACCGGGTGCTTTCCAAGGAAACGTCTTTTTAAAAAACAGCATTTCTTTTTTTCATTATTAAGTTTTCTTTTTTATTCCATTTAAAAAGAAACAAAAACCCTAAAAATTCTGAACTGCTTCATTTCGCATTGGTAAAATCTGTAAATACACTATGGAAATTAGAATTTTTTTTCCGCTTTAGTGAGATATAATTGACAAGTAAAATTATATTTATTTAAAGTGTACAACATGATGATTTGCTGTACGTGTACATTGTGAAATCTTTACCACAATCAAGTTAATTAACACATCCATCACCTCACATATTTACCTTTTTTTAAGCATTTCTTCTTTTAAAAATTTGACTGACTAAACTTTTTTTTTTTTTTTTTTAACCAGCACTAATATTCTGTACCCACTATGACTCTGGCACCCATTTCCAACATGTGGGTTTTTTTCCCCACACCATCAAGCAATTTTTGGACACCAAGTGGGTGTCCTATAATTCAGCTCAATTCTGACACCACCCAGAGATAGCATCAGATTCCACAGGTTAAGGCCTCAGTTCCACAAGACAGCCCTCCAATTCAGATGCCAGTGTTACCTGTGCTTCTGACTGGTGATAAGTCAGAGGTTCCCACTCTTCCCTCTTTGGGTTCAATTAATTTGCTAGAACAACTCACAGAACTTGGGAAACTGGTTTACTCACTAGATTACCAGTTTCTTACAAAGAATATTAAAGGGTACAAATCAACAGTCAGATGAAAAGATACATAGGATGAAGTCCGAAACAAAGGAGCTTCTGTCCTCGCGGAGTTTGGGGCCTGGCCCGGTGGCACGTGGAAGTGTTCTGGTTCTCCAACCTGGGAGCTCTCCAATCCCGTCCTTTTGGGTTTTTCTGGAAGCTTTGTTGCACAGGCATGACTGATTAAAGCACTGGCCCTTGTCATCGATTCAGCCTCCAGTCCCTCTCCCCTCCCTGGAAATCAGGGGGTGGGACTGAAAGTTTCAATCCTCTAGTCAAGGTTGGTTCCCCTGGCAGCCAGCGCCCATACTTAGGTGCTTTCCAAAAGTCCCCTCATTAACGTAAACTCAGGTGTGGCTAAAAGGGGTTTGTTATTAATGTCAAGACACCTTTATCACTCGTATCACTAGGGCATTTTAAGGGTTTTAGGAGATCTGTGCCAGAAGCAAGACAAAGACCAAATATATACAAGCACACACAGCCTGTCACCTCCTCTGGGGACTTCAGTCCTGACGGCTTTAGTGGCAGCACGCTCAAAAAGAATGTTCTGGGACAGGCAAGCATATTTTAACTTCTTGTTTAAAATTCTTACGTCTACTCTAAATATTCAGACCCTGTGCTAATTAAAACTGTTATTGAAGAATAAAAATACACCTGTTATTCAGCATAACAGAATGGTAGTGGTATTGGTCATTGAATGTGTTTTTAGAATTATGTTTTATAGGAATAACAACAACCCTTAAAGGAACCAAAATAAAAATCTTCTTACTGGAGAACGAAAGAGCAATCATTTATGAATGTGATTTTTTTTTTTTTACAACTTTATTAAGGTGTAATTGAAGACAACATACTCACTATTTAAAGTGTACAGTTTGATGGGTTTTAACATATATATATATATATATATATATACCATGAAACCATCACCACAATTAAAGTAGCAAACATTTCCATCCCTCCCATGTGTTTCCTACTGCCCCTTTGCAATCATCCCTCCCCCACTCCATCTGCAAGCAAACACCAATCTGCTTTCTGTCCCTGTAGATTATGTCAACCTGATATTTCTCAAATACATGTACAAAAATTTGCACTTAAGTAAAATTATAAATTTGAATTTTTTGTTTTTTTCTTTAGGATCAAAGATGTGAAATTCTGTATAATGTAATAAAAAATAAACTAGGCTGTGATATGAACAAGTTCACTGATCTTGATCTGCAGTGTATAGCAAAAGAAACTGAAGGGTTTGTGGCTAGAGATTTTACAGTGCTTATGGATCGAGCCATACATTCTTGTCTCTCTCATCAGAGTATATCCACCAGGGAAGGTAAGTTTTACTGTTAAAACCAAAATTTGGACTCTTCTTTCCGTCGTGGAGAAGTGTAATTGTAGCAAGGTAAGAATTAAATATATTCCATTTTAGTATTCAAATAAGCAGCTATTTGAGTAGAAAATTGGCATTTCCAGCTAAATTGATGGCATTTTTTTTAATTGAGTTAAGATTGGCTAAGTGAAATCAGACAGAGAAAGACAAATAACATGATTTCACTCATATGTGGAACATAAAAAAAAAACAAAAAAATACATGAACAAACCAAACTAAACATAAACACGTAGATAAAAAGAACAGAGTGGTGGTTACTAGAGTGGAAGGGGTAAGGGAGGGGAAAATGGGTAAGAGAGGTCAACTGTATGACGGCATGTTTTGAAAATTCATATACAAATAGGGCTACCAAAAGAAGTTTTGTTTATTTTTAAACAGAATTAGTTTTAACAACATTGGACTTGCGAAAGGCTCTCCGAGGATTTATTCCTGTGTCTCTGCGAAATGTCAACCTGCATAACCCTAGGGACCTGGGCTGGGATAAGATTGGTGGATTACACGAAGTTCGGCAGATACTTGTGGACACTATCCAGTTACCAGCCAAGGTACTTAAAAAACAACCAAACCAAGCACTACCGACTGCCAGAAGAACCACTGAATCATCCGTCGGTTCTGGCTGTATATGTTGGCTTGCCCAGCTTCCATTTGGTCCAACAAGTATTTCTTGTTACCAAATAAATGTCCAGTCCTATTTTTGGGACTCTAACAGATTTTTAAAGTATCTGAGGTATTCCTTGCCCATAAAGAAAGCTGAGGTGATATTTATAGTAAACACATTTTGATGTGAATTTCAGAGTTCTTGTGTTTTTCTTGAATCGCCCAGGTTGTACTAAAGCAAATGAACTGTCAGCTAGGGTTGAGCAGAAACAGATAGGAATAAACTGGGAGGTGGGAGAGTCATTTAGATCCACAGAGCTGATGGATTAAGCCATATTTCTAGACTCTGGGTGCCAGTCTAGAATGGCAGAGTTAGCAGGCAGCATAGACCAGGCAGACAGCAGGATAAAGGGGGCAGTTGTAGATTGTTCTTTAGAAGATCAAAAGTAGAATCTAGGAGGGTGGTGTGTTTGAATCAGAAACCTAAGAGAAAAGGATCTTTGCATGAGATCAGGGGCCCATCCAAAGAGATAAAGAAATGGGTAAGGATCTCAGTTACATGTAAGGACCTCAGTTACAGACAGTCCTGGGACCTGTCTGGTGGGGCCTGGGACATACTGAGTGCAGCCCAGGACTGGGCGTTAAAGCCTGTTTGGGAGAACAGGGACGTGGGAAGTACTTGCCTGCGGATCATGACCCCAAATGCTGGGTCTGGGCACCAAACATCAGTATCCAGATACATCCCGGGCCAGATACGTGAGGCCATCTGCGTAAGTGCTGACTTTGGGGCTTCTTTCAGATTAGAATGGAGGTCGAGATGAGGTTGAAATTTTGTCAACACGTGGGACTAAATAGGTGTACTTAATAGAGGAGACTAGGAGATTGCTGACAGTAGCCTGATGTTTGGCTCACCTGTTCAAAAAGTTTTCTTGCTGAGAAGCTGGTGATTTAGAAGATAATTTAGAAGCAGTCAGTTACTTGTTCAGCATTGAGACTCTTGGGAGATTTTACTGTCGATTATAATTACACATGCTTCTCTATTATTTATTTTCTTTCTTTGATTGAATATATTTGAATATACATAGCTGTCATAACTTGCCACATGAACCATACAAGTGGAAGGCAGTATACTTGTTAAAAGATTGGGTTTTATTTTCTTAATGTAGTACTATTATAATGTTTGGGGAAAAAAAAAAACAGGAAAAAATGGAAAGAAGTTCTGATGCATTTATATGCTTTTTATGTGGAATGTATTCCATGGTCCAATTGGGAAAAATCTGTGGTAGTTCCTTTGAGTTCATTTATTATTCTGAGTAGGAGTGTTTTTTCTATCATTGTACTGTCATAAAGATGGCCGTTGTTACCACCCAAGTACTTTTTTCTATACATTGATCTTTGGCCACTGCTTAGTCATTTGTTTTAGAGTTGAGCTCTTTGTCATATTTTTGTTTCTTTCAGTACCCAGAATTATTTGCAAACTTGCCCATACGACACAGGACAGGAGTGCTGTTGTACGGTCCTCCTGGAACAGGAAAAACCTTACTAGCTGGAGTAATTGCACGAGAGAGTGGAATGAATTTTATTAGTGTCAAGGTATGTTTGGCATTTATCTTTTTTCTCTTCTTTTTTTCTTTTTTAATTGAGGGGAAATTTACATAATTAACTGTCGTAAACTGTACAGTTCAGTGGCATTTAGTGCATTCACAGTGCTGTGTAGCCAGCACCTCTCTCTAGTTGCAAAACTTTTTCAGCCCATTCTCCTTCCCCCAGCCCCTGGCAACCACTAATCTGCCTTCTGTCTCTATGGATTTGTCTGTTCTAGCTATTTCACATAAAAGAAATCATGCAATATGTCACCTTTTGTGTCTGCCTTCTTTCACTTAGCATGATGTTTTCAGGTTTCATCCAAGTTGTAGCATGCCTCAGTAGTTCAGTACTTTTTATGGCGGGATGATATTCAGTCTTTTTTAAGGTGGTGTGGATATGCCACAGTTTGTTTATCCATTCATCTTTGGTGGACATTTGGGTTGTTCCCATTTTTTGGCTATTATGAATAACGCTGCTATAAACATTTGTGTATAAATTTCTATGTGGACATATGTTTTCATTTCTCTGGAATACATATATACCCAGGAGTGTAATTTCTGGGTCATATGGTAATTCTGTGTGTAAGTTTTTGAGGACCGCACCATTTTACATTCCTACCAGCAGTGTGCGAGTGAGTATACCTATTTCTCCATATCCTCGCCAACACCATTTATGTTTCTTGATAGCGGGTTAATCTCATATTTGGAAAACTAGTAGGAGCAGTGATCCATCTATTAGTTAAACTGTGTGGGAAATTGAATAATGAGGCATCTCTCTTTTGTAGGGCTTATTATGTTCTTGCTTAAGGCAGATCTTCATGCATTATAAAATAGAATTATGCCTAAATAATCAGATAAAAGAACAAACTTGAAGGGGGAAGAAAACCTAGAAGACTAGGGGCTGGAGACCACACTAAGGCAGGAAGCTGGGGTTTTTATTTGTTGGCTATATTTCACCCTTGCTGTGTCACACCAAGTTAAATTTTTTCAGATATAGGGTGAGTATGGTCATTAAATGACATGCTAGCAGATCATTTTGGGTAATGCTTCACACTCCACCCCTGGTGTGTCATTATGGTCTGGGATGTGCTGTCTTAATTTGTACAGCTTCAGCACCCCAGCAATATTTGTTTGCCAAAGAGTGATTACATTTCAAGGCAAAGGAATCATGCAGATTTCCCCCCACCATCCGGAAGTAGAGTGTTTCTATGAAACATTACTGTAAACTGAAATGGTAGAAAACAAAGACGCAATTGGACACATCTTGCTAATGGATGAACAAAATAAATCGAGATAAAGCGCAGATGCTCCCAGACACAGTTCAAAACTATGATGGCTCAATGCTGAGATGCTGAGTGTAGTTCCCTAGGAAGAAGCTTGGTGGCGCCGCTGTTGCTGCTGGGGTATGTTCTGCCTCTCCAGCGGCTCACAGCGGGGCAAACACTGAATGCTTTTCGCTTTTCACCCTTTTTCATAAACGTGAACATTTTCTTTGGATTTCTTTGTTAGTGAAAACAGTTACTAATGTAGGTCTTTCATAAAAGTGAAGTAGTGTAAAGCAAACTTCAAAAAGTGAGTGAAACCTGTAAACTTATTCAAAATTGATTTATAATCTGGAAGCCAGTTTATTAATTTGCAGTTGGGTTATGCCTACCCTCTTTTTATCACATGAGTTTTTCTGAGCTGGTTATGTGGGTATCCTGGCATTGATGGAGAGCTATAACTTTTAAATTTTCCTATCTTCTTTTTTTGGAATTCGGAATAACTATGACCATATTCTTCTTTTTTACTTGTCACCAGAATGTAGTTTCACTTTTTTTTTTTTATCTAGATGGCTGAGTATTAGAAATTCTTTATTTTGGTCACATATCCTGATCAGTTTTTGGTCTTTTCAAGGTGATGATTTTTCATTGGAGATCACTTTAGGGCCTATTTAGTTTTTTAAAATATCCCAATTTAAGGAAGGACTGTCCTCATTATTGATATTGTTATATGTAGTAAAATTTGTTTTGAAAGTTTTGTCAGTTGACTTTTAGGAAAAATGATATATTCTTCAACTTCTGAGCAAATAAATTGGTTTCAGTTACTGAAGATGCTAATTAAAGTAATTCATGTCTCATTACATATTTTTTGGAGTCTCCAAAGATTTGAGATAAATGGAACATTTTCCCTTTTTAAACCATTCATTAAACAAATAATTATTCAGTACTTATTATGTAGCAGGCACTGTTTTTGGCACTGGGGATTCAGTAATGAACAAAACTGCCTTTTCGGAGCTTATATTCTACTAGTGGAGGGAGACAATAAACAGACACATTCAATGTATAATATACTGTCAGGTGGTGGTAGGTACTAGGTAGGAAAACAGTCAAGGGAAGGAGGTGTAAAGTAACTGGAGTGGGTCATAGATGGGTTTGTCAGGCAAGGCCTTTCTGAGGATGTGGCGTTTTGTCAGAGATCTAAATAAAATGAAGCAATGAGCCATGAGACTATCTGGGGACAAATGTTCTAAGCAAAGGAAACACCAAGTATAGAACTTGTGGTATGATATTTAGTCCAGCCGCATTAATTTTTTAAATGTAGTTCAGAGAAATCCATTAATTATATTAAAATTTTTCTACTATTGCATTTAGACTTAGTCATGAACAAAAATTATATTTTGTTTTTAGATAGTTTTGAATTAATTCTAATTTAATTTTATTTTACCTAATAGGGACCAGAGTTACTCAGCAAATATATTGGAGCAAGTGAACAAGCTGTACGGGATATTTTTATTAGGTTAGTTACCAGTGAATGTTTTTTTTAAGTAACTCACTCTGTGGTTATTTATCAGTCAATGCTTTTTGGTCTTCACTTGTTTTTATGAAAAACTGATGTTTGAAACCTGTGATTTATATGGGTTATTAATAAACTGAAGAACAAAAATTCACTGTTTTACCAAATACCACTTAAATATAAAACATTTTTGATATTAAGTTTTGGAAATTATTTGGTTTTATATTTACAATAGAAATATTTCTGAAATGCTGAAAGTGGAATCATAAGTGGTTATTCAAGGATTCTCAAAGTATATGAAGCACATAATTACCCCAATTTATCTCTTTTATAAATTAAGATTCCATGTGGCCAATGTAATTAAAATAGAGTATAATTATTACTGCATTTATATAAAAATACATATGAATACAGAAGCTAATATTTAAGAGTAAAAAAATTATTTAAATGTGATGGGATTACAGGAAGCTTCTAAATGAAAGAGCTACTTTGTTCCATTCCACTAAAATTTTATTATAAAATATGCAATTAGGAGAATATATATAATGTACGTATATATTTTAAAGGATAATAAAATGAACTCTTGTATTGCTACCACCCAATTTAAGAAAAGAATATTACCAGAAAAGCCTATTACAGGTAAAGACAGTCAACCACATATTGACAAAAGGTTCAATTTACCAGAAATATATTACAATTATAAAATTATTTGTATCTAATACTGTAACTTCAAAATGTTTAAGGCAAAAATTTATAGAACTCCAAGGAGAAATTGACAGATCCACCTTCATAGTAGAAGATTTTAACACAGTTCTCAGTAATTAGTTAGTGAAAAAATAGTTTAAAACATAGTAAAAATTTAGAAGATTTAAACAACATATTCAGCAAGGTTGATGTAAGCATATTTAGAACATGTACCCAACAATTGGAGAATACACATTCTTTTCAAGCACACCTGGAACATTTTTGAAAAGTGGCCATATGTCAGGCCATACATAGCGATTGCAATGTTTCAAAGAAATAATATCACACAGACTCCATTTTCTGAAAACACAAGTTAAAATAATCAAAAAAAGGATAAGCCCCCCCCATACATTTAGATATTTTTTAAAAACTAAATAAATCATAAGTGAAAGAAGAGATCTAATGGAAAATAATGAGCACTTATAAGGAAAATGCTGTTTATTAAAATTGTGAGATACTGCAAAACTTATTTCAAGGAAAATATATAGCTTTTAATTTTTAGAAAAGAAAAAGACTGAAAGTTAATCACTAGGTATCCATCTCATGAAATTAGAAAAATACAGATATAAATGAAAATAAATAAAGAGGGAAATAATAAAGAACAAAAATTAGTGAAATAGAAAACAATTCAGTAGAGAAGTTCACAAACCCAAATATGTTTTGTAAACCTGGTACAATTGATCTCCAGCAAGACTGATCAAGAAGAAAGCAAGCATGAATAAACAACATTAGGGATAAGGGGGAGGAGGGCAAGACTAAAGATATACCAGAAATGTAAAAGATAATAAGGGAATATTGTGAAATAATATTATAAACTTTATGCCAGTATATTTGAAACTTGGGTAACATAGACAAAATATATTTGACCAAAGTCAAGCAAAGAAGAAACAAAATCTGAATAGTCTTGTTAAGGTAGGAAAAAAATGGGTCGCTAGTTAAAAATCCTTGCATAAATCAAACATCAGATCTAGTTGGTTTTTTAAGAGAGTTTTGCCAAACATTCAAGGCACAGGTAATCCAGTGTGTTGTTGGCCCCAGATTTATCTTACTTGCCATGTATTTACTAAGATATTTGTTGGTTTTTTTCCGTCACCATGACAGATATTTTGTATTAGGGGCGATTCTTTAGACATCTAGTCCATCCTTTGACCCCAGAGATGGAACTTATGTTACCTTCTTTTTAATTAAAACGAAATTAATTAATACACTAATAAAACTATATGTCAAAGTTCAAGTTAGAAAAAAATATATATAACTAAAATATATTTTATAGAGAGGCTTACAAAATAAAAATACTAAGCTCGCCAAAATGTAATGGACAAAAGACATGAAGAGACATTGCACAAAAGAAGTGCAGGTGGCCAATAAGCATATTAAAAAGAGTTTACTTGTAATAATAATCAAAGAAGCATTTCACTCATTGAGTAAGACTGGTTTTTGTTTTAGTCTCTGTCCAGAAGGCATGTGTCTTCCCTGACCTCTCTAAGACCCGGTTTACTGAAAACAAGGATAATTACATATGCCTTGCCTTCCTTAAGGGTTTGTTGTGAAGAATTAAATAAATAAATATATATATGTGTGTGTATGTGTGTACAGATATAGATATATATATGAAATTACTTTGCAAACTCTGAAGCCCTATTCAGATAGGAAATACTGTTTGTTTCCCCAGAGCGCAGGCTGCAAAGCCCTGCATCCTTTTCTTTGATGAATTTGAATCTATTGCACCTCGACGAGGCCACGATAATACAGGAGTTACAGATCGTGTAGTTAACCAGTTGCTGACTCAGTTGGATGGAGTAGAAGGCTTACAGGGTAATAATTGTAAATACAGAAATATCGTCTTCTAACAAAATTTCACCAGGATTTAGTAAAGGATTTTTATTCCCCCCCGCTCCAGGTGTTTATGTATTGGCTGCCACTAGTCGCCCTGACTTGATTGACCCTGCCCTGCTCAGGCCTGGCCGACTAGATAAATGTGTATACTGTCCTCCTCCTGATCAGGTGACAATTTCATATTTTGAGTCCAAAATCCAACAAATGCTATGCTCTTTCCTTGTGAACTTTACTTCTGCCAGGTAATAGAAGTTGTCCTTAGAAGACCAGCTTTCGATAAAGGCCTTAGTCACTGCTTTCTTACAGCATGAAAAGATTCTGAATTAGATGCAAAGCCTTTTTTTGGCCCAGCCATTCCATGCAAGTCTGAAAACTTTATACTCTTTCAGTGTTGGCCAATTGGAAAAACAAGAAGGAAAACAAGTATTGCATGTCCATGTTCCCTGTGTTCAAAGATCACACACCTCATTATCCTGACAAAAGACTGATACTGAAGCAAACATAGGACTAGGAAGCATCTATGCATGTTACATAGAGATATGACTTTTTCCTAGTCCTATGTCGATGGAGCTCTTGTTCCCAAATTTAGAAATGAATGACTGAGTAAAAGAAGAAATAGACAAATGAATAGTCAAAGGTATAAAATATCTATATATCACATGTAGCAGTTATTTTAATTTTCCTTTCAAAACACTTTCTTGACTCATTTGCCCAAATCTAGAGAATAAGCACTGTCTGAATAAGAAATGATTTACACTGAATAGTTAAGAATGTTGATTTTCATTCATTTTCCTCCCTGTGTTCCTTCTGTTAGGGAAAAAGTTCCAAGGAAGATAGATGGTACATTCCTCAACTTATTTGTAAAGCTTATAAGATATATGAAGTGAATTTATAAGAAAAATCCTAAGATACACAGTTTAAAATAACATATTCAATTTTATTTGTTAAATCAATTAGCTTTTCTCCCTTCAGGTGTCACGTCTTGAAATTTTAAACGTTCTCAGTGACTCTCTACCTCTGGCAGATGATGTGGACCTTCAGAACGTGGCATCAGTAACCAACTCCTTTACGGGAGCTGATCTGAAAGCTTTACTTTACAATGCCCAGTTAGAGGCCTTACATGGAAGGCTGCTATCCTGTGGGCTGCAGGTGAGTTATATGAGGAGATCGTTACTATGGCGTCTTATGAGCGATACGAGCAGTTCAGTGTCAAAATTTCAACCTTAAAAAAAATTCCTATTTTTTAACAACTTTAGTTAACTGTATAGAAATTTACCTTTAGTCAAGTGTACCATAATTGGAATGTTGGCTTTGCAGAGAATTTGTAATTATATGAAGAGTTTGGTGTCTGTTTCTTTAACATTACCTTGCTATTGGCAAAATATGTTGGTGTGTGGAAGGATATTCTTTGAATTGAGATAAGAATTATATTGAGATTTTAAATTCGTTTTTTACTTTTAAAAAAGATCATCAGATAGTTATTTTGAAACTCAGATTGTCCCAGATATGGCCAGTAGGAGCCCCTTTTGGATGGCTTCTGTGTCCTTTTGATATGTCCTCATCATCCTTTGATCACTTACTTACTTCCCTATACAACAAGATGTTCTAGGTTTATCTTATACTCTCTGTACTCCAGCCCTAGAATCAGTTTTTTTCTCGAAGTATAATATTTTAATTTTGGCAGAAAATAATTTGATCTCTGCCACATTATGGACTTTACCATATATTTTCTGGGAAGGCTTTTCAACTATATACTCCCCTCTCCTACATTTTGTTGGAGATTCTTGCAGGGATTAAATTTAGATACTACCAAGTTTTTGCTATTTATTTTGGCAAGCCATTGAAGTTTTTTTCCTGCTAATGAAAGGGGAAAAAAGGTGTTTACAAGTAAACTACTCTCTAATGATGAATCAACCATGTTATAGAGTGCTTATCATTTCAGAGTAGAAAAATATGAATTGAAAGAGACATGAAAGTAAAATCGAGGTCTGAGTCCTAGCTTTGTTAGTTTTGGGGGAGATGGTTGGCAAGTTATCTACAGATTCCGTTTGGTCTTTCCTTAATTTAATAGTTAAAATTTTGTGATGTGACTCAGAACCATTAGAGAATCAATAAGAGCTTTTGTAAAAAAATGCCTCAAGTTTCCTTGTACTGGTCTATTAGAATGCTGTCTCTATGTGGTTTATTTTTGAATTGTGGATTATTTAGAGCTTTACAACTGGTTGTCCTTTTGTGTGTTTTAGGATGGCAGTTCCAGCTCTGATAGTGACCTGAGTCTGTCTTCAATGGTTTTTCTTAACCACAGCAGTGGCTCTGATGATTCAGCTGGAGATGGAGAATGTGGCTTAGAGCAGTCCCTTGTTTCTCTAGAGATGTCTGAGGTGCTTCCAGATGAATCAAAATTCAATATGTACCGACTCTACTTTGGAAGCTCTTATGAATCAGAACTTGGAAACGGAACCTCTTCTGATTTGGTACCTTGTGCAGTCACTGTACAATTCTGAAATAGACAGCTGTATGTTGTTGTAATTTATGTCCTAACTAGCCCCACATGCTCTTTCTGGTTGGTTTGTCCTTCAGTAAAACAGTCTTTTCTTACACTAATCATTTTCATTCCATGTTAAGACAGAGCTGGCAGTAAGGGGAGCTGAGGTAGCCAGTGGTTGTGATTACCCTTTGGTTTCTTTCAGGTTTTTCTTCCTTCATTAGTGGCTTTAAAACATCTTTAGTAGCAGATTCATTTTGTATTAAACTTAAATTCTATTATTGTAGAACAGTTGAGGATAATGAGAAATTTGGTACAATAATGTCAAAAATTCTAACAACCAAATGTTATCTATTGGTAATATTTCTGGTGGAAAAATATAAGCACAGTGAAAAAGTTATTAGTAGTAGTAGTGTTTCAACAAGGAAAATGTTTAGATTAAATTTGGGCAATATTGTTTTTCTAAATTAAAATAGCATTTGACACATATCTCAAAAAATTAACAGTGGTTCACTGTTGCTTTATTGGTTAACATAACATTTTTACAAATATTTAGTAATTTTGGGATAAATTTCCTTTATTAGGTTTTAAAAAATATAAACATAACCCATTTTTATTCTCAATAATAGTAAGCTGTTTTAATTCTAGTCTTTGTTTTCTGTTTCTTAACTTAAATGTAGAAATGTCCCAGAACCTTAGTTTAGTATATACCCTATCATTAGGGCATTTGTGGTGGATTTAATAACAAAGCATTATAAAAACCTTGTATGATGGCAGTTTTCACTCTGTGGTGGTTCAACAACATAGGTATAGATGAACCTTTATAGAATATGAACGTATTTTAAACTTGCTTAATTTCAGTTACGTAAAATGTAAGCTTACCCATGTTAAAGTTTTATTGCTTAAAGTTCATAATTCTATCTTTGATAAATACATAATTTTTTTCTCCTTTGCTCTTTTTCCCTCCCTTCCTTCTCTCATTATTATGCCGAACAACGCAGAGCTCACAATGCCTGTCAGCACCAAGCTCCATGACTCGGGATTTTCCTGGAGTTCCTGGGAAAGATCAGTCTTCACAACCCCCAGTCTTCAGAACAGCCTCACAAGAGGGTTATCAAGAGCTCACACAGGAACAAAGAGATCAACTGAGGGCAGATATCAGTATTATCAAAGGCAGATACCAAAGCCACATTGGAGTATGGCTTTTTCCTCTTCATTATAATTGTAAAACTTTTTAAAAATTGTTTTTCCTTTTTGATATGTATTTTTTTGATTGGTAAATGAGCTCTGTAAACAAGGGACTGAAACACATCGATCAGTCAAATGATTATGTGCTAACAATTTTTAGTAATCTTATGAGAAAGGGAATGTATAGTCTAAGAAAACTGGCAAAAAGAAATAACACTTGGACTTCCTTTTTCATCACATCTCTAAGTTAACTTTTTGTCTTTTTTTTTTATTTAAGGAGGATGATGCCCTTAACCAGCCAGGCCCCATCAGAACCAGTCTGGCTATTAGTCAGGCACATTTAATGACTGCGCTCAGTCACACAAGGCCATCCATCAGTGAAGATGACTGGAAGAACTTTGCTGAGCTGTAAGTAAAAGATTCTGATTCAGAAGTATAGATATTATTGCAGGTGATAGTTATTCAAACGTTTAAAATTCTTTTAAAATCACAAATAATATTTTGAATATTTAAAAGCAATTCAAAACATTTGCTTAGTAGCCATGCGTTTAAATACCCAAAAACTTGAGGAATATAAAAGTCAAAAATGAATTTTCATTATAAATAATTCAAATGTAATCAAATGAATTGGTTAATGACTTGGTTTAATTTTAAAAGCATCAAAGAAAAAAAAAGGAAAATCAAAAGCCCAAAATGATTCCACTATACAGTTTCCAAAAATTATGAAAATACAACTGTTGTTTTGTTTTCAAAATAATTTATATTTTATTAATCTCATTAATAATTAAAGAACATTTAAATACATTCACATTTATTCACTTGTAGACCATGTTTAATATACATTTGAATTTATAGGCTTGCAGTTGTCTCACTAGTAACTTTGGAGTCTGAGACCCATAGACTGGGAACCATTCTAGGTCAATGATTCAACTTAATTCAAGAAATGACTACAGTTAACAATACTGTAGTATATATTTGCAAGTTACTAAGAGAATAGATCTTAAAAATTCTTTTCACAAGAAAAAAAAATGTAACTGAGGTGATGATGGATGATATCTATACTTATTGTGGTAATTCTTTCACAATATATACATTTATCAAATCACTATGTTGTACACCTAAAACTAATACAACCTTATACGTCAATTATATCTCAATTTAAAGAAAGTTAAAAATGGGAAGAAAAAGAAATGTATTCCTGGTCTTTAGAAGTTGCAACTTTCTTGTTGAATTTTGCTACACTCTGGGGTATGCATGCACATACGTGTACATGCATGTGTACATTGAAAGGGTAGAAAAATTTTCCCTTCCCTTCTGGGTTCTTTGGTTGGTCTAATAATTAAATTGACATAAGATGGATTAACAGGAGAAAAACTAATTTTGTACATTCAGGATCTGCATAAAAATAGTAGACTAAAGTCAGTCAGGCAGTTGAGGCTTATATACTGTCCTGAGCTAAGGACAGAGATAAGGGCCTGGACTTCAAAGGGGAGGAGGGCGATTCACAGGAAAATGGGAAGAACAGGTGTTTGGTAATCAGACGTTTGTCCTGTCATGCAGATAAGTCTTTTGAGATTAAAAAAGTTATCTCTGTTAATAGCTCTTTCTGGTGCAGGTCCCGTATCTAAATTCTTTTAGGCAGTTAAGGGAGAGGTAAAAAGCTTTTCTCAAGTCTGCTGGGTCTTGATTCCCTTTAAGTCAAAATAATCCACATGGCAGTTTGGGGTGGAAACTAGAATAATTCAGGATCCAGTCTAATTTACAGGTAGAAATCCAAACGTCAAAGACAATTAACAGCACTAGAATCTGATATCCACAAAGGTGTATTACTGAAACATGATTTCTCTCTCTACAATGACCCCCATTTCTAACAAAGATAACCACAGTAAGACTAAACTATTTTCAAATTAAGTCTAGTTGCACTAAACTTGGCCTGATTATTTACATAAGTTCGACAAGAATAGTAATTGACCATATAGATGCTTTTAAATCTCCTTTCCTGGAAATTTTCATAAGGAATCTCAGATTGACCTTTTAAAAGCCTCTTGAGACTAGGAAGCCAAGCCAAGGACTTACCATCAGATTTCGCTTGCAATAGCTATGTACTGTTGACCCTTGAACAACATGGGTCCACTTACACACAGATTTTCAATAAACGTGTACTGCAGTACTACACAATCCATGGCTGGTTGAATCTGTGGATGCAGAACTGTGGGTACAGAGGGCTGACTGTAATATGCAGATTTTTGACTGTGTGTTAGAGGGTAGAGGGGTGGGGTTGGCACCCCTAACCCCTGTGTTGTTGAAGGGTCAACTGTATTTGGGTTAACTTCTCTTTTAGAGGTCCCCAAAATAGCCTGAAGTCCTTGTACTTGCCGGGAAATGACCTTCCTTACTCACCTGGTAAGGTTACTGGGAACTCTGTAAGCAAGGTACCAGGCTGGTTTTCCAAGGAGGTTTATTGGCTCCATAAAATCAACCTTAGTTCCTTAAAACTGTCTAGTTTGTTTTTCTGTTCTATGCATTCTCAAATACGACATTCCAGTCAAAGCCTTGATGATATAACCAATGTTTCCAATTGTGTCCTGTTACGAGGAGAAAGGATTCTTATTGAACTTATGGAAATAACTGTATCCATGAAAATAAGAACGCTTACTAAGAGTTTCTGAATTCTGGAGGGATCAGGTAGGAGAAAAACACGTTTCATCTTTGTTCACAAAGGTATATTTTACCAAATTACTGATCGCTTAAGAGAAAAGAAAAAGGTTTCCTTAAATCTGGACAAACAAAACATAAGAGAACAATGTTTCAAACAAAGTCATAAAAATTATAATGATCCTCAGTAGTTCATTCAGTCCCATGTAGTTAATTTTTATGGATCTTTTGTTAGCAGTTTTATGAAGCCATCAGTTTCCCCATTAGAGTTCTGCAAATTCTTACCTAATTCAGTGGTATAAATTGAAAATTATCAGAAACCTGTTCTTGTTAGAGTCCTTTCCATGAGTCTCACTGAAGATGAAGCACTTTTGCAGGAACACTTTTACAATAACTGTAAATGACAAAAGACTTAAAAATGGCCATGGTTAAAGATCTGATGAAACTTCATTATAATGCATTTGATAAGGAAATTTGGTTATTTCTATGATACAGCATTTTAAGACAACTGGAATTATGGTTGATAATATTACATATCAGATACTTAGGAATTTTATAAAGTTTCTATAAGACATATTAATAACATATCCATATAAATATAACTTTTAGTATTATTTCAGTGTTTCCCATGTAATTTAATATATCAAGTAATCCTAATTTATATCTCTCTTTTTATAAGGGGAGAGAGAGAACAAATCTTTTGAGATGTTCCAGGGGCCCTCTGGAAAATCCCAGAGTTAAAGGTCAAAAAGCCTTATTTAGAATTTGATTTTCGAGAGGTTTGTCAAAAATATTTGGTTTTAAAACATCATACTATCATAGATCACTGTTAAACAATACTATTCACTTAACCAAAGTGACAATTAAAGACTTTGAAGGCAAATACAGAAAGTTACATAGTTGTAAAAAAAACAAACAACAAAAAACATCTTAGAGAAAAGCATTTTCTTAAGCAATCAGACATGAGGCATAGGAAATTATTTTTGTTTTCTAGGCAGACTACTTAAAAAGTAAAGAAAAACCTTTCACAGTCTAATCAATAGCAGACCAATAGTCCAAAAAAATTTTGTCTTGAAAGGGAAGAAAAGTTTTAATATCAGTAGTGTACTTCTATAAAACTAAGACTTATTTTTAGAACACTTATAATAAATTCATTCCATTTTAGCCAGCTTGACAAAGTAAAAGTCTCTCTCTCCAACTTTCCATACCCATTTAGTTTGTCCTTTATTCTCTTTCCCATTCTGAAACAATCAGAATAGAGTTGCATACAGTTGTTTTCCTTATTATTTCTCAGTTTTAATTATATAAATTAGAATTCTTAACACTTAAACCTTAATTTCTAGTAATTGTGAACTGTTACACCAGCATTCTGTAGACTGGCAAATTAATGCATACATTTCATAATTTCTAAAAGAATACACTTTAACAGTACAATTCTTCAGTGTAGAATAGGACACATTTATTTCTACATCTAAGTATATTTAGTTCCTATGTAGTAAGAAGCCAAAAGTAAATAAATGTTCAATGATTAATGTTTCAGTATTTTATTTAGAAATGATCAAGATATCCAAAGAAATTTCATCACTTGCCAAAACTCTAAGGGTATAAGTTACCAAAGAGATTCTGGAAACTATTTAAGTAGACATATCATAAAACTTAATTATTGTTGAGAAGTTCACTTAAGAACTAGTTAAGTTTTAAACAATCATATTTAGATTACTTATGAAAATTTCATGAAACATTAAAACAGCCACCATGGCAAATTTTGTAACAGATATATACTTAAACTAGCTTTTATTTACTGAAAATTATCCCAGATCACATAAACTTGAGAAGAATTTGGATTGGTTTGTATTATGTTTCTGAGAGTTTAGAAATATTAAATTTGATGAGTGCTTTTTTCTTTAACCCAATTAAATAGATCTTTTTACAAATTAATTTTGGCAATATTCATCCAGACGTAGAAAAGTATCACATATACATAACATATCCATAGACGTAACATAAACACACAGAGACAAACAGAACCTGTAGCTTCCATCCCAAAATTTTAGCCATGGAAGTTTTTATAGCAGTCTGCTTTTTAAAAGCCTCTTCCCCTAACTCCTTTTCTATCCCAGTCTCAGGTGATTATAGGCAGTATCTTAGCTATCTCCTGGGTGTTTACATTTCAAAGACATAAGATTTACATCTTCAAGGGACAGAGGAAGAATGCAAGTTTTCTCGTAGGAGTTTTTTTTTTCAAGTATAGTTGATTTACAATATTATATTAGCTTTAGGTGTACAACATAGTGATTCAATATTTATAGATTATACTCCATTTAAAATTGCAAAATAATGGCTGTATTTCCCTGTGCTGTACAATCTATCCTTGTTGCTTATTTTATACAGAGTAGTTTGTACCTCTTAATCCCCAGCTCCTGCCTTGCTCCTCCCTCCTTCCCTCTATTGACTGGTAACCACTAGTTTGTTCTCTATATCTGTGAGTCCATTTCTGTTTTGTTTCGTACATTCGTTTTATTTTTTAGATTCCAAAATAAGTGATAACAGAGTATTTGTCTTTTCTGACTTATTTCACTGAGCATAGTATTGTCTAGGTCCATCTATGTTGTGGCAAATGGCAGTATTTCATTCTTCTTTAAGGGCTGAGTAGTATTCCACTGTGTATACATACTACATCTTCTTAAGCCAGTTGTTCATTGATGGACATTTAATGTTGCTTCCATACCTTGGCAATTCTAAATAATGCTGCTTTGAACATTAGGATGCATGTATCTTTTTGAATTACTGTTTGTTTTCCTTGGATATACACCCAGGAGTAGAGTTGCTGGATCATAAGGTAGTTCTATAATTTTAGTTTTTTGAGGCACCTCCATATTGTTTTTTTTTTTTAAATCTTTATTGGAGTATAATTGCTTTACAATGGTGTGTTAGTTTCTGCTGTATAACAAAGTGAATCAGCTATACATATACATATATCCCCATATCTCCTCCCTCTTGTGTTTCCCTCCCTCCCTCCCTATCCGACCCCTCTAGGTGGACATAAAGCACCAAGCTGATCTCCCTGTGCTATGTGGCTGCTTCCCACTAGCTAGCTATTTTACATTTGGTAGTGTATATATGTCCATGCCACTCTCTCACTTCGTCCCAGCTTACCCTTCCCCCTCCCCATGTCCTCAAGTCCATTCTCTATGTCTGTGTCTTTATTCCTGTCCTGCCCCTAGGTTCATCAGAACCATTTTTTTTTTTTAGATTCCATGTATATGTGTTAGCATACGGTATTTGTTTTTCTCTTTCTGACTTACTTCACTCTGTATGACAGACTCTAGGTCCATCCACCTCACTACAAATAACTAAATTTCATTTCTTTTTATGGCTGAGTAATATTCCATTGTATATATGTGCCACATCTTCTTTATCCATTCAACTGTTGATGGACATTTAGGTTGATTCCATGTCCTGGCTATTGTAAATAGAGCTGCAGTGAACTTTGTGGTACATGACTCTTTTAGAATTATGGTTTTCTCAGGGTATATGCCCAGTAGTGGGATTGCTGGGTTGTATACTGTTTTCTATAGTGGTTGCACAAATGTTCATTTATACCAATACTGTAGGACAGTCCCCTTTTCTCCACATCCTTGCCATTATTTGTTATTTATAATCTTTTTGATGATAGCCATTCTGACAGGTGTGAGGTGATATCTCACTGTGGTTTTGATTTGCACTTCTCTGATAATTAGAGATGTTGATCATCTTTTCATGTGTCTGTTGGCCATCTGTATGTCTTTGGAAAAATGTCTATTCAGATCCTCTGCCCATTTTTTTACTCAGGTTGTTTTTTTGATATTGACTTGTATGAACACTTTATATATTTTGGATATTAACCCCTGATGGGTCATATCATTTGCAAATATTTTCTCCCATTCAGTAGGTTCTCTTTGTTTTGCTGATTGTTTCCTTTTCCTAGGAGTTTTTTTTGTTTTTGCTTTTTAAAAACATTTATTTATTTATTTAGTTATTTTCGGCAGTGTTGGGTCTTCGTTTCCGTGCAAGGGCTTTCTCTAGTTGCGGCGAGTGGTGGCCTCTCTTGTTGCAGAGCACAGGCTCCAGACACACAGGCTCAGTAGTTGTGGCTCAGGGGCCTAGTTGCTCCGCGGCACGTGGGATCTTCCCAGACCAGGGCTGGAACCCATGTCCCCTGCATTGGCAGGCAGATTCTCAACCACTGCACCACCAGGGAAGCCCCTTTCTAGGAGTTTTAAGGTATATTTCTTTATTATCAGAAGTCTAGGGTAACTACTATTTAAAATTTCCTATCTGTCTTTTTAGAACAGTTCTCTTCTAACATCCTGATCTTTTACAGTATCTGCAAGCATTTTGAGATGAATAGGGGAGGTTTGGGGGTTGGTAAAGTGAGATGAACTTTTGAATTGTTTCTAGAGCCACAGTTCTGGTTTTGCAGACTCTAATTTGTAAAATAAGGACAGTCTGTTTTATTTCCTCAAAGAACTGGGTTGCAGCCTGAATGCAAGCAAGGGGCTGACCCACCCATACAACTACATGAGGATTTTTAATTATGATGGAAATCAAAAGATTACTATGAGAGCCTACAACATGCTGCCTACAAGAGACCTACTTTAGGGCAAAGGACACACATGGATTGAAAGTAAGGGGATGGAGGAGGATTAGCTCAAGATAGTGAAGTAGAAGGATGTGAGCTCACCCGCTTCCTATGAAAACACCAAAATTCACAACCAACTAACTGGTGAACAACCATTGACAAAAAAACGCTGGAACTTACTGAAAAAGATACCCTACATCCAGAGACAAAGAAGAAGCCACAGTGAGATGGTAGGAAGGGCGCAATTGCAATAAAATCAAATCCCATACCTGGTGGGTGGGTGACCCACAAACTGGAAAACAGTTATTCCAGTGAATGTTCTGAGCCCCGTGTCAGGCTTCCCCCAGCGTGGGGGTCTGGCAACAGGAGGAGGAGCCCCAGAGAATCTGGGTTTGAAGGCCAGCAGGCTTTGATCACAGGATTTCCACAGGACTGGGGGAAACAGAAACTCCACTCTTGAAGGGCACACACAGTCTCGTGTGCACCAGGACTCAGGAAGAAAAGTAGTGACCTGATAAGAGACTGGGCCAGACCTACCTGCCAGTATTGGAGTATCTCCTGCAGAGGTGGGGGGCAGCTGTGGCTCACTGAGGGAACAAAGACACTGGCAGCAGCAGTTCTGGTAAGTACTCATTGGTTTGAGCCCTCCCAGAGGCCACTGTTAGCCCCACCATACAGCCTGTAGGCTCCACTGCTGGGATGCCTCAGGCCAAACAACCAACAGGGTGGGAACACAGCCCCACCCATCAGCAGACAAGGGCCTTAAAGTCTCCCTGAGCAAAGCCCTACCCACCAGAGGGACAAAACCCAGCCCCACTCACCAAGGGGCAGGAACCAGCCCCTCCCCTCAGGAAGCCTGCACAAACCTCTTAGACAGCCTCACCCACCAGAGGGCAGACAGCAGAAGCAAGAACTAAAATCCTGCAGCCTGTGGAACAGAAACCACAGTCACAGGACGTTAGTCAAAATCAGATGGAAGAGGAATATGTCCCAGATGAAGGAACAAGATGAAACCCCAGAAGAACAACTAAGTGAAGTGAAGATAGCCAACCTGCAGGAAAAGGAATTCAGAATAATGTGAAGATAATCCAAGATCTCGGAAAAAGAATGGAGGCAAGGATCGAGAAGGTACAAGAAATGTTTAACAAAGACCTAGAACAACTAAAGAACAAACAAAGATGAACAATATAATAAATGAAAAATACACTAGATGGAATCAATAGCAGAATAAATGAGGCAGAAGAATGGTTAAGTTACCTGGAAGACAGAATGGTGGAAATCACTGCCACAGAGCAGAATAAAGAAAAAAGAATGAAAAGAAATGAAGACAGCCAAAGAGACCTCTGGGACAACATTAAAGGCACCAACGTTAGCATTATAGGGGTCCCAGAAGGAGAAGAGAGAGAGAAAGGACCTGAGAAAATATTTGGAGAGACAATAGCTGAAAACTTCCCTAACATGGGAAAGGAAACAGTTATCCAAGTCCAGGAAGCGCAGAGAGTCCCAGGCAGTATAAACCTAAGGAGAAACACGCCAAGACACTTAGTAATCAAACTGACAAAAATTAAAGACAAAGAAAAACTATTAAAAGCAACAAGGGAAAAATGACAGATGGCATACAAGGGAACTCCCATAAGGTTATCAGCTGATTTCTCAGCAGAAACTGCAGGCCAGAAGGGAGTGACACAATATATTTAAAGTGAAGAAAGGGAAGAACCTGCAACCAAGAACATTCTACCCAGCTAGGCTCTCATTCAGATTTGACAGAGAAAACTTCTCTAGGCGTGAAAGAGACCAGCAACGTAAAACAACCTTGTACATATATATATTGCTATATCAAAACCTCATGGGAACAGCAAACCCAAAAACTACAATAGATACACACACAAAAAAGAAAGCAACCCAAACACAACACTAAAGATGGTTATCAAACCACAAGAGAACAAAAGAGGAAGGGAAGAAAAAAGATATAAAAACAAATCCAAAACAAGACAATGGCAATAGGAACATACATATCTTTAATTGCCTTAAATGTAAATGGATTAAATGCTTGAACCAAAAGACAGACTGACTGAATGGATACAAAAACAAAACCCATATATATGCTGTCTACAAGAGACCCACTTCAGCCCTAGGGACACATAACAGATTGAAAGTGAGGGAATGGAAAAAGGTATTCCATGCAAATGGAAATCAAAAGAAAGCTAGAGTAGCAATACTAATATCAAACAAAATAAACTATGAAATAAAGACTGTTACAAGAGACAAAGAAGGACATAATGATCAAGGGATCAATCCAAAAAGATATAACAATTGTAAATATATATGCACCCAGTGTAGGAGCACCTCAATATATAAGGCAAATACTAAAAGCCATAAAGAGAGAAATTAACAGTAACACAGTAATAGTGGGGAACTTTAACAACCCACTTTCATCAATGGACAGATCATCCAGACACAAAATCAGTAAGGAAACACAGGCCTTAAATGACACATGAGACCAGATGAACTTAATTGATATTTATTGACCATTCCATCCAGTAGTAGCAGAATACACATTTTTGTCATGTGCATGTGGAACATTCTCCAGGAGTGACCACATGCTGGGCCACAAAGTGAGCCTCGGTAAATTTAAGAAAGTTGAAATCATATCAAGCATCTTTTCGGACCACAACACTATGAGATTAGAAGTCAATTACAAGAAAATAACTGTAAAAAACAAACATGTGGAGGCTAAACAATATGCTACGAACAACCAATGGATCACTGAAGAAATCAAAGAGGAAATCAAAAAATACCTAGAGACGAAAGCACAATGACCCAAAACCTATGGGATGCAGCAAAGGCAGTTCTAAGACAGAAGTTTATAGCAATACAGTCTTACCTCAGGAAACAAAAAAATCTCAAATAAACAACCTAACCTTACACCTAAAGCAACTAGAAAAAGAAGAACAAACAAAACCTGAAGTTAGTAGAAGGAAAGAAATCATAAAAGATCAGAGCAGAAATAAATGAAATAGAAAGAAAACAATAGCAAAGATCAATGAAACTAAAAGCTGGTTCTTTGAAAAGATAAACAAAATTGATAAACCTTTAGCCAGACTCATCAAGAAAAAAAGAAGAGGACTCAAATCAATAAAATTAGAAATGAAAAAGGAGACACAGAAATACAAAGGATCATGAGAGACTACTACAAGGAACTGTATGCCAATAAAATGGACAAACTGGAAGAAATGGACAAGTTCTTAGGTACAATCTCCCAAGACTGAAACAGGAAGAAATGGAAAATATAAACAGACCAATCACAAGTCATGAAATTGAAACTGTGATTAAAAAACTCCGAACAAGCGAAAGTCCAGGACCAGATGGCTTCACAGGCGAATTCTATCAAACATTTGGAGAGAATTTAACACCTATCCTTCTGAAACTGTTTCAAAAGATTGCAAAGGAAGGAAAACTCTCAAACTCATTCTGTGAGGCCCACCATCACCCTGATACCAAAACCAGACAAAGAGACCACAAAAAAATTTACAGACCAGTATGGCTGATGAACATAGACACAAAATTCCTCAACAAAATACTAGCAAGCAAATCCAACAATACATTAAAAGGATCATACACCATGAGCAAATGGGATTTATCCCAGGGGTGCAAGGATTTTTCAATATCCGCAAATCAATCACTGTAATACACCACATTAACAAATTGAAAGGTAAAAACCATGTGATCATCTCAGTAGATGCAGAAAAAGCTTTTGACAAAATTCAGCACCCATTTATGTTAAAAACTCTCCAGAAAGTGGGCACAGAGGGAACGTACCTTAACACAGTAAAGGCCATATATGACAAACCCACAGCAAAACATCATACTCAACAATGAAAAGCTGAAAGCATTTCCTCTAAGGTCAGGAACAAGACAAGGATGTCCACTCTCACCACTATTATTCAACATAGTTTTGGAAGTTTTAGCCACAGCAATCAGAGAAGAAAAAGAAATAAAAGAAAGGAATCCAAATTGGAAAAGAACAAGTAAAAATGTCACTGTTTGTTAATGACATGATACTATACATAGAAAATCCTAAAAGCACTACCAGAAAGCTACTAGAGCCCATCAGTGAATTTGGTAAATTTGCAGGTTACAAAATTAATACACAGAAATCTGTTGCATTTCCTTTTTTTACATTTTAAATAGAAGGGTGACTACAATTGTTTCTTTTTTAAAAAATATTTATTTATTTATTTATTTATTTATTTGGCTGTGTCAGGTCTTAGTTGTGTGGCACACGGGATCTTTCATTGCAGTGCACAGTCTTCTCTCTAGTTGTGGTGCGTGGGCTTTAGTTATGGCACACAAGCTCTGTAGTTGCGGCATATAAGCTCTCAAGTTGTGGCACATGGGTTAGTTGCCCTGTGGCATGTGGGATCTTAGTTCCCCAACCAGGAATCAAACCAGTGTCCCCTGCATTGTAAGACAGATTCTTTTATTTTTTTAATATTATCTTTTTTTAAAATAAATAAATAATTTACTTACTTATTTATTTATTGCTGTGTTGGGTCCTTGTTGCTGTGTGCTGGCTTTCTCTAATTGCGGCGAGTAGGGGCTACTCTTTGTTGCGGTGTTCGGGCTTCTTATTGCAGTGGCATCTCTTGTTGCGGAGCACAGGCTCTAGGTGCATGGGCTTCAGTAATTGTGGCACACGGGCTCTAGCACGCAGGCTCAGTAGTTGTGGTGCATGGGCTTCATTGCTCCATGGCATGTGGGATTTCCTGGACCAAGGATTGAACCCGTGTCCCCTGCATTGGCAGGCGGATTCTTAACCACTGCACCACCAGGGAAGTCCCTATATTGCATTTCTATACTCTATTGAATTTCTCTTTCTGATCTTTTGTTGTTAAACAATCCCATTTACCATCACATCAAAAAGAATAAAATACCTAGAAATAAAACTACCTAAGGAGACAAAAGACCTGTATGCAGAAAACTATAAGACACTGATGAAAGAAATCAAAGATGAAACAAACAGATGGAAAGATATACCATGTTCTTGGATTGGAAGAATCAATATTGTCAAAATGACCGTTCTACCCAAGGCAATCTACAGATTCAATGCAATCCCTATCAAACTACCAATGCCATTTTTCACAAAACTAGAACAAAAAGTCTTAAAATTCGTACGGAGATACAAAAGACCCCGAATAACCAAAGCAATCTTAAGAAAAATGGAGCTGGAGGAATCAGGCTCCCTGACTTCAGACTGTGCTACAAAGCTACAGTCATCAAAACAGTTTGGTACTGGCACTAAAACAGACATATAGATCAATAGAACAGGATAGAAAGTCCAGAAATAAACCCATGCACCTATGGTCAATTAATCTACGATAAAGGGGGCAAGACTATACAATGGAGGAAACACAGCCTCTTCAATAAATGGTGCTGGGAAAACTGGACAGCTACATGTAAAAGAATGAAATTAGAGCACTCCCTAACACCATACACAAAAGTAAACTCAAAATGGATTAAAGACCTAAATGTAAGACAAGACACTATAAATCTCTTAGAGGAAAACATAGAATACTCTCTGACATAAATCACTGCAATATCTTTTTCAATCTATCTCCCAGAGTAATGAAAATAAAAACAAAAATAAACAAGTGGGACCTAATTAAACTCAAAAGCTTTTGCACAGCAAAGGAAACCATAAGCAAAACAAAAAGACAACACACAGAATGGGACCAACAAGGGATTAGTCTCCAAAATTTACTAACAGCTCATATGGCTTAATATCATCAAAACAAACAACCCAATCAAAAAATGGGCAGAAGACCTAAATAGACATTTCTCCAGTGAAGACAAAGAGATGGCCAAGAGGCACGTGAAAAGATGTTCAACATCGCTAATTATTACAGAAATGCAAATCAAAACTACCATGAGGTATCACCTCACCCCAGTCAAAATGGCTATCATCAGCAAATCTACAAACAATAAATGCTGGAGAGGGTATGGAGAAAAGGGAACCCTCTTGCACTGTTGGTGGGAATGTAAATTGATACAGCCACTATGGAGAACAGTATGGAGGTTCCTTAAAAAACTAAAAATAGAACTACCATACGACCCAGCAATCCCACTACTGGGCATATATCTGGAGAAAAACATTGTCTGAAAGAGTACCTGCACCCCAATGTCCATTGCAGCACTATTTACAATAGCCAAGACATGGAAACAACCTAAATGTCCATCAACAGATGAATGGATAAAGAAGATGTGGTACATATATACAATGGAATATTACTCAGCCATAAAAAAGAATGAAATAATGGCATTTGCAACAACATGGATGGACCTAGAGATTGTCATACTGAGTGAAGTAAGACAGAAAGACAAATCATATTATATTGCTTTTATGTGAAATCTAAGAAAAATGAAAGTAAGGGGATGTAAAAAGGTATTTCGTGCAAACAGAAATGACAAGGAAACAGGGTTCGCAGTACTCACATCAGACAAAATGGACTTTAAAACAAGGCTATAAAGAAAGATAAGGAAGGACACTAATGATAAAAGGATCAATACAAGGAGAAGATATTACGCTTGTCAACCTATATTCACCTAATATAGGAGCACCCAAATACATAAAACAAACACTAACAGATATAAAGGGAGAAACTGACAGGAACATAGTAATAGTAGGAGGCTTTAGCACCCCACTCACATCAGTGGACAGATCTTCGAGACAAAAAAATCAATAAAGGAACAGAGATCCTAAATGATATAATAGAACATTTAGACTTAGTTGATATCTTCAGGACATAACATCCAAAAAAAAACCCCAAAATACACATTCTTTTCAAATGCACACAGAATATTCTCTAGGGTTGACTGCATACTGGGGCACAAAACAAGTCTCAAATTTAAGAATATAGACATTACTTCAAGCGTCTTTCCTGATCATAATGGCATGAAACTAGAAGTCAACCACAGAAAAAGAAACGAGAAAAAATATTACATGCAGAATAAACACTATGCTACTAAAAACCAATGGGTCAACAATGAAATCAAAGAAGAAATTAAATACTTTGAGGCAAATGACAATGAAAACACAACCATACAAAATCAGTGGGATGCAGCAAAAGCAGTTCTTAGAGGGAAGTTCTTAGCGATACAGGCTTCTTTAAGAAACAAAAATCTCACATAAACAACTTAACCCACCACCTAAAAGAATTAGAAAAAGAACAGACAAAACCTAAAGTCAGCAGAAGGAAGGAGATAATAAAGATAAGAGAGGAAATAAATAAGATGGAGATTTAAAAAAAAAATAGAAAAAAAAAATCAATAAAACCAAGAGCTGGTTCTTTGAAAGCGTAAACAAAATTGACAGAGCTCTGGCCAGGCTCACCAAGAAGAGAGAAGACCCAAATAAAATAAGAAATGAAAGAGAAGAAATCACAGCTGATACCACAGAAATATAAAAAAAACATAAGAGAATACTATGAACAATTATATGCCAACAAATATGACAACCTGTAAGAAATGGACAAATTTTTAGAAACATACAGCACACCAAAACTGAATCAAGAAGAAATAGATAACTGATCAGACCAATCACTAGAAATGAAATAGAATCTGTAATAATAAAAAAAAAACCTCCCTACAAACAAGAGTCCGGGACCAGATGGCTTCACTGGGGAATTGTACCAAACATGCAAAGAACTTATACCGATCCTTCTCAAACTCTTCCAAAAGATGTAAGAGGAAGGAACACTCCCAAAGACATTCTATGAAACCACCATCACCCTGATACCAAAACCAGACAAAGACATAACCAAAAAAGAAAATTACAGGCCAATATGTTTGATGAATATAGACACAAAAATTCTCAACAAAACATTAGCAAACCGAATCCAGCAACACATAAAAAAAGGTCATACACCACGACCAATTTGGATTCATCCCAGGGTCACAAGGATGGTTCAACATATGCAAATCAATCATTGTGATACACCACATCAACAAAAGGACAAAAACATGATTATCTCAATAGATGAAGAAAAAATCTGATAACATTTGATAAAATTTAATGTCCATTCATGATAAAAACCCATAAGAAAGTGGGTATAGAGGGAACATATCTCAACATAATAAAAGCTACTTATGACAAACCCAAAGCCAATATTATACTCAACAGTGAAAAGCTGAAAGCCTTCCTGCTAAAATCTGGAATGTCTTATGGCCCACTCTCACCACTTCTCTTCAACATAGTACTGGAAGTCCTGGCCACAGCAATCAAACAAGAAAAATAAAAGGTATTCAAATTGGTAGGGAAGCAGTAAAATTGTCATTTATATGCAGATTACATGATACTATATATAGAAAACCCTAAAGACTCCACACAAAAACTACTAGAACTGATAAACAAATTCAGCAAAGTAGCAGGATACAAGATTAACATACAGAAATTGGTTGCATTTCTTTACACTAACAATGAAATATCAGAAAGGGGATGTAAATAAACAATCCCTTTTAAAATCACATCAAAAAGTAAAATAAAATACTTAGGAATAATCCTGACCAAGGAGATGAAAGACTTATATACTGAGAACTACAAAACATTAATAAAGGAAATTAAAGAGGATTCAAAGAAATGGAAAGATATCCCACTCTCTTGGATTGGAAAAATTAATATTGTTAAAATGGCAACACTACCCAAAGCAATCTACAGATTTAATGTGATCCCTATCAAATTACCCATGACATTTGTCACAGAACTAGAACAAATAATCCTAAAATTTATATGGAACCATAAAATTGCCAAAGCAACCCTGAGGAAAAAGAACAAGGCAGGATGCATAACCCTTCCAGACTTCAGACAATACTACAAAGCAACAGTAACATGATACTTCCACAGTGTGATACTGCCACAAAAACAGACATATGGATCAATGGAACAGAATAGAAAGCTCAGAAAAAACCCACACACCTATGGTCAATTAATCTTCAACAAAGGAGGCAAGACTATAAAACAGGAAAAAGACAGTGTCTTCAGCAAATGGTGCTGGGAAAGTTGGACAGCTGCATGTAAATCAATGAAGTTAGAACACTCCCTCACACCATGCACAAAAATAGACTCGAAATGGCTTACAGACTTAAACATCAGACATGACACCATAAAACTCGTAGAAGAGAGCACAGGAAAACATTCTCTGACATAAAATATTACTACATAAATTGTAGCAATATTTTCTTAGGTCAGTCTCCCAAGGCAATAGAAATAAAAACAAAAATAAACAAATGGGACCTAATCAAACTTACAAGCTTTTGCACAGCAAAGGAAACCATAAACAAAACAAAAACACAACCTATGGAATGAGAGAAAATATTTGCAAACAATGTGACAGACAAGGGGTTAGTATCCAAAATATACAAATAGCTCATAGAACTCAATAACAAATAAACAACCCAGTCGAAAAATGGGCAGAAGACCTAAATAGACATTACTGCAAAGAAGATATACAGATGGCCAATAGGCACATGAAAAGATGCTCAATGTCACTAATTACAAAACTACAATGAGGTACCACCTCACACCAGTCAGAATGGCCATCATTAAAAAGTCTACAAATAGCAAATGCTGGAGAGGGTGTGGAGAAAAGGGAACCCTCTTACACTGTTGCTGGGAATTTAAATTGGTGCAGCCACTATGGAAAACAATATGGAGGTTCCTCAGAAAACTAAAAATAGAGTTGCCATATCCAGCAATCCCACTCCTGGGCATATACCCGGACAAAACTATAATTTGAAAAGCTACATGCACCCCTATGTTCACAGTAGCACTATTTACAATAGCCAAGACATGGAAACAACCTAAATGTTCATTGACAGATGAATGGATAAAGAAGTTGTGGTATACAAATACAATGGAATATTACTTAGCCATAAAAAAGAATGAAATAATGCCATTTGCAGCAACATGGATGGACCTAGAAATTATCATACTAAGCAAAGTCAGAAAGAGAAACACAAATACCATATGATAGCACTTATATGTGGCATCTAAAATATGATACAAATCAACATAAACATATCTACAAAACAAAAACAGACTCACAGATAATAGAGAACAGAACTGTCGTTGCCAAGAGGAAGGCGGGGTAGAGGAGAGAAGGGATGGGAGTTTGGGATTAGCAGAGGCAAACTATTTTATATAGGATGGATAAACAAGGTCCTACTGTATAGCACAGGGAACTATATTCAATATTCTGTGACAAACAGTAATAGAAAAGAATATGAAAATGAATATATATAACTGAGTCACTTTGCTGTACAGAAGAAATTAATACAACATTGTAAATCCACTATACTTCAATATAATTTTTTAAAGAAAAGATTCCTATGTTCTGAAGCTTCAGGGTTTAATGCAGTATGCCTTTAAAATTTTTGGATAAAGCATTCAAAGGACTTCAGATGCTTTCCTTTTTTCTGCATGTATAATTCAACCTTGGATCAATTCACCTTAGGGGGAAAAGCCTCTACTATTGCTTCTATCAGCCCCTGAACATTGCCCTTGAGCTGATCCACTCCCTGATCATTTGTAGGAGAACCTGAAAGAAATTCTGGTCATCTGTTTACCCTGTGAGGGGGGTTTTCCCCAGGTGCCATCTGGCTTGTCTGATGCCTGCACTGTAATCACAGGTGGGCAGAATACCCCTTAGCAGCCAGTCAAGGTCCCTGTGAGCGGGGTTGTAGATAACCACTAATCTTTCTAACTCCTCTTTAAATTCGGTAGTATGTTCTGAAAGTGCAGGTAAAAGGGCTTTATGATTTATTGGATCTGCTGCTATCCACGGGACATGAATTCTTTGCAGTGGCGGTCCAGGCTGCATACACAAAGGATGCTGCATAGCAAGGCCCGAAGGTGGCAGAGCCTGATTACAGGGCCCTGGAAAGCCAGAGGAGTTGCAAAGGACAGCAGTGCTAGCCTTACCACCCATCCTGGGTGATTCTTCTAAGTTCACTTCCTGGCTTTTAGCATCTACACAAGTAAGCTGTATACCCCTTGCCTGGAAGTCAGGCCAGAGTGCTCTCTGTAAATCTTGTAAGGAAAGGGAAGTTAAAACAGGTAGACAGGGCCAGATTTTGAGAAGGGGGATTTACATGGAATGCGGACTTTTGAGTCTAATTTCTGTTCTTTCTGTTAAGGGAGTCCCCAAGGCTGGCTGTTGTACTCCTGTGTGTCCTCTTTTTAATTTTGTCTTTCCATCGGTTGATGGAAAGACAGTTGTTGATGGAAATACAGTTGTTTAGCATGGGAGCTCGCTCACTTTTTTTCTCAAAAATAGAAGTGTTTCCAGTTCAAAGGATCCATTCTCTGGCCACTGACAAATATGGTCTTATATTAATCTTAAAGGTGACTCAAACCCATAAGCCTTTTTATGGCTTAACCATGAACACAAGAAGTGTCCCAGAAGAGTGCAAAAGATGTAGCTTTCACAAGATCCACAAAGTTTACTCCCAGAATTAGCCAAAGAAAGCAAAAACCTTCATTGTCACAGGTAGTAAGAATGGTATAGTGAAAACGGAATTCCCACCAGAATGGGTGATGCCTCTAGTCGCAGACCTGCTCATCTCTGACACTGGGCAGGCGTTACTGGAATGGGACTTTTCCAGCACTAACAAGACAATGAAGGTTGAGACAACAAAGGCCCCTTATGGGCTGGGACACCTTAAGACAAACTTCCAAAGAACTGGCACAGTTGGACAAAAAGAATGCTGCTTGTTGCACTATTTACAATAGCCAGAACATGGAAGCAACCTAAATGTCCATTGACAGATGAATGGATAAAGAAGATGTGGCACACAAATACAATGGAATATTACTCAGCCATAAAAAGAAATGAAATTGTTATTTGTAGTGAGGTGGATGGACCTAGAGACTGTCATACAGAGTGAAGTAAGTCAGAAAGAGGAAAATACTGTATGCCAGTGCGTATATATGGAATCTAAAAAAAATGAAATCGTACTGATGAACCTAGTGGCAGGGCAGGAATAAAGACGGAGACATAGAGAATGGACTTGAGGGCACGGGGAGGGGAGGGGGAAGCTGGGAAGAAGTGAGAGAGTGGCATGGACATATATACACTATCGAATGTAAAATAGCTAGCTAGTGGGAAGCAGCCTCATAGCACAGGGAGATCAGCTCTGTGCTTTGTGACCAGCTAGAGGGGTGGGATAGGGAGGGTGGGAGGGAGATGCAAGAGGGAGGGGATATGGGGACATATGTATGCATATGGCTGATTCACTTTGTTATACAATAGAAAAACTAACACAGTATTGTGAAGCAATTATACTCCAATAAAGATCTATATATTAAAAAAAAAAAAAAAAAAGAATGCTGCTTGTCACTTCACGTCTCAGATCCTGAGTCTATTTGGCTGCCCACCAGTTACAAGCTGATACTTGCATCTTCTGGCTGGCTTCTCTCTGGTTAAGCCAGAGAGAATATTTTCACTGGTCATGAAGCCAAGCTCTCAAGACAGAACAAGACGAGAGGGAACCTCACCCGTTTTTTAAATATAGGAGACCCACAGCAAAGTTTGTCTAAACAGATGCAGGTCCATTAGAACTGTGAACTCACCAGTCTGTGAGGCTGGCCCGAACAACAGGCTCAAAGGACCGATGCCTGCATTTCTACGCTATGGTTTTCCTCCTTATGAAAAGTGACACAAAAGCTAGAGACAAAAGAAAACAGTAACCATGGAGGAATTGGATCAATAGAAAACAAAAGTACTCAGAACAGATGTTTTCCAGAGTCACTATACCTAAGGAACTAGTTTACACAAGTGTTTCTCTCCTGCTAATCTAAATTTAGAAATGGACTCTCACCACTTCCAGGAGATTGACCTGAAGGATTCTTACCATCTGCCAGCTCCTGTCAGAGGTCCCAGGATCTCCCACCTGCAACCCCAGAGCAAGTGGTGTCTAGCCAGTGGAGCCCCCCATGCGTACCAAATTGTAGGGATAGAAAAATTTTCCCTTCCTCCCTTCTAGGTTCTTTGGCTAATCTAATAATTAATTGACATAAGATGTTACCAGGTGAAAAACTAATTTCATACATACAGGAACCCCATAAGAATGAGACTTAAAGGCAGTCTCCAGTTGAGGCTTGTATACTGTCCTGAGCTAAGGAAAGGGATAGGGGCCTGGGGCTTCAGAGGAGAAGAAGGCAATTCACAGCAGATGAGAAGAGCAGATGTTTGCCATGCAGATTAAAAAAAAAAAAGTTCTCTCTGGTAATAGCTCTCTTTCTGGTGCAGGCCCCCTAGCGAAATTCTTTTAGGCAGTTAAGGGAGAGGTAAAAGGCTTTTCCTGAGTCTGCTTGAAAGGTCTTCATTCCTTTCAGCTCAAAATAATCCACATGCCAAAGTGGTTCATTTTGGGGGTGGCATATTCTGCCCGCCCCCCTTCAACATAATATGTACTGATTGCAGAAAAATCAGAAAACAGAGAAGGGAAAAAACCCCAGAAATTTCCCTTAACCCCACTACCTCCCAAAGCATATTTATTTGTATGCTTATATGTTTTCTCTCACTAAAATAAGACACTCTGCACATATTGCTGTAGAGCAGTCCCCCTTTCATCCGTACATACATCTTTAATATTCTTCCACATTTTAAATACATTACTACTTTGTTTTTAATGTCATTTTATAATATAGATATACCATAACATCCAATTTTTGGACATTTAAGTTGCATCCACGTTTTCACTATAGGCAATGTGATAATGAACATTCTTATACCTGAATGTTTGCACATATCCTTACTTATTTCACTGGGATAGAGGTAGAATTGTTGCACCACAGTGTACTCACATTTTTTAATGCTTTTGAAATCTATTGCCAAATTGTCTTCCATAAATACCAATGTATTTTGCAACAGCAATATAATTATAATAGTACCAGCTTCACCACACCCTACTGTTAAATATTGTAGTATTTCTCTAAACTTGGCCAATTTAATTGGACAAAAGTTATATCTTAAAATTTTACATTTCTTCGATTAAAATACAGAGGTTATGTTTTATATATTAATCATTGCCATTTGTATTTTATCTTTTCTAACTTGTCTATTCATCCCCTTTGTTCTCTTTTTCTATTAGAGTGTTCAACTTTAAAAATTTTACGTGTAAGAACTTGCTTTAATTTCTTGCCAATATTTTTTTTCCAGCTATTTCTCTTTTGTTTCTTAAAAAATGCTGTTTGGAAACAAACCATTGTTTTTTGTTTTATAAGTTTAGCATTTACATGTATTAAATGTTACCGCACATTTTTTTTTTTTTTTTTTTTTTTTTAAGGTATGAAAGCTTTCAAAATCCAAAGAAGAGAAAAAATCAAAGTGGAACAGTGTTTCGACCTGGACAGAAAGTAACTCTGGCATAAAATATACTTCTGATTTTTTTGTGTGTTTATGTGTGTGGTAGTTTGTCCCTGTGTTGTAACAGTGAAAATGGTGTCTGTACATTTCTTTTTAATTTAACTTAATTTGTTAATCTATAAAATCAAAGATTTGGTAAACCTGTGTTTATGTAATGATCAGGATTACTTGATATTAATACTTTAGAATAAATTGGGACACTTAAGAGATTCTGTATTTTATTACCTATATATTTAAATCCTTAATGAAGTAATATTGGCCACATGGAATAACTGATTTTTTCTCCTTTGAAGAAGAAAAGAGAATGTAATTAAATATGTTTCTTAGAATTCACTGACAGTTGCATATTCAGCATCTTTCTTGTATTTGACAAGCTTTATGCTTAGCACCTTCTTGACTGTTTTGGAAATAAAATATCCAATTATCTACTGATCTGATTATCTGAAAATGTGGAATTTACACACAATTTAAATAAATTTAGTTGGTCCTTCAATCAGCAGTGAGATGACATCCCCCTAATATACTACATCCAGCTGCAAGGCCAGGAGTTTGAATGATGTCCATTCCTCCCCCAGCTCCATGATGACGTTATCTGGATGTGCTCTGATCTGTGAACTAAATTGTAAAGTCAGTCACTATCAACACAAACTATATATAGTAATGTGGTAAAGGGAAAGGAGAAAGCTAAGTAGAATATGCAAATAAATGCATAAGACAGCAAAGAAAAATGTACAGGCTGTAACCATTGCCCTTTCTGCAATTAATCATGAGGCCATGGCTGATATGTTTCATTTCTCTCTTCCATTACTTATTCCATGTTCCTCTGACTTCAGCCCTCACCCTAGTGGATTAGAGGCCTTTACTCAGTGGGATGGTCTAAACCTTCATTGCCATCTGTGCCTTTAGTGGCCTAAGATTGCAGATGTCTTCCATTAAATTTACCATGAACACTCAATATTACAAGGTTCCCGTCATACTTCTCCCATCCCCCACTGTATAGCACCAACTCTGTATTCACTCAGCCAATATTGTAATCCTCCCCTTTCAAACCACTGGAGTCATCACTATGTTCCCCTCATAGAAGCAGTCCTCCTTTGCTTCCCTCTAAACCAGCAAAGCTCAGAATCACAAGGAATGCAAGCAAAGATGTTTGAGTCACTAGGTATTAACTGAGAAGTGCCATTCTCCCTTGCACTTTGGTTCCCAGATCCTTCTATTAAAGCCATGGTCACTGGTTCACAATATATACTATATGTACTACATCTTGCAGAACAGGACTCCACCCTCACAGAGTTATCTCGCCAAAAGGCCAGCTGTTTCAGGGTGAGGGGTATTTACATTAAGTCCAGGGAATTCACTATAAAGTGAGTTTCTTGATCAGAAGCAAGTGTCGTAAGGGATAGCATAACAGTGAAAGCCATCTAGTGAGTCCCTGAAAGATTGTGGTGGCAGAATTTTGGAGGACAAAGCAAGTCCAATTCCAGAATGTGTCACCTTCAGGGAGGACAAATTGCTGCCTCATCTCTTTTAGGAGAGGGACAAATGTAATCAACCTTCCACCAGGCACAGGCTGGCGTCCGCTGGTGTGTACCTGCGTGGTCATTGCTGCAGACTAGTAGGCTGTCAGGATAGGTGGATGGTCAGGTCAGCTGCAGTGAGGGGAAAGCCACATTGTAGAGCACACATAGACCCCCATCCTGGCCACCATGGCCACTTTGTTCATGAATACAGTAAACAAGTACTGGGTAGCTGGAAACAAAGGCTGATTGATATCCATAGAGAGGTCACCTAGAGCACCTCATTATTCAAAGCACTGAGGAATTTTAGCTGAGCATTCACACAGGACACAAACATTCTCACTCTCTGAATGCATTTCAAGAACTCTGGCCATACCTCTCTCCCAGACCTCCTCGTGGCCCCTTCTCCAATCATGCTGTTTCCAAATCTGATCATTTAGTTAAGATACTAGCCACTGTCTATGAATCAGCATGGATTTCTATATCAAACATCTCTACCTCCTGGCAAAATGGAAGAGACAAGTTGTTCAGAAAATCTGCTCCCTGGGATGATTCCCTACTCTACTGGTCGTCAGGGCCATCCCCTCAGTATAGCAGAAATGCCTTCACTCTGATGCATTCACAGTGGAGTTCTGGGTCTCTGGGAAATCATGTTGACGCAGACCGAGCATCTCTGTTAATCCCCAGAAGGTCTGGTTATTTCTCAGGACACCTGGGAAATGGCCTGGTGAGTGGCTTTGGGTCCTTTGGGGAAGACTTAGAGGAAGGAAGATCCTTAGCAAGTATTCATGATGTTATCGCAGGGCCGTTTCCCTAGACACTTGACTTCTCCTGCATTCTTGGTCTGATCTAGACCTGAGACTGGGTCAGGGGCCATGACTATATTGTGATGACTTAAGTCAGGCCTTTGTTTACTAACAGAGAGGTTTTTAAATAATAAAAATCAGGTTGCATCTTTGACCATCTATTTTCCCACAGTTAGGCAACACTAAAGATCCCTGTAGGTCAGACCATTGTAATTAATGCACTGGCTCTGCTGTTGATTCTGGTAGCCACATCCACCTGGCCTCTCACATTGCCGCTACCTGACCCCACCCCTGCTGCCCCAGGATCCACCATCACTGAAATCAGCATGTTTCTACTACAACATCTCCCACTTGCATTCTCATCAATTGTTGCAGATTCTACAGACTGACTCATTCAACAACCATTCCAACGCCCTCACCTCCATCTTCCTATGGTCCTTGGAAAGTGAATTACTGAGTGACATAATCTCCATTGCAGCCATGCATGGCTATGTGACAGTTCTATCTAGACAATGAGTATAAGTAGGTAGAAGTTCCTGGGGTAAGCTTCCTTCCTGGAATGAGGGCACAATGTCTGGAGATGCAGCAACCATCTTGCAAGCATGAGGGTGAAAACCACAGACAATAGAGCAAGGAAACAGAAGGAGCCTGGTTCCCTGATGGCATCACTGAGCTGACATACCAGCTCTAAATGTCCTACTCAGACCTTTTTATGCCTGAGGCAGATAAACCCCTTGTTTGCTTCTCTGAGTAGGTTCCTATTATAGCCAAAACCAATCCTGACAGATGCACCAATGATTTCGTAAGGCCTCACTGAGGAGTATTTTCTGACACCCACACTATCTTGGGGGACAGATTTGGGTGGTGGTAAGTTGGTGAATTGTACATGATTCATTCATTCAACATATGTATCTCACAAAGTCTTTGGATTTCTTTCTTTATATTATACCAAGATATTTCAAGCACCTCAACTTTATTCATCATGAGTCACTGAGTCTGGGTTCCAAATACCCAACCATGGAGTCAATTAGAACATTCCCAGATGCTGAAACAGCACACTGAATCAAAAATCAAGTGTATTAATTAAAAACAAAAGTGCAGGGACTTCCTGGTGGCGCAGTGGTTAAGAATCCACCTGCCAATGCAGGAGACACAGGTTCGAGCCCTGGTCCAGGAAGATCCCACATGCTGTAGAGTAACTAAGCCCGTGCACCACAACTACTGAGCCTGCGCTCTAGAGCCTGCAAGCCACAACTACTGAGCCCGTGTGCCACAACTACTGAAGCTGGCGTGCCTAGAGCCCGTGCTCTGCAACAATAGAAGCCACCGCAATGAGAAGCCCGCGCACCACAGCAAAGAGTAGCCCCCGCTCGCCGCAATTAGAGAAAGCCCGCAGGCAGCAATGAAGACCCAACACAGCCAAAAATAAATAAATAAAAAATTTTTTTAAGTGCATTAATGCATTCAACTTGACTAATAATTATGATTTTCCCTACGTAGCCTAGTACCCACACACATATTCTACCTCCACATATGTTCTTTAGAATTTGCATGAAAAAAAAATATTGTAGTTTTTTTTATTGTCTAAGCCTTCTCCTCTTGGATTGACTTTTAATTCACTCCCTAGGGCATGTTGTGATGGGACAATAGAAGGGAGGGTTGGAATGCAAGAATGAGCATTCTTTTACAAGGCTGATCCCTCACAGATAGGGGCATTTCAGGGTCTTCAAGCAAGGGACATAGGGGCTGCTTCACTAAAGATTTTAGAAGGGTGGGGATTCAAGGGAATCCAGTTTCTTCCATGTGTCTCCATCCCAATTATCAGGGATTCAACTCTTTTTCGATCAACACCCTAACTTTTCCATAAAAGATCTAAAATGGCTATGAACTCAGTGGATAATGTCATTCAGTAAACTGTGGGATCAAACTCCTGTTTTTGTGCCAGAGTTTGGCACAAAAACAGAAATATAGATCAATGGAACAGGATAGAAAGCCTAGAGATAAACCCACGCACCTACTGTCAATTAATCTATGACAAAGGAGGCAAGACTATACAACGGAGGAAAAAAAAGCCTCTTCAATAACTGGTGCTGGGAAAACTGGACAGCTACATGTAAAAGAATGAAATTAAAACACTCCCTAACACCATACACAAAAATAAACTCAAAATGAAAAGGGAACCCTCCTACACTGTTAGTGGGAATGTAAGTTGGTACAGCCACTATGGAAAACAGTATGGAGTTTCCTTAAAAAACTAAAAACAGAGCTACCATATGATCCAGCAATCCCACTCCTGGGCATATATCCAGAGAAAATCATACTTAGAAAAGATACATGTGATGTTCATTGCAGCAATATTTATGATAGCCAAGACATAGAAGCAACCTAAATGTCCATCAACAGAGGAATGGATAAAGAAGATGTGATACATGTATACAGTGGAATATTACTCAGCCATAAAAAAGAATGAAATAATGCCATTTGCAGCAACATGGATGGACCTAGAGATTATCATACAAAGTCAGACAGAGAAATACAAATATCATATGATATCACTTATATGTGGAATCTAAAAAATGATACAAATGAACTTATTTACAAAACAGAAACACACTCACAGACTTAGAAAACAAACTTATGGTTACCAAACGGTAAAGGTGGGAGGGAGGGATAAATTAGGAGTTTGGGATTAACATATACACACTACTATATATAAAATAGATAATCAACAAGTACCTACTGTATAGAACAGGGAACTCTACTCAATACTCTGTAATAACCTATATGGGAAAAGAATCTGATAAAGAATGGAGGATATATATATATGTATAACTAAATCACTTTGCTGTACACCTGAAACTAACACAACATTGTAAATCAAATATACTCCAGGATAAAAAGAAAAAATAGATTAAAGACCTAAATGTAAGACCAGATACTATAATACTCTTAGAGGAAAACAGAGGCAGAACACTCTGACATAAATCGCAGCAATATCTTTTTGGATCCACCTCCTAGAGTAATGAAAATAAAACCAATAATCAACAAATGGTACCTAATGAAACTTAAAAGCTTTTGCACAGCAAAGGAAACCATAAACAAAACAAAAAGACAATCCACAGAATGGGAGAAAATATTTGCAAACCAAGCGACTGACAAGGGATTAATCTCCAAAATATACAAACAGCTCATGCAGCTCTGTATCAAAAAAACAAACAACTGAATCAAAAAATGGGCAGAAGACCTAAATACATTTCTCCAAAGAAGACATACACATGGCCAAAAAGCACATGAAAAGATGCTCAAGAACACTAATTATTAGAGAAATGCAAATCAAAACTACAATGAGATATAAACTCACACCAGTCAGAATGGCCATCATCAAAAAGTCTACAAACAATAAATGCTGGAGAGGGCATGGAGAAAAGGGAACCCTCCTACAGTTTTGGTGCGAATGTAAATTGGTACAGCCACTGTGGAAAACAGTATGGAGGTTCCTTAAATAACTAAAAATAGAGCTACCATATGATCTAGCAATCCCACTCCTAGGCATATATCTGGAGAAAACCATACTTTGAAAAGATACATGCACCCCAATGTTCATGGCAGCACTATTTACAATAGCCAAGACACGGAAGCAACCTAAATGTCCATCGACAGAGCAATGGATAAAGAAGATGTGGTACATATATACAATGGAATATTACTCAGCCATAAAAAAGAATGAAATAATGCTATTTGTGGCAACATGGATGGACCAACAGATTATCATACAAAGTAAGTCAGACAGAGAAAGACAAATATCATATGATATCATTCATACGTGGAATCTAAAAAAAAATGATACAAATGAACTTATTTACAAAACAGAAACACACTCACAGACTTAGAAAACAAACTTATGGTTACCAAAGGGGAAGGGGGTGGGTAGGGATAAATTAGGAGTTTGGGATTAACGTATACACACTACTATATATAAAAGAGATAATCAACAAGGACCTACTGTATAGCACAGGGAACTCTACTCAGTATTCTGTAATAACCTACATGGGAAAAGAATCTGATAAAGAATGGAGATATATATACATATATATATACATGTATATATATATGTATAACTAAATCACTTTGCTGTACTCCTGAAACTAACACAATATTGTAAATCAACTATAAGATAAAAATTAAATTAAGAAAAATTTTTTTTAAACTCTGCATTTGATTTTCAGCCTCATGGCTCAGAAAGACAAGGGATTCCTTTAGCCTTCATACAAATCCCTGATTTTCAGCCTATGCCTTGAGCTAAAAGTATAAACATCTGAGCTTGTCTTTCTCTTTAAGCTCTCTAGTGCTATAGTCAACTCACCCTTTTGAAATCCTCATGTGTTTCATACTATTCCATAGCAGCAACCTCTTCAATGGGTACTTCATTCCCGGGAATAATTTGTGATATTTTAGCTGTTTTGCCACTGCATGTCGTGGTATGCCAAATTCACATCCCTTAATACAGAGTGGATTTTCCCTGCCCTCAGCCTTTAACTAGGGCAGATAACCAGTCCCAAATGTCCCCTAATTTTCTTCAAAGTGTGTTGCCTGCAACCACTTCTGGTACTGATTTCTGTATCCATCAAGTTTTTAGCTGTAAGCAACAGAACCCAACCCTGGCCCTTTGAAGCAGAAAGGAATTTATTGATGGTTTTATTGGTCTAGAAAACAGAGAGATGCTCAAAGACTTGTGGGTTTGTGTCACTAGTCTTTGGGTGACAGGGGACCTTAGCTTGAAGGGGCTGTCACTCCAAAAAACAGGCCTCTGAGAGCCAGCCAACCAACAACCAACCTCACCCAGAAGACTCTTGCTATGGATGACATCATCCTATTTATAGCTCACAAAGTCTGCCCACTCCTCAACTTCTAGCTTCTAGGAAACCCTGCGTTTAAGGTCAGCAGTCTGCTCTGCTAAGGAGCCTGGACCTAACGGGCATAGCTCATAGTTACTAAAATAAGCAAAAAATTCAGCTTTATTTATTTTTCATTTCAGACACTAAGTGGTGATCTCATCATCCTTTGATGTTTTCCTAGTCAGTGTTAATAATTCCTAACCTGAAATCTAGTCATCTATTAGGAGTCTGACTGGGAGAACACTTAATGTGAGCACCAGCTATTAACTTGCAGGTTTTTTGTTTGTTTGACTATATCCAGTTGCCTCCGCCTTGTATTGAAAATTCCACAAAGGGCCAGGGTTTTGTGCATGTTGTTCAGTGCTGTAATCTAGAACAGTGCGCCTTGTACTGGTGATCATTCAATAAATAAATAATAAATATTTGTGAGTGAATCATTCTTATTTCAACTGAAATTGGAATAAATTTATTCCTTTGAATAAATAAGGGGAGAAAAGAAAAACAAAATCTAATATTTTAGCCATTAACTTATTTTTTTTAAGATTAGAACTGATATGATTGATTAGGAATCAGTTTTGATTGTAAAAGCAATGGAAATTGGCCATCTACAATAGTTTCAGGAGGTATTAGAAGCATGGATTGTTTTTTTTTTTTTTTAGTTTATTTATTTGGCTGCGCTGGGTCTTGGCTGCCGCACGTGGAATCTTCCTTGCGGCACACAGGATCTTTTAGTTGCGGCATGCGGGATCTAGTTCCCTGACCAGGGATCAAACCTGGGCCCCCTGCTTTGGGAGCACAGAGTCTTAACCACTGGACCACCAGGGAAGTCCCAGAAGCATGGATTCTTAAATTAAACGGACATTTTACATTCCTCTAGTAAAATACTCAATACTCATAAAGAAAAAATATATGTAAAATGTAAACACTAGACAAAGGCATTATGTCGTGGAGTCTACTCATTTTCTAGGCAACCTGACATTTTTTTACAGAACTGGTATAGGACTCAGCCTCCCAGGAAATTTCCAAGAATCAAACAAATCAACAACAGAAAGGAAAGAATATTCCAGGATAACAAATACCATCAACTATGCTGAAAGGGAAATTTTTAGAGGTTTTAGACAGAAAGTTGAAATGATGCATTTTGGCTAGACATTTATTCTGGCCAGATATTTTGTAGGAATCAGTGTCAGTTAAAAAGAATGTTACAGCTTCTTCACAAAAGTAAAAATGCTGAGAGCTAAGCCACTGATTTTCAAAATATTTTCACCACAACCCAGAGTAATACATTTTCCAACATGATCTAGTCCATATGTGCACATGGCTGAAACTAAAGTTTCACAAAACACCTACTCTTACCACATGTGATATTCTCTGACACTTTTCTCTTTTATTCTATTTCACACAAATAATGAAATTCTTAACCATACATGGGTTGAGACTTGCAAATTGAAAAACTCTGGCCTAAAGAGGAATAAAAGTACTGGAATATAGAATTGCATTATAACTAATGCATATATATATATTAAACACATACACAAAACACTTTAAACTTACTGTTTTCTCAGAGAAGTAAAACCCGCCTAAGTAGAAGCATGCACTAGTGTTCAAGAGTTATAAAATTCTACAGTTGGTAGAATCTTTGTTGTTGTTGTTGTCTTTGATGCAACTTTATTTATTCAGTAGCATTTGGGAAACTTTCATATTCTCTAGTAAATACAGATAAGTGGATTCACCATAAAGTCAATCCCACCACAAAATTATTTGGGTCAATTACCAAATTAGTTTACCTTTCCCAATTTTGAAGGGATTACAGAATTTTTAAATCATCCCACATGTGAATTAGGCAAAAATTTTTTTTTCTTTTTTTTGGCTGCACCATGTGGCTTGCTGGATCTTAGTTCCCCGACCAGGGATTGAACCTGGGCCAGGCAGTGAAAGCACTGAGTTCCAACCACTGGACCACGAGGGAATTCCCAAGTCTTTAACCTTTTGAGTCAATGTCTTTTCCTTCTAAGGATACTGTGACAAACTGTACAAGTTCAGTTAGGTGACAATATCCGGAGATGGATCAGTCAGTTCAACTGATGAGTAAAACATTAAATACGTTTAACTATAAGTTGAGGATGGTGAAAATCTTAACTGTATTTTTAAAGTTTTAGGGCAGGGTCTTGGTTGATTGAATATAGATCCAACCTGCACTATGGCCTCTGATCACAGCCTCCTCCTGGCAGCTCAGAAATGTTTGCAGCTGTGACTGGTAGTGTCAGAGAGCCTTGATTATGAAGGGAATGAGCCCAGAGGCTGATGGTCCAGCACAGCAGAGGTAGGATTGGAATCCTTCCTCTCTGGGGCCCTGTTGGCATCTGATGGAGAGGAGGCCAGAGGCTCTGAGGACTCCCTCCTGTATCTTATAATATGATCGATGCACAATGATCCTAAGGGGGAGTTGGGAGAAAGTGGGGTTGACATTGCAACCCACCACCACTACCAGAACAAAAGCCCTCAGAATAAACCCATGGAGAGTAGCAGAAGTTCCTCCTTTATCTATTTCACCTGTGAGTAATAAGCACAGGGCCAGCCTAACTGGAATGGGGTCGCCAACTGTACTGCATGCCATCACCAGATAGTCCATTCTCTACTTAAAATCCATTCTCTGTGACATACCAAACTGAACTTTCTAAAATGTAATAATAAATAGCAGCATTACTGTGCATTTACTATGTACCAGGCACTGTGTCTAAGCACCTTACACCTATCAGCATGTTTAATCCCCTCAACTGCCTGAGATTATTTCAATGGCCATGTATTTAAACCCAGCTGAGTCCAAAACCCATGGCCTTACAGCATTCTACCCTGTCCACTTAAGAGTGTTCTCCTTGACCAACACAGAAATAGAACTAAGAGCACTTCATTTGCAAGATTTCTGAAGCTCTCTGTTGTGTTAAACTCAGTTAAGATAGTACCTTGAAAAGACACAAATAAATGGAGAGATATACTGTGCTCATGGATTGAAAGAATTAATATTGTTAAAATGCTCACATAACCAAAGCAATCTACAGATTCAATGCAATCCATATCCATGGCACTTTTCACAGAAATAGAACAAGCAATCCTAAAATTTGTGTGGAACCACAAAAGACCCCAAAGAGCCAAAGGAATCTTAAGAAAAACTAATCTGGAGGCATCAGGTGCTCTGATTTAAAACTATATTACAAAGCTATAGTAATCAAAACAGTATGATACTGCCATAAAAAAAGATACATAGATCAATGGAACCCAATAGAGAACCCAGAAATAAACCCACATCTCTATGGTCAATTAATTTATGACAAAGGAGCCAAGAACATGCAACAGGGAAAGGACAGTATCTTCAATAAATGTTATTGGGAAAACTGGACAGCCACATGCAAAAGAATGAAACTGGACCACTATCTTATACCACACAAAATTTAACTCAAAATGGATTAAAGACTTGAACATTAGACCTGAAACCGTAAAACTCCTAGAAGAAAACACAGTGGGTAATCTCCTTGACATTAGTCTTGGTGATGATTTTTTGGATTTGGTACCAAAAGCAAAGGCCACAAAAGCAAAAATAAAAAAGTTGAACTACATCAAGTTAAAAAACTTCTGCACAGCAAAGGAAACCATCAACAAAATGAAAAGGCAACCTACCAAATGTGAGAAATTATTTGCAAATCATGTTTCTGATAAGGGATTAATATCCAAAATATATCAAGAACTCATACAACTCAATAGCAAAAAATGAAATAATCTGATTAGAAAATGAGCAGAGGATCTGGACATTTTTTCAAAGAAGACATACAGATGGCCAACAGGTACATGAAAAGATGCTCAGCATCACAAATCATCAGGCAAATGCAAATCAAAACCACAATGAGATACCACCTCACATCTGTTAGAATGGTTATCATCAAAAAGACAAGAAATAGCAAGTGTTGCCGAGGATGTGGAGAAAAGGGGAACCCTTGTTCACTGTTGATGAGAATGTAAATAGATGCAGCCACTATAGAAAACAGTATGAAGTTTCCTGAAAAAATTAAAAATAAAACTACCATATGGTCCAGCAATCCCATTTCTGAGTCATCTATATCTGAAGAAAACAAAAACACTAAATTGAAAAGATATACACACCCCCATGTTCATTGCAGCATTATTTACAATAGCCAAGTTATGGAAACAACCTAAGCATCCCTCAATGGATGAATGGATAAAGAAATCGTGGTATTTCTTTAGAATTAAATCTTGCAATTTGCAGCAAGATAGATGGACCTTGAGAGCATTATGCTGAGTGAAATAAGTCAGACAGAGAAACCAAACCATTATAATCTCACTTATGTGGGGAATGTAAAAAAAACAAAACAACAACACAACCCCTCATAGATACAGAGAACAGATTGGTAATTGCAAGATGTGGGGATAGGGGGTGGAGAGGAGGTGAAATGGGTGAAGGGAGTCAAAAGGTACAAACTTCCAGTTATAAAATAAGTCATGGGGATATGATGTACATACAGCATGGTGACAATAACAACACTGTGTTGTATATTTGAAAGTTGTTAAGAGTAAATCTTAAAATTTTTCATCACAAGAAAAAAAGTTTGTAACTATGTATGCTGACAGGTGTTAACTGGACTTATTGTGGTGATCATTTTGCAATGGATACAAATATTGAATCATTATGTTGTACACCTGAAACTAATATGTTATGTCAATTATACTTCAATTTAAATTTTTTTTAAAAAGAAAAAAATTAAACAGGTATCCCATTCTGTTTGGGAACCCTTGCTTTCAGTTAGCCCTTCTTAAACGATCTTGTCCAATGGGAAGGTTCCCCATAACAGCCATTGTAATTCTAGGTTGCCTTAGTAAGATTTTGCCATTTATGTATTTACAGCCTCCAGGACCGCAGTTCTTAGATATAAATTAGGCAGGTGTGCTGGAAGGTGGGGAGCTCAGTTCTCTGAGACTTGAGGACTCCACTTCTTTAGCTACACCTTGGGTCTCTCAAAGCCAAACTGCGTGGTGTTTTACAGTATACCTTGTTACATGGAAAATTTCTTGAGATTGGTAGGTGACCTAGTGTCAATCTAACCCACTCGGTGACCAACTTACCCTAGCAGAAGAGTCTTAGGTGGCCAGAGCTCTAACAGCTTTGCCCACCAATTTTGTAGCGCTGGCTTCCAAGATACCCATTAGTAATAGATCTATTATTTTTTTCTGAGAAGATTTCTTTATAGTGGTGGACACTCTAATGGCTTTAAATATTTCGAGTTCCGCCTACTTAAGATCTTGGTGTGCCGTCGGTGAAAAGAGCCTGATATTTCTCGTCTTAATTTAATGCCCCAAGTCCCCCAACGGTTTATACTTTGGACTTACCTTGAGGCTTTGTGAGTCTCCTAACAGCTGCTATCTTGCTTCCTTTAGATTGACAGGTACCCATTATTTTCCCTTGTTGAAATAATCCTAATTCAACCAGATTTACTGTTTCTGGCTGCCTCTGCAGTTCCTTAGGCCCGTCAGGACCTCCCCAAGGCGCTTACCTTGTAGATGAGGTCGGCCACAAATCCAAATGCTGTCGCCCATTAGGTCTGGAGTTTCTTACATCCCAGTCTTCCACCCGGAAGGGTCCGGACAAACAAACTCGAAGAGCTCAGTAGGCAAAATAACGGGATCCCAGAGAGCGTCAAAGAGGCAGCGAACCCGAAGGGCTCCGAGGCTAACTTCACCTGAGTCCGGGAGCCTCCCGGCATCTCCAGCAGCTGTCTTCAGGACCCACCTCCTCACCAAAACTGTAAAGTGACAAAACTAAAACAACTTAGTAATGAATTTGATGTCCTTTAGTCAAGGGAAAACAATCCATAGATTTGGGGAGCGCAGTACCTCCCAGCAGCGCAGCCCTCTCCCAGAACGCTGGGCAGTTGTGAGTTTCACGCAGCCTTAAGAAGCAACGTGGAAACAGCCTGATTGGCCAGGAGGTGGGGATTTCTTTAGGAGGCGAGCAGCGTCTGTTGCTAAGGGTCAGTGAAATGAGCCACAGCTGAGCTAGCGGACTGTGACTGGTGTTTATCAGCTTCCTTGACAGGTGAGGAATTGCCTTTACCAGGGCTAATTGGCATAGAAAGGCCTTTGATGATCTTCCTAAATTGCCCCAAAGCAGGATGCTAGCAGATCTCTTCCTCTCTTTGTAGAAACTGAAGCCTTTACCAGCTGAATTTTATATACTAAGAACGAGCCTGAGTAGTGGTTCTCCTTTCTGGCTGCACGTCAGAGTCACCTCAGGAAATTTAAACTTTTTTTTTTGTATTTTTAAGTTTTACTAGATTCTTTGGAACCTAATGAGGTCCCAGTCTTATCCCCACAGATACTGATTTACTTAGTTGCTTGTGGGAACTTTCCAGCAGGGTTTTTTTTTTTGTGTCCTGTATTTTGTTTTTGTTGTTTTTAAAGCTCCAGAAGTGATTCTAATATGTTCGTGATTCACTTATATAAAGGTGGGGGAGGGCAGTGGAATCTAAAAAATGTTCAAAATCCATATGATTAATTATTAAAATATAAAACGGGGATAACTGAGTGAGATATTTGTGAACCTGCTAGGTGCAAGGCACTTGCAAGTGCTCACGGAGGAGAATGAAAAGAAAATGAATTTTCCTTCAGCATGAGATTATGGTTTTGGCCTTTGTAAGTTCAGAACCTCTTAGTCGTGTTAATAGAGCCACAACCATGAGGACCACCAAGTACGGTGGTGCAGGACGTGCCCTGACGGACAGTCCTGGGTGAGTGGAGGATGGACTGCAGCCCTGGGACTCTCCCCCAGCCCTGAGGTGGCCGCCTTATTGAAACCCTCACAGACACCAACGTGTACTAATAGCAGCCCTGACATGAGGCCTGAATCACAAAGCTGCCCACTGCCTCCCTCTTCCAAATTTAGGGCACTGTAAGGACAAATCGGAATTTAAAATAAGAAGCTTAATTCCCTCTGTTGAAAATAAGGCAGGAGGTTTCCCTTTCTGTCAGAATACTTACCTTAGAAAACTTGTATTTTCTCAGTCTCTTTGAAATGTATCTTTTTAGAAACTAAATAAGCCTCTGTCCGTTTTGCGATCTAGTAATGTTTTTCTCAAGGACCTGGGTGCCATCTCTTTGAAATACAACTGTCAGGAGACAGCACCCCTATCCTCCAGTTTCTGTGGGAGGATGGGAGCCAGACTTCAGTGCTCCAAGTTGTTAAAGTACCTCCTGTCATAAAGACGTTTGTCCCCCTGCCCACCATAAAGTCAATTAGCTAACGTAGGTGGTCACCCCAATCACCAGGTAAATTTAGGAAGAACTGCGTGTGATTAATGGTGCTGTCAAGTTCTCTTAAATGATGACTAGTTACTGTTTATCTTGAGAACCTGTATGTAATGACCACACCTGTGTGGCTGCATAAAAGGGTGAGATTTCTTTCTGTCTTTGCAACCTCAGCCAGTTGCCTGTGATGAGCAGCACATTCTGGTTTAATCCTCAGTCAGTAATAAAAGTGTTTTCTTTTTCTACTACCTTTGTGGAGGGGATGTCTGAATTGAAAGTTTTTTCAAATTGCATTTCCCCAACAGCACCTCCACTCTCTATTCTAAAGTTACTGTCTTTTTCCACGCTCCCAATGCAAGGGGCCCAGGTTCGATGCCTGGTCAGGGAACTAGATCCCACATGCTGCAACTAAGAGTTCTCATGCCGCAACTAAAGATCCCACATGCCACAACTAAAAGAGCCTGCATGCGGCAACAAAGATCCCGCCTGCCGCAACTAAGACCCAGCGCAGCCAAATAAATAAATAAATAATTTAATTAATTAAGTTATATCTTTTTAACTCGCACCTTCCCTATCCACAGGGAGAAGTATTGAAGGTATAGAAGGTGTTTTTGTTATAAACTTGCTCCCTTCTACCCAGCTTCTGCTAAACAGGTGGAATATAGGAGTTATGGTAATTCCAAATGGTGATGACGTTACAAGAAGTTGAGGTTATGTTTGTAGCTTTTGTTTGTAACTGGGTAATTAATTCATGCCAGTCTGTCATGTTGAATAAGAAATACTGGTTAATGATTCCCACTTCTTTAACAGAAAAAAGAGAGAAAAAGAGAGTTGTTTGGTTTTTAATTTTGTATACACATTTTGACAGTTAGAAATTAAAGTTTTTTATAATACAATCTATTCATCTTTCCCTTTGTGATATCATTACTTTTCAATTTAAAAAAATTTATCAAAGTAATACATGTACATAGTTTTTATAAAAAGAAGGCCAAGTAATTCTAAATAGCTTGTAACGAAAAACAGCAGTTTCTTGCTTTATCTTTCGGTGTCTCAGTAACTGTACCAGTCAGGATTTGATTAGAGAAACAGAGCCACTAGGAATGAAACAGAATAAAGTATCTATTATAGAGATTTTACCTTACACAACTGTGGGAGCCCGCTGAACAGTCTGTATAAGGTTTCTGCTTCTGAGTCTGGGCTGGGGCCTAAAATCAGCAGGGCAGGCGGTCTGAAAAGGAAGATGGATTTGAAGTGGAGGAGATCGCTGCCTCAGCCTCTCACCCGCTTGGCGACAAGGCTGGGAACATAGTCTGGGGCCACATCAGCGCAGGCCTTCCATCACAGGAGAAAAGCTATGGATCTACGCTGTGAGAAACAGGAGCCGTTTGGTGTTTGTTAAGGAGGAATATGAAAATTCGATCTTTATTTTAAAAGATATTACACGAGTATCTAGGATTTATAAACAAATGGTCCATATATACACTGGTTTTTAAATATTTCATTTTAATAAATACCTTGTGTTAAGTGTTCATTTGATCTATCAGCCATTCTTTGAGTTTCCTAATATCTATTACATACTGACGACGAATCTGTCATTCCAAATTAGGAGTACTACAACAGTGGTGTCTTCTATTTACACCATTTTGTGGTAGAAAGCCCTATTTAATTGTTTAAACGAAATAAATAAATGCATGAAATAAATCCAAAGTAAATACATTGTGAAAAATACATTTTAATCCAAAAGTCTGAATATTAGCATTTAGTTATTTACAATGGTATTTACAATCAATTTTACTATAACTTTTGTGAAGAGAGAGATAACTACGTACATAGAGCTATCTATCTACAACATACAAACCATAACTTCCTTAAAACATACAAACATTAACTGTGTAGAAAAATGGTAACAGTTAAAACTCCTACAATTCAAAATCATCATAATTAAATTAGATCCTGACAAATTTTGCCGGGGTTGAGAAATAATGGTCCAGTCAGAACAGGAGAGGAAGCAAATGTGTGCAAATCCCACTTCTTCCCTCTTTTAAATTGTTGCTCCCTTACTTAGCTGACCTACACTTTAAGTAAAACCTGTCCCTGAATTCTGAATAGAATTCCTGTGCCTGGACTTCTAAGTCCCAGACATTGTTTTAGGCCTGTTAGTATGAGTACACAGCAGATGGTTTTAACTTTGGGGTGGGCTTTTTTTAGATATCAGTGCTAATGATTAATCATTTTTATGACTGCCCAATGTTTGTTCTAATAGTGGTCAAGAAACTACTGCTCAGGGATGCCTGAACAGTACGTTTCCTGTGTGTTTTTAGTGAAGTTGTCTGTCTGAACTATAAACTTAATGTTTTGATCAAGCCTCACTCTGACTGAGAAGGTAGGTGAGAGCAGTAAAGAGCAGCTCTATTAAGATCAACCAAATGATTCTGAAGCCCTGCTTACTACAGAAGAACCGGATGAAAGTTTTAAAGAGCCTAGGCTAATAACATCATCCACCAATCACTTTCCTTAAGGTTAAAGCAGCCAACAGTCTGTCACAGCATTTTCTAGATGATAAAATAAAGCTTTTTTTTAACTTGGTGATAGATACTGTTGATCATGGCTACATTTTATTTGATTCAGCCCTTGGTTAGAAATTCAAACCTTAATTAATATTTTATTCTTGTAGAAAAATACAATCCATTTTATGAGTTTCTAGAAATAAATTATGGAGAAAAATAGATACTACCTGTTCCTAATGGTCTCCTTGGAAATTACAGTCTTTGCCTGGGAGGATACACACACTTAATGTGTATGTAACATTTAACTTCAAAATATATCTAATTCTTTTCTATCTCTTTTAATTTTCTAAGTGACTAGTAATAAACAAGCTAATGATTACTGGGCAGTAGAGAAAAAACTTTTTAGTCATTTTTCCATCCAAGAATTTCATTAAAGAAACATGTGGCATGTCTTACGGTAGTACAAATACAAGACAACTGGAAATCCATGTTCACTTTTTAAACTACAAATGGTTGGCAACTGTTTCCTTAATAGTTATTGCAGGAGTAGGTCCAACATGAGTCCATATATAGCCCTTCTCTGGTCTGGTGGGAACTGTGGGAAATGGTGATGAACGTGACTTGAAATATTCAGAAGGTGCATGACAAACAAATTCCAAGTATTCCATCTTCCTTGGAAGATCCTCCTCTGGTCCTAGAAGGCAGCCAACATTCACATTTTTGAAGATATATATCATTTCCATAAAATGTTAAAATTCCTAGACACTAGGAGAAACTGGTCTGGTGGTAACTTGACATTAGCCCTTGAAACATATATTATTTTGAAGTTACTTTCCAACATTTTTTTCTGCTTTAACTGCTTAAGGAATATAGCATTCTCCCCAAAATATAACTCAATATAGAAAGGATTCTAAAAATAATATTTAGCCTTATATAGTGTTTATTATGTCGACACTGTTCTAAGTACTTGATATATATATCAATACTTTGAATCCTCACAACAACCCTCTGAGTTAGGCACTATTATTATTCCCATTTTACATGAGGAAATAAGGCAAGAGAGATCAAGGAACCTGTCCGAGATCACATAGTTAGTAAGTGGCTGTCCTAGGAACCCAGACAGTCTAGTTCCAGAGTCTGTGCTCTGAACCTTTATGCTATGCTGTCTCCTTTACAATCTGAGGATTAGGAAGAGGAGGTGAGACAGAAGTCCTAGAGGTGATTCAGTCATGTTACTGCCTCTGCTGACAATCCTGTCTGATAGAACAGGTTAATGAAAGTTCACTCTTCTATGTATCAATACTTACAAGCAGAAGACTAAAACTGCTTGGTCATGTATCAAACTTGACATTCAGCTGGGAATAATAGTGGTACTTTACTTGTCCTTGAGTTCTCTCTGAAAAAAGCCTTTTGCATCTTTTTTCTTAGAACGCAAAAGTAACGTATGCCCATTGCAGAAAGGTTGAAAAGTTTGGGGTAATTTTAAAACTCTGAACACTTTCAAAATTCTATTTATCAACAACTTCTTCTTGTGAGTCTATGTCAAGAACCAATTCCTTGGTCAGCCTTGAAATTAATGAGTACAGTGGCTGCCATTTCAACTACCAACAATGATATAAAAGGTTGCAAAAGGTCTAGGATGATGTGTGTGACATCTAGAGGGACACATAATGAGAATTTGTAAGATCTTAGACATAAATGTGACAGTTCCTCTAGAAATCAATTTTGAGTAAATTTTTATATGTTACCTAAATAACCTAGTTCTTGAGCAATAAATTCTTTTAATAGAGTTTAACCCTGGGTCACTCGGAAAAGTCTTATCCACACAGCATTTTAGTACGTGCGTACTGCCCCGGAACTCAAAGTAACGTATAGCCCTCAAACCCCAGCTATATAAATTTCATATTTTCTATAATAATCTCTACTTTTTTGTACTTAACGCTTCTCTGTTATGGACTGAATTGTATCTCGCCAAATTCATATGTTGAAGTCCTAATCCCTAATGTGATAATATTTGGAGATTGGGCCTTTAGAGAGAGAATTAAGGTTAAATGAAGCCATAAGGGTGGGGCTCTAATCCAACAGGACTTGTGTCCTTATAAGAAGAGGAAGAGATGCCATGAGTGCACACACACAGAGGAAAGCCCGTGTGAGAAAAGGTGGCTGTCTACAAGCCAGGAAGAGAGCTCTCACCAGAAACCCACCCTGACAGCACCTTAGGACTTCCAGCCTCCAGAACTGTGAGAAAATAAATTTCTGTTGTTTAGCCCACTCAGTTTATGGTATTTTGTCATGGCAGCCCAAGCAGATGAATATACTTTCACATAATAATGGAAAATTAACTGGGTTCAAGAACCTGTCTGTACCTGTCAAACTCACCTATGATGTAGGATGCAGGATCAAATTGGTCCCTTGGGCTAGAGAGAGTGGGAATGAGCCACGTCAGTGCTGCACTCTTCTCACAATACTGGTCCTGGATAAAACCCCTGATCTGAGCATAGTAGGGTTTTCCATCTTGTTCGTCAATTACAGAAACAACATCTCCAATTTGGTAATAGACTCCCTGGGGGAAGTAGAAGATAACCCCATATTTAAAATAAAAATAGGAGGTGGAGTCAAGATGGTGGTGTGGGAAGACGTGGAGTTAGCATCTCCCCACAACTAGGGCGCCTGCCGGCCAATGGTGGGGGACTCTGACGCCCAAGGAGACGGGAGGAACCCCAAAGTGAACTGGTAGGACGTAGGGGGACTGAGGGGGGAGGAGAAGTGGAAGCCAGACAGGATTGGCGCCCCTGAGGCTGGGCAGATCAGGAGAGGCAGGTGGGAGGGACTCTCCAGGAAGAGCGGGAAAGGAGCGGAGGGCGATTGCCCCGCCCACTCGGGCCCTGAGAGCCTGCTGAGCTCCCAGGCCCGTCCCCTGCACTCCAAAGCCCCCTCCAGGTCTCATGGGTCCTTGGGGGCATAGGAGGGCAGCCAAGGGGAGAACAGGAGAGGCAGGTGGGAGGGGCCCTCCGGGAGGAGCGGGAGAGGAGTAGAGGGCAACTGCCCCACCCACTTGGGCATGAGGAGCCTGCTGAGCTCCCAGGCTGGTCCCCTGCCCTCCAAACCCCCCTCCAGGCTGCATGGGTCCTTGGTGCCATAGGAGGGAGGCCGGGGAGATCAGGAGAGGCATGGGGGAGGGGCCCTCCCAGACTGGAGGAGCAGGAGAGGAGAGGAGGGCATTTGCCCAGTCCACTTGAGCCCAGGAAGCCTGCTGGGCTCCCAGAGGAGGTCCCCTGCCCTCTGAGACCAGGGGCGGGGGGCATGCCTGGACCCCTTCTGTTCCTTGAGCCTAAGCCCCACCCCCCACAGCCCCCAGGGCCTTTTCCAGCCCTGTGGGTCCTAAGCATAGGCCCTGCCCACCACCCAAACTTCACCCTTGCTTAGGCCCCACCCACCCTCCACAGCCAAGGCCTTCCCACACCCCTCCTTTTTTATTTCTTTTCCCTCCTCCTCTTTTTTTACTATTGTGGTACTGATGTACCTTCCAGTTGTTGATTAATCTATATTTTTATTTTTATATTCTTCCTAACATATCTGTTAGTTTCCTAGTCTAATTTTATTTTTTACTTTGTTATTGTTCTTTTTTTTTTTTTTTTTCCACTCCAGGCGGCTTGTGGGATCTTGGTTCAAGAGCCTGAGGTCGGGCCAAAGCTCCTGCAGTGGAGCTCCAAGTCCAAACCACTGGACTAACAGAGAACCTCAGACCCCAGGGAATATTCATCGGAGTGAGGTCTCACGGAGTTCCTCATCTCAGCACCAAGACCCATCTCTACCCAACAGCCTATAAACTCCAGTGTTGGAAGCCTCAGGCCAAACAACCAGTAAGACAGGAACACAATCCCACTCATTTAAAAAAAAAAAAAATGAGACGGCAAAAAAAAATGTCACAGATGAAGGAGCAAGGTAAAAACCTAAAAGACCAAATAAATGAAGAGGCAATAGGCAATCTACCTGAAAAAGAATTCAGAGTAATGACGGTAAAGATGATCCAGAATCTTGGAAATAGAATGGAGGAACGAGTTGAGAAAATACAAGAAATGTTTAACAAAGATCTAGAAGAACTAAAGAACAAACAAACAGAGATGAACAACACAACTGAAATGAAAAATACACTAGAAGGAATCAGTAACAGAATAACGGAGGCAGAAGAACGAATAAGTGAGCTGGAAGACAAAATGGTGGAAATAACTGCCGAGGAGCAGAAGAAAGAAAAAAGAATGAAAAGACTTGAAGACAATCTCAGAGACCTCTGGGACAACACTAAACGCACCAACATTCGAATTACAGGAGTTCCATAAGAAGAAGAGAAAAAAAAAGTGTCTGAGAAAATATTTGAAGAGATTACAGTTGAAAACTTCCCTAACATGGGAAAGCAAATAATCACTCATGTCCAGAAAGCACACAGAGTCCCATACAGGATAAACCCTAGGAAAAACACACCAAGACACATATTAATCAAACTAACAAAATTTAAATTCAAAGAAAAAATATCTAAAAAAAGCAAGGGAAATATCAAAATATCTAAAAGCAGCAAGGGAAAAACAAAAAATAACATACAAAGGAATCCTCATAAGGTTATCAGCTGATTTTGCAGCAGAAACTCTGTAGGCCAGAAGGGAGTGGCAGGATATACTTAAAGTGATGAAAGAGAAAACCCTACAACCAAGATTACTCTACACAGCAAGGATCTCATTCAGATTCCATGGAGAAGTCAAAAGCTTTTCAGACAAGCAAAAGCTAAGAGAATTCAGCCCCACCAAACCAGTGCTACAACAAATACTAAAGAAACTTTTCTAAGCGGGAAACACAAGAGAAGAAAAAGACCCACAAAAACAAACCCAAAACAATTAAGAAAATGGTAATAGGAACATACATATCAATAATAACCATGAATGTAAATGGATTAAATGCCCCAACCAAAAGACACAGACTGGCTGAATGGGTACAAAAACAAGACCCATATATACGTTGTCTACAAGAGACCCACTTCAGACCTAGGGACACATACAGACTGAAAGTGAAGGCATGGAAAAAGATATTCCATGCAAATGGAAATCAAAAGAAAGCTGGAGTAGCAATACTCATATCAGATGAAATAGACCTTAAAATAAAGACTGTTACAAGAGATAAGGAAGGACACTACATAATGATCAAAGGATCAATCCAAGAAGAAGGTATAACAATTATAAATGTTTATGCACCCAACATAGGAGCACCTCAATACATAAGGCAAATGCTAACAACCATGAAAGGAGAAATCGACAGTAACACAATAAGAGTAGGGGAATTTTAACACCCCACTTACACCAGTGGACAGATCATCCAATCAGAAAATAAATAAACACAAGCTTTAAATGACACAATAGACCAGATAGATCTAATTGATATTTACAGAACATTCCACCCAAAAGTGGCAGAATACACTTTCTTCTCAAGAGCACATGGAACATTCTCCAGGACAGATCACATCTTGAGTCACAAATCCAGCCTGGGAAAATTTAAGAAAATTGAAATCGTATCAAGCTTCTTTTCTGACCACAATGCTATAAGAGTGGAAATCAATTACAGGAAAAAAAAACTAAAAACCACAAATACATGGAGGCTAAACAGTGCACTACTAAATAACCAAGAGATCACTGAAGAAATCAAAGAAGAAATTAAAAAATACATAGAAACAAATGACAATGAAAACACGAAGACCCAAAACCTATGGGACGCAGCAAAAGAAGTTCTAAGAGGGAACTTTATAGCAATACAATCTCACCTCAAGAAACAAGAAAAATCTCAAATAAACAATCTAACCCTACACTTAAAACAACTAGAGAAAGAAGAACAAAGAAAACCCAAAGTCAATAGAAAGAAAGAAATCATAAAGAGCAGAAATAAACAGAAATGAAGAAAACAATAGCAAAGATCAATAAAAGTGAAAGCTGGTTCTTTGAGAAGATAAACAAAATTGATAAACCCTTAGCCAGACTCATCAAGAAAAAAAGGGAGAGGACACAAATCAATAAAATTAGAAATGAAAAAGGAGAAATCACAACTGACACTGCAGAAATACAAAGGATTAAAGAGACTACTACAAACAACTGTATGGCAATAAAATGGACAACCACGAAGAAATGGACAAATTCTTGGAAAGGTACAATTTTGGGATACTGAACCAGGAAGAATTAGAAAATATAAACAGCCCTATCACAAGTAATGAAATTGAAACCATAATTAAAAATCTTCCAACAAACAAAAGTCCAGGACCTGATGGCTTCACAGGCGAATTCTAACAAACATTTAGAGAAGAGCCAACACCAATCCTTCTCAAACTCTTCCAAAAAGTTGCAGAGGGAGAAACACTCCCAAATTCATTTTACGAAGCCACCATCACCCTGATACCAAAACCAGAAAAAGATATCACAAAAAAAGAAAATTATAGACCAATATCACTGATGAACATAGATGCAAAAATCGTGAACAAAATACTAGCAAACAGAATCCAACAGCACATTAAAAGGATCATACACCATGATCAAGTGGGATTTATCCAAGGGATGCAAGGATTCTTCAATATATGCAAATCAATCAATGTGATACACCACCTTAACAAATTAAGGAATAAAAACTATATGATCATCTCAATAGATGCAGAAAAAGCTTCTGAAAAAATTCAACACCTATTTATGATAAAAGCTCTCCAGAAAATGGGCATAGAGGGAACCTATCTCAACATAATAAAGGCCATGTATGACAAACCCACAGCAAGCATCATACTCAATGGCTCCACACCATACATTTTCATTTTAAAAACGATTCCCATAATCTACATTAAAAAATACTTAAGATCCTCATATTGTATTTCAATAGGCAACTTCCTCTCCCAACTCAGCTCTGGATGAGATGTTTTATAATAGCCACCTACAGGGAAAAATAACTTAGAAAGGAGCAAAAACCACAATCACACCTTATACAGAGTAGCAGAGACTTTTAGACTAACCGAGCATTTTAGTAGCACATTATACAATAAATTCAAACCTTCCTTCAGTAACTACAGATGCTCACCTTGTAGAAGATTGATTCTGCAGTGATTATGGTGGAAACTGACTCAGGGGCTTTGATGGGCTGTGAAAAAACAAAAGTAAAAATATCAGCACATTCGTAGTGTGTGTGTGTGTGTGTGTGTGTGTGTGTGTGTGTGTGTGTGTGTAGCGTGTACAGGCATTTTTCCAGCCATATATGAGAGTTCTGTAATTTAAGAAATACTAAAGTTGTTGTTTGGTGACAAGAACTGCAGTAAAAAAGAAAAGAAAAGAAAAAAAAAAGCTTTTCTGATCGTTGTGGCAAAGCCTGGTCCGAATACTTCTGCTGCCTTTACCTTAAAAATTGCTGAGCCCCAAAGGACCGGCTCCTGACTATGTGGCTGAAATCTAACAGAAGCCCTCTCAGAGCTTTATTACACATTCTAGTTATTAAAAAATCTGGCTCTAATGGCCTGAGCATGACGGAGGTGGGAATAATAAAAAACGTGTCTCCTCATTTTCCATCTCCACTTAACTATGGAACTAGTTATGACAGTATCATCAGAACTAATTTTCTAGCAAGCCTGAACCAAGGCCAAAGGAAACTTTCTTGGGAGTTCTTAGTAACTTGCCACCACTCAACCATCATTGAAATTCCTTCCTAAGCTGTAACACACACTCTCACGCCACAACACAGTAACTAGGCCTTCCCAAATATGTCTTGGTATTACCCCTAAAGAAAGGGGTTGTTAGAGAAATTGATATTAAAATACTGGCAGAGAACATATTCCACCATACTTCAGAGGAAAACGTGTTTAAGAGCATTTAAGTGTATACACCTATAATCCAATATTTACATGTTTTGTCTAGTCAATAAACACCTCATTTTAGAAAACTGAATTATAAAAATCTTAAATAAATTAGGGGCAACTATTCTGAACAAGAAAAAGGGTCCACAATCTGCACAAGAATATAACGCAAGGCCTCTCTGAGTTTTTTAAATGAACACACCCAACTTCAGAAATGCCTTCACTGGTAAGTGAAGCATTCCTGTTCTGAAAGCAAAGAGTACCATACTGTGGTTTTTAAAAAATAGTATATAATGCATTGCCCGTTGTGTTTGACCACTGTCCCTTGTATTTACAAAAACAATGAGAATTTACTGCAACAAAAATATGCTTTCCACTACCCCCGCACAAGTCTTTCGACCATCTATTTTCTTATAGAAGAAGAGAGAAAGATTTAGTAAAATTTTTCATTCATATTCATCAAGTTGATCATTATAAATCAGTAAGAAACGTCTTCTGGGGCCATAATAACAAACAAATATGGAAGTGAATGAGTTCCAGTATTATTATTTACTTAGAGCTTTAAGAATGAAAAAAAAAAAGTTTTCCCAGTATACCTCGCCACACCAAGAACTATAACCCCATCTCATCTTTTCCAGAGAATCCAGTAAAATGCGCTCGAGGTTTAGGTTTCTTTTAGAATATTTTATATTTCCCAGAGGAAAAAAAAAAAGTTAAAAAAACAGAGAAAGAGTTTTATTAACTTTATAAACAGTAAGCCTCCTACAACAGAGCTCACTCCCTTTTAGAAAGTCTGGACCAGTCCCCAGAACACTACAGAATAGCTGCCAAGAGCAGAGTCCAAGTTCAGGGATGAGAGATGAAGGCAGTGGCAGGACACACTACACACACAATGCCATTACAGTACAAGACACTGTCCACAATCATCTTACATTTTTTAACTTAAAAATATGTCTTCTCCCTTTTCCTTTAGTGGAAACTTTCTTTTCAGCAGCTGGAGCAGATTTGTATTTAGTGTTTCTGAGCCGAGCAGACCTCCTGTGAATTTCCTGCTTACTCTGTTACATAAACAATTAAAGAACAAAAAAGAGAAAGAAATAAAAAGTGCAGAAAGGTTGCTGTCCCGATACGAACATCTTACAAGGATCCCAGAGTATGCACTTTAAACGATCATTTAAAAATTAAGTAAGAGTGCACCTTTTCTTTTTATGCCGGGTAATCACGCGAACTGGCCTAATTCAAACAGGGAGAGCCTTAGGCAAGCACCTCCAGAGCATCCAAAAAGGTGTGAGCTACTTGTAATAGGTCAAGGGGCAGCAACAAGAGTAAGTCAGTCCAGGCCAAGGCAAGAACTATTCATCGGTTGTGTTTATAACAGAAAAATGCTTAAAAACTCAACTCTCCTACGCCAGAGAACGGGTTTGGTATGCCACCTTCTGCAATGTAATACTTATGCTGCCATTGAAAATGATGACATGATAATCTTAATAACACGACATTATGACAAAATGAACTTTATTAACAGGTAAAGAGGTCCAGTAGCATGACCCTGCTGACATCTCTATGTATACGTGTGTATACTGAGATGTCTGGTTGCTATTCAAAACATTACAATGGGGGGATTTCTGAAGCGTTTTCACTTTTCTTGCTTCTCTAGCCTTTCAATTTCTCACAAGAAAAGGTGCTGAGAATGGGCCGAACCAAAGACCATGTTCTCAACCGGGATGGGAAGGGGCGGCCCGGCCCAGTATGAGCACGGCGATCCCGGGAGGCCCCCGCCCGCCCCCTCCGCGCCCACCCGGCCTCCGCCCGCCAAGCGCCCGGTCGACCTCCGCCGGAGGGAGGGGCCGGAGGAGCTCACCTGCTTGCCGCCCCCGCCCCCGTTGCTCTGCGGAGGGGCGGCCGAGGTGCTGGCGAAGGTCGCCGCGCCGAAGCCGCCACCGCCGCCACTGCCCCCCGTCCCGCCGGCCGCCCCCGAGCCGGCGCCCCCGCCGCCCGCGCCGCCCCGGCCCGTGCAGTGGTGGCAGAGGATCTCCCCCTGCGGGCCCTTCTTCCACATGGAGGACGATGTGGTCTTGCAGACGCTGCAGGTGGGCTTCAGGCCCAGTGGCATCGTGGCCGGCTCGGGCGGCCCCCGCGGGCGCAGCGACACGGGAATGGCGACCGCCGGCCTTCGGCGGCCCGCTGGCCGACCCGTCACTCCCAAAGACAGAAAGAGCGGCGCGGGCGCGGCGCCGAGCTGTCCACTCTGGGACCAGGCCGCGGCCGCCGCCCCCTGGAGGCAGGAAGCCTGTTGCGCTCCACCGCCCTCACCAGCCCCCAACGGCCCCGGCGCCGGGAGGCGGGGCCGGGGCGGGGCCTGGCCTGGGAGGAAAGCCGAGCCTTGGCCTGGGGAGGCTTCCGGCGATGGGTGGGGCCCGCGCACAGGCCGGCCCGCCTGACCGGAAGTGCCCCGCCCGGGACTCCTGGGACAGAGGACGGTTCGCGGACTTTACGGTCTTAGGCCTAAGATTGACTACTAAAATACTTCAGGCTCAAGTATATCTAAAGTTCAGATAAGCAACGAATAACTTTTTAATATGAGTGTATCCCATGCAGTATGCGTTGTTTATCTGAATTCAAATGTAACTGGGCATCCTGTATTTTTATTTGTTAAATCTGGCACTCCTACTTAGGACCCCTTTACACTCTTTAAAGTTATAACTTAGACCCCCAAATACGTTTGCTTATAAGGGTTATATCCATGGACATTTGTGTATTTGGAGTTGAAACATTTTAAAGCCAAAGATGCCACGCATACGTTCATTGGCCCTTGAATGACAGTGTTCGTAACCTCTGAACCGTACGCCAGGGACAGAGTGCTGGTTTGGTATTGTTGGGGAACAGATTTGCCCCAAGAACCCCCAGAAAGGGTCTTGGGACCTCCGTGGACCGTACTCGAGGACAGCTGGCCCAGGACAAGGGTGTCATGAGAATCCAGCCTCTATTAATGTCGCTGGTCAGTACAGGCCTGGCCAGAGAAACGAGTCACCCCTCAGCCTCACTTAGTGGAGCAGTGGTTGCATACCTGTCTTCAAGATCCTGGGTTTTCTAGACTTGATGTTCTTGGACAGATCATGATGAATATGTTGGTGGAGTGCTGGGCGAAGAGGAAGAAGAAAACTGTATTGAATGCCTTATGATGTCGTGAAACCGCATTTAGTGCTTATGCCAGTCGTGGAACAAGATATTATCCCTATTTTACTGTTAACTGATGATCAACAGAGGGACCGTGATTTGGCCAGTTGCCCACATGGCCACTGGTCTTGGAAGCACATTTGGACAGGCCTTTGAAGCAGCTCTGGGTCCTGAGTTGTGGCTCGGTCATCCTGGCTCTGAGTCTAGGATTCTCCAATAGTAAAACAAAATATTAACTGCTTTCCAGACCATTATGGGGTTTAAGACCAATTGTGAAAGTGGTTGAGGAGAGTAGGTACACAGTGTTGTCTCCTTATTGTAGAACAATGCACTCTGTGAGGGGTGTCTAGGTACTAAATTCCATGCTCCCTGATATAGCTCTCCCTCTAGTGCACCTGTCTTTGCACTTCATCTCCAAATTACTGCCTCTCATTCACTGAAGACTTAGGCCCTTGGCTCACCAGCTTCCTCTCCACCAAAGGACACCATCCTGGGTCCGGTCCATATCCACATGTGTAACCACTCAACACACTCTTTTCTCCACTCCTCCTCATCCCAACACCTCCATCTCCTGTCCTTGCCAGCTCCCATAGCTCCTGGTCACACCCTCTACCCTTCTGAGATCATCAGGAAGAACTACATTTTTTTCCTGGTTTAAAAAAAAAAATTTACAACCTTTTAGAATTAAGTATAATACACATACTGTAAAGTATCCAGTGCACCTGTGTACAGGTTGATTATCACAAAGTCACCGCACTCAGACAACCAAATAAAGAAATAGAACATTACTACCACAAAAGCCCCTCACTTGCTCTTTATCCAGAGATAACCACTATACTGATTTATAACACTGTAGATTTTGTAGATTCCCTTTGTCAGGGTAAGGAGGGTCCCTTCTATTCCTATTTTCATCATGAATGTGTAGAATTTTATCAAATAGTTTTCTGTATGAGACAATCATAATGCTTTTTCTTTTTTATCTATTAATGTGTGGACTACACGGATAGATTTCTGAATGTTAAATTAATACTGCCACTCCTGGAATGAATCCAACTTGGTCATCATATACTATTCTTTTCACATATTGCTGGATTTGCTTTATTAATATTTTAAGATTTTTGTATCTATGTTCACGAGTGAGATAGGCTTATAATTCTCCTTTCTTGTAATATCTTTGTCCGACTTTTGCATCAAGGTCATGTCAGCCAAAGTAGGGGCTTTGGATTTTACTCTGAGTGAGACAGGAAACCATTCGAAGCTCTTCTACTTGCTGATATGAAAAGATCTCAGACATAATTAGGAGGGAAAAAAGCAATTTATAGAACAGTGTATAGAACATGATCACTGTGTGTAAATTAAAAATCTGTGTGAGTGTGGTGTGTACTTTTTTTAGTTATTTAGACAAAAAACTGTGGACAATTGATGCTAACAGAAGTGGTGAGGGAGAGAGGCTTTCACTTTTCTTTTTGCACCCTTTTTTATCATTTGAA